>NC_134115.1:37970726-38649226 GCF_040939455.1 Microcebus murinus | reverse complement strand
GTTTACAAGGACACTTAGGAGGTGGTCTGTCTTTAACACATTGACTGCCACACTAGAATTTTTTTTTTTCCCTTTGGGCATGATGTTTCATTATGAAAATAGAATAAAAACTTCAAAAACTAAACGATCTTCAAAACTATCACTTGTTTTGGCTCCCCATAGAATTTTACCCCCACTCATATTCCTAGCTAAACTCTATTCATTCTTCAAGGAATGTAAGCCTTCCTTACCAGCAGAAGCAGCCCTGTATCCCTTTGCCCAAAAATCATAATCATCAGAATGAGTTCATTGCATTTCAGGTGAATACTGATCCCCCTTAATACCTACCCTTATACCCCTCTTGTTCCTAGATCCATAGGTAGGCTGAAATACCAGCAGACCACAGAGGAACAAATAAATACCCAGTACAGCAGGATGAGTGCACACCAAAATGTGAACAAGAATAAGCTACTATACACAACAAAAGAATTGCAAGATGTCTATAATTATTATCCATTTCATACCTGTAGAAAGTTGGAAATAAATATTGTGTATGAATTTTAAAGCAATTATATCAGGGAGAAAGGAAAGTACTAATGGGTTGAGCCAAATTACTGACATGGAAGGATGACCCAGAGATTCTGAATTTAATGCATAATACCCTGAGCAGATAGGCAAAGACTATCTCTATTCCTTGCATATTTTGTTGAGTGAAAACTGAGCCCCTGATGACTTGTATGAAAGGAAGTTGAAATGCTGAAACCTCTGTGGTAAACTGTAAATGAAAGAATTAAATAGCTCAAAAAGACAGAAAAGAAGAAATAGATTTATTATGTTAGCCTTCCTACCCACATGTACCACAAAGATCTGCTTTCTTCTTGGTACCAATATCAATCACCAGTGTCACTATCCTAATGTTAAAATTGGACGTTTTTTCCTACTGAATTGTAAATTCTTCAAAGAGTTACAGTTATTCAGCAACTTTGTTTTCATTGCCTAATAACTGCTTCACACAATTATTTTATTTAATTGAAATAAAGGACCACAGTTTTCTTTCATTGTTTTTCAAGCCAAATTATTTAATATTTGTTAAATATATAATTGATGACAAGCATATAGTATTATTTCACAGGTTTTTAAATTACATTAATGATATATGACAGCTAGGATTCTGAAACTTTATTTTTTATTTATTATTCATTGAGATTTATACATATTGATTTATTTATATCTGTTTCATTAATAATAACTGATCTATATATTTCATTACATAAATATGCTTCATTGATCTTCATTTATCTTTTTCCATTTAAATTGTTTCTTGTTTTTTCCTACAATCAAAAATACTTTCAAGTAACGTTATCAAGATAGTGAAACAGGAAGCCCTGGACTCTCCTCCTCCCACCCACCGCCATGGACACACTGATTCAACAGTAATACACAGATAAATTTTCTTTGAGAAAAATCCATAGACTATTTGAGAAGCTCTTACAGCACAAGACAGTGCAAAATCAGTCACATTGAAATTGTCAGAAAAAATGGAGACACCCACTAACCATAATCCCCACTGTGGCACAGTACCCTACACACAATTGGGAGGAAACACCCACCTTCCAACACCCACCTTCAAACACCCATCTTCTCTATCCCTGAGAAAGAAAAGAGATGGACAACACATCCAATGTATCAAATTTTCTGAGTCCAACTGAGGGACTGGCGTTTATCTCCTCTGTCACAAAACATTGACAAGACCTGGCATAGGCTAAACACCTGAGGGCTACAGGGAACACGGTGGTAGTTTTAACAAGCACATGGACATTTACCACAGCTTTTCCCTCTGGATAAAAACAGGGAAAGTAGATGATAAACCCTAGTTTCCAGCTTCTCCCTGGGGAAGGAAAGAGTTGGACCATGTTTCTAATGTTTCACATTTTCTGGTGGATTCCCCAAGAAACTATCTTCTGTCTCAAAGTGCTGACAGGATCTGGTATATTCTAGATTCCCAGGGGCTACTCAAAATAAAGAAGGAGGTATAAACTAGCACACAAGCACTAGCCATGGATCCTGCCTCCAACCTACCACAAAGCCAGAGGGGGGAAAATATCTCCAGATACCAGCTTCTCTCTGGGTAAAAAAAAGAGTTGAACTCTGAATCCAATATTCCAACTTCTTCAGGTGTTATCCTGAGGATTAGCTTCAGTCTCATCTGTCTTGGAGCACTAACTGGACTTAATTTACTCTAGACATCAGGGAACCACTAAGAAAAAATATGATGGCAACATGAAGGTTTGAGAGGCCCAGGGAAGCTCATGTTGGGTTGATTAGTTAAGTTCTCATGTAAGAGGCCAATCTGTGAAGACTTGGAAAATATCATCTTTTTCTAATGCATAGATATGAACATACACAGGCAAGGAAAAGGAAGAAATAGGAAAACATGATCCAAATACACTAATAAGATAAATCTCTAGAAAGTAAGCCTAATGGAACAGATAAATGAATTACCACACTGAGAATTAAAAATGTTATCCATAAATATGCTCCAGAGCTCAAGAGAACAATATATAAGGAAGAATTTCAACAAACAGATCGAAAATTTCAAAGAGAAATATTTTAGCTCAGGGGCTCCCAACCTATGGTGAGTTGTATAATTATTTCATTATATATTCCAATGAAATAATAGAAATAAAGGGCACCATAAGTGTAATGCACTTGAATCATCCTCAAACCATTTCGCCCTCCCTAGTCCATGAAAATCATCTTCCATGAACATGGTCCCTTGTGTCAAAAAGGTTGGGGACCATTGTCTTAGCTAAAGATATCATAAATGAACTAAAAAGTTCAAAGAAGGGATTCAGCAGCAGATTAGTGCAAGCAAAAGAAAGAATCAGTGAACTTAAAAATCTTAAAGATAAGTCATGTGAAAGTATCCTGTCAGAGAAGAAAAAAAAATCAAAATGAGTGAAGAAATTTTGAGGGACTTATGGAATATCATCAAGTTGGCCAATATATGTATTATGGAAGTCTAAAAAGGAGAAAAGATTAAAATGTCTGGAAAGATTATTCAAATGAATAATGACTGAAAATTTACCAAATATAGGCAAAAAATTCATATACAGTAAAACAAAATGACCTCATATAAGATGAATGCAATGAAATCCACACTGAGGTACATTATAATAACTTCTGTTGAATGAAGGTCTATTTATGTCCTTTACCCACTTTTTAATGGAGTTATTTGGGGTTTTGTTGTTGCATTGTTTGAGTTGCTTATGGATTCTGGATAGTAGGCCCCTGCTGGATGCATAGTCTGTAGATATTTTCTCCCATCTTGTAGATTGTCTATTCAATCTGTTGATTATTTCTTTTGCAGTGGAAAAGATACAGTTTGTCTTATTTTTCTATATATGTTTTTGTTCCTTGTGCTTTTGAGGTCTTTGTGATTATTCTTTGAGTAGACCAATGTCCAGAGGAGTTTTCCCTAGATTTTTTCTGTTTTTTTTATAGCTTCAGGTGTTACTTTTGTTAATCCATCTTGAGTAGATTTTTATATATGGCTAGAGATATGAGAGAGAGAGAGATGGTTTCATTCTTCTGCAAATGACAGTTCAATTATAGAATATTTGCTTAGATCCAAAAAGATTGGGATTATTGATTGGATTTACATTAAATTTATAGAATAATATGCAGAAAACTGACATATTTATGAAATTGTATCTTCTCTTTTATGAATATCTCCTACTCTTCCATTCAGGTCTATTTTAAAGTTACTCATAATTTTTTCTTCAATAATATTTAAAATGACTTTATAAAGATCCTATGCACATTTATTAAATGCACTCAATATAGGTTATAATGCTATTTGAAATGCCATTATTTGGTGTATTGCGTTTTCCAATTGGTCATTCCTGGTATATATAAATGGCTTTAATTTTTATACACTGACAAACAAATATACAATTATAATGAATTATCTAATTCATTCTTGAAGTTTATTGAATCACTTGGATTTCAAGTGCAAATAATTATATTGTTTGCAAATAACAGATAAAATAAGTATTTTTATAATTTCTGTGCCTATTTATATTTTAATTGATGTTACAGCTAGAACTTCTAGTAAAATGTTAAATAAATAGGGATTATGATAGTTACTTTTGTGTTTAACTAAAATATTTCTAAAATATTAACCTACACTGTTTTCTGTGGGATTTTGACATATACCTTTCCTGGGTCAAATAAGTTATTGTTGATTTTTAATTTTCTAAGCAGATTTTTATCATGAATAATATATTTTATTGGGCAATTTTTCTGCATTTGTTAGGATGATTGTATGGACTTTATCCTTATTTTGTTAATGTATTGAAATATGTTGATAGATTTTTTTTTTAATGTTGGAGCTTTCCTGAAATTCTATGATAATATATACTTGATCATTAGATAATACCTTTTTAATACATGGCCAAATTCAATTTCTCAGTGTTTTCTTTAGAATTTTTGATCTGTGTTCATAAGCAAAATTATTGTAGAAGTTTCTATTCTTCTTTCATGTTTGAAAAGTTGTACTAGCTTCACAAAATAAATTTGATAGCTATTCTTTTTTTTCTTTGAAATATTTTGTGTAAAATTAGGATTATTTCTATGTCAAAAGTTTAGAAATATTTTCATGTTACAGATATCTCTCATGATACAAGCATTTCTTCAGCTCACTGGAGCTGAAGCTAGATTTGATAATATTCAAGTTCATGCTCTCTATTTTTTCCTGTCTCCAAAGCCATGAAAGTTATCTTATCCCATCCTATGTATAGGCCCAGACAAGGGCCTGGAGGAGTTATCTTTCAACCACTGGAATAGGAAGTGAAGGGTTCAATGTTTTAACCACCTAACCTAGAGAATATTCAGAGATATATTCTGCAGGATGACTTAGAAGAATCCTAGTCAGGGTTAGTTCCACTTGTTCATAGGAGTAACAGAGCTTAATTACACATCTTTCATTGTCTTTCCCTACTTTTCTCTCTCATTTTCCTCTCTCTGTCTCTCACTTCTACTCCCAGGGATTACCTGCCAAATAAACTACCACATATAAATCCTTGTCCAAGGCTTTGCTTTTAGAATCTGTGAAATAGTACATGTTATTGTGGAAGAGACCTAGAAGGTAACCCACAGGATGACATTTAGAACTAGATTAATCACTGATCAAATGGCCACAGGAACCCCATTACTGGCAGTAAGTGGGTTCTATTAACTCCTGGCATGCTGTAGAACAACAATTATTAATATGTCTCACCATTGTGGATTAGGAAACTCTGAAGAACAGGGAAAAATTAACTTGTGTGAAGCTCTCTAGCATGTGAAGGGAATAGTAAGGAGGTAATTATAAAGATTGTCAGTTGTTTAGATTTGCTAATGGCCGTGAAAACATTTTTAAAAAGAACTGACATATACATAACCAATTCTTCATTATGTGCATTCTGTGAAAATGTGAAGGACTACAAGACAGTTTTAAAAGAAACCCTTGTGTACTGCAGCTGCGGCAAAGACCATGCTGATAATCAGGCCAATAATTTAATTCAAAAAGTGGTAAAATTGCAAAGGAGACTGAATGTGTATCCTTGATAGGATTCCTAATTTTAAAGTCATGTCTTGATGAGGAAGAATGCAAACCTTGTGAACAGAGATGGGAACATTTGGGTGACTATGCCTGAGAACAGATTTTGCTGAATGATATTTGATTTACCAGCAGAAGTAACCCTCTCACTCTTCCTAGAGGAGACTTGTCTTTTCCTGAATACCATGCAAAATTTCACATATGGTGATTTCTTTAGAAGATGATACCTTTTCTCCCCAAATTCCCCCTCCTGACTTTCTTCATTGCCTCTATATAATAACTAATGTTAGATTTCTGCCTAAATGGAATGGGGCACACATGAAAAAAGACATGCAACACTTAAGTAATAAGTATAGCAGAAACAGTGAGACTTGGGTAAGTTTGTATTTTTAGAGTATTGAATGAAGTATGTGGGAAAAATATGAGCCTAGATAGGGAATAATTATTAACATGAGGTAAATCTCATGTTGAGCCTCAAAATTTAATATCCTGCCAAATGAATCTAGGGCATATTCCTAAACCTCTGCTGTGATGTGTCTTCAAAGCTTTAACATGATGACAATATACTGTAACTAGGTGGAGATGTTGGATTATATTTAAAGAGTATTGAGGAATGGGTCAGAAGGTGCAGAAATTTAAACATATTTATTATGAGTGACAAGACAATTTACCACCTGATTGCACCCTGAAAAGAGATGAGAAAGCCTTGCCTTCATTAAGAGCAATATTTATAGATACACCATCACCATTGAGAAGCTCCAGGGTGGCCATTCTCAAAGTCCAGGGTTCACAAAAGAGATTTTGCAGAAATAGAATCCTTAGGTCAATGGAGCATATAAAATTCTTTCTGGCCTCTTTGAGGCTAGGTCTCAGAAATGAACAATCAAAAGCAAAGTATAATTAATCACCATTATAGACAACAACAATGGATTGATAACTGTTGGCATTTGATCTGCCAGAATGTATAGAGTTGAACATAGACCATTATGTTCTCAGGGCAAGATTAGATGTGCAATCAATAAAGATATATATTGACTTGCGTGACCAGAAAAATAAAATCAATAGCTGGTGGACAATAGGCTCATGCTGTTACTACAGTGAAAAGTGGTCAACTCTTGACCAGATCTGAGGTAGTGAGTTTCAGAACCTGTTGATTTATAAGTAGGCTAAGATCTCTTTAAAAATGCCTTGCACTATCACCAAAAATATATAAAATAAAAATTCTTTGAGTAGTATTCCATGGTACACATATACCACATTTTATTAATCCACCCATGTATTAATGGGCAAAGAGCTGGAGCCCATTCTACTAGTGAAGTATCATAAGAATGAAAAAACAAGCACCACATGTACTCACCATCAAATTGGTATTAATTGATCAACATTTATGTGTGCATATAACAATAACATTCATCCAGTTTTGGGCAGGTGTGAGGGGCAGGAAAGGATAGGTATATTCACACCTAATGGGTGCAGTATGCACCGTATAGGGGATGGACATGCTTGTAGCTCTGATTTGGGTGGGGCAAAGGCAATATATGTAACCTAACATCTGTTCTCCTGTCATATTCTGAAATAAAAAAATTAAAATAATTCCTTGAATTCTTCCCCAAAGGTAACTGCAGTCATTTATGAAAATAACAAAATCAAAGAAAAGGAATATTGAAATATTTTAAAATATTTAGAATAGATTAGAATCTATTTACAATGATTAGAATCAGTATCTAAACTGTCATTTATATCAAGGGATGTAAAATGGAATTATGACTAGTTTATAAGAGTGGGGGATTATGGAATACAGAGTACAAATGAAGTCCTGACTCAAATCCATTTTACAATAGGTCAAAAGAATCTATGGGTACACCTTATGGCAATTGTTGTCCTTGCATGCATAATTGGAATAATTATAAATAACTGCTGACTGAACTCTCATTTTTGAATTTCTCACCTATGAAAGAAGATCCATTATTGAATGAAGTGTAAAATGAAAATCCCTGAACCAACTCCACCAACATCCCACCCACCTACACATGTATACCCTCGTCAAGAGAGTTTGTCAGAAACAATATTACATTTTTTGGTAAAAGTTAAAGAGATTAGGGCTATGTTCAAAGATATTTTAAAAAATGTAGTTTTTATTTAAATTTTTATTTAAATATTTTAAAAAGATAGTTTAAGGATTGCAGAAAAATATCTCATGTTTTTCTTTAATTGACTGGTATGGTTTCTGCAAAGTCAAATAAGTCATAATAGATGTCAATGAATTGTTATAAACATAACCAAGTTACAGCACCAATTATCATTGCTGTATACAATATCATATATTTATTGGAACATTTCAATATATCCCCTTATATATTTATTATGTGGTTATTGATTTGGAATTTTTTTTCAATCACCATCAATGAAGTAGATCAAAAGTCATTATCCATTTAGGAAAAATAATAGTACATATTCACAATTTTACCACCCAAGCTATGTTAACTCTCCTGCTCCCTATCATAACATAGTCTACAATAACCATAATGTTATGGCATTCTGCAGTACACCATTTTGGTCCACTATATTGATGTCATCATTCTAATAATACCCATGAAAAATAAATGGCAAGTAAGCCTATCACTCATGTAAGATACATATTGCCTGAGTTTAAGAAATAATCCTACAAATTTTTAGGGCCCTGCCACACTGGTGAAGTTTGTGGTGTGCCAATGGTCTTTGCACTTATCCTTTAAGGTAAAGGCCAAGTTATTGCACCTTATACATCTTACCATTAAGAAAATGATACAGTGCTTAGTAGGTCTATTCAGATTTTAAAAGCAGAATTTATTATAAGGAATGTCCTTAGAATCTATGGTACCCTGAAAATATTTTTTAAGTACCTTGTCTAGATAAACAAAATGATTTAAAATACATCACTAAATCCATAAGGCTGTATAAAGTATACTAATTTATCTATAAAAACTTATAATATTCAGGCTCTCTTAGGGCAATAACAAAAGACTTAGAGTAATGAGTAGAAGTGAAGTGCTTACATATTTGTTTATTGTCCAAACGTTGCACCTGAAAACACTTTGCAGGATCTAGTTAGCATCTCTTCCTGTTCAGATCCAGGAATCATATGCTCATGTCCTTTATAATCAAATATGCCATTCCTGGCTAAGTTCATATCTCACACCCATCATAAAATGGTAGCAAAGTTGTCATTATTCACAAGCCATGGCTATTCCAAGACTGTGTTTACTGAAACAATATGGACTTTCTTGAAGTTTTCCAAGGCCATTTACTTAATGATGACTACATCATTCTGCATCATCCATTATAACATCTGTGAATACTGTCTTCCAGTGATCCTTTCAAAAGTTGTTCCTGTGCTTCTTTGTTGATAGCCATAAATGAAAATCTTTCCCAGACAATGCAGGAAAATATGAAAGACAGTACATTTGTTAATTATATTAATTCATTTCTATGAATTTCATAGCACAAAGGTAAACCAAAACTTTTTCCCCCTTTGTTATTTCTTGATTCTTTGGGTCCTAATGACTGTGTTCCTAGAATGTCATCACTTCTGACACTGTCTGCACCTGCCTCCCATAAACTGCAATCAACACAGGCGAGAAGCCCATGGGCAAAGTGAGAAGTATCTTCCAATTCAGGCAAAATATATCCATTCTTCATCCAGCATGGCTTAAGACCAGCCCAGGAGAGTATGATGTCAACACATTGGCCTGAGGCAAGGAATAACTTCATAACCCTTTGGTGTCATGAAGCAAAGGTCTCAGACATTTCAGAGGAGATAAGACTTTGTAGAAGGGGACAGGTGATGCCCTGGTAGTAGAAGTACATGGATGACTCAGGATAAATGACTGCTGCCACTCCCACCACTCTCAAATACAAGTGTGGAGCTGGCACTACATATGGATCATGGAGATATTAAAGCCAATCCAATAGCCCATACAGAAGCTCAATCCCAAGGGTTGGCAGTGAAATGTTGGTAGTTCAGACCCCCTAAGATACTTTGAGTCCCACTTGAGAATGTGACCCAAAGACAGTGGATCAGAATTATGCCAGCAGCCCAGTTTCACGTAATCACACAAAAGTAATATTTCTTACTAGGTCATGTTCACAGAAATGTGACCTAACTGCTAGGCCCTGGGACAACCCCATAAGTACCAGTCCCAGAGCTTTTTAGGACATTTGATCAATGCCACAAATGGGGATGGGAATGGTTAAGAGACAGAAAGCAACTCAATGGTAAAAGATGGGAACTGGGGCTCTTGAGGTCCCTGTTTGGGTTTCCTAGATGGCTAATCACAACCACCAAAAGGTGCTAATGATCAGAACCTCTGGTTTTGGACTGTGGCATGGCACTGCTGCTGGCCTCAAATCCAGGCATTAAAGAGGAAATGGAAAATCTTGAGGAAGCCTCTCCAAAGTGTGAGGCACCTTGAGGCCTGGGTCTTGGAACAGGGTCCTCACTTGCCCAGTAGAGGGGCAGAACTGTATAATCTGTTTGAGAATAAAGCTCCACCTATCACTGACTCCCAGTATTATCTGAAAAATAACATCTGTTGGAATATCACACATGAACTAGATGATATTACAAGTAGATGTATTTCAATCATTCGTATTTACTAATTATACAAAAATATACTACACTCTTAAATGACTGACCCTGTTTTATGCCATGAGTAAATGAAAGTGCCTACATGGAAATTATATACCAACAGGTGAGACAGATAAAATTATATGTATACATATATATGTATACATATATACACACACATATATATTATATGTATACATATATGTATACATATATATACACACATTATATGTATACATATATACACACATATATGTGCATGCATGTTTACATATGTGTAAAATGAAATTACCTGTAAAACATAAAAAAGTGAAACTTTAGCAAGGAAGTGAGGATATCAGGAGTGATTGAGGCTACTAATTTAGATACAATGGTTACTGATGGTCTCTCTGAGGAACAGAATCTTTAATGAGTTAAGGGAAGAGCAATATGAATATCTGTGAGAAGGGAGAACATCACGTGTGCATTGGGTTTGGTAAGGGTGATGAGGGTGATCTTCATGGGTTTGAAGAACAGCAATGCAGACTGTGTAAGAGAAGCACACCAAGTGGGGAGAGCAGGAGAGCATAAGGCTGGAGGGGTGACGAGAAGATGTAGAATCTTGTGGTAATTGTGAAGATTCTGTGTTTTGTGTTAAATGTGATGGAAAACCACTAGAGAGAGGGTTTTGAGCTAGCCAATACCATAGCCTCATTTGCATTCTTAACTTCATTACTTTCATTGTTTTATGAAGAATAGAATGTTGATGTTAAACATGAAAGCAAGGAGACTAGTTAGAGGCTGCTATAGTAGCCTATAAGATAGAGTTGCCCGAGCACATCAGAATTAAACATCCTCAGAGCTTTGTGCAAGTAAGTGGTGTATCATGATTTGATGATTATGTTTTATATCTAATTACATCAATGTTTCTTAGAAACTATTAAATAAACTTACATTAATGTATAAAATTGCCATGCTTCATTTAGGTGGCCCAAAAATGAGTTTCTAAAAGGAATAACTAGAAGCAATCCATTAGTGTTCATAACACAATGAAGAGAATGAATCTTGGAATTTATAAATGTTCGACTCTACTGACAAGAATGTTATTTCCATCTTAGGATAAATATATTATATGTTATAGGTTTTCAAATTTGTGAAGACAGCCATCAGCCATATTTCAAAGTATGCTCTAATGAAGAGACTATGACAAAAACATTCCAAAATAAAAACAGAATATACAATTTTATGTGATGTGCAGTTTTTCCTTAAATATTTCCAGTGAAAATACCTAACATGGAGGAAATTAACCAGTCTAAAACACAACATACAGATTCTGAATAATAATTCTCTCCACTGCAGATGATGTATCTCACTATATCTTGCCAGCAGTTAATCACTTTTATGCAATTACAATTTGGTTTTCACTAACTGTGATTTACTTAGTGTGGGTTGATTCATGCCATTGAGAATTTGTTTAGTTAATGGAACATTTTAATTTATGACAGAAAGCAATATAAAATTGCTTTGAATATCTGGATTCCATTGCTATTGACTGCTGGTAAAAATTGTAAATGAGGCGAAACGTGACAGATAAAAGCATTTTTGTTTCAGCTCTACCTAT
Source organism: Microcebus murinus (assembly GCF_040939455.1). Classification (NCBI taxonomy): domain Eukaryota; kingdom Metazoa; phylum Chordata; class Mammalia; order Primates; family Cheirogaleidae; genus Microcebus; species Microcebus murinus. The sequence goes on along the minus strand of NC_134115.1, from coordinate 38,637,439 downwards.
TACTGGTAGAGCACATATTTGAAACTAACACATAAGAAACTAGTAGCATTTACACTTGTTTCTCCCAATTCTTGACTAGATATCGCAGTTCTTACTGACATATGGTACTGTCTGTGAAGGCTTTTCAATGAAGCCTCACAGGAAAAGAGTGAAATGTTTCATAATGTAGTGTCATCAGTATGCTATTGGCAGCAAGCACTGGGTCTCCTTTCATCTGGCCCATATGGTACAGATCCTTGACTCAGTGTCTGCCTGAGATAAGAAGAGGTGAAAGTGAATTGGCTCATGGTCTATCCTAATGATGTCAGAACAATGTGTATGGCTCAAAAAAGCCAGGAGAAAGTAAAGCTTAGCCTTATCCATTAGTGGAAGTTCATTTAATGTTTGCCGTCAAGTTATATCAATTTTTATTTAAATCCTGAGTTACAAATATCTATTTCTATACAGGAAACATTTATTCATATCCAAATGTTCCCTTCATGCTGTGTGACTTTTCTTAAAAGAATGTAATAGGATTAGCCTTTCACTGAATCAGAGACTTTTAGGGTTAATAACATTTTTAGGGGTTTTTGTTTTGTTTTGTTTTTGTGTGTGTTTTTCTTTTGTTTTTGTGAGACAGAGTCTCACTGAATAAAATAGAGTGCAGTGGCCTCATCATAGCTCACCATAATCTCCAACTCTTGGGCTCAAGAGATCTTCCTGCCTCAGCCTCCCAAGTAACTGGGACTACAGGGACATGCCACCATGCCTGGCTAATTTTTTCTGTTTTTAGTGGAGACAGGGGTTTCACTGTCACTTATGCTGGTCTCAAATTCATGATCTCAAGTGATCCTCCCAGAGTACTAGGATTACAGGCATGAGCCACCGTGCCCAGCCAGTAAACATGTTCTTATAAATGTCTGGGCTAGATATTTGTTGTTTTATCCATCAGATGCATTCTTGCTATAAGGATGTGCGCACTGAGTTGATGACCTCTGTGAGTAGTGGCAACTGGACTCTCTTGCCTTCTGTTTCCCTGTTGTGTTTTTAACAAATGGAGGGCACCAGCAGAATGTTGAGGTTGGTGGTAGGAGTGATGTCAGGGAGATGTCAAGATATTTATTTTCCCAACTTGCTGCCTACCTGGCAGCAAAGTTGAAGTGGCCATATTCTTCATCAATGGCCCCAGTTTCTGTTGTGTGGTCCTCTCTCAGAGGTGAAGGGACTGGGACCTCTCAGTTCTGGCAACTGCTCACTCCCCTTAAACATTTAACTTTAGGAAGGTAATAGCCCCCCCTCTCCCAATTGATCTTAGTCTCAGGATGCTCTATTGTCTCTCTATAGTTTCCTTTAACCATAACCATGTTTTGCAAAAAATTCATTCATTCAGCTGTTTTCTATATCCTTATTTGTGTATGCCATCTGTTTCCTGCCATGTCCCGATGATACAGACATCTAGTGTGAAGACTTGTTGAATGCTTGAGTCCCTGTTATAGCACCTCTTCTAAATGGTCAACTTGACCATATGCTTGAATGATTATAGTAACAGAGAATACATTACTTTCCAAGAAAACCTATTCTTTCTTAATCAACCTCTAACTAAAATTAATTTCTTATTTATGGAAAAATAGCAGTAACTCTTTGAGCAACTGTAAAAAAACAGTTTAATGTTTCTGTATGGTTAGAGATTTATAAGCATGGAAAACTGGAACATGAGTTAAAGTACAAGATTTGGAAGTTAAAGAGTTATTGAATAGATGGAGACCTCTGGAAAGATGTAGAGATTCATCATCCCCTGTAGCCATCAGTGTATATTTCAAAATTTGATTATACTGCATTCATCTACATTCTAAAGAGTTGCAACCCAGGGTTTTCCTTCTCTTTACAGACAATATTTCTTTACATTAGGGAGATTAATTTTCTCTCTTATTCTAAGGAGTTGGGGAGAGTAGCTCTATAGCAGTTTCTATATAAACTCCAGAGTTCTAATTTTGAGATTCCTCTTCTAAGGTACATACTACTTTAGAAATAACATGCCTACCCATCTAGTTCTTATCAGATTATTCTAAAGAAGAGGATGGAGTATGGGGGGCCAATACAGTTAGTTATTGCTGTAAGTAATTATTATAATCTCCCTCAGATCCAGAAAACTCATGTTTGCTTTTAGGAAAAAATAAATAAATGTAGATATTAAAATCTGCTGTTTCTCGCTTTTATCTTTGGATTGATTTTATAAACTTGTAGAAGAGGACATATTTTTAGAAGATAGCAGTTTTAGGTTCTGATATTGGCATCCTAAATCTTCTTTTGTCCAGTCTTCAAATGCCATGGACTGAAATCCTCTCAATTCTTGGTTGTTCTATTACAGAAACTCCAACTAGATCAAGGTAATAAGGACAATTATATTGTTTCTGTGATGTATCATCATTGGGGAGAATCAACTATAATTTATTTTCATTCTTTGGACAACTAGACTCAAAATTCATATTTCAAAGGGGAAAATAGCTGTTTGGCATTGACTGGATTATGCCTTCTTTCTTGGTGAAGAGAAGATGAGTCACCTTGATTGTCATTTCATCCAAGTCGTTGTAAGGGGAAAATAGACTTCTATAAAAGAAAATAAGGATACTGTTACCAGAAAAATGTGATATAGATACTAAGCTGACAGAAAATGAATATTGATAAAAGTTTTTGTAAGTAAAGACAGGAATGTAAGCAATGGTATAAAAGCAAGACTAGGGAAGATGTTTTCGGAAACTAGTTAGTATCTGGTAAAAGAAGATAATGAAGGATGATTGCGAGATGGAAATAAGTAAATCAAGTGGGATGAGTTTTGCTTATGATTTTTGCTGTTCTCTTGTTTGTTTTATTTTGTATATTTTGCATGAAGGAGAGCAAATTGCACAATATATTAATATTCAAAGTGCTGTAAATTCCAATCAAGATACTCATGTCTAATTTCTTTTTTAGATAGGTCATTAGTGATGTAAAGAAATGTAACTGATCTTTGTACGTTGCTTTGGTATCCTGCAACTCTATTAAATTCATTTATTAGTTCTAACAGGTATGTCTATGTGCGTTTGTGTGTGTATGCAGTCTTCAGGGTTTTTTACATATAGGTTCATGTCATCTGCAAATAGGGATAGTTTTGCTTCTTCCATTCTGATTTGGACGCATTTTATTTCATTTTCTTGTCTGATTGCTCTTACTAGTACTTTTAGAACTATGTTGTACAGAAGAGGTAAAAGTGGGCATCCTTGCCTTCTGCCTGATCTTCGAGGAAAAGTTTTCAGTTTTTCCCCATTGATTATGATGTCAGCTGTGGGATTTTCATAAACGGATTTTATTATATTTAGGAAATTTTCTTCTACACCTAAATTATTGAGAGTTTTTTATCAAGAGATGATGCTGAGCTTTGTCAAATTCTTTTTCTGCATCTATTGAGATTAACAGGTGGTTTTATCTTTCATTTTGTTAACATGATGTATTGATTTGCATACATTAAAATAAACTTGCATTTCAGGGATAAATCCAACTTTTCAAGATGTTTAATCTTTTTGATGTGTTGTATAATTTTCTTTGTTGGTATCTCATTGAAAATTTTTATATCTATGTTTACCAGAGATATTGGCATGTAGATTTCTTTTCTTGTGGCATCTTTAACTTTGCTAAGATGTTGATGCTGGCCACATAAAATGAGATTGGAAGTGTTCCCCCTACTCCTATTTTTTGAAGAAGTATAGTCTTTTCAATATATGGTTTTGGGAAAATGATATTCATATGCAAAAGAATGAAATTAGGCCTTTATTTTATACCATACATAAAAAATCAACTCAAAATGTATTAAAAACTTAAATATAAGATCTGAAACTGTAAAATTTCTAGAAGAAAACATAGGATAAATAAATGTTGGGGTGGATGTGGAGAGATAGGAACACTCATACACTGCTGGTAGGACTGCAAACTAGTACAACCTCTGTAAAAAAAACAATATGGAGGTACCTAAAAGAGCTACGGGTAGAACTACCATTTGATCTAGCAATCCCATTACTGAGCATCTACCCAAGGAAAAAAACACATTCTATAAAAAAGATATCTGCACCTAAATGTTTATAGCAGCACAATTCACAATTGCAAAGATGTGGAAACAACCCAAGTGCCCATCAATACATGAGTGGATTAATGAAATGTGATATATGTATACCACGGATTACTACTCAGCCACAAAAAAAAAAAAATAGTGATCTAGAACCTCTTATATTATCCTGGATAGAGCTAGAGCCCATTCTACTAAGTAAAGTATCATAAGAATGGAAAAACAAGCACCACATGTATTCACATCCAAATTGGTATTAATTGCTGAACATTTATGTGCATATTTAGTGGTAACATTTACTGGATGTTAAGTAGGTGGTGGAGGAGGAGGGGATGGGTATATTCACACCTAATGGGTACAGTGTGCACTGTCTGGAGGATGGACATGCTTGAAGCTCTGACTCGGGCAGGGTAAAGGCAATATATGTAACCTAAACATGTGTACTCCTGTAATATGCTATAATTAAAAATTAATTAATTTTAAAAGGGCAATAAAATAAAACTGAGAGTTGGTTCTTTGAAATGATTAATAAAATTATAGCAGGATCAATTCTGAAAATAAGGAAAACACATATTATGAATAACAAGAAGGAAAAGAGTTGTGCTATGATACATATGACAGACATCAAAAGCTCAATAGTGGGTTGGATGTGATGGCTCAGCCTGTAATCCCATAATCCCAGTACTTTGAGAGGCCAAGACAGGATGATCACCTGAGGCTAGGAGTTTGAGACCAGCCTGGACAACATAGTAAGACTCCATCTCTAAAAATAATAATAATAATAATTAGCTAGGTTTGGTGGTACACATGTGTAATGTTTAGTACTGGGAGGCTGAATGAGCCAGGAGGGTTGCTGAGCCCAGAAGTTGAAGGTTTCAGTGATCTGCGATTACTATTGGTAGAAATAAATTAGTATAACACCTTTCCCTCCCAACCCCCCACATTGCACCAAGTCCTGTTCCATAGCATAAGAAATAAAACGAAGTAAAAGAAATAAGAATTTGAAAGGAAGAAATAAAATTATCATCTTTTTGCAGACAATGTGATTGTATATGTAGGTAACCAAAAGGAATTTACAATAAAAACTATTAGAATTGGCCGGGCGCTGTGGCTCACGCCTGTAATCCTAGCTCTTGGGAGGCCGAGGCGGGCGGATTGCTCAAGGTCAGGAGTTCAAAACCAGCCTGAGCAAGAGCGAGACCCCGTCTCTACTATAAATAGAAAGAAATTAATTGGCCAACTGATATATATATATATAAAATTAGCCGGGCATGGTGGCGCATGCCTGTAGTCCCAGCTACTCGGGAGGCTGAGGCAGAAGGATCACTGGAGCCCAGGAGTTTGAGGTTGCTGTGAGCTAGGCTGACCCCACGGCACTCACTCTAGCCTGGACAACAAAGTGAGACTCTGTCTCAAAAAAAAAAAAAAAAAAAAACTATTAGAATTAATAACCGACAAAAGGGTAACAGAATAAATTCATCATGTTTCCACACAATAACAAAAAACAATAAGAAAAAACTTGATATATTTTCATATAATAGCATTAAAAACTTCAAATTAAATGAAATGTGTGCAAGATTTCTACAATTTACAACACTAAGTAATATTAATAGATATATTTTAATAAGTATCATGCATTGAGGGATTTTCATGGCTTATAATACTCACTATTTTAAAGATGTCAATTCTGCCTAATTTATCTATAGATTCAATTAAATCAAAATCAGAATCACTGCAGGTATCTTGTTTCTCTCTCTCTCTCTCTCTCTCTCTGTGTGTGTGTGTGTGTGTGTGTGTGTGTGTGTGTGTGTGTGTGAGTATATGAAAATTGGGCTGATTCAAAAATATTTGTGAAAATTGAACAGACCAGGAATACAAAAATCAATCTTGGAGAACAGCATTTGAGTCCTTATACTACCAGGTAGATTTATCTTAATAGTATGATAGTTATGCAGTATAGTGGTGGTACAAAGAAAGAAAAATAGACCAACAGAACAGAAGAGAGTCCATAAATAAACTAAGATATAGAATCATTTGGTGATTGTATTTGTCACATATTTGATTAACAAATTATGCCAAAACTTAGCAGGTTGAGAAGTATACATTTATCATCTCACCTAGTTTCTTTGTGACAAGAATTCTGGAGCAGCTTAGCAGTTCTGGCTCAGGGTCGACCATGAGGTTGTAGTCAAGCTGTCAGCTGCAGGGCTGCAATGTTGGCTTCCAACCTTGCTCAGGTGGTGCCTGGTAACAGGATTAAGTTCCTTATCACATGGGTCTCTCCACAGGCCTTCATAGCAGCTGGCTTCTTCCAGCAAATGTTATGAGGGAAACAGAGAGAAGACAAATAAGAGAATGCTCAAAACAGAAGGCTGAGTCTTTCAACACTTAACGTCAAAAGTGACACACTATTATTTCTGCTAAATGTTATTGGTCCCCGAGACCAAGCCTGACACAATGTAGGAGGGGACCACACACGGATGTGAATACCAGAGGTAGGGATCATTGAGGGCCATTGAGGCTGCCTGCCACAGTGATATTAGAGACATTGTACTGCAGTAGGGAAAGAATGTTCACTTCAAATAATGGTCTAGGTCAATAGGATATTCTTATAAAAACTCATAGTCATATATCACAAAATACACCAAAAAATAAATGTCAGAGATTTACATGTAAAAGGTAAGGCAATAAAGCTTAAGGAAGGAAATACTGAAGAATATCTTCATGATGTTATGGTAGGGAAAAAATTCTTAAACAGGATGCAAACATTATTAACTATAACTGAAAAAAAGTAAAAGCCTCTGTTCATTAAAAGGCACTATTAAGAGAGTTAAGTGAATAGCCACATAGTGGAAAAAATGCATATATGTAAGAAAAAAATGTATATTCAGACTTTATTTTTTTATTTATTTTTTTTTCTTTATGGACAAGTTTGGTGGCAAATATATTCAGACTTTAAAAAGAACTACAAATCATTAAGACAAAGACAGGCAACTCAATAGAAAAAAAACAAGAAAAAGACCGAAGATCTTCACCCAAGAGGCTATTCAAATGGCCAATAAACATAAAATATGTTCAACTTCATTAAATCATCAGGAAATGTAAATTAAAATCACACCAAGACATCACTAACCACTACAACTAGAATGGCTTTAAACAGCAAAAAAAGAGACAAATTTAAAATTTAAAAAAGACATTTAAAATTTAAATGTTTGGTTAGACAAATGCATCCAAATGGCTAAAATTAAAAATACACTCCTAAATGTTGGTGAGAATGTGGATTAACAGGAACTCATACACTGCTGGTAGGAGAGTAAAAGGTTGCAACCATTTTGAAATACTGTTTTGTGGTTATCAACTGAAATTGAACATGTGCTAACCTTATGACCCAGTACAATGTACTCTTAAAGATGTAACCAACAGAAATGAATACATATAATCATCAAAAGATATACATGAATGTCATTACCAGCAATATTTTTAATAACCAAAAGTTAAAACAACCCACTGACCATCACCATAGAATGGCTAAAAACGTAGTCTAGTCTTACAAAGTGCTCTATAGAGCAATGAAAATAAATCAAACTACTCATAACAACATACTCAGTGAATGAAGTTAGACAAAAAAATGACTACATGCTATATAATTCTACTTATTTTGTAACATTCAAAAACAGGAAGAATTAATTTGTGGTATTTAGTTTCAACATAGGTATTACCTTTGGTGTGGTAGTGAAAAAAGTGAGATGTGTTGGAAGTTTCTGGGTTGCCAGCAAATATCTGTCTCTTAACCTGGGTGCTGATTACATGGATCTCTCTCTTTCTAAAAATTCATCAAGTTGAACACTTATGATTTTTTCTGTATATAATTCAATAAAAAATGGTGTTACTTTAAATAACATTAAATAAAAATATATTGAAGTAGAAACTGCAACAAAGACTACTCTTTGGATGAGGTTGTCAGTTAAATCAAGAGAAGAGATCAACAGCAATTTAACCACACTAAAAATACAAGGAAAGGTCTTTTAGGAAAATGGGACTGGGACAGGTACATAGGCATTTTGTAGAAGGTCATAGAGATAAAAGCAGATGATGTAGAGAGGATAGAGCCTAGAAACAAGATCTCTAGAAAAAGTAAAAAGGAATATAGCAGAGATACATGCATTAAAGATAAAATAGGGTAAGTGAAGAAACAAAGAACATTTTAAATGGACATAAAACTAATTCAGGAAGTTTTAGGTGTTTGTGCCATGATGAATCAATAAAGTTGGAAGTACAATAAATCATGAACAGAGAATGAGGGAAAACAAGAAGTATTTGGAAATTTGAGGAAAGAAACAGACATTGGAAAGAATCTTGAGGGATTGTAATAGGAATTAAATATTAAAACATTCAATGACTGTCAGGAGATAGTGAAAAATGTAAACCATCATATTTCCATCAAATAACACTTCTTCCATCAAAATATCATGATATACATACTATAAATGGTATATAATAAAATTTAGTGTTTCTAGGTAGGTGGAAAATAAGTTACAAATGCATACATTTCTTTTGTTAGCTCTAATCAGTTAGGCTTATTTGTGTTTATAAGCAACATCCACTGTCAAAGAATTAGGTGTATTTCCATCATTTATATTAAATTTCCTTTGTATTAATATTTTCACTTGCCATGATCATATGGAGACTTACTTCAATCCACTTAAGCCAGCAAATGGTCACTTTTCTTTAAAAAAATATTGTACAGTTTTAAATAATAGGATTACTACTCTACTAATAATTCATGCCTGTTTATCACTTTAGCTCCAAAAATGTATTGTTTACATGTTTAAATTTATATAATTCTTCTTGGTAAATGAATCTTTACTTATTTGTAATAATTAGATGTGATTTTATTTCAAAATTTTTTGATAAAATTATTGATTAAATAAGAGTTTTCCCCACCTCTAGAAAGATATACTTTTATTCTTTGAATAATTATTATATGGTGCTTAGTTTTCTAGAGTTAGTATGATAATTTTTTTACTTGAATAAAATTTTTGAAATTTATCTCTGTAGTCAATACATTATTATTTCTTTCAAGAAATCCAATATTTGCCTATTATCTTTAAGCTCACATTTTAAGCTTCACCAGTTATTCCATTGGACATGTCATGATCTCATTTATAGCTATCCTAATGATGGTTCTCATCTATTTGAAAAATTATGTAAAAATTTATAATGTGTCTGAATTTATGCTGGGATGGAGATACAAGCATACCTCAGATTTGTAAGACATGACTTGAAGAAATCAAGGTTATCAGTAAAATACTTTAATTTTGAGAAATCTGCATACATAATTTAGTTTTTATAATTTTACTCTGTTCGTCAATAACAAAAAGCATGTAGAATTTTAGAGGTTTCATTAAGACAGAAATCTCTGCTTCAATTATATTTATGGATAAAATAAAATGCATCTCTTTTTATAATCTTTCTTGGAAATAAAAAACTAAATAATTTTAAAAAGAGACATTGATTAGTCTTCTCCTGCTCTCAAATTGAGACTTGAACTCAGACTGAATGATATTCCAGTTTTCCTGGGCCTCCAGCTTGCAGAAGGGTCATTGTGGGACTTCTCAGCCTCAATAATCCTAATAACTTGCCACAAAAAAATTTATCCCATTTTCCCTGGAGGCCAAGATGGCAGACTAGAAGCAGCCTGCACAATGCACCTCTCATGGAGAGGATTGAAAGTGGTGAATAGATACCTACCTTTGGACTAATTGTCTGAGCAAGACCACTGGGAATCCACAGAGGGGATGCGGGAGTGAAGTGAAGAAGATAGAAATGGGACAAGCTGCTCAGCAGGACTGGAGGTAATTTGGGAAGGTACTCACACTTGGGACAGGGACAGAAGATAGAATTCGGACTCCACACTTCCCCTGAGGACATTGCAATCAGAACAGTGGGAGGACCCCTCCACTGCAGCAGGCCTCCAGAGTGATACAGAGACCTGACTGGAGGCTGGGCAGGTGCATTGCTCTGGAGAGAAGGGACAGCTGGCTTGAAAGCCCAGGGTGCTGCAGCTGATACTATTGTAACATCCCAACCCTGAAATGCTGCTTTTGCCCAGGGGTCAGACCTGTGAATGCTGGCTCGCCCTTACCACTGGCAGGCAGAGAGGGTTGGGGTCTATCAGTGACTCATGGGCAGGTGATGTAAATCTCACCTACACTGCTGTGGAGGCCCTGGGCAAATCAGAAGATCACAGACTAAGTGCCTACTGCTGGGACTGGGTGATTTCACTCAACTACACTTCCCATGGGACCTGGGGGGCAGAGCATGCACCAGTAGCCCTTGGTAACCACTGTCCACCATAAGGCAGCTAGACAGCCCCTGATACTGCTGCCTGAGAGGCACTGAACAGCACAAAAGCTAGTGCAGCTGCCACCTTTAGATCTGGGAAGACTGCATGCCATGGACCCACACTGTTCTGCACAGACACCCTAGGCACTATGCCCTGCACATGCCTTGCCTTGCCCTGCCTGCACACTCTGTTCCCTGGCTTCCTTGGCCCACCTGCATGAGTGCTGCATCCTGTGTACCTGCTTTATACCATGTAGGTACCCTGCCCCACAGATCCACTCTGTCCTAGGGTCCTACTCCACCCTATGTGAGCTGTGACCCACTGACCTGCTCCACAACAGGAGAGTACTTCACCTGGTAGGCCCACTACCCCCTGTACACCTTCTACACCTTGCAGTGCACCCTGTACTTACCTTGCCCCTCCCATGTGCCTGGCACTTCAGCTGCCCAGGACTGCATGTGTTCATCCCATGCCCTGCAGACCCCCTCCATCCTATAGGCATGCCTTGTCTTGTTAGCAGATCTACCTCATGTGTGCACCTGGCACCAGGGGCTGGCCCTGCCATAGTAGCCTAGTGACAACCACAGAGAAACAGAGGAGATGCAGCAGAGCAACAGACATTAAAGGTTTATAGTGCATCCAACACTTTCCTGTCTGGTCAAGCTTCCAGAGTTGGACCCAAGCATGTCATCAAGGGATCCATCCCTATCTTCATCAAGCAACAGAGATCCCAGGAGAGGAGAACAAGTACTATATCTGCTATCTTTTGTGAGCTGAAAGAAGAGGCCCCAGATGAGAAAGAATTAGTATAAAATCTCTGGCAACATGAAAAATAGGTTGTCTCAACAGCCCCAAAGTATTACAATACCTCTCCAGCAATGAACTCCAATCAAAAGGAAATTGTTGAAATGAGAACTATGGAATTCAGATTATGGATGGACAGTAAGATGAATGGAATTGAGGAGATGGCAGAAAATGAAGGAACCAAGGAAACCAAAACAGTAATTCAGAACATGAACAAAAAATTCACTAAAGAGATAGATAACATTAGAAAAGTGATATCAGAACTTAAAAAATTAAAGGGTCATTTAGGGAATTTTAAAATAGAGAAGAAAATTATAAAACAGTTTAAATCAAGCAGAAGACAGAATTTCAGAACTTGAAGACAAGAATTTTGAAGTTACACAGTCAGTAAAAAAATGTAGAAAAAAGGAACAAAGAATGTTCCTATTCTTGTGCCTATGACAAGCTGGTTTAATTAGTATAGCCTTCTAGTATAGTTTAAAGTCTGGTAAATTGATACCTCCTTGTTTTTATTGCCTGAAATTGATTTTGCTATACGGGGCCTTCTCTAGTTCCATACGAAGAGTAAAATTATTTTTTCTATATCTGTGGAAAATGATGATGGTATATTAATAGGGGTTGCATTGACTCTGTAGGTCACTTTGGGTAGCAGGGACATTGACCAGTGGAACAGAACAGAGAACCCAGATATAAAACAATCCTCATATGGCCAACTAATCTTTGACAAATCAGACAAAAACATACACTGAGGAAAAGAAACCATATTCAATAAATGGTGCTGGGAAAACTTGATAGCCACATGTAGAAGACTGAAACAGGACTCACACCTTTCACCTCTCACAAAAATCAACTCATGCTGGGTAACAGACTTGAACCTTAGGTGTGAAACTATTAGAATTCTAGAGGAAAACATTGGAAATACTCTTCTAGATATTGGCCTAGGCAAAGAATTTATGAAGAAGACCCCAAAGGCAATCACAGCAGCAACAAAAATAAATAAATGGGACCTGATCAAATTAAAAAGCTTTTGCACAGCCAAAGAAACTGTCAAGAGAGCAAACAGACAACCCACAGAATGGGAGAAAATTTTCGCAAGCTACACATCCAATAAAGGGCTGATAACTAGAATTTATTTAGAACTCAGGAAAATCAGCAAGGAAAAATCAAACAACCCTATCAAAAAGTGGGCAAAGGACATAAACAGAAACTTTTCAAAAGAAGACAGAATAATGTCCAACAAACATATGAAAAAATGCGCAACATCTCTAATCATCAGGGAAATGCAAATCAAAACTGCAATGAGATATCACTTATCTCCAGTAAGAATGGCCTTTATCAAAAAGTCCCCAAACAATAAATGTTGGCATGGATGCAGAGAGAGAGGAACAATCCTACACTGCTGGTGGGACTGCAAATTGGTTCAGCCTCTGTGGAAAGCAATGTGGAGATACTTTAAAATGATACAAGTAGATCTACCATTTGATCCAGTAATTCCACTACTCGGCATCTACCCAAAAGATCAAAAGTCACTTTATGAGAAAGATGCCTGCACTCGAATGTTTATAGCAGCACAATTCACAATTGCAAAGCTGTGGAAACAACCCAGGTGCCCATCAATACATGAGTGGATTAATAAAATGTGGTACATGTATACCATGGAGTACTATTCAGCTTTAAGAAGCAATGATGATATAGCACCTCTTGTATTTTCCTGGATAGAGCTAAACCCCATTCTACTAAGTGAAGTATCTCAAGAATGGAAAAACAAGCACCACATGTACTCACCAGCAAATTGTTGTTAATGGATCAACACCTAAGTGGATATATAGGAATAACATTTATTGGGTGTTGGATGGGTGGGAAGGGGAAGCAGGAACTGGGTATATACAATCATAATGAGTGAGATGTGCAACGTTTGGGGGATGGTCACGCTTGAAGCTCTGACTCAAGGTGGGAAGGGGACATGGGAAATATAGGTAATCTTAACACTTGTACCCCCATAATATGCTGAAATAAATAAATAAAAAGACTAAAAAAAAAAAAAGAACCAAGAAGAATGAGTAATTGCTGAGCGAAATATGCAAAATGAACAAATGTAAGAATTATAGGGTATTCCTGAGGGAGAAGAAGAAAAAGTAATAAGCATGGAAAAGCTATTTGAGAGAATAATAGAGAAAAACATTTCTTCTATTGCTAGAAGTTTAGATATTCATATATAAGATGGTCATCAAACACCTGGAAAACTCAAAGCAAATATGACTTCACCAACACATATAGTCATCAGCCTTATCAAAGTCAAAGTGAAGTAGGAAACCCTACAAGCTGCAAGATGAAAGCAACAAGTTATTAATACTAACAAAGAAAAAACATTAGACTAAAAGCAGACCTCTCAGCAGAGACTTTTAAAACAAGAAGAGATTAAGGCCCTATTTTTAGTCTTCTGAAAAGAATAATTACCAATCAAGAATTTCGTAAACTGCAAAATTAAATGAAGGAAAAATAAAGTCTTCCATAGACAAGCAAACCCTATGCAAATTTGTCACCAATAGACCTATCCTACAAGCAATGCTTAAAAGTGCTCTATACACAGAACAGAACAATATATACCCACCAGTGAATGAAAATTAAAGCTCACAACTCTTATAAAACAGTAACACATGGGAGAAAACAAAGCAAATAGGTGTCATTCAACATGATGAACAGAACAGTATCTCACATATCAATACTAACATTGAATGCAAATTGTCTTCATGCAGCATTTGAAAGATAGACTTGCTGAATGAATGAAAAAACACACACCAAATATATGCTTTCTTCAAGAAACCAATCTAACTTGCCATGATTTTCATAGTCTCAAGGTAAAGGGGTGGAGAAAAATACTCCACATGAATGGAAACCAAAAGTGAGCAAGAGTAGCTATTCTCATCAGATAAAATTGACTATAAATAAACAAGCTAAAAAAAAAAAGACAAAGATGTTGTTATATAATGATAAAGGGAGCAATTCAGAAAGAAGATATAACAATCAGAAATATCTTTATCTATCTATCTATCTATCTATAGATATATATCTAACACAGGAACTCCCAGATTCATAAATCAAATACTGCTAGATCTAAGCAAAGAAATAAACAGCAACATCTTAATTTCTGGGGACTTCAACATTCCATTGACAGAACTGGACAGATCATCGAGGCAACAAAAGACACTGAACTGAAATAGGATTCTAGAATAAATGGACCTAATACACATTTGCAGAATATCCTACCCCAAAACTGTATAATATACATTCTTATCAGCACGTGGGACATTTTCTAAGATATATCATATGTTAGCCCACAAAACAAGTCTCAGCAAATTCAGAAAAATTGGTATCATTCCACATATCTTCTTTTATCATAGTATAAGACAACTGGAAATCAACTCCAAAAGGAAATCTGAAATCTACACAAAGTCATGAAAATTCAACAACCTGCTGCTGAATGATCCCTGGGTCAGTGAAAAATGTAAGGTGGAAATCAAAAGATTCTTTGAACTGAATGAAACAAATATTCAAAATCTATTGGATATATAAAAGGCAATGTTAAAAGGGCTGCCCTTAGATGCTTACCTCAAAAAGACTGAGAGATCACAATTTAATAGCCTAATGTCACACCTCAAGGAACTAGAAAAAGAATGAACCAAACCTAAAGCTTGCAGAGGAAAACAAATAACAATGCTCAGAGCAGAAATAAAACAAATGGAAACCACAAAAGGAAAAGAACCAATGGAACAAAAAATTAGTTCTTTGAAAAGATAAAAACAATTGATAGAACTCCAGCTATATCAAGCAGAAATAGAGGGAATAGGATCCAAATAAGCTCAAACAGAAATGAAAAATGATGTATTACAACTGATACCACAGAAATATCATCTATTAGTACTATGAAAACATCTACAAAGAAACTAGAAAATCTAATGAAAAGGATAAATTTTGGGGAATGGGAATACACGAACTCCCAAGCTAGATCAAGAAGAAAAAAATATCTTGAATAGATCAATAAGTAACAAGACCGAAACAGTAAAAAAAATTCTCCCAGCACCCCCTAAAGAAACCCAGAATCCCAAAAGGATTCACAGCCAAATTCTACCAGAACTACAAAGAATTGGCACCCCCATTCTACCGAAATTGTTTCATAACATCAAGAAGGTAGGAATCCTCCCTAATTCTATTCTACAAATCCAGGATTACCCTGATACCAAAGCCAGGGAAATATAGAACAAAAAAAGAAAACTACAGAACAATATCCCTTATGAACATAGATGCAAAAAAATCTCAACAAAATACTAACAAACCAATTTCAACAGCACATCAAGAAAATAATACACCATGATCAAGTGGGATTCATCCCAGGCATGCAAGGATGGTTCAATATATGCAAATCAATAAATATGATTCACCACATAAACAGAGTTAAAAACAAAGACTATATGATAATCTCAATATATGCAGAAAAAGCATTTGATAAAATCCAGCAACACCTCATAATAAAAACCATTAACAAACTAGGCATAGAATGACCATACCTCAAAATAATAAAGGCCATATATGACAAACCCATAGCCAACATCATACTGAATGAGGAAAAGCTGAAAGCTTTCCCATTAAGAACATTAACAAGACAAAGAAGCCCACTGTCACCACTTTTATTCAGCATATTACTGGAAATCCTAGCCAAAGCAATCAGGCAAGAGAAAGAAATAAAGGGTATTCAAATTGGGAAAGAGGAGATCAAACTATTTCTATTTGCTGATGATATGATCCTATACCTACCTTAAAAACTCTAGAATTGATTGATAAATTCAGTAAAGTTTCAAGTTACAAAAGTACTGTACACAAATTAATATCATTTCCATATACTAGTAACAATCAAGCTGAGACCCGTATCAAGAACTTATTACTATTTACAATAGCTACAAAGAAAAGAAAATAGCTGAAAAGAAAATATACTGAACCTAAGAGGTAAAAGATCTCTACAAGAAGGACAAAACACTGATGAAAGAAATCAGAGGTGACACAAACAAATGGAAATACATCTGATACTCATGGATTAGAAGAATAAACATTGTTAAAATTTCCATACTACCCAAAGTGACTTACAGATTTAGTATAATTTCTGTCAAAATTCTAACATCATTTATCATGGATCAAGAAAAAAACAATTCTAAATTTCATGTGAAACCAAGAAAGGCCTCAGATATTCAAAGCAATCCTAAGGAAAAAGAACAAATCTGGAGGCATCACATTACCTGATTCCAAATTATACTACAAGGCTATAGTAATTAAAATAGCATGGTTGTAGTAATATTCATTGGGTGCCCGTCAGGTAGGAGGGGGTTGGTAGTAGTGGGTAAAATCACAACTAATGTATGCGGAGCACACTGTATGGGCGAATGGCACATTTGTAGTCCTGGCTTGGGTTAAGCAAAGGCATTGTATGAAACAAAAATGTGTGTACTCCTATAATCTTCTGAAATTAAAACAAGAGCATGATACTGGTATAAAGGTAGACACATAGACCAATGCAATTGAATAGGCAACCAAGAAATAAAATCATATGGCTATGACCAACTGATTTTTGACAAAGCATCCAAAAACATACACTGGTGAAAGGACACTGTATTCCACAAATGGTGCTGGGAAAAAAATCAATGCCGTATGCAGAAGAATGAAACTGGATCCCTATCTTTCACCATACAAAAAAACTAACTCAAGATGGATTAAAGATTTAAAAGTAGGACCTGAAACCATAACAATTCTAGAAGAAATCATAGGAAAAATTATTTTACACATTGGCCTAGGCAAGGAATTTATGATTAAGACCCAAAGAGCAAATACAGCAACAACAAAAGTAAATGAATGGAATTTAATTAAACTAAAAAGTTTCTGCACAGCAAAAGAAATAATAAACAGATTAAATAGACAAACCACAGAATGGGAGAAAATACTGGCAAACTATATATCCAACAAAAAGCTAATGTCTACAATCTACAAAAGAATTCAAACAAATCATTCAAATAACTCCATAAAAAGTGGGAAAAAAGACATGAACAGACTCTCCTCCAAAGAAGATGGACAAATGGCCATCAAATATATGAAAAACAGTGGTCAATATCACTAAGAATCAGGGAAATGCAAATTAAAACCACAATGAGATACCACTTTATTTTTGTTAGACTCATCTTTATAATAAAGTAAAAAAATAGATGTTGGCATAATTGCAGAGAATAGGCAATGCTTATGCACTTTTGGTAAAAATGTAACTTGTACAACTGCTATGGAAAGCCATATGAAGATTCCTCAAAGGACTAAAAGTAGACCTACAATTTGATACAGTAATCCCACTATTGAGTGTCTACCCAAAGAAAAAGAGATCATTTATAAGAAGACACCTACACCTGGATGTTTATTGTAGTACAATTGACAGTAGCAAAGATATGGAATCAACCTAAGTATCCATAAATTGATGAGTGGATAAAGAAAATGTGGATATTTAATAGAGATAGATATAAATGTACCATGGAGTACTATTCAGTTATAAAAAAAGAATGAAATAATGTCTTTTGCAGCAACTTGGATGGAACTTGAGATTATTGTCCTAAGTGAAGTATCTCAGGAATGGAATGATTGTCCATTTTCCATTGGAATGATTTTCCATTCCTGAGATACTAGTCCTCTTCTGAAATCAGTTGCCTACAGAAATTCATCTGGTAATAACAGAAAATTGGTAGTAAATCCATCCACCTTTCTACCAGTTTAGTGAGACCAGAATTCAACCAAGGTAGCTGGAGGCCACAAGTTTTAAAACCACTGGCATCATTGAAAAAAGTTAATATTGGGCATTCCACCCTTTCCTGGGCAGGCCAGGCAACTTGGCCACCTACCCTATATAACAGCCAACCCTTCAAATCCCACCTCCATTAGAAATACTCCATATATAAGACTTGATTTGAGGTAATCTGGGGAGTATCTCCCTTCCCAGGAATAAAAATCACAGCATTTCTGATTCAATGTTAACTATTCTGAGGATGTTTGGCAGGAAATAAATTTAGCCACCAGGATTCTAAGAGAAAATTGGGGACAAAAATCTGACTTTCAAATATATCCCAGGCATGGGTTGTTCCTTCAGGTTTATCAATGAGCCTCTTTAATATGTGTGTGTGTGTGTGTGTGTGTGTGTGTGTGTGTGTGTGAAAGAGAGAGAGAGAGAGAGAGAGAGGGAAAGAGAAAGAAAGAGAAAAATATTTTGAACAATTTAAAAAATATCATCACTTATTGTTAGAACAGTTATATAAGGAATATTTTTAATCTTTATAATTTCTGTATTTACTAAAGTTTGTACAATGAATATATTTTCCTATTTAAATAAGAAGAAAACGCATTAGTTTTTAAAGTGCCATTTCCATTCCATTTCCCTGTTAAAATAATAACAGGAAAATACTTTAAAATTCTCTCTGTTGTATTTCATTGAAAACAAATCCAATTTGACTTTATCCTCAACATGTGAATAAGTTTATTTGGAATTTCCAAAGGCTATTAGTGGCACTAGTATTTGGATAGACCACATAAGTTGCTCAATGTTCTTTTACATAACCAGGAAGCTACTCCATTAGCACTCATCTGCATGCATTCAGTCAACAAGCAGTTATCGTACCTACTATGTGCTAGACACTAAGATTACAAAATAATTAAAATTTAGTAATACCACCAACAAACTCAGAAATTTGTAGCAGAAAAAATAGGTAAAATCTTGAACATGACACTATTCAAGCAGTTCTAGAAATATGAGTGTCATAATATAACCAAAGTAAAGAACAAGTGGAGAAAAGACTGTGATGCTAAATTAATTCATATCTACCTTTCAGTGATAAGATTTGGTTACTTTGCATGTCTCTGACAGAGTTTCAAAAACATGGGAGTACAAACTGTTTCCATACAAATACTCAAGCCAAACCTTTGTTGACTCTTGAGCATACTCTACATGTATTCTTGATTGCTAATGCAAAAAATAATCTGAAAATATATGCCTTGATTGTAAAAATTTAAGTTTGTCTAATTTTTAATAAATGAGTAAGCATGGTCTCAATAATTCAAAGAACTATACTATTAATTGGAAGTTTAAAATATAGTTTCTTTGACTTTTATTCATCCTTATTTTCACCAATAAATTTCATCACAATTGAAACCTGCTAGGACCAGAAAATCCTTCCCTGTAATCTGAGGCTGTACTCTCTATGGCCCATTTCCTAGGACTGGTACTTTTGTCACAATATTTAAAACAATCTGATTCTTCACTAATATTGAACTATGGCAACAGAAAAGCAGAATAACAGCCCTTCTTTGATTCTAGTAATTGGGATAGAAATTAGATACCTTATGAACTTTGATATCATATTCTATATGTTAATTATAAGAAAATACATCACAAATTTAAAAACCTAAAAAATTATATTTTTATTTCCAAAGAATACACAGTTATGTATATATACTGCTTCAAATATTTCCAAAGCACATTGAATACAACAGCCTGTCCCTTTAACTGCACTGGAATATTATGGATTGGCTTGGTAGATATTATGTCATTTATTTCTTGAAAGCAATAATGAGTGTGATTTCCATATCTTTTAATAACCAATATAGTAAAACTAGGGGGAAATATAGGTCTTCAGATTCTATATCTGTTGCTTTTTCTTATATAGTACCTAGTCTTTACTGAAATACTATATTTCAAAACATGAGGTACACAATCAATTACTTTGGCTATATAAGTTAATGAAAAACTAAATAAATAAAATATTTTTATGTATACAAAATATAAATTTAAATATAATGATCCTACCATCTTACATTTTTCTTTTATTTCAAAAAATAAGATAGAAGTTAGCTGAAGGAAGCAATGCTGGCACAGTAGCATTGGGGGAGCTCTATATTAGCCAGGTGTCTTTTGTTTGTAATGGTATAGAGCATGTAACCAGTAAGATAGGATTTGAATCTAGGGTTCAGTTGACACCACTGGAACCTTATTTAAGGTTCTTTCTAGGTTTACTCTGCTTTTTATATAAACCACAATTCTTGACAGCAAGAGAGTTCCAGTTGTTCTATACCACAAGGTTACAAGTTCAAATCCTGCTGGAAAGGTGTCTCTCATAAATTCCAACAAAAGTTTCCTTCATTCATTGCTTTTTAATGCACCTTAAGACCATCCCTAATTCAACCACACTTGCTGAAAATTATGATGTTCCAGTTAGCATCCTGGAGCTAGAAGTGGAAGCAATTTTATCTAAGCCCATAGACTGTGTGGATGCAATAGGTTTATCTCAGCACAGAATATTGAATAATCTTGTTCTGAAAGAGAAGCGGGATGTTAAGTAACATTATGCATTGATTAGAGTACTTTGTTTGCAAGTGACAGAAACCAATTTGATCTAACTTAATTGAAATGGGCTAATTTTAGAAACTCTTGTTCTCAAATCAAACTTCTTGTGAGAATTTGATTGGCCTAGCCTGTGTCAAATGGCCACACCTTATCCAATTAACTGTAGCCGAGGGCAAGGTTGGGTAAAATAAACAGGGCTACTATTGTTCTACTAGTGAGAAGAATAGTTAAAGGCATTATTATGAGGTTGGCAAATATTCCCTTCTGAATACCCCCAATGAAAGGTACCCTTAAAGAATCCCTTGTTGATCCTTAGTGATGTTTAAACACTAGGGTGGAAATTAACATTTTAAAACTAATAAAAGTTATATTCAATTTATAACAATGAAAGTGGATGTAAATATGTTAATAGGAGAAAAAAGCCAAAGAAGTAAGTACCTCAGGGAACAAGAGAGGAGCCTTACAGGTTGGAAAAAAAGAGGTCAGAAAAGGAAGTTGAGATTTCTAAAAATAGCTATTTTACAAATTTGCCTGGGGCTAACCCTTCTTACATGTTCTATCTATAAGCCAAATACCTTAAATTATAAATCAAGGAAGGTTAAAAATATAATTATCTTCATACTATGCTGAAGAAAAATGTGTAAGAAAAAAATACATAAAAGATTAATGAAAACATCTGCCTTTAGTCCCCTACCATTTAAATCAAAGAATCAGGTTTATGAATGGTTTAACCCATCCCAGCTTCAAAATGATTCACAGCTGCAGAGATAATCTATAAGGCAACATCGTAGGCCACCAGAAGGGGATTTATAAATTAAAATCTATATCGAAATTTCACTTCAAATCCTATGGTAGTCAGTGCTTATTGCAGGGTTCTGGTGAATGGCTTCTAAGCATGTTTTTATTCATAGATCACTACATTTTCTACCAGCAGTAGTTTGGAGACACTATTTGTCTGGTAATTCCAGTGGGCAAAGTTATTCTATGAAAGACTATCTAACCTTGGAATATTTTGTAAAGTGTGTGTGCACACATGTTATTATAAAGATGCACATCTGAGGGATGATAATTATTTATTTTTAAATTTTTGTTTCTGTTTTAAAATGAATCTGGAATAAGGTTGGATAAGTGACCAGATGGACAAAAAGCAAAAGCCATCAAATTGGCATTTTAATGTATGATATGCAGGTTTTTATTCTCATGAAAAGCAACATAGTAAAAATGTTATATGCACCCCCTCTGGAGCTGGATTTCCTAGGGTTGAATATGAAATTCAAACCAAATAGCTTTGGCGAATTATTTAGTGTCTCCCCACTTTGGTATCTTTGAAAAATGCCTGTGATTTGGCTATACTATCCCTTTTTACCCTACTCTCATTTTTTATATAAAATCAACTTAAAATTTTTTTGTATATACTTTCAGGAATGGTTATGGATTTCAAACATAAAAAAAATTATATTTTTACACTATTAAATAAACAGGCCATTGGTCTGAAGCTGTCTTCACATTTAGAGTTCCTATATAACCAACTGCAGTCTTAGTACTTAAACAAACAGAAACCTAACTTAGGAGTACAATAAACAGCCAAATTTCAGCCAATCAGAAGCAGCCAACTCATTATACCATGCTCAAATAAGGCAGAGATGTAGCTTCAGCCAATCAGGTGATTTCTCTACTTTGCTTCTGCATTCTATCAATAAAAATTCACTGTTCATACTGTTGGGTGGAGCTATCTGATGCTGCCTGATTGATGAATAATATTTTCTCAAATGAACTATATCAAATTTAATTTGTCTAAAGTTTCTCTTTAACAACACAAATGGTATCATGATATACCTTGCTGTATTTTCACTTAATATATTTTTTCATTATTTTATGGCCAAGTAGTACTCCATGGTATACATATAACATATTTTATTAATCTATTCATGTTTTGATGGACACTTGAGTTGTTTCCACATCGTTGCAATTTTGAATTGTGCTGCTATGAACATCCAAGCGCAGATGTCTTTTTAAAGAATGTCTTTATTCCTTTCGGGTAAATACCCGGTAGTGGAATTGCTGGATCAAATGGTAATTCTACTTTGAGTTCTTTGAGGTATCTCCATATTAATTTCCCTTGTACTATCCTGGATGGAGTTTGAGCCTATTTTTCTAAGCGAAGTATCACAAGAATGAAAACACAAGTACCCCATGTATTCACCATTAATTTGGTACTAATTGATCAACACTTATGTGCACATATGGAGGTAACATTCACAGGGCACCAGACAGGTGGGAGGGGGGAGGAGGGGATGGGTATATTCATACCTAATGGGTACCCTGTGTGATGTCTGAGTGTTGGGCAGGCTAGTAGCTCTGACTTGGGCAGTGCAAACGCAATATATGTAACCAAAGTATTTGTATCCCTGTAATATTCTGAAATTTAAAAAATACTTTATATGAAATCCAAATTGTAAAATTTTCCAAAGACAATATTGGAGAATATTTTCTTTTATACCCAAAATGTTTTTTCAACAAGAAAAAAATATGCAAATTTGAATAAGTTCAATATATTGTGTTGTATCAAATTTTTTTAAAAAACCATTTTTTCAATCCTTCCAATACCGTATTGGTATAATAGAATGCACTCATTTTTTTAAATGATTGCATACTAATCTATTATGTAGGAAAACCATTCTTTTTAACCTTGAAGTGGTAATTGATTTGTTACAATATTTTTGCTACTTAAAAGTGTGAGAGAAGAAACAATAAATATATTGTACAACAAAAGATATATTGTACTCATATCTTTTTTCAATCAGGTAAGTATATCTGCATAATGAGTTTTAGATGTGGTATTGCTGGGTCAAGGACTAGTAGCTTCAAAATGAGAATCCCACATTCTAATTGAAATTTTGTTACCTTCTATTTTCTATAAACTGAGAAATAAGATAATTTTGAATATTTGAATTGTGTAATGTAAAAGTGTCTAAGATTTGGCAAAGCTCTCTTTAGAATAAAATACTTAGACTGTATATATATAGTCTGCTTAGATTTTTTAGACAGTGCTTTCTCCTTTTCTCTCAGTTTTTTGCCACAGTCTTATAACTACTGCATTATAGATAAGTGAGGAGTTGTTGCCCAGCACAATACTAAATGAATACTTTGTACTTTTCAAGTATTTTTTATTTCATTGACTAATTCAGCCTGGTAACTTTTGAAGGAAAATGCAATAAATGATTATAGGGAAATATATTAAGTCATGTTATGGAATAACTTGGCCAGCATAGCTAATGTTTTTCTTATAATTGAATTTTGTATTTCTCATGTAAAATGTTTCAAAGGACACAATACCAAAAAAAAAAAAAAAAAAAAAGCCAATTTGTGAAGTGGAGAGCATTCACAATATCTAAGATGAAAATTCTTTCTTCTGAAAAGGAAATCTTAGAGGTTTCCTGTAAATAAAAATCTGTAAGCCTCTTCTCTGCCCCCTCCCCCACTCTTCTTGTCACTAAATTCATTGACACATTTTATAAGGCTTCATTTTGTCAAGGTGTCCCTTTGCCATTCTACACAGTTTTGTCCATTTCTAAATCTTT
This sequence comes from Microcebus murinus, assembly GCF_040939455.1. Classification (NCBI taxonomy): domain Eukaryota; kingdom Metazoa; phylum Chordata; class Mammalia; order Primates; family Cheirogaleidae; genus Microcebus; species Microcebus murinus. Next base: position 38,613,218 of record NC_134115.1, on the reverse strand, counting down.
ATTTAAGTTTTCCTCCAGTGGCATCCTTTATCTACTAAGATAACCAACTCCTTTTATCTCCAGGCCTCTCAGATGAAGGGCTTAAGGGAAACTGGAGTTGGGGGAGGGAGGCAGGGCAAGAGAGTTCTAGTCTTTAGAGGACTTTGTTTTTCTCTGCTTCTTATGCATAGGAAAAGGGGGGGAAAAGATGCTGTAACATCCTGCTGTCTTTTCCTTTTTCTTCCTTTTCCCTACTAACTAAATCTTTGTGCATTTCAGAGAGTAAAGGAAATAAATACACACAGAATAATTCTTTTATTTTATAACTAATCTTCAGTTTAATTTTTTCAGACTACCACAAAATACATATCTAAATCATTTCAGAAATTGTTTGAGTGCACATTGAGGCCTTAATAACACACATCTTTCTTAAGTTTACAATATCCTCCTTAGACTCTCAAAGCTTCTTTATCTTACCTACAAATGAATATTAGAGAATTGCCAATTTTTACTTTGTCTAACTTCATGTACTGATTATTATTTGCTTTACAATAGAGAAACTTTGGGATATCTCCATTTAAATTTTATGGACATATATCGTGGTTCAGTGAAAGTATGACTTTACCAGGACATTACAAATCTGAGCTTAAAAAAATCAAGCTTTTATGACCTGGCAGTGTGACATCTTGATAATTAATTTTTCTGAGTTTCACTTACTGCACCTATATTAACAAGGAAATATCCTATTCTCTCTGAATTGGTAGCGCTACAGATTATACACACAGCTTGGGCTGTTTCAAACCTGTCAGTACCACTCTTGCCTGACATTTCTGTGCTTCAGCATCCCCACCTACGACGAGAGAGAATAAATGTACTTTCCTCATAGAGTTGTCTTGAGGATAAAATGAGTTTATTATGTGATGTCTATAATGTTAAGTAATACAACGTAAAGTGCTTAGAGCATTGCCTGACGCATAGTAGGCATTCAATCAATGTTACCTAATACTATTTTTTATCAGGTTATTCAACTAGCTTTGAGGTTTCTTGTAGTTTAGTCCAAAAGGAAAACACCACGAAATTGATATTTCTCTCATTTTCTTATTGTTGGAAGCATAATCAGTGTAGAATAAGGCTTTGCCTTAGAAAACACTAAGGAATTATTTAACCAGTTGATTTTAAATAAGAGGCTTAAGACAATACAATGGACTATATCCTTGTATTCATTTTCTATTGCTGTTGTAACAAGTTACTACACATTTAGTGATTAAAACAACGTAAATGTATTATATTGACTTAGGGTTCTATGGGTCAAAAGTCCAATATGGGTTTCACTGGGCTAAAATCAAGGTGTTGGCAGGGCTGAGTTCCTTCTGGAGGCTCGAGGAGAAAATCTATTTCCTTGGTTATTCAGGTTGTTGGCCAAATTTATTTTCTTGTTAGTTGTCAGCCAGGTGCTGTTCTCAGTTTCTAAAGGTGGCCAGAATTCTTTGGCTCACATGGCACCCTTTCTCCACCTTTGAAGACAGCAATGGTGGGTCAGGTCCCTCTCATGCCAATCTCCTCTGCCCCTTCTGCCACATTGTATGATGCACTCTTCTGCTTCCTCTTTCACTTTTGAGGACTCACATGATTAGATTGTGCTGATGTGATGCTCCAGGACAATCTCCCATCTCAAGATCCATAGCCTGAGTCATACCTACAAATCTCTTTTACCAGGAAGGTAACATATTCATAGCTTATAGGCATGTTTATCAGCCTGTGTTTATGTTTATCAGCCTGTGTTTATGTTTATCAATTATTACTTTTCTCATGCCAACTTTGAGAGAAAACTCAAGATAGGTGAATCCCTATAACCTTAGTATTAGGATGTGGACATCTTTGGCAGGGTGGGGTCATAATTCTGTTTACCACAGTCCTCACTTGCTTTTTTCCTTGTTGCATTTGCTTCTTCCAGTGTCATATCTGCTGCTATCCCTATGTTCTCAATCCCAGCTCTACACTTGACTTACCTGGAGAGCTTTCTAAAAATACTGATGTTCAAACTCAACCCCAGGCCAATTATATCAGAAGTCCAGGGGGTAAAGATATTTGTTCTACTTTAGATCAAATATCATCATATATTGTGCTCCTGATAAGGTTTTATAATAAAATATAACACTATATAACTCAAGTATAAATTTATGTCTTTGATTTGTGTGGCATATAGTAAGAGCATGATAGCCTTGTTATTCAAAGTGTGTTCTGTGAATCAGCAACATCAGCATCAAATGGGAGCTTGTTAGAAATTCAGAATCTTGTGCCCTATGCAAGAAATGAATCCTATTCAATAGATCTCAGACAGAGATACTGCATTTCATTCAGCCTCTCAGTGATGTCAATTTCCTAATTCATGGACCATACTTTGAAATGCGAGGCTCCAGAGGATTATAATTATATATGATACTAATATCAAAATTGCTCTGTCTCAGTTGGGTAGGTATCATTAGCTACATTTTGCAGAGAAAGACCTGAAGCTTCAAGAATCAAATTTCTTGTTCCAAGTTAAGAGGTGGCAAAACCAAGATGCCAACTCTGAGCAGTCCATACATACTTCTCTACCATAACCTACCTGAACACTTTCTGAATTGCATGGAGAGCATGTTTATCAGCCTGTGTTCATGTTTATCAATTATTACTTTTCTCATTCCAACTTTGAGAGAAAACTCAAGATAGGTGAATCCCTATAACCTTTGTATTATTTGTTGTTAAGAAGGACATCTGTGTCCAAAGATTACCAGTTTGGGTATTGGTAAAGCCAAAATTTGTCTAGGAAAACTAAAGAGACTAGTTTATGTTTTTTCTCCTCTAGGTGTAGTACCATTTTTTTTCAGCCAATTTGACACAAATGTAAGGAAAAACAAAGTGATGGGCAAATTCCATTTTTAATCCTTAACATTTTATATTCTTTGTCTTTTTTTGATCTGAAGTACAGTTTATACCAAGAGCAATGAGGAACATTGTTTGTTTGTTAGTTTGTTTTTTCTAACCCCATCTGGAGACTTCCAGCTGAGCTCACAATTTTCTAAGGCTGGAGGTAGGTATTATCAATTACCAGCTGCTTCTTAGCTAGATAATTTGAGTAGCTTTTAATGTCTTTAAATGCCAAATGATTAAAGATTAGTACTAATTATATGTAACATATTAAGCTACTGTAGATCTCTAATGTTAATAGTGACTAGCAGCATTTTTTTAATTAGACCAATATTTAGTACCTCATTAAAAAAATGTTTCATATTTTACTAGTAAGTTACAGATTTGACTTCAGTATCATGAAACAGCTTTATGGCCTGGAAAAAAAAAAACATAAATAAAACACCTTCAATCTCTTCACAAAATTGGTAAATAAATGAAGAAGCTAAAATATTCATTTATTATTCTGATTAAAAGATTACAGATTTTCTACTGTGAAACAAAACTAAAAATTCAAACAGCTAAAACAGCTATTATTTATGGTTATGTTGGTATTTAAAATTTATAAGTTACAGAATTCAAGCATGTCTTTCAAATTTAATTAGAAAGATAAAAGATAAACTTTTTGGGTTTTGAAATTGTCAGGCCACTTTCAGGATTAATAGCAAGACTTTCTGCATACTCAGGATGCTTTAGCTGGGGTGGATGGGTCAGAGGAATGAGCTGGGCTAGGTTGTATGCTATAACCCTGGCTGAGTGACTCACATGGGACAGCGTTGTTCTATGTCCTTTATATAGATAACTTCACTTAGTTATCACAATATACTTTCATATTACCTTTCTTTCAAATGAATGAGAACTGAAGCATAAAAAGATACAAAATAGCTTTTGGGAGACTTTAGAAAGCAACACCTAGATATCTTTTTTTTTTAATATTTTATTTTTTATTTATTTTTTAAATAACAGCATATTTTTTTAGCATATTACGGGGGTACAAGTGTTAAGGTTACTTATACTGTCCATGCTCCCCTCCGCCCTCGAGTAAGAGCTTCAAGCGTGTCCGTCCCCCAAACGTTGCACATCTTACTCTTTGTGGTTGTGGTTGTATATACCCATCCCTTCCTCCCCCCTTCCACCCTCCTGACACCCGATAAATGTTACTCCATATGTCCACTTAGGTGTTGATCTGTTAATACCAATTTGCTGGTGAGTACATGTGGTGCTTGTTTTTCCATTCTTGAGATACTTCACTTAGTAGAATGGGTTCCAGCCGTATCCAGGAATATACAAGAGGTGCTATATCACCATTGTTTCTTAAAGCTGAGTAGTATTCCATGGTATACATATACCACATTTTATTAATCCACTCATGAATTGATGGGCACTTGGATTGTTTCCACAGCTTTGCAATTGTGAATTGTGCTGCTATAAACATTCGAGTGCAGGTGTCTTTTTTGTAGTGTCATTGGATCTTTGGGGTAGATGCCCAGTGGTGGGATTGCTGGATCAAATGGTAGATCTACTTGTATCGCTTTGAGGTATCTCCATATTGCTTTCCACAGAGGTTGAACTAGTTTGCAGTCCCACCAGCAGTGTAGGAGTGTTCCTCTCTCTGCATCCATGCGAGCATTTGTTGTTTGGGGACTTTTTGATAAAGGCCATTCTCACTGGAGTAAAGTGATATCTCATTGTAGTTTTGATTTGCTTTTCCCTGATGATTAGAGATGTTGAAATCTGACTCCAAAGTCCATTTATTTTTATTAAACCTCAAAGATGAAGAAGAACTAATTACATTTTAAAAATTAAGCCCAATAAACCCTAAACGCAGTCTAAGAGATACAATAATTTGTCTACTCAAATTACTTTTATTTAATACTTACTATGTGTCAGACATGGTGCTAAAAATTATTGGAGAAAGAAGGGCTAACAGTAAATCCCAGAATCAGTTCTGGAATTAAAGCAATTATTCCCAGAGTCCTAGGTTTTAATCACTATGCTGTACTGCCTGGAAGCTGGCACTAGAGATAGTAAAAAGGCACTAGTCAAGGTGCTCCTTTTGTTTTGGAGTAAGAAAAATAAGAAACTATATGAGAGCCTGGCATTGGAGCCAGGGTTACGATATCCCAATTTAAAGAAGTTTGCTAGGGTTTTCTAAATTTTAAGAGCTATCATATTTGTCTCAGTAACTAGAGGCTCAAGAATTTGCATGGGTGCATACCAGTGTGTTTGAGTGATGTTTCCCAGTAGGAAAAAAAACAGAAGAGAATAGTGTATTGAGAACAACTTACAAGAAAATGTGCTTTACAAAAACCTAAGAAGTTATTTCTTCATTAGCCTTCTAGGATTATTAGAATACTAAATGGCTGTCTAAAAATAAGTTGGACCTTTAGAGGCCAGTCTGAACAATGAGAGGTATTTTCTTCTTATAATTGTGTTATCAAGTAATTTTGCTTTTAAAATATCATATAATAGTATCAATAGGGAATTTTTTATTAAATAAATAAAACTTATATTTTCTTTAACCTTTTCAATTTTAACTTTCTTATGTAATTTTAATAAGCAATGAAAATCTATGCAGTACTACTTGACTTTAATCACATAAAACATTAATTGCCATAGAAATATTTTGGCCTAAGAAATATACATAGTACTTAAGGCAAGTGATATTCAAAAATTACATATTTGCACTAGATGAACACTATACCAACTGTAGGTCTTAAATTCCATTGCCCCCTCCAAGAATTATAATATGTGAAGTTTAAATACTTCTTTAATATAAAATTCTTTTTTTTTTCTTGGACATAGGTGTGGGTTACAGATAACCAGGAAATCTTAGCCAATACCTGCAGGAAGATCACAATTTAAAGGAAATAAATTCCTTATTTACATGTATATACTGCTAAGTCAGCGAGAAAAACAACTCAAATTTAGATTGGCTGCTGATAGAATATAAATCCTGTTTTTTTCTACAAACATTGTAACTGTAAACATTTCACCTTTGGAAACATGGGTTCTATTCCTATTTGTTCTGCAGAGTCATTTTGTAGACTGTAGAGAACAATAGACTTGTCTGGTGAATGACCCAAATCAATCTCTCTGCCCTGCCTGTTAACAATCTAGCTGGACCCACCATCCCTTCCATCTGGAGACTGCACACGGCTCAACTTTTCACAGGAAGTGGAATCCCCAAGATTTCTAGGTTCTGGGAAATTAGTTTTTCCCAAGGACTTCTTGAATTAGCAGGCATGTAATTTCAGACTGCTTGGTACCTGATCCCAAAATATATATTCTCCCCACATGAGACCACTTTTCTTCTTGACCCATGCAAAAGGAGGACAGGGCAGTAGGATACTGCTGGTGAGATACAGCCCCACAATTTCTCCACAAGATGACAAAGAAGAAAGAACCCTGGAACAGACTAAGGAGAGTGGTGCTTCAGAGTGTAGCATAATGACTATTCCCAGATCTGCCTTTAGCAGAACCGGCGGAAATTGACTGAGTCCTAAGGAGAGATACGGCTTTGCGCAATGCGACTACTTAAATAAAAATCCCACCCTCGGTAATTAGAAAAGGAGAAAATCAAATGTACCAAAGAGAAGCAGTGCTAGGATACACTAAAGATAGTAAAATCTGGAAGACTGTTAATTTAGGTAGACATTGAATATAAAATGGATAAAATATATTCTCTAATAAAATGAATATACAGAGAAACTAGAGAAAAGAAGCAAGAAGACGAGCATACAGCGGACAAGGGCCGGAAGGAGGGGTACCTGAGACCCCGGGAGACTCCACGGGAGGAGGCTGCGGAGGAGAACTGGAGGCTGAGACCACCGGAGCAGCCCGGAGACCAGCGGCAAGGGTAGGTGGATTTGCTATTTCCCCTCCCCTGCATTCGGGACTGCTGGTGGGCTCCCCAGCGGGTGGAGAGACCTGCGGACATCAGCCCAGAGACTGCCGCCGCCTGCCAACGGTGAGCCTGTAACAGACGTGGCACCAGGTTCCCAACTTCCTCCGGGCACCTCCGTGTGCACGGAGAGCCGCGCGGCAGGCGCCATATTGCCTCCTCCCCCCCTCCGCCGACCCTACCCGCGGCTGCCCAGAGAGACAATACAGCCACCAGCCGGAGGCACCTCCAGGGAACGGGACCTTCCCGTTTGGGACCCCGCCCGCCCTCCCAGGTGCTGCTGGCACCTTGTTCCCAGGAAAACGGTGCCGACTCAGAGGCTGAGAGACATAGACCCAGCTTGGGCTCCCTGTGGGTGAATTAGGACCAGAAATCCTCTCCCTGGTGGGAATACAGTTTGAACTCTGGGACCCAGAGGTCGGACCTGCAGACCAGATCCCCTGCACCGAGGGCTAGCATTGCCCGGGGCACAGAAGGATTATACGTGAACAGCCTACTGAGGTCTGTGTGCCTCCAGGGGCGGATCGGCGTCCTAGAGGTCTGTGTGCCTCCAGGGGCGGATCGGGCGGAACGTCCCAGGAGGAGGCCGTGCGCCCAACCCAGGTGGCGTTCCTGTGCAGGGAACCTCCCCGCCGGCATCACAGTCCGGGGAGGCCTGGTGGCTTGTGGTCTGGCCTGCTGGCAGAGGCTCAGGAGTAGCTGCGGAGTTGGGGAGGGTGGAAAGAAGCGAGGCCTGCTGCAGACTGTGGGTCTCAGACAGCCCCACCCCCACACCCAGACTTTCTGGCTGAGCGGGACCATCCCAGCCCCGCCCTGACAGCAGAGAACAGAACTTTGACCCCTGCTAACGGCCTGAGGGCAGGCTTACCCAACCCAGCTCCGCCCAGAACGAGAGCTGATATCAGGACTCAAAATCAACACCATAGCCTGTTCCTCCAAGCAAACGCCACCTACTGACAGGGACAGCATCTTGCACAGCCTTTCCACGGCACCCACTGACTCAATATACAGGGAGTGGTCCAATTTCACCCACAGGCACCACCTAACGCCTCAGAAACTAAACAAGGTGTGTGAATACCCAAACAATAACCTAAGGAAAGAAACAACAACTGATCGACATGGGAAGAAATCAGCGAAAGAACTCAGGAAATATGAAGAACCAAACGGAAAACACACCCCCAAGGAGGAGCACCAGCCCCCTAGAAACGGACACCGACCAAAATCAGGCAACCAATATGACAGAAAAGGAATTTCGTATGTGGATCATAAGAACACTCACCCAGCTGCAACAACAACTCAATAACCAACACCAAGAAAACACAAAAAACCTCCAAGAAATGGAACAAAGGTTCAACAAAGAGATTGACACAGTGAAGAAAACTTTAACCGAAGTCCTGGAGATGAAGAATCAACTCAGAGAACTACAAAATACTGTGGAAAGTCTCAAGAACAGGGTGGATCAAGCAGAAGAAAGAATCTCAGAGCTTGAAGATAACACCTTCCAATTAAATAAATCAGTCACAGAAATACAGCAGAGAAACAAGAGAAAAGATCAAAGTCTACAAGAGCTGTGGGATTATGTGAAAAAACCTAACGTGAGGGTCATAGGTTTAGCCGAAGGGGAGGAAGACAGCACTCAAGGGCTGGACAAGCTTTTTGAAGATATAATAGAGGAAAATTTCCCAGGTCTTGCTCAAAATCTCGATATACAAGTTCAAGAAGCCCAGAGGACCCCTGGGAGATTCAATGCAAACAGGAAGACGTCACGTCATGCAGTCATCAGACTGACCAAAGTATCAACTAAAGAGGCCCTTCTAAGAGCTGTAAGACAAAAGAAGCAAGTGACATACAAGGGAAAGCCAATTCGAATAACATCAGACTTCTCTAATGAGACTTTACAAGCAAGGAGAGACTGGGGCCCCATTCTCACTCTTTTGAAACAAAACAATGCCCAGCCTAGAATATTATTCCCTGCAAAACTAAGCTTCATATATGAAGGAGAAATAAAAACATTCGCAGACAAGCAAAGGCTCAGAGAATTCACCAAGACAAGACCAACCCTACAAGAAGTACTTAAAACAGCGTTATGCACGGAACATCATAATAATAATCCACGGATATAAAAACAACCAAAACCCAAAGATATTAAAGGCTAGATATTACAATGGCTCAAGACACAAATCATAGCAACAACATCCAACCCAACAGAATGATCAGTAATCTACCTTACCTATCAGTTCTCTCAATAAATGTGAATGGCTTAAACTCTCCACTCAAGAGACATAGGCTGGCTGAATGGATAAGAAAATACAGGCCAAGTATATGCTGTCTTCAGGAAACACATTTAACCTGCAAGGATGCACATAGACTAAAAATAAAAGGGTGGAGATCAATATTCCAAGCAAACAGAAGCCAAAAGAAGGCTGGTGTGGCAGTTCTAATTTCAGACGATTTAGTTTTTAAACCAACAAAAGTAGTAAAAGACAAAGAGGGTCATTATATAATGGTGAAGGGCACAGTCCAACAAGAAGAGATAACAATTTTAAATATATATGCACCCAACTTAGGTGCACCCAGATTCATAAAGCAAACCTTACTGGAGCTAAGCAAATGGATTAATAGCAACTCCATAATCGCCGGGGATTTCAACACCCCACTGACGGCACGAGACAGATCCTCCAAACAGAAAATTAATAAAGAAATAATGGACTTAAACAAAACTCTAGAACAATTGGGTCTGACAGACATCTACAGAACATTCTACCCAAAATCCACTGAATATACGTTCTTCTCATCAGCTCATGGGACATTCTCTAAGATTGACCATATCCTAGGACACAAAGAAAATCTCAAGAAATTTAAAAAAATAGAAATCATACCATGTACCTTCTCAGATCACAGTGGAATAAAACTAGAAATCAACCCTAACAGAAACTCACATTTCTACACAAAAACGTGGAAATTAAACAACCTCCTACTAAATGATTACTTCGTAAATGAAGAAATCAAGACGGAAATAAAAAACTTCTATGAAGAAAACGACAATGGAGAGACAAGTTATCAACTCCTCTGGGACACAGCTAAAGCAGTTCTGAGAGGAAAGTTTATCTCCATAAATGCCTATAACCAAAAGGCAAGAAGATCACAAATAGACAATCTAATGAAACGACTCAAAGAGCTGGAAAAAGAAGAACAGACCAACCCCAAACCCAGCAGAAGAAGTGAAATCAACAAGATCAAATCAGAACTAAACGAAATTGAAAACAGGAAAGCTATTCAGGAGATTAATAAAACAAAAAGTTGGTTCTTTGAAAAAATAAACAAGATTGACACGCCGTTGGCTAAGCTAACGAAAAGCAGAAAAGAGAAATCTCTAATAAGCTCCATCAGGAATAAAAAAGGAGATATCACAACTGATCCCAAAGAGATACAAGATACAATTTATGAATACTACAAAAATCTTTATGCACACAAACTGGAAAATGTGGAGGAAATGGACAAATTTCTAGAAACACACAGCCTCCCTAGGCTCAACCAGGAAGAAATAGATTCCCTGAACAGACCAATCTCAACAGCTGAAATAGAAACAGCAATTAAAAATCTCCCTAAAAAGAAAAGTCCCGGTCCAGATGGCTTCACACCTGAATTTTACCATACTTACAAAGAAGAACTAGTACCTATCTTGCAGAAACTATTCCACAACATCGAGAAGAACGGAAACCTCCCCGACACCTTTTATGAAGCGAATATTACCCTGATACCAAAACCAGGAAAGGATGCAACAAAAAAAGAAAACTACAGACCAATATCCCTAATGAATATAGATGCAAAAATTTTCAACAAAATCTTAGCTAACCGAATACAGACACTTATCAAAAAAATAATCCACCACGACCAAGTGGGCTTCATCCCAGGGATGCAGGGATGGTTCAACATACGTAAATCTATAAATGCAATTCACCACATAAACAGAAGCAAAAACAAAGATCACATGATCCTTTCAATAGATGCAGAAAAAGCTTTTGACAAAATTCAACACCCTTTCATGATACGAACACTTAAGAAAATAGGCATAGAAGGGACATACCTAAAAATGATACAAGCCATATATGACAGACCCATAGCCAACATCATACTGAATGGGGAAAGATTGAAATCATTCCCACTTAGAACTGGAACCAGACAAGGCTGCCCACTATCTCCACTTCTGTTCAACATAGTGCTGGAAGTCTTGGCTACAGCAATCAGACAAGAAAATGGAATCAAAGGTATCCAAATAGGGGCAGAAGAGATCAAACTTTCACTGTTTGCTGATGATATGATATTGTATCTAGAAAACCCCAAGGATTCAACCAAGAAACTCCTGGAACTGATCAATGAATTTAGTAAAGTCTCAGGATACAAAATTAATACACAGAAATCAGAGGCATTCATATACGCCAACAACAATCTAATTGAGAACCAAATCAAAGACTCAATTCCCTTCACAATAGCAACAAAGAAATTAAAGTACCTAGGAATATATTTAACCAAAGAGGTAAAAGACCTCTACAGGGAGAACTATGAAACACTGAGGAAGGAAATAGCAGAGGATGTAAACAGATGGAAATCCATACCATGCTCGTGGATCGGCAGACTCAATATCATCAAAATGTCTATACTACCCAAACTGATCTACAGATTCAATGCAATACCTATTAAAATCCCATCAGCATTCTTCACAGATATAGAAAAAATAATTTTACGCTTCGTATGGAACCAAAGAAGACCCCGAATATCAAGAGCAATTCTAGGCAACAAAAACAAAATGGGAGGCATTAATATGCCAGATATCAAACTATACTACAAAGCTGTAGTAATTAAAACAATATGGTATTGGCACAAAAACAGGAATATTGACCAGTGGAACAGATGTGAGAATCCTGATATAAAACCATCCTCATATAGCCATCTCATCTTTGACAAAGCAGACAAAAACATACGCTGGGGAAAAGAATCCCTCTTCAATAAATGGTGCTGGGAAAACTGGATAGCCACCTGTAGAAGGCTAAAACAGGACCCACACCTTTCACCTCTCACAAAAACCAACTCACGCTGGATAACAGACTTAAACCTAAGATACGAAACTATTAGAACTCTAGAGGAAAAAGTTGGAAACACTCTCCTAGACATCGGCCTGGGCAAAGAGTTTATGAAGAAGTCCCCAAAGGCAATCACAGCAGCAACAAAAATAAATAAATGGGACATGATCAAACTACAAAGCTTCTGCACAGCCAAAGAAATAGTCATGAAAGTAAACAGACAGCCTACAGAATGGGAGAAAATTTTTGCATCCTATGCATCCGATAAGGGACTGATAACTAGAATATACTTAGAACTCACGAAAATTAGGAAGAAAAAATCAAATAACCCCATTAAAAAGTGGGCAAAGGACTTGAACAGAAATTTTTCTAAAGAAGACAGAAGAATGGCCAACAAACATATGAAGAAATGCTCAACATCTCTAATCATCAGGGAAATGCAAATCAAAACCACAATGAGATATCACTTAACCCCAGTGAGAATGGCCTTTATCAAAAAATCTCCAAACAATAAATGCTGGCGTGGTTGCGGAGAGAGAGGAACACTCCTACACTGCTGGTGGGACTGCAAACTAGTTCAACCTCTGTGGAAAGCAATATGGAGATACCTTAAAGCGATACAAGTGAATCTACCATTTGATCCAGCAATCCCATTGCTGGGCATCTACCCAAATGATCCAGTGACACTCTACAAAAAAGACACCTGCACTCGAATGTTTATAGCAGCACAATTCATAATTGCAAGGCTGTGGAAACAGCCCAAGTGCCCATCAATCAAAGAATGGATTAATAAAATGTGGTATATGTCCACCATGGAGTACTATTCAGCTCTAAGAAACAATGGTGATATAGCACACCTTATATTTTCCTGGTTAGAGCTGGAACCCATACTACTAAGTGAAGTATCCCAAGAATGGAAAAACAAGCACCAGATATATTCTCCAGCAAACTGGTATTAACTGAGTAGCACCTAAGTAGACACATAGGTGCTACAGTAATAGGGTATTGGGCAGGTGGGAGGGGGGAGGGGGGCGGGTATATACATACATAGTGAGTGAGATGTGCACCATCTGGGGGATGGTCATGATGGAGACTCAGACTTTTGGGGGGAGGGGGGGAATGGGCATTTATTGAAACCTTAAAATCTGTACCCCCATAATATGCCAAAATAAAAAAAAAAAAAAAAAAAAAAAAAAAAAAAAAAAGAAAGAACCCTGGTACCCAGTCACCCTCCTCCCTATAATTTCCCATCTATATCAAACAATTTTCTTCATATTAATATTTGCCCAAGACCTTTGTTCAACAATGATGGCAGTTAAGAATCAAAGTTCAGACTCCTTCATGGCATTCAAGCAAAATTCAAATGAAAACTTGCACATGTACATTCACAATGCAACACAGAATTGCTCTCTCAAACACTAAACATGAAATTATGACCACATTATGCTCTAGGAAAAGTTCTATGGTCAACATTTAGATCCTTTCCATGTTTTGTTTGCACACCAGGTGTCCCAGTGTGTAATTGCTTGGTCTGAGGCAAGACACAAAAGTATAATATATATGAATATTGAAAAATTTTTAATCTGGCTAAAACTTTTCAATAAAATGTGTTTTTTGTTCCAGCTTTGATGGATATACCTTTACAATAACATGGAAGGCTAGGCTCAACTTGAAAATTTTCTCATTCATTTTAATCCAAGAAGCTAAATGGCAAAATAATAAGCACAGACTCCTGGCCCTGCCCTGGCCTTTTGTCCCTAAATCTGGCTTAGTATCCAGCGCAGGAGGCAGGTTACCCTGAGAAGTACATAAACTAATTTGAGGAGGCCATCAAACTAAAAGCATATCCCTCTGATTGGTCTTGTCTATTGAAAAAAATAAAAATAAAAAATAAAAATAAATAAAAGCATATCCCAAATTAACTAAAGCATACCCCAAAGAAAATGACAGCTAAATGCTATTGCAGACCATATTCCCTACAGCTAGGCAATAAGGTCTTCCTTGAAGGAAAATTTGGGCTACGCATCTTCACATCTACCACAGGGTCCAAGTGCTGAATATCTGTCTCTTCCTCTCAAGACTACACATGTTCTGGCTTTATTCTTAAGGAAAACAACGAGCAGGGAACCTTTTCTGGAATCCTGACAAATGGTATAGACAGCTGTATAGCCAAAGGACATTGCTCTGAAGTCTACCAAGTAAAGAAAAAATTGAAATGATTCTTCTTTGTATGTGTTCCAACCTGAATCAAGTGATGCTACTAATATTCATCTCAAGGTTTTTTTTTGTTTCTTTGTTTTGTTTTTCCTTAATTGCAACACCTAATGTGGAATACACATTTTTTTAGGGCATGGAAGGAGGGTTTAACTGTGATATTCAGAGATGGGGCACATTCACCCAGGGGACAAGGGAGTTCACCAGAAAGCCTATGAGAGGTGGATGCATCGTCTTTAAGCAAGCCAGGGAAAAGAGGAAAATGAGAAAGCAAAGAAAACCAGGTCCGTAGTATCTGGAGTCCTCTGGCAGAACACAGCTTCAAGAAGTGGTAGACTGACACAAAACCTGGACAGAATCTTTAGAAAGTCAATGAATTGCCAGTTGGAGGCTGAGTATACTATAGGTGACATAACTTAGTCTGATAAAAACTGATGCTTGCTCTGGTGTCTATTGGAAGTTAAATAGAAAACTTTTAAAGAAACCTAGTGATAAGAAGCTAGGAACCATTATTTTAAAAAGGAAGAATTATCCAGAAGACTGTGCAGGAAAAGGGGGAACATCCAGAAGATTAGTTGAAAAGGTAAAATGGGGAGCATCTAGAACACTGAGTATGGAAGCCCCGTAAGGGCTTGCATTCCCCTCCAGAGATGGTCTTCAATTTATTTCTCCCCAGTCAGCCACTAGCCTCCAGATGAGTTGGAGACAGATTTAGGGGAAGAAAAAAAAAAGACATTTCACCCATATCATCTTGACAACTCTCTTGCATTACCGAATAGAAGGTAATGTTGAAGACTAATTCACCAATATGAGACTTTTCAGATCAAAACAAGACTAAAGTTGGGACTAAGTCTTCTGTCCTTCTCCTCCAAAAGGGTCCTCAATGCCAAGACATGTTATATTTTTTCCCAGCTTAGCAGATCTGTGACAGTGACAAAGCCTCTTGTATTCTTATCATAAGGAAGAGAAATAAGAGGGAAGAGTCTCTCTGGTATGGTAGAGTCCTATGATACAACAGCTGCATTTGGGTATCAGCATCAATTTTGTAAAACAGTGAGTGATCTTTGGATGTGTGCACCTGCTAGCAATTCTGTTCATGAGTTTCAGCCTCCACCAAGTACTGCTGCTGTTGTGTGCCCCATACCATTTACTTAACAGACTTATTATATATTTAGGAAAAAATTCAGATAATTTACAAAATGAATGCCTATATCAGGCATATTTTGTTATTAAAATATGAATGAAACTTTTAGTACATATCCCTAGTTCTATAAAATCTCCAAAATCTTAAACAATACATGTCTTTTCATATAGCAAAGGCTTCCAAGCTATGTATTTTGGAGACCTAATGGTTTATGGTGTCATTCTTGGCCTCTATCTGGAAGAAAGGCACTAGCTTCAAACAGAATAAATCTGTTCAGCTACAAGCTTTATTTTGTGTCAAAAGGATCTAAGAATGGTATAGACAAAGGATACAATTCAAAGTCCCCCTACTCAGTTAACAAAGTAACATCTATGGGCAGCACTGAAGCTGAAACCTAGGGAAATGAGACATCATTTGTTTTACTATCTTCCCCTGCCATGAGGGTCTTACAATACCCAGGAACAAATTTTACTGCCATGTAACCCTGCAAATCAAGACCTAATGACTGGATTCAGGGTTCTGAATTCTTCTTTTTCCATATTTAGAACCTTCTCCTATACTCTTGGGTCACAGGATCCAAGGATCTTTCAAATTGTGTATACTCTTAGGTTTCCTTTGGGTATGACCAGTCATGCCACTACAATGTTCTATCATCAGCCAGTGTTTCCTCTTTTGTAAGTTTCGTTTGTTTGTTTTGCTTTTGGCTCATATATCACTTAAATGAAGAGATTCATAGTTAATAACTGTTAATCATTTTTTTTCTATTTCATATTTGATCAATTCACAAATTCAATGGTTTAACTTTGGTTCTAAGAATTCATACATTATAAGGGGCTAAATTGGTCTTTGGATCTTTTCATCAGTCTTTGATAGTTTTCCACCACTTAGCAGGTATATATCATTTTTGTGCTAGTCACTGAATTGATTTACCAGTGGAAAGAGCTTCAAGCTGCTTAAATACTGTGCCTATCATGTATTTGGGGGATCTCAAGTATCCACCCCTTGCATCATTTCATTAGAGTTATGCTTTGCAATACCTAATAGACAATGATAACATTGATCATTTCTAAATGATGAGCTACTTGATATATTCTTATAAAATAACAAAACACTGACTCTTGGGAGAGGTAGTTATGCTGAGTCAGCAGGTGAGGTCTGTTTGGAAGACATTAAGAAGGGAAGGGCAGCACTTTTTTTTTCTTAGTTCAAAATACGTCACAAAACAAATGTCTACTTCTAATTATATACATAATTCTACTCCTATCAACATTGCCTGAGTATGCCTGTTGCTTCATGTTCTTGAAAACATAGGTATTTCAAAACCTAAGCTACATTTCACACACATTTTTGATTGACCTAAATTCTTCTTTTTCTGCTTGTTCTCTCTTCTACAACCTAAGTTCCCCTGGTCATCAATAGAATGATCTTAAAATAAAAGAGACTGAATCATTCCAGTCTATTATAGCCTATTAAAATATTCTAAAAGTTATCACAATCTTTGCTATTAGGCTTCAAATGCTCAAATAATTATTATCCAAATGGCAACTCAGGTGCAAGACAGTATTAAAAGGAAAGAACAAAGACTGCCACTGTGGCATATACCCCAGTCAGAGTTCTGGTCAAATACAGTCAATCAGTGATTTCTAAAATGAAATCTTGAGGTGAAGATTATTATGCACTGAAAATAATCCCTCTACAGAAGTTTCTCTCATTTGCCTCTAATAAGACAGGAAGAATCACCGAAACAAGAGGGCAGTGCCTGTAGACAGCAGGTTATTTATGAGTATCAATTATGGCCCCTGAGCAGTTAATTTGATTTCTCTTATGCAAAGATTAGAAAGTGAAGGAAGTGTCTTTTATTTCCATTTCTTAAACAGGGATCATAGCTCATCACAGCTTATAATGTTCTAAATACTTGCAGGATCAAATCTAGGTATTACTTTGATGTTACTAAAGAGAATTGCCATTTTACATGTCATTTTTTTTATTAGGGTGATGTTAATTGAATCATAATAGCAATTTTTTATGCCTTCTGATATTCTTGATTTTTCCTTTAAGGGGGAAAAAAAAAAAAGAACATCATGGATCAATTCATGTATCCTTCCTTACCCCAAAGAAAAAAAAAACGAATATTCAAAGCTTTAAATGCTAAATTAATAAGCATAATTCACTTTAAAAAATTGCTTCTGTTTGGTGGCAACTTATAACCTTAGTACAGGGTGATATTTAGAGATTTAAAGAAACTTTCATTCAAACTTTTGGTATTCATGGTTATTACTATGTTGGAAATAATAATTCAAAGGAAACAAAATGTATTAAAAAGAATAAATTTTGTGATTAAATTGATTTTCTTTTACCCACCTTTGTCCTTGAAAACACATCTGGGCCATTATATGGTGATATTAATCAATAGCCAGTTAGGCCCCAAACCGGTTAAAGCATGCTTTTATGCTTTGTTATGGAAAAAGCAGAGAAAGGTTCCATTTTTCATATATGACCCTACAGCATTATACTTTATAAGAAAGAGTCTTTCCCATTTTCAGCCTAAACAGCAATCTCTGCTTGCAGCTGTTCTATTTGAGTAACCTGATTAAAACTGAATGATAACTTTTCCCCTAGTCTTTACCGTACTTACGATTGCTACAATAAATGGCCACAATCTTCTTTCTCCAGATAGCATATTTTCCCTGCAGAAGCTCAACATCTTTTTACTCCTGGTTCTGAAGACTTTTCTTTTCCAGGCGGTCAGTGAAGATTGTTTGATCAAAGCATCTTTTATAACCAATGGCCCACTTTATCACTGAACTAGCCAAATAAACAGCATATAATCCTATTCTGAAAAGGGAAATTATTTCATTAATAGGTTTGAGAGGAAGGACATAAATAAATAGGACACTAGAATCAAAGTTGTCCCGGAAATACTTTTTTAAGACTTATTCTTGGATATCTATTTAAGGGATAATGTCCCTGGAAAGAAATGTCCTTGGATAATATTTTGTTGCTTACAAGTAAATATTGAGGTGAAGAAGCCATGGTATGTATTTTATAAGGTAAAAAATGTACTATATCCTTAAGTATAGGTAAAACAGGATTTCGAGTTCTGGAATATAAAAGCAAAAGCTACATTTAAACACACATTTCAGAGTTTCAAACGAACTAAAGGTCATCTAATCTACCTAGATATAGCAATGTCTTTTTTGTGTCCCTGACAGAAAATCATCAGCCTTTCCTTGAAAATATCCACAAACAGAATTCTTTCTAGTTCATAAAATAGCCAAATAATTTTTAATTTTAGTCTTTCAACCTAACATTTAGTCTCCTAAAAGATTCTAATTCTTACTTTAGTCTACAAAGCAGCTTCACTTGGGTTAATTTCTTTTTCTAATTTCTCTCCCCATCTATGATAAGCTTTCTCTGTTAATGACTGACACTAAACTTTCTAACACCTCTTTCATGATTTGCTCTACTATGGCACATTGGTTATTGAAATGTCTATAATAGGTCCTCAAGTGCTTTCAGCAAATTGTCAAGGACCTTAAAAATAAGGGTAATAGTACTGTGCAGGAAAAATGATGGGACTATGATGTAGAAAATGAAGGAAAGGAGGGAGGACAGAAGGAAGAAAAGCAGCAAAAGGAGTGCACTCTAAGGAAATAAGTACTTTTCACTAAATTTTTGGACAGAACTAACAAGACACCTTGGTCTACAGGGTACAGATCCAGAAAAGTGACTTGGAATAAGAACATGAAAGACAAAGAGAAATGGGTTGAATTTTGGTTTGCCACTTCCAAGTAAACAATATTTTTGAAGCTTTTTTCCTCATCTATAAAATGGAGGAAATTTTTCTTCAGACTGGCTATAAAGAATAAGAAGAATAGTATTTTAATTTACTTTTTGCCTATTGTGTCTCAAACACTGTACTAGCCAATTTATGTGTTTTTAAAACTTATTTTAATATTCACACCATCCATGTGAGCTTAAACTGCATGTATAAAGGCCTTAGCACTATGTCTGACGTATAATAGTCATTCAATATGTGTGTGTGGCTTCTCCCCTTCTCTTTATACTAAAATTATAGAGAAATCAATTCTCAACATTCAGGCATTCTCTCAGTCTCCATACTGTATTGCCTATTGAATTTTTTTAAATTATAATTATAACTTATATAATGTCTTTATATTATATATAATTATAGCTATGATAAAACACTCATTAATTTTCATTACAATAATAATCAGACACATGATTTAACACTAATTCTAATATGAAAAGTTTAAAAAGTTCAAAGGTTTTCTTTTCACCTATTAATTTATTAGTTTTTTATCTAGGTAAAAATCTACTACAACCAAATATAGAAAGTCCAAATTTTATACTCAAAATTTTTGCAAAGAAGTATTTATATTGTCCTTTAACAAGGCCAATTTATGAAATCCTACAAAAACTATGTGAAAGTAGAATTTAACAAAATGTTCAAGGAACTGTTTAAAATCATTGTTGAAAATTCAACTTGCACTAAATGTAAATATGTCATGATCGTATGTGCTTAGAACAGTTTAGCCTTTTTATCTTGAATGCCTATTAAGCACATAGTCTAACAATTTGTAGGTTCTTAATACATTTTTATGAAATTAATATCACTGATGATGAAATAAAAATATTAAAACAATTAGTACTGTATCCATAAGCAAAACAAAATCTTTAAGTCCACCATATATAGATGTTTAAAACTTAAAATTATTTCTTGCCAAGTTCAAGAATGTGTTTCCATGATGAAAAACCTTGGTGTAATAAAGTGATTTTAAGTTTTAAAGAGTGTAAATATGACCCTAGTTAATAAAAAAAAGTATAAATAGGACCTCAGTTGATAAAGGGTTAATAGTTCTCTAGTTTCTGAATTTTTAGCATATTTCTTCAAGATAGAGGAAGAATACTGAAAATACTAGCCTCTGTTATTGCCGAGCTAGAAAAACACTGTGAAATATACTGTGTGACAGAGAATATATTTTGCAGCAAAATGTATCCAGCTGTAGTTGCAAGAAGATTGCTCCAAAGCTTTCAATGCCTATGTGCTTTCTGAAAACCCCTTTGTATTATCTAGAAGCGCAGTAGTCTTAGGATTTTCTATCAGCCTTTAACTTTACCACATTCCCATCTTCACCATGACTGACAAGTTTACATGATAAATCCAGAGCCTGGGAGCTACTTCTTTGATGTCCTAGTAGTCCATAACATGATGCCTTCATTCTTTCAACAAATACTTTTCATGGAGAAGTATTATGAGACAAACACCATATTAGGCAATGGAATATGATGACTAAAGAAATGTAATGCACAGGCTAAAGGGACTCATGATCTACTAGTACAGAGTGGCAAGTGTAGGCAACTAAGATACAGTATGATGTTTGTTGTAGATGTCATAAAAAGACTTCTGGAAAAGTAAAACCAAAGAGTCTGAAGGGAAAAGCATGTAAGAAGAAGGAATGTCTTATATGAGACCTAAAACACATGTAAAGTGTAACCAGATGAAGGGTAGAGTAAGGTACACAAGGAATAGGTAAAAGAGATTTAGGTTTCTTCATGGAATTTGCAATTTCTATTAATATAGATGGTTAAAGATTAGGGAGTAAATTAGGAATGATTAGAAATAATGCTGGAAACATAGGTAATGTCAACATCATGAAAGGCTTTATAGAGTAACTTTTTTTCTCAGTACAGCAGAGAACCATTGTTAATTTTAAGCAACAGAGAGATGTCTCATTAGACTTGGATAGGAGTAAAATTAGACTGGAAGTATGGCAGAAAAATGGATTAAAAGAGAGTAATGTTAACTTGATGGATAATAATTAGGAAGCTTTTGTTGTAATCCTGGAAAGAAATGATGGTGGCTTGAACCTTAGAAAGATGCAAGAGGATTCAGCAGTTAGTTGGATAAATTAGCCAATGGTAATGGATACTCAATCACTAGGAAAACCAAATAACACTTGTATACTTTTCTATAAGGGAAAGAAGTAACATAATTACTGTTTTTTATAAAGCATTTATAGATGCCCTACTACTGGCCAGATGCATACACAAAATTTATTTTATTCCTTACAATAACCCTGCAAAGTAGCTATTAGTTCTGTCATTTGGAAAACAAAAGACAAAATAATTCTCAAAGATTAATACACTTGCTTAAAATTACACATCAAGTAAGTGAGAGAAATGGGACTCCAATCCAGGAGTGTCTGATTCCAAAGTTCTCACTTTCTCTTGTATCTGTTTCATCTCCTCATTATTAATTTTAAATTTAACAATAAAGTAATATTTAAAATATCAGATAAGTTTCCATTGCCTCCAAAATAAATATGTTCCATTAATAATGACCATATTAGTGACTAATAAATTAATGGGTAGTTTAATTATGAAGTCCTAGATTGAGAAAATACTTTGATTTATCTGACATGTAGGTCTGCTTATAAAAAATACTGCCAAGTGATGCCTCACTACTTTCATTCCATATGTAGTCTATACAACATTAACATCTAAGTCATATGGGCTACTTGCTAAAATGCAGATTACTGAGTCTCATGTCACTCCTAGTATATGTTTCAAAATCTTTGGAAATGGAGGTGACTATCTCTACTCTAACAAGGCCTCAAAATGATTTTTATGCTCAAGAAATGTTGAGAAAACCTATAATAAGATCTAGAAATATATATTTAGCCAAGTTTACCTTTTTTAATAGAAGAAAGAGGATAGTCATAAAAATAATTTAAATATGCCATTAAATAATAAAATTAAATAATAAAATAATGTAAACAAACTTATTACAAGTATGGAAGATTTTAGTTTTCCATTTAAGGAAGTTGATAGGAAAAATGTAAAAGACAATAAAATAAGTCTTTTTTAATGTTTTTTAAAATTCTTTTTTTCATTAACCATTTGTTTACAAAACCATAAAATAAGTCAAATTATGGCAAATTAAACTTTGAGAGCAAAATATTTTCCCAAACATTTTCTGTTTTTTCATTTTTTTTCCTTAGGTAGTCTTCTTTAGGGGCCATATCTATTATTCTTTTACTTTATTATTTTTATTTTTTTAATTTCAATAGATTTAGAGGTACAAGTGCTTTTTGTTACATGGATGAATCAATTGCATAACCCTGAAGTCAGGGCTTTTAGTGTACCTGTTACCATAATAGTGTGCATTATACCTGCTAGGTAGATTTTTATCCCTCACCCCCTGCCACCCTCCCTCCTTAGTTTATCATCTTCTAAGGTTCCTTATATTGTTTTTAGAATGAGTTCCCACGTTGAAAAGCATGAAATACTTTCTACAATGAAGCTCAGGAACAATTTAGCCTCTTTTTTCAGATAACCTATGTCATTCAGTTTCCAATTTTTTCATTAAAAATTATTCCAAACATTACAAAGAAATGCTAAGTACATGAGTATCCATGGGCTTAACTGGATTAGAAACATTGTGAAAATAGAATATATAATAATGGATAAATAAATATTGAGGGATTTCAAAAGTTAACTTTTTTGCAACATAATTCATTTCCATTTTTCTATGTAGGTTTTTAGCTGTGACCATTATGGCATATTCCTACTTGATATTTTAAAGTATTGATATTTATATAAGTTTTTTTTTATGTTAGTTCTTAGGTTTACTTTTCTATGATTTCAAATTCTATGAAGGAAAAATGAACCTATAGTGGATATAGTACGAGCCTATCAGATTCTCTTGGATATATTGATATTTGGCCTGCCCAGTTCTTACCTTGGCTGAGCCCAAATAGAAGAATGCAAAAATTTGTGTTGTGAATGGTAGAGATCTCTTTAATTTCAGTCATAAATAATTTTTTTCCTGACTTTTTTCTCTCTAACCTTTTTTTTTTTTGTGGAGCCTCTCTTCAGAATCGCCTTCAAAAGTGAATGAGTTTGCTAGATGTTCCAGTAAGAAAAGTTTTAAGAGGAATGCAGAGAGTGTTACATTTTCTGCCCCTCTACTTGCTTCCCCAACTGTGGGGAGGAAACAGACAGCAAGAATTCCTTGGGAATTCTACCCTAAGCTCATGGTATTTTAGAATGTAAAATAGACCCTATATTTTTTGTGAAACAATAACAACTGAATCTTGTAAAAAAAGAAATAATAAGAGTTAGTTTGGAGGAACTTGGAGAATTCACCTGAAGCTGAATCTTCCACCAATTACCTTGGAGCTCTAAGGGCACAGCAGGTTTGCAGTCAGAACTACGTCTTCTTTAAGAATACATTTGACAGAAACTGCAGGAGGATGAGTTGAACACACAGAACTCTGTCAGTTATTTATTTTACATTTAGAAATCAACCTTCCAAGCAGACCAGCTTTTGAAAATATTTGTATCATAAATTATCTCAAGTGTCCTATAGCTCCTGGTAGTGACGCTTTCCAAAGTCATTTGTTATTCAGAAATTTCGCTGGCGCAGTCTATTAGCAATAATTTATGTTTCCCAATGAAACCTAAAGGGACAACTTGACACCTTGACATTTAATGCTGTGGTGAGGTGAAGTAAATTGGTGGTTTCATACTGCCTGTGCACTACAATAATTTATGCGGCTTTTGCACATATTGAACAATAACATTTGAATCCATAAACAAAACTAAGAAACAATAGTTTAGAGGAACTAAGGCAATAACATGTATCTTACTGAGTTACTACCTTGCAACTAAATATGATAATATATATAGCCAGATCTATTTCTATACTTTATTTAGTCCCTTCCAGACTCTGCCTAACCTGTGAGTAACTTCAGGGTGGATGTAAAAGTGCTGGCTTAACCCTGTTAATGAATATTTTCAATATAACTAGATGTAAAGTCCTGTTTTGCAAAGGCTTTGGATTTAAATTGCATATGAAGGTTAACCTGAGAGGCTTTTTGAATGCCTGGTTAAAATATCTCAATCAATTCCATTATTAAATGGTAATAATGAGAGAAGAATCATCTCTCCCATGTTCAAAGGATATTTCTTGTACATGAATATCATGCATAATGTAAAAATCCAATAAGAATATATGAATTTTATCTCTAACCTCATTAAAGAACCTATTCAGTAGGTATTACAGTAAATTTATGTTAGCAGAACTGTGGATCTTCAACTATAGCAAGTTTATTAGTTTATTCTAACTCACTTTCTCCTCCACAACTTATTTCACTTGAGGCTTAAAAAAAAATAACACTTCAACTCACATTAATCTCTAAAGGATGCAAATAGGTTTTCCTTTTTTGCTCACTTGAAAAAGTTAACACAACTTATGGCAAATCCAGAATGAAAAGCAGGTCCAAACTATTTATTTTAAGAGTACATTTAAAGTTGTCAAGTTTTCAAATGATATCCAATCTCCTCACTTGAAACTGCATTCATAAAGGTTACCAAATTTTGCCTTTAAGGCTATTTGAATATGTGAAAGTTCACAAACATTAGTTGCAACCTATTTGTGAGAAAAAAAAAATTCACTTAGCTTGGTAGAAAAGCATGACACTACCAAAAAAATATTTTAATGCATTAAAAGGCCAGATGTACCTCTCAGATGCTCTACAAGCTTGATTTTGTAGAGACGCAAAACAGCAGCATTCTTCATTTTAAACTTGACTCCAGTCACTGCCAGGGCTCTCACTGCAGCACTATCTTTTTCCTAGCAAGCCTCAAGGACAAGCTGAGGTCACTGAATATCGCTTACAATTCAGATGGTTTGAGATGCTGCTGAACAATGTGATATTGTCACATTCTTTCAGTATCCTATTTTGTGGATCTTGATGTTGCAACATTGGAAGCCTATTGGTTGAAAGATTTCATTCTTTACATTTTCTTTCAGTTCATGATACATCTAAATACCTGACACCCATGAGGGAAACTTCCCCCAAAATTCAGAGGCTTCAGAACATATTTCAAAGCAGAGGAGAACGGAAGGCAGAAAAGGGCTGCCATTACTTAATCATCACGACTGATTATTTAATCATCATAGTTTTTGAGATTGAAGCATAAGATATTTTAGCCTATTTTGGGAGTTTTATATCACTAGAAAAGAGAGCACAGCAAAAACCTTGGCTTCCATAAATAGATCGACAACTCTTCCTTAATGCAAAAATAGGGATATGTGTGGCTCAGAAATACCATATGTTGCATTAAGAAAAAATGGAATATAGAGAGAGAAACAGGAAAGTAAAGCCTTTCATATGGGCGAGAGGACCTTTAGAAAAAATATCCTAGCAGAGCCTAGGGATTTAAACATATATGCCTTAATGTAAAAGCATGTTATCCATACTATTAAAACAGCTTGAAAATGGTTCTTAAGGACTACATGCAAGAAATTATTCTCAGAATTTATCAGGAGTTAAATAAAGACATACTTATACATGTTTTACATTAAAAAGCTTGCACTGTTGCTTACCTGTGGCTGCTATATGAAATTTTTACATACAGAAATTTCTAAGAAGCAAAAAGTACTACTGATTCCTCAAAAATTAAAGTCAGAGACAAAGAATTTTCTACTAAGAACAAAAATCATTTTAAAAATCTTTTAGAATATCTTTAAATGAAAATAGGACAGTAATTTTGTAATAAATGGTGAGAATGCCCGTGTGAATGTGATTGCATGTTCTTATGCTGTATGTCTGCATGCACATGGGTGTGTATACAGAGAGGGAGCAGTAAAATTGAGAGACAGAAGAAAGAGAGGGAGGGAGGGAATAAAAGAATGAAGTTCTTAATTAAGTTTCTCCATTAAATAAATTCTTCATTAGGGTGTTCAATCAGGGTACTTGCTACAAAAAATATTCTATTATTTTCTTCTACTTTACTCAACTGCCTTCAATTGGTATAATAAATTCCTCTGTGTTAAAACGCAGATGGGGACAGTGAAGGGGTAGGTTGGAGGAAACACCAAGGACTCTCGAGCCTGTTTCCCAGAAAGTTTGACTGGCATGACTGATAACAACTATCATAACAACTGCTACCTTTCTTTGAGTCACGGTGAGATGCTGGAAGGTGGTTTAGACAGGATATTTAGCAGTTGTAATCTTCCCAACAGTTTTGCAAGAATGTATTATTATTTCCATATTAGAAACAAGATCAGTGCTCAAAAAGGAAAGGTAGCTTTTCCAGGGCATGCGACAAATAAATGGGAATGGGGCTTTTGGAATTAAGATCTTACTGCCTCTGTCATTCAATTCAATCCACACAGCAGTGGCAGGAGGAGAATTTGAATGTCCTGTGTTACATTACCATGGACTGTTTTTCCTATTACAACACACTGATCAGTGTCACTATCATTCAGGCAATATGAAGATGAGGTGATGAGATTAGTGGTCAGGATGTAAACGAAATTTTGCTCTCTTCAGACCCACTATAAAATGCCATGTCCTTATAAGTGGCATTCTCTGCCACCTTCCCAGCACACCCAATAATCAGATCTTTGCCTTATTATTTGCTTTAAGACTAAGACTTAAGTAGCAAGTATAATACCTTAACAACTAATAGGTTTCTGATGAAGAAAGGATTTTAGAAAATAAACCTATGCTGGAACACAGAACAAAATCACAATAATATCCGTAACAATGGTATAGAAAACCTACTTAATTGAGGCAGGGGAAGAGAAAGATAAGGAAAAGCAGAAACTGATGATATGATACAAATACTTTAGGATAGAGGATAAGCTATTTACATGATTTAAATGGCAATTATTGCTATTTATGTAGTGATCTCTTAGAGTTAAATCCTCAAACTATGCTTATGGTTGAAATACTAAAAAACCCAACTTTGTTTTAACAAGTATGTGTGTGTGTGTGTGTGTATATGTGTGTGTGTGTGTGTGTATATATATGTATCTATATATATATGTAAAACTGAGTTATAAGAAACTATTTGTCTTCCATCCCAGGTATATAAAATTATTGTTAGTTAAGCTTTAGTGACTTTGAATGCTAAAGAATGGAAATTTCCATTGTTCCTATTACTTATTAATAAATAAAATATATGATGCTAATATTGTTGCTTACTGGTTGTCTTGAAGTACCTAAATTAATGGACAGGGTCCATTTGAAAAATGATTATAGATTCAGAGCTGATGTAAAGGTCTGCTAAAGTCAACAGGTAATATTTAATTTTGCATAAGCCTGCCAATTGTAATGCACTGTTGGTCTGTGTTTTCTCACTGCAAAAGCAAGATTATATATAGCTATATTGATGAAAATGGGAAGAAAAGAATTTGAGGGCGGTGGTTCATGGTCATAAAAGTTGGAAAATTAATAGCAATAGCTAGAGCCAAAAACGCAATAACTTCCCCTAGTGCATCGGGAAAATAAAACAATGCCTTTTCCAGTCAAGGGTTTTTACTATGTGAAGATAAATGGTTATAATAATATTTAGCATTTTCAACCAAAGATCACAAGGTATTTCACAAACCAGTATGTTAATGGTTTCAAAATAGAATAAAATGTGGGTTCATGATCAGGTGAAAAACTTAAATAGAACAGGTGTTTTATTTCATGAAATACAATTATAACCCAGCTTCCAAAAGTCTGTGGTCTCTAGAGCAGCTTTTTATAAGAGCATTCAGAATAGCACCTTTGCTCAGTCACCATATTGCACAGAATATTGTGGCATATTTTATTTTGGAAGTTATTAAGGACATTAAGAAAATGGATGTATGAAGGTCTGTCCGGAAAGAATCCAGCCATTGTTAATATTACATGACTGGATACTTTCTGAACAGACCTCATATATAATAGTTGAATAATAATGATACAAAAGAGTATTTATAGCATGAGTAAATGACCCTATTTTTTAAACTACATGTGCATTTGTATATATCAATGTATTAACATAAAAGGACTGGAAATGTATTCACAATATGTTAGCAGTGGTTCTCCGAGAGGTAGACTAACAGGTGATTTTTGAAGGTATTCTTTTTTCCCCTGCATTTTTTGTAACCACATATATTACTTGCATAATAAAAAAAGCAGAAAATATTTATAACACGGTTGTACTTATATACAATTTTAAATGAGTATTTATTAATACTTAGTGATCTACAACTAATATTTAGAAGTGCATTAAGTCCTTTAGACTTTATGATGTTATTTGTATTATGAATACAGCAGGCTCATAAGAATATGTTATGACCTTTTCATGTTTTGATTATGTCCCTGATATCTTTATATCAAATTACATTTCCATTTAATTTGAGTTACAATTTTGTGCTACAATCCTATGATTCTCATCTCATTGTCCATTTATAAACACCATCTACCTTTTCTGGAAATTCATAAAGTTAGTCATAAAAATTCAGTTCTAGAGAATTTCTTATGTGGCATGGATGCACTGGGTACATTGCATGAATCATTCCATTAATTTCCATAGCAACTCTGTGGCTAAAATATTGATGTTTCTATTATGTAGATGAGGTAAACTTAGGATGGAAGAGGTTAGGATAACAATCCAAGGTCAAACACCTAACAAAGTCAATGTAAGAATTTTTAAAAGAAGATCCATTTAAATCCAAAGTCAAGACTTTCTACTGCACTACTAAGAATTACTCTAAGAAGTTAGGTAGAGGGACAGTCAATCCATATAAACTTTGAAAACTTATTTAGAAGCATTCTTATATTAAATTATACCATACAGTTAATTTCAAATCTTCTGGGATTTCTTTCTGACTCCATAGAAGTGAAATCTTTAGCCACCATAGTGGCCACTTCATTAACAATGCAAATGTTTGGCAGAAATTCAGGCTAAACGTGTTTTATGTTAATGCTTTTTGAGATAGGTTAGAAAATAAAAGCAACTTATGATTTAAAACACATAGAAGTAAATTATTTTGTCTATAATTTCATCATTATCTATTTCTTTATCTAACTATGTACCCATCCATTCATCTCTCCTAGCTGGAGGAAGGATAGTCATGAGCTTTATAATCACATTTTCATAGAAGGCTTGCTGACAGAACAATGAATAACGAAGTTTTGTACACTGGGAAGTCCATGATATTTCTTCTACCTAGTCTACTCAGAATCCTTCATAGGTTTCTAGTCATAGCTTTCAAGTTAATTTATCCTTTACCTCCTATTCTTTACCTATATCTTTACCTCCTATCCTTTACCTCCAAATTCTGTGCCTCAGCTCACACTATTGGGATTGTCCTTGGGTTAGATTGATGTCTTCTTTAGATATCATCTCCTTCTTCCCCCTCCAAATTCTTACTTTTCTGTGTTGTTTTTGTGATCATCCTTAATTGTCACCCTGTAACGAAAGGACCAACACAACCTACTCTTGGACCTGTGTAGGTTCTCAGGACCACCATGTGCTTCAGGCTTCAGCCTTCTTCAATTAGGATTTAATCCTAGGTAGGACAGGCTTTATATCAGATCTGAAGGACTTTAGCATAACTCTCAAGAACATCTGGGAAAACAAGAGAAAATCAAACAAGCCCATTAAGAAGTGTGCAAAGGACATGAACAGAAACTTTTAAAAAGAACACAGACTAATAGCCAACAAAAATATGAAAAAAATCTCATCATCTCTAATCATCAGGGAAATGCAAATCAAAACCACAATGAGATATCACTTAACTCCAGTGAGAATGGCTTCTATCAAAAAGTCCCAAAACAATAAATGTCGACGTGGATGTGGAGATATAGGAACACTCCTACACTGCTGGTAGGACTGCAAACTAGTACAAATTCTATGGAAAGTAGTGAAGATACCTCAAAGAGCTAAAAGTAGAACTACCATTTGATCCAGCAATCCCATTTCTGGGCATCTACCCAAAGAAGAAAAAGAGATTCTATAAAAAAGACATCTGCACTCTAATGTTTATAGCAGCACAATTCACAATTGCAAAGATTTGGAAACAACCCAAGTGCCCATCAATACATGAGTGGATTAATGAAATGTGGTATATGTATACCATATCGTACTCCTCAGCCACAAAAAAATAATCGTGAACTAGCACCTCTTGTATTATCCTGAATAGAGCTGGAGCCCATTCTACTGAGTGAAGTATGACAAGAATGGAAAAACATGCACCACATATACTCACCATCAAATTGGTATTAATTGATCAACACTTACATGCACATATAGCAGTAATATTCATCGGGTATCAGGCAGGTGGGAGGGGGCAGGAGTGGATGGGTATATTCACACCTAATGGGATTTGTGCCCACTGTCTGGGGGATGGACATGCTTGTAGCTCTGACTTGGGCAGGCAAAGACAATATACGTAACCCAAACATTTGTATCCCTTTGATATTCTGAAATAAAAATAAATAAATAAATAAATATGTTAAAGTTACAAATAAAAAAAAATTAGGAAAACTAGCTCTTGAACTAATGTCATAGCTCTGGGGGCAGGAAATTATTAGGATCAAGCTACTTTAGTCTGTGGAGACGGGGAGAGTTAAATAACATCTATGACGGCTATGCTCAGGCCTGATAGTACTGAATCTCACTCTAGTTATTGCTCATGTAGTATAATGATGAACAGGTGATTGATGAAATGCTTGGGTTTTAACGTGGTGGTTCCCAGCAAATGTCCATACAAGCCTACTTGAACTGCTACTGCATGACCAGACTTGGAGAGGCCAGTTGAGTTTTCTGAACATCTGAGTTGATTGTCATTCATTCAGATGTTAACATACTCAAGTGTGAACACTGGGGATGAGGATTTCAGGTGTTCATATGTGGGCAATATTGTGTCTGCTTTGCAAATGTTGTTATCTCTGTTCCAGATGTTCTGTTTTTTTTGTTTTTGTGTGTGTGTGTGTGTGTGTGTGTGTGATCTTTTATTTTGCAACTAACTTTGAACTTTACTCAAGTGACAATTATATTTGTCTCTCCACTAAGTTGAACTTGTTCTTAATATTTTTCAAACAATACTATTTGGTGGGATTGATATGAAGACTCAGACCTATTATGGTAAGTTCTGTGGGGGAAAGCACTAGGATATAAAAGGGAAATATGATGGCTCTGTAATATCAAATTTGTTCCATGAACCTTGAAGTTTGGACATGACTATGGTCTTGGGATTGATTAAAGGAAGTACAATTTTTTAGTTGAACATAAAGGCTTTACCATGAACTTCTGGAATTTTGTCCATTTGACAGATTCAAAACTTTTGCAATGGCCAACTTTTAGTAATGTCATGGTGAAAAAGATTGAATCAAGACAGGGTACTGATATAGCATAGATTAGATGAAAGGATATGTTATTGAGGATTACCTCAATAACAGTAATCTCTGAGTACCATAAAAAGAGATTACAAAGGTTTATACTATCTTGGAAGGGCATGGGGATGCATGGTCAGTGGATGAATAAACAAAGCTCATAAAATAGAGATGATTTGCCCAGAAATCAATAACTTTGTAATGACAGAGGTAGATTTAAAATCCTTGTCTCCTGATCTACAGAATAGTGTTCTCTCCAAACTTCTATGTTTGTCTTGGGATTGCTGTCCAAGGTGAAGGTTTTCCCCAGAGAAGACATACTGCCATGTTCTGTTTCTCACTTCTCTCTCTTAGTTTTTTCTTTTATCTGCACTCAAGTCCTTCTGTTTCTTTTTTGTCCCACATATCCAGTTCAGCTTATATGGGCACAGAGGTTTAAGTATTAATATTAAAACTTAACTTTTCATCACTCCTCCCTGACATCTATCCTCATGGGTTTCCAGGACTTTGTTTGCCTTTCCTACCTTTTGGCCCAAAGAACTTGCAGAATTGTTTTATTATTCATGGCTCACTTGCTGTACTAAACAGTCAAAATGTTGGCTAAAGCCAGGTTTTTTAGTATGTGCATGTGTATATGTGTGTGTATACATATAAATATATGTATATAAATAGATGTATATATAGATGTATATAAATAGATGTGTGTAGACATCTATTTATATGTATACACACATATATAAGTGTATGTATGTATGTGCACAATAACATTCAGAATTCTTAATAAAATGTGGTATATGTACACCATGAAATATTACTCAACCATGAAGAAGAATGAGAAGAAGAATGACTTAATGCCTTTTGCAACAATCTGGGTGGAACTGGAGTCCATCATCCTAAGTGAAGTATCTAAAGAATGGAAAAAAAAAAAAACACCACATGTAATCACTATTAAATTGTAACTAGCTGATGAACACACATAAGAGGGAAGCAGAACTCAAAGGAAATCAAGCAGGGGGAAGGGGAAAGGACAGAAAGGGCGAAAACCTACCTAACAGGTACCGTGAATGCTGCTATCTGTGTGACAGGCACATTTATAATCATGACTCAACCAATATAAAAGTGATCTATGTAACCAAAAAGATCTGTACCCCCATAATACTTTGAAATTTAAAAAAAAATAGAACATTTTTTTTTTTAAAAAGAATCCTTTATTTGGAAATGTACATCCACATGGTGCTTAAGTGGAAACAGACCTTATAGAAAAGTTATAGGTCTTTTAATTTCAAATGTTAGTTAGTTAGTTATGTTCAAACACTGAGGATGTGTTCTTATTCAGTATGTGACTGTGTTCATTAGATACAATGGAAATACCAAGGTGCATCTATTGTTTTTGGCTTAGTGGGTTGCAACTTTGGACAACAAAATAAGTTAATAGGGGAAGTCATAAGCCATTCGTTAGATGGTTCAAAAATAGCACTTTCCTTTGCCTGCTTCTGAAGCTGCTTATCACACACACACACACACACACACACACAAATATGCCTTTCATCTGTGTGCAAATATGCATATATATATATATATATATACATATATATATATGTAGCTTATTTGACATATACATAGAAGATAAAGGCCATTAAACACCTGGCAGGTTGACTATAATATACTGAAACTCATAGAAACAAGAGGTTTCAGTTGAATTCTGACAATTTTTCTGGCAAGCCTTTAGTTACTCCATGGCTAGGGCCTAGGCAAAGACTATAATAAAATGGCTGAAATTGAATTGCTTGAATTGCTCATGAATATAAACTCAAAAATTATATATAAGCATAATAGAGAAAGCACGTCACACTTAAGGTATAGGAGCAAGCCAAAAAATATATTAATTTGTACATTCTTGGGTCATAAAATCTCCAAAGCAGCATGCTTAAAGACCAAATTTGTTGTTTTTTTACCAAACATGAACATTCCTGGCTAGACGTATCAATGTGTGCTGAAATCCAGTTAGTCAAACCACTTCCTAGGCCTGGTGTTGCGTCAGTTAGGGAAATGTGTGCTATGTTATCATACCTTCACAAAAAGGTGTGTAATTTTGCAATTCATCCCAATGGAGAGAGTGCTTTCAGTAATTCACACAAAGGAACTATATTTCCTTGCACTGTCCTGGCTAAGTTGAACATTTAAACATATTTCACATATTTCTTAAAATATCACCTTAGTACTGTTACTAAATAGAAATTGCATTCTTCAATGCAATTGCCAGAGAATTTCAAATGCCAATTGTCATTTCACTCTAGTAATATGATCACAAATTATTAATTATTTTGTAGCATCCATTATGTCATGCTTGAACTTAAGTCTCAATATGTTTTCTCTTTAACATATCCCATTTTTTCAGAAAAGCCAAATCCAACCATATTTTCAAAATGACAATTTTGAAAAGCAGGAAATCTGCACAGGGTAATCTAACATTCATGTACCCATCTCTTCATGTAAACAAATGAACAAAGTGTATCATATTTATTTTCAGTGTATTTTTACAGAAATTAAAGTTGAAATCCCTGTGTTCACCTACAAATCCCCATTCTTCTCCATCCCCAGACACAATTATCACAAATTTGATCTGGAGCCAACCCCTGTATATATATAATACAGCTACATATGTATAAATGGCTTTAGATCTACAAAAATCATGTGCTTGCAAATTGTGCTCATGTAATCATCTGTAACTTGCTTCTTTATTCAACATCTTTTGTCATGTATAAGATTTAGATCCTTCATTTTAACTGATGTATAGTATCCCATTTATAGTATATGAATATATTGTTAATTTTTAACATACCCTATTTTATTTATCCTTTGATGTCCCACATATTACCAATAAGACTTGGAGAGCATGCTTGTGCATATCTCCTGCCTCATTTGTGTAATAATTTCCTTAGAAATAAGATTTTTTGGTTATGTGATACGTATACAGTCAAATGTATTGGATAATTCAATTGTTATTTAAAGAAGTGTCATTTTATACTTCTGCCAGAAATATATGAAGTGTCTGTTTCCCTACTTCCTTTTCCATTTGGTATGGTAAGACTTTTTTTAAAATTAATTAATTATTTTTATTTTAGCGTATTATGGGGGTACAAGTGTTAAGGTTACTTATATTGCCCATGCCCCACTCCCCCCTCAAGTAAGAGCTTCAAGCATGTCCATCTCCCAAACGTTGCACATCTTACTCATTGTGGTTGTATACACCCATCCCCTCATATCCCCTCCCACCCTCCTGACACCCGATAAATATTACTCCTATATGTCCACTTAGGTGTTGATCCGTTAATACCAATTTGCTGGTAAGAACATGTGGTGCTTGTTTTTCCATTCTTGGGATACTTCTCTTAGTAGAATGGGTTCCAGCTGTATCCAGGAATATACAAGAGGTGCTATATCACCATTGTTTCTTAAAGCTGAGTAGTATTCCATGGTATACATATACCACATTTTATTAATCCACTCATGAATTGATGGACACTTGGGTTGTTTCCATAGCTTTGCAATTGTGAATTGTACTGCTATAAACATTCAAGTGCAGGCAAAAGGGATTATGTTTTAGAATTATATTGTGTTGATTTCAGGGAAGATTGAGGGTATATAAATATCTTGGTCATTAGGTTTTCTCCTTCTTTAAACTGTTTATGTCTCTTGATATTTTTATTTTTTGTTTGCCTTCTTTTTATAGGAAGAATTTATTTATGTATCCTGATATGTATTTTATGTAATTTCTGGATATCTTCTCCCCCCTCTGATTCTTGAGCCTTTTCTAACAAAGTTTTTAATTTTGATAATCTCATTTAGTATTTTTTATTTGTTTTCTGTGGCTTATAAATTTTTTCTCTATTTATAGGTCAAAAGACATTAATCTATATTTTACTCTACCATCTTTGTAACATTTTGATTTTTTATATCTTTAGTATATTTTTGTTTTTCTCCTTCCATATGGAAAAGTAATTGCTCTGGCACTTTACTCACTCCTCTGTAAGATTTCTCCACTGTGTATCTAGACCCCGTGTGAGTTACAGTCTGCTAACTTGTGTGTATTTTCATACATTAGAATTATTGCTCATCACAGTGAATTCCTACATGCTGCTTCTTTTAAGATTTGTCTTTGAATTTATCTCACCTAGGAAACTTTTCACACTTGAATCATGTATGCTCTACCATTATTGACTATTTGTAACTGTCAATTTTACTCTATTATTTGCTACTTATTAATATATGTCTTTTAAGTTTTGTGTTTATGTGTTTAGAATATGCATGAAGGCCCATGCATATGAAAGAGAAGAGGGCAAAAGTGAATAAGAGGGAAATTTTATGGAAAAAAAAAACTTACTAGTGTCCAATTCAAATTCAGTATACCATGAGACAAGAGCGTATTTCCAGATATTCCAAAGAACTACAACATCTTGGACACATGAAATAAATCTCAAAATGCATTCTCATACTATGGTGAACATTTTCTCTTTTCATACTTAACCTATGTCAAAGGCTTCCACTACTTCAAAGATAATATTTAAAGCTCTTAGCACATTACATAAGGCTTTTGGAGATCTAGCAGCCTCTACTACCTTCTGTCTTTTAGGATCCAACAATTAAGCTTTTCAAAAAAGTTTAAGGATTGAATTTTTGTTAATCCTAAATTCTCTTTACTTTCTCCTTCATCTCTGTAACAGACCCTTTTTCCACAGATTCTTCACCTGGATAAGTCCTAATTCTTCTTTACAGTGTGGTACTCATTTCTCCAGAAAACTTTGAGTGACCTTTTGGTCCATATCACATTAATTGACCCATTATGTTATTTTGCCTTTTCAAAAAGTGTTTGATTGCCTTTAAAGGTAGAGACTATAAGTTTATGTTTATTAATTTCTGTATTTTCAGCATTAAGAAAATACATTAAATATGATGGTACCACATTCAGTATATTAATATAGCCAATATTTCTTAATCATTGAGCAGAATTATAGGCACATTGGGAGATATAAAGATGTATTAGGTATTAGGACTATTTTTACAGTCTGATGAGGGCCACAGATTATCTTTATATAAAATCAATTAGCAATCAAAGCAAGTATAATAGAACAAAAATATTCTTCACAAAAATATTTAAAATTATTTTTCCATGAAAATAAGAATAACCTATTTTTTGAGTAATTTGTGATTTCAGCAAAGAGGAGAAAACATCAATACAGAATACAGAAAATACAAAAGAAAAAAGAAATTTTAAAAGATGAATTTATTACCTCTAACAATCACTGGTCTTATGTTGTATTTACTTGTAATTTATGTGTGTGTGTATATATATTTAACATATAGACAGAAATATATATTTATATAAATAGAGAGAAATATATATATATATTTATATATATAAATAGAAACAGAGAAAGACAGAAGAATAGGAATTTTGAACATTTCTCCGCATAAATAAAATATAAACTATTTTAATGACCATAGATCAATTAACTGTTTGAATATTCCCTAATTTATTGAACCAAAAAAATCTCATATTGATAAATACTTTCAGAGTTTGCAGGATTTTGCTAGTATTATCATATAGTAATGAAAAGCTTTTTAAATGTTACTGAATATTTAAAAATATTTTCTAACCATAAATGCTAACTCACATTTTTAAGACAATGGTACACATTGCTACTTTGCTGTGAAGAAATTTTGCCAGGATTCACACTCAATTGACAGTATATTGAAGTGCCTTCACCAACATGGGGTATTACAAAAGTAAATTCCTGAGGATTAAACATAATAAAAATAACCATAAGTCTTTAATCCATCATGGATTTATTTTGGTTAGAAATATGATGTAGATATATTTATTGTTAGTCAATTATTCCATTGACATTTATTGATTAATCTATTTGGTCATCCTACCTACTTAAAATGACAATTTAACATTTATTAACTAATTGTGCATAAATGCCTTTGTTCATGAACTTTCATCACTTTTGCCTTAATCTATTCATGTACTTTGTTAGTGCTACTCTACTGTTTTATAAATGGTATGTTTATAAACTTTTGAATGATTGTGAAAGTTTCTCCTGTATTTACCATTTTAATTCTAAATGACTATCCAAATGATGTTTATAATTATTAAGTCCAGTTTACTATGACTTCTCAAAGTTAAAACTTAAGTTGGGATGGTCTTATATATGTATATTAATTTGGGAAGTCGCATTCTTACTCTTTCTATGTATGAAGGAAAAAGTATGTTTCTTTATTTTCACCTTTCCATTGAAGTCCACAGAAAAATTTTGTGGTTTGTTTCATAAAGATCCCAGAAAATTATTTTTAGTTCATTGCTTAGAATTTTATATTTTTCCTATCATTGTATATGGCTTCTTATGTTCTACTTTAAGTGTTTATTATTTATATGTAGAGAAATTCAATTTCTCTAGTATATTCAATCTAGCTATGCTAATGTACAGGTAAGTTCCAAAGGTTTTTGGTTAGTTCTCTTAAATTTCCAGAGTAGAAAATTATGTCATCAGCAATTAATATTTATTTTGCTCTTTTCCTTATAATTTTTTTACATTTTGTTTCCCTGAATAGTTATATTAGAACTTCCAACAGGATGTTAAAAAATTTATAGTCATAATGGCCAACTTTGTCTTGCCCCTAAGTTAAATGGGAATGTCTCTAGTGTGGAACCATTTGATACAAGGCTTACCTTAACCTTAATTTACAACATAATATATTCAGGAGGTATACAGGTTATTCCAACATCCCACTGCTGTTTTTGTTCTTACCCGTAAATTGTTTTGGATTTGTGTCTGATTTAATTTGCTTCTAGCGTTTGATCATTGAGTGTAATAGTAACATGTATTTTGTAATAATATATTTTTTATCCTTTTATTCCTAGTTTGCCTGGATTTTTAATATTAAGGATGCGTGCTCAATATTGCTTTTTGGGTATCTATCAATATGATGCATTGTATTAATAGATTTCCTAATATTAAAATATCCTTTTTATTTTAATTTATTGATGTATTTTATGTGTTTGGACTTTAATTAGAGTTTTTTAAATATATTCTATGTGAGGTTAGTTTGTAATTTTCTTTTATTATACAAGTTCTAGTATCAATTGCTATAGATTATATCAGGGAAATGAAACTGAAGTAACAATGATCTCTAAAATTGATTGTTTTAATATGTTGCTTGAAATTTTCCCATAGTAAAGGGACCATAGCTTTATGGAAAAAATTCTTATAATATAAAATGTTTATGAAATAGTCCCACCTGAAATGTAAGATACCACAGTTTATTTGAAAATATGTTTTCTATATTTACTTCTTTTATAAAAATAAAGTAAATCCTTTCAACTATCATTTATAAAAAAGAAAGGACTGAACCTATGAATAAAAGAATGAAATTTATAAGTAAAAATAAAAGAAAAAAGATCAAAACATGTGTCTGCTCTGGTGTCACTCATTGGATGAAACTACATAGAGATTTGAATTGTACATTCAGAGAAACACATATATGTATAATCCCACCATCCAGGTACATGGGATCATAAAAGTCCATTCATTTTTGTGCATTGAAATCACCAGGACTATATAGTATCCAGTCTTGTCATGATAAGATATTCAGAATATTTCAGTTAAAGTTTTTCAGAACCATGTATTTGTTCATTTCTTCATTAAAATTAAAAATATATTTTAATGAAACTATAACTGAAATATATGCTTTAGTGCTCAATCATCAAAAGTATATAGAAATATAGAGAAAGTATATAAAAACAGTAAATTTGTCAATTTTTTTCTTTTCTGTAGGATACACATTATATTTATCTTCTATTGCCTACAAAACACCGTACCCAATATGAAAACATAGGACAGTACAAAAACTGATGAATCCTAGGCCAAGCCTAATTTGAACATTTATGTTTGTAGCCCAGGGAAATATTGAGTCAGATAGAAAAAACCATGATTATAATTTGGAAACAAAAAGTTTGGCAATGGCAAAGGCAATATGGATCTAAAGAGATTTGTCAGAAGTATTATAAAAGTGAGAGTTTATTTTGGAAACAACAAAAGATGGAACAAAATGTAAGTAAATCAAACAAGAAAATCTGGAACTATTTCCATGACCGCTGAACAGCTGCCCTCACATTCATTCCCTGCAAAGCTTAGCAGAACAGGCTTTCCAAATGATTACCCTAACACCTACAGTGAAGAGTTTTTTTATTAAAAACACGTTGAGTTTAGATAGCTTCTTTCTTCAAACGCAAGTTAAGAATTTCCATTTTCAGCAAGCTGCTGTGGATCGCTTATTGTTGCAGATCAGATTAGAAGCCCACCTAATGTTTGCCCTATTTGTTTCTAATTTTGAAATAAAAATATCAGCAAAACAAAGGGGGAAACCACATGTTTAAAAGTGAGGATGTATTTAATGACAATAATCATAAAATAATAATAACGATAAAGTAAGAAAGGCTAGACACATTTGAGGAGAAGACAGGAGTAAGGAAAGAGTTAGAAAGTAAATAAGTAACAAACATTTTGCCAAATAAATATTGACGAGAAGAAATTAAAAAACATAAGGGAAGATAATTAAAATCTAGTTAAGTATTTCTGTATATCAGGAAATGTAGCTAGAATTTTCATATGCAGTACATTTTATAATACTCAGAACAACCATGTGTTGTATTATTTTTATCTTACAAGTGAAAGAATTAGTTTCTGGTAGCAAAATTAATTGATCGTTGGTCACTGTTGGCAAACTTCAGAGTTTATGTCAGAGTCAATCCCATTATATTTGTATTTTTAAATGATAATCTGTGCACATATTTTGGGGAACACAGACTTCCTTTTTTAAAAAAAATTGAATTAGTGACCAACATTTTAAAAATAATGAGTTTAAACATTTTTTAAAAAAATCAGATATCTGTCAAGACAGAGAAGACCTTCCTTCAACCTAATAAAATGAAAAATCTAAGGAGTGGTGGCCACAGTAAAAAAAAATGTCCTTCCTGCTGCCCATGTCCCCATTGCTGATACCAGCATATGCACCTGTATCTCCCTAATTCAGTTCATATCTTTATATCACTCTCTGACCACTGAGGCTCAAACCTCTACTAAAAAAGAAGAGAGCAGCTGTCCCCAACATTTTTTGCACCAGGAATTGGGTTCATGGAAGATAATTTTTCCACTGATGCTGGTGGGGGAGGAAGGTTTCAGGATGATTCAAGCATTACATTTATTGTGTGCCTTATTCTTATTATTATTACATTGTTAATATCGCCGCTAATGATAATCTGAATTTGCAGCCACTTCCCAGTCACTGCCTCAGCTCTACCTCAGATCATCAGGCATTAGATTCTCTTAAGGAATCGGGAAACTATATCCCTCTCATGCAGCGGTTTAGAGTAGGGTTCTCCCTCCTAGGAGAATCTAATACAGCTGATCTGACAGGAGGCGGAGCTCAGGTGGTTATGGGACAATGGGGAGCAGCTGTAGATACAGAGGAAGCTTCTCTCATCCACCCCGCTGCTCACCTCCGGCTGTGCCACGCAATTCCTGGAAGGCCACAGGGCTATGGCCCAGGGATTGGGGACCACTGGAATAGGGGACAGAAAACACACAGGACAAAGGTGAGATCATTCTAACAACATCACACACGATAAATGTATTTTTTAAAAGACTTTTAAAATAAAATAAAGGGAAAGCTGAAGAAAATAAAAGATTTCAAAGAGTAAAAAGAGTATAAAGGGCCCTATATAATCCAAATATATAGGATTAATGCAAAAACTTAAAAGTAATGTGTTTTTAGATTTTAATTTACTTTATGATTATACTTCTGTAATTGGAACATCCTCCAACAGTTAAACGTATAGATTTTTAAGATTATCGCATCAGAAAATCATTGTGGAATAATTAACCCATAATTGTGTGGTGGAGGAAGTGCATACATAATGCTTTGAAGGCTGAAAATCTCCTTATGCACAATAGCAAGTTCATTGTTAAACATCTGTTTTGCTTGGCATTCCTTGTAATTATGTATGCATAAAACATACATGGTGATCTCCAAAATTAACTAACACATTTTAGATATTTGAGAAGATGCACAAAACACACATTATGTTTTCTAAAATTAACACATTTTTAAAATTTTGAGAAGATGTTATTTTATTTCTTTATAGTATATGTAGAAACTGAGTTGGAAGATTGATGAAGGTACTCTGATTTCATAAAAGTAGTTTATTAAAAAAATATAATTATAGAATTAGGAATTTTTCTTACCATGCCATTTATAAAACCATATTTGTATCACCAATTCATGTTCATTGTACATCAGTCAAAAATTACATAATCTTTTATTTAGTACTCTGAGTGGCTTGTTCTGTACTTAAAATAGGTCCTTTGCTGTTAAAATATGGCATGTAGAGATATGATGTATTTATAATTATCTATCTAATTTGATTATTAGAAATGGAAAACATATAATTCAGATTTCCAAGTAAGTTTTTTATTTGTTGGTTTGGTTTGGTTTGATTTGACAGAGTAGTCGCTAAGTATAAACTCTACAATGAAGCTGCCCAGATTCAAATCCTGTTTCTGTCATTTAGTAATTGTGGGACCTGTGGCAAATTAATTTTCTTAACCTCTGTTTATGAATCTTATAAATGCAGATCATCAGAATACCTTTCTGGTAGAGCTCTGAAAGAATAAAATTTGAAAAATACATACTAGATACTTCGTAAAATGTTTGGTACATACCACTCAGTAAATATCTGCCCTTATTATAATTGTTGCATTAATTAAACTACCTTAGCAATTGGGAAATGTTTGCATTACCTGAGAGGCTAGAGATAATAGAAAAAGGAAGAACTCCAGGGTATAAATTAATTTAATTAATCCTGAAAAAACTGATACTACTCAGAGGATAGACTCTTTCAATTCTAGGTCACCTGAACACACTAGGGCCAGAACTTTAGTAAAAAAGTTACTTGCATTTTCCTCTCTATTAAGTTGATGTGTCAGCTTTTCACAATTTTTCAAGCTTTGAAATATGTCCCACTCCCACCAACAACCTAATCCAGGAATTGGTTTGCTGCCATAAAGGCCAGCACAGTACTAGCTCTTTATTTTTCATATGTGCAACTTTAGGAAGACTAAGTTGAAAAGCCATTTTAGGAAGATTAGACATAATCTGTATAAGACATTATCAATAAATAATTATGATCATAATTTTCTATTGATAGGCAAATAAATCAACAAGACACTGAGCAGCAGTAGTATCCCATCTTCCACCAGGGAGTCCAAAGCATTTGGTATAAAAAAATTAATATGAAATAACTTCAAACTAAACTTCACCATTTGCTAACAAGAACAGCCTTTTTTTCCATCCTCATCTTGTACCACCTTGTATTATTCGTTGTTCTATAGTTACCTTGGCTTTGCAGGCTTCCATGTTAGTGTTTTATCTAAATGTCTCTTTCTATATTTGTCTTTTGACTTGCTCCTTTCCATATGAGGGAGGAGTTAGCATAATACTGTGTTTCCCCGAAAATAAGACAAGGTCTTATATTTATTTTTACTCAAGAAGACATCCTAGGGCTTATTTTCAGGGGATGTGTTATTTTTTTTAAGTACAGTACAACAATCTACATTTATTCAAATATAGCTAAGTCGTCTTCTTCTGGAACATCATCATAGCTCTCCA
Source organism: Microcebus murinus (assembly GCF_040939455.1). Classification (NCBI taxonomy): domain Eukaryota; kingdom Metazoa; phylum Chordata; class Mammalia; order Primates; family Cheirogaleidae; genus Microcebus; species Microcebus murinus. Next base: position 38,570,027 of record NC_134115.1, on the reverse strand, counting down.
AACCCCGAATTTCATCCTGAATTTCTTGTGACTCTATTTCCTTTAGAACCATTGGCCCCAATCTCTCATGTCTAGCAATAGAGCTCTCATGGGGCAGATGAGAAGAGCTGCTCATCTTCTTTACCACTCTGTCATGAAATGCATGGGTTGTGCAGATAGGCTGCATAGCCATGCCCATCATTAGGTATTATTTTTGGGGTAGGGCTTCTATTGCGCAAATGCTTAGAAATCCTGCTGGGGCTTATTTTATGGATAGGTCTTATGTTTGGGGAAGCACAGTAGATGTCAACGTCAACTTCTTTGATACGGCATTTTCAGACTACTCTGAAAAAGCTACAAACTCCCAGGTACTCTTGATAATGTCTTCCTTTTAAATTTTTTATTATTTCCATTATTTCAAAGTCTGTAAATATGGCTTTTATTTTTTTGTTTTTACTATATCTATATTACTAAATTATAAGTAATTATAGAAGCTGGAAAAAAGATGTGGACATACAGACACGAGTTGTCAAAAGCCATCTCAGGATGAAGGAATGAGCAAATATAGAGATGAACAAGAGCTTTGTATATGAGAGTCAAATTAAAATTAGTCTAACAGGCATAGCAAATTTGTGTTGTAAAAATCTGTGATGGAAAAATTTGGGAAAGTAAAGGAAAACAGATTTTCTTCAACCTGAAAGCAGGGTGGAAGAGTCCAGAATTGATGTAATCATCACAGATCTCCCTCTCCATGTGACCTAGCCAAGCCATGTGAATTTCTACCTTGAACTCTCTGTTCCACTGTGTCTACAACTGTATGACATTCTCAAAAATAAGGGCTGTGCTTTTATTCACCTTTGTACTGCTACACTTAACGAAGTTACTGACAACTACTGAACACCAAAAATGATTGAAAATATAATGATAAGCCACAAGAAACCTCTGAATGCTTTTGCATATTTAAATAACAAGGCAATAGTTGCATTTTAGAAACAGAAGAAATGTAAAGGCTAGTAACAAAAATTTGGGATGGGAGCATTCTGGATCTGGGTATCAGCGGTGTGAAGTAGAAATAGAGTGAAAAGAAAATGATGAAAAAGTCCTGTAAACAAGGATGCCTCATGTATTATCAACTAATTAGGTACATAGAACAGAAAAAGAACCAAAATGAACAATAATTCCAGTGTGTTTCTTCTGGGAACTGAAAAATATATACATATTTAAATATTTATTATAAGTCTGGGTGAGTACATAGTCCACAGATTTAATACCTGAATCTTTGTTCTGCCACTTCTAGGCTGTGTAATTTCAATACATGATGACTTCTTCAATACCCTACCATATAGGGACAATAATAGATACTTCATATAGTTATTAGAATTAAGAGGGACACTTCAAGATCATCTGTGGAAGGTGTTATAAGTATGGATTATCTCACCATTGAGTTGTGGTTCTCTTGCTCTATACTGTATCACCCCAGATCTAGAACAGAAATTATTTTACTTGATTTCAACCAAAATAAAGCACTTTTATTTATTCTGTATCAAACTCTATTGAAGGTTTAAAAAGATTTTCTTTTTCTCTATAAGTTTAGGACTTTTGCCCCTCCTCCCTCACTCCCTTCCCTCTTTCTCTTTCACTCTCTCTCTCTTTCTCCTCCCTCCCCCTCCTTTTTTTTACTCTTTCTCTACCTTTACTTACCATTACCTAAAGACTAAAACTTTTCCAGTTTCATTGCACAGAACTGTGTGTCTCATTCCAACCTCTTCAACAAAAGCAACATGATGCCTAGTTTAGAAAATCTGAAGACCCATATTTTGATGGTAAGGTAGACACAGAGGTTGGCTGCTGAGATTCCCCCTTAAGGAAGAACTAGCTTTCTAGTTACAAAGGCTGTGGCTAGCTAACAGCTTCTACTTCTTAGTGTCTTCATGGTCCCTCAGCAGGCAAGCTGGGATCCCATCCTCACAAAGCAAAGTAGTGATGGTACATACTAGGAACTAGTTGTTTCCAACAAAGTCAGGACACCCCAAATGAGCAATATTTGCTCTGGAACTCACCATTTATTTGGCTGGAAGAGATTTGTCAGATATATGGCTTGGTCTAATACTTCACCTTGCCCAATTCTACTTTCTACCCTTTCGTGGTACTGGTGTTAATCGCCCAAATGAAAAAGATTTTCATTAACTTCATCTTAATTTCTGCTTTCTTCCAAAAGTCAACCTTTGGCAATTGTGTCAGCAGTGCTCTGAGAAAGCTGGTGCTGGGCTAAAGTTTTTCCAGAGCCTGTTCATTCAGTATGCAGCCAGAAATGAAGTCCCTGTGCCTGGGGGTAAATGATGCGCAGAGAGTGCCTGGGACATGGTGACAGTTCAGTTCTTAAAATTTTCTCCTACAGTGAGTTGGGATGGCATGTGAGTGTAGGTGAATGCAGTGTCATAGCCCAGACATCTGAAATGCATAAGCTTAGCATAAATAGAATCGGATGGTTATTCCTAAGTTGCCTTAATGTAGACTAATAAAAAAAACAAAAAACTAAGAACAATTAATAAACAATTTAAAACTAATCATGAAAGCAAGACAATCTCTTTGGTAAATCACAAAGAAGCCTTTTTCTCTCACTCTGAGTGACCAGGAAAAAGCTAAAATTAAACCAAAAACAAGGTGCTAAAATTCAAAGGCCATTGAACCCTTGACCATAGCAAATCTATTATGCCATAAACCTGGCCCTAGTTGGGAAAACCTGGAACCTTGAGCTAGGATAGGGACATCTGGGTAGATGCCCTGGAAGATTTTGAGTCTCTGGACTTCTCTTAATATTCTCAGCTTGAAGAATTGGCCCACTTTACCCCTTTAAAATATGGTACCCACTCCTCATGTCAGAGAATAATACAAAGGGATTTATCCCACAGAAACTGCCACCCCTCAGAAGCAGTTGCCATCTTCTCTTCTGGTCTCCAAACCTAGTAACAGAATTTGTCCACACATAATCCACCCAGGTGTTGATAAGCCTGAATTGCCATGACAGACAGTAGAGGATGGGATCAAAGACTCAGGGAAGTAGGCACTAGGAGAAGCTATTTCAGACTCAGAAACTATTAACTGACATGGTGGCTGGGTCTTCATGGCTAAGGACCCTACAACACCTTGGCAAGGATAGACTGTAATGTTTTCTCAAGGATAATTCCAGAGACCTATGGGCCATTACATTTGGGCCATTTACTATACACTAGGGAAAGGGAAATACAGAAATATTTCAAGGACAGTTGAACACAGGGTTTAAGTTGGCATTAATACCTGCAGAACTGAAGTGGCCTTATGGCTCCCCTAATAAAGTGAGGTTATGAAGGTTCAGGTAATAAAGTCCTGACTAAAGTCTAACTGTAAATGGATCCACTAAGTCCACAGACCCACCTCGTGGAAATTTCCTTGGTATCTGAGTATATATTTGGCATTGATACACTTAGCAGTTAGCATATTACTAGGAATTTGAGTCTTTTGCCTATGAGGGTGCCATCATAAAGTTTCTAAAATTACCACTGCTTCTTCAGCTAAGACAGTAAAACAAACAAGCAAACAAACTATATGTATGTATATGCATATATATCTCTCATGAGGGAGAATGGCAGAGATAAATAACCACTTTTAAAGATATAAAATATGCAGGAATAATTGTCCCCATCACATCATCCTTTAATTCACTTGTCTGACACATGTGAAGGCCAAAGGGATCCTGAATCCCAGTGAATGGCTACACACCACTGCAGACTTAACCAAGCAGCAACTGCAATTACAGCTGCCATGCCAGAGATTGCATGTTTGGTAAAGCTGATTAATCCACCACAGATAAATGATATGCAGCCATTAATTTAGTAAATATGTTTTGCTATTCAGTTAGGGAAAAGGATCAGAAACAGTTCTCATTCCTTTGGACCAAACAAGAATATCCATTAACAGTTTTCCCAGAGACTATATTAACTCTATTTTACTTTGCTGTAATGCTGTAAAAAGAGATCTGGATTGTCTACATCCTGTAGAATATCACATTGATATATATCAATTGCATTATGCTAAGGAAGACTAAGCAAGAAGTGGCTCCTATCCTAAAGGCGTTGGTGTAGAAAACATATATTTCTCAGAGTCTGGAAGATAAACCCTAGCATCATTAAAGCACCCCTCACTGCAATAAAATTTTTAATGGCCCAATGGTAAGGGGCATGCCAGACATCCCCTCCAAAGCAAAAGATAAATTGCTATATCTTGTGTCCATTCCCTACTATAAAGAAGGAAGAATAACTCCTAGTAGGCTTTCTCAGGTTCTGGAGGAAACACATTTTACATCAATAAATACTTCTCCAGCCCAGATGTGGGAGACAAGGAAGGCCACCAGCTTCGAGTGGGGCACAGCTCTGCAACACTGTCAGACTGTGGTGTGGGCAGCTGCATTGTGGGCCATGTGATTCAACAGTTCCTATGGAGTTGAAGTATGGATATCGTGAAATGGTGCAGTGTTGAGTTTATGGAAAGACCCAGTGGGCCCTGGGACACTGGAACAAGGGTATGCAATCTGCAGTAAAGAATTTGAAACCATTTTACAAACAGCTCCTTGAGTGCTACTGAGCACTGGTAGAGACACACGACTAACTTTAACTTCCCACCATGAACGTGATACTTCAAGATGTACCAAATTATGAAATTCAATAGGCTCAGAAGACCCTTTGGGTAAATCATACACAAACAGCTCCAAGAGAAAGAAAAAAGCTCAAGCACATTTTACATATGGTTTACGTGGAAGCCAGCTAAAATTGAAAGGTGACTTTATTACAGCTTCATTCAAGGTTGGGCTTCATAAGACATGAGCATTTGGACATATACTTTGTGTGGAAGGAGAACTGATCTGAGTTTATAACATACACACACTAATGAGAAGTGACAATTGGCAGATCCAGCTGATCAGGGACTTGAGAAGAAAAGGATGTAAAAATATACCCAAGGAGACAAGGAAAAGCCATATGGCTAGATATATGGGATTAGGCATAAAGTATGAGTGCCCACCAGAACAGATGTACTAAAGACAAGGCACTAAATTTCCAGTTGAAAGCAATGCTCAAGCAGTTGATATTAATTTGATGTAAAAATAACAGCAGCCACCATAATACTATCATGGTGGGTACAAGAAAGGTAAAGCTATGATTACAGGGACAAAATTTATACATGCACTCAAAACCATGCATTCCTACTTACCTAGGCTAGTCTACTGTTCCTACTACCCATGAATGTCCAAAATTTCAAGAAAGACCAATGCTTACCTACAGTATGGCATTATTACTTGAAGAAATCAAATAACGACTTTGTTCCAAGTTGACTATATTGGGCCTTTTTATATTATAAGGGTCATGTAATTTGTTTTCAGAGGAATAGGTACCTATGCAAGGTAAGCATTTTCCTTTTCTTCCTCCTAGGCTTCAGCCAGTATCATTATCCAGGTGCTTACAAAATGCCTTACCACAGTTATGTAATCCTCAAAAAGCGTCTGATCATAGGATCCACTGGTTGTAATACATAATGCATCATCCAGCTGTTGCTGACCTGATAGAGTGTTAGGATGGCCTGCTAAAAGAAAATCTAAAGCATCATCTCAGAGGCAATATCCTGCAAGAATGAGGTACCATCCTCCAGCATGCTTTATATGCATTAAATCAGAGACATTTATATGGGTAGAGGCCAGGTAAGCTGATAAATGTCCTACAATGGACAGGACAACCTCCCAAACAAAGAATTATTTAGTCCCAAGTGTCAATAGTTCCAAGGTTGAGAAAACCTGTACTAAAGATACAAAAGTAATATAAGGTCTCTGGCCACAAGGACTTTGTTGCCTAGGCTAACACGTATTGATAAAATCAGGTCAGGGTGAAAATTTAGGATCATGTTATCCTATTTACTGTTCCTTCCTTTGTGGTTGAACTGCTTTTGACACTATTCATTTCAACTTGAATTTAAAATACAGTCTTCAATGATAGGAGATATCATCAGAGTTTCCTATGCCATTTCAGAATGAATAAAATCTGTCATGCTAACTTACCAGTGCAAATTCAAAAGAAAAAGACAGGAGGTTTTTAAATAGGAAAGTTGTAAAAAATGTGAGAAGTTCCCTTGATGAATAAATTTGAAAACCATTGTATGACTTTCATTTTCACAAGTCCAAACAACGAATCTCTCCTCTGACTTTTATGATAAGTTAAATATAGGCTTATGAAGACAAAGATGGAAAGTTTAAAGAATTTTTTTTCTCATAAGACATATTTTATTCTAAATGTTGTATGTGTTATCACTTCCATCTTGCACCTGATTTGCTAAGGAAAGTACTTAAATGGGAAAACACCGGAACAAATAATAACAAAAAAATTTACAAATGTCAAAATCCTACTATTTAATGTATTCTATCTTGCCTTGGTAAATATTTCCCTATTTTCTTAATTATTATTAAGCTATTACCAAATCTGTAGTGGAAAATAGAGCTAGTAAGAAAACTGATTTGTAATTTCCCAGGTGTTTAGAATATATCCAACACTTCTAGCAATAATATCTTGTTCTATACCAATAAGCCATCTATATTACACCAAGATGTGCTGTATATACAATTTAGAGTTTAGTGTCTCCTAGCTTTAGTTGCAGTGTATGAAATAATAAAGTTTAACATCACAGAGGTTGTGTCTAAATGTAAACCAGCATCGTTGTTTTGCCTGAATTTGCTGGTAACTTTAATTGAGTAGTAAATTCATTCCTCCTGCCAAGATTGTTATTATTTTTTGACTGAATTGAAAGAAGTAATGGTCACTTCAGGGGAAAGGTCTTAAATCTAGCTCACAGTGAAAGAGGAAATGAGATTTGTATTTTTAAAGATTTACTGTAAAATAAACAATAAAGCACACACAAGGAGGGTCATCAAGTAGACGACAGCACAACATTAATAATGGTACCTAGTAGGATAAATTAAAAAAAACATTTTTTCTAATATCTAGTTAATGGGGAAAGTGCTAAAAATAAATACAAATAATCAGGAGACTTCTTGTTTTTGTATTAAACAGTTTGTTATTAAATATATGGAGCAAACCTAAAAAAAATTAAAGCATAGATTAGCATTCACTCATACTGTGCATTGAAGATGGAAAAATAATTGCACACTTATATTGTATAAATTCCAGCGAATGTTATTTCTTAAATGCCATAGAGAACCTGAGAAGCATTAGAGCTGAATATTAGATTCCATTAGAGCTGAATATTTTCATGAGAGAAGAAAAATAGTACCCTTTAAAATGACCATTTTGTAATTTTTTATTTATTTTTCTTCATATTGTCAATTGTGAAAACAAATTGCTTGTGCCTGAAGATTTTTTTTAAGTTAAAAGTCCTTTTTTAATAGTAAATTACATAAAGCAAAATAAATATCAACCAATTGAAAATTAAAGCAATTTAAAGACTAAAATTCATTCCAAATTAAAAATTTAGTAGAGACTAAATAGAAGAATTACTATTTAAGTTTAAAATGAATCTTTTTCACTGTTCACTGTATAGCAGATAGAACATTGACTCTGAAGTCAGAAAACTGAATTCAGTTTCCAGCTACTCAATTCATGACAGTAGTCAGCTTTTTTCCATGTAACAAACAACCTCAAAATCTCTCTCTTCAACAATTTTTTTAACAGCTCATAGTTCTGTGGGTTCTTGTAGTTTCACATAGTTTAGCTGGATTACAGGGGTTCAGCTGGGCTAGGCTACGGTTGCAGGTGAGTTCATGTATTTTACCTGCTTCCTGCTGAGACAAGCAACTCCTTGGGCACAGTATTTTTATGGCCTAAAAGAAAATCACAAGGAAATGGAAACCTGAATGCTTCTTAACTCCTTAGCTGGAAACTAGCATGCTGTGACTTACACGTTTATCCCATTGGCTAAAGCAAGTCATGTGGCAAGCCCAATATCAATGGGGTAAGCAAATATATTGTGACCACAAAAAGGCACTGCACTAAAAAATAGCAGGCCAAAGGTTGTTTATGCATAATCCTGCTATACAGGAGAGTGAAGAACTGGGGAAAATAATTCAATTTACTACATATGTGTGATCTTTGTTTTCTCATCGGTAAAATATTATCTGTTCTTCCTTCTTCATAGACTTGATGATCCATTATATAACCAACTAGCCATTAAACATAAATTGCCTGTTCTTATCATATACTAAGAACTCTTCTAAGTACTCAAAATGTAAAACTGTATAAAACACTGCTCAGTCTGTTAGCTGAATGAGACATTTTATTAGATGGAGCAGGCTATGCTATGCTCGGCTAATAAACAGATTTGCAAATATTAGTTGATCCGTGTCATAAATTTTACTTCTTGGATACACAGAATTTATTTTAGAACAAAATTTTTCCTTGGTGACTGTCCTCCAAGCAGAGTGAATCAGATTACTAGCATCTTATACTGTCATATGCTATGTGGCCTTCCCAGTTGTCCCAAAAGTGAGAGTGTCAAAGAGTGTCAAGGAGTTTCAGGGCCAGGCCTAGAAATGGTGTACATCGCTGTGCCTACACTGAAGTTAGTGATCACTTGGCCATTATCTAGTTATACAGTCATAAACTAAGTACAACCGTTGGAAAATGTACTTTCTGCTATAAATCCTCATTTATGTTCACCAAGTATCATTTTCTTCCTTGTTCCTACACATGGAACATACTTTCTTTCTCCCTAAGACAGATAACACAGAGTCCCATCCAGTCATTGTACCAGCTTAAAGTCCATGATCTTTAAGTCATACACAGCCCTAACCATGGACTCCTGATAGCCTAAATGTTCTCCTAGAAGTCTAAATGGTCACGCTCCTTGAACAGAGAGTTATCTGACTCTAGGCACATATACTCCCACACAATGTATAAAGACTAGATACCCAGAATAAATATTCCCATTTGGAAAAGATCTGATCTTATAGTAATTGGTCTCTAAGAGTGAGCTGATATTATTAATGTCCTGCGCCCCAGAAGTACAGGGAGTTCTTTGATCTTTTTAATCAGTCTCTGAATCTGCTCCATGAGAGGAACTGTCTTGTCCATGATTTTCCTTGGTCCTGGCTCCACATTCTTGAAGCTCTTTCTATTTCATCATTCACTTTGACTAGCACATAAAGTGGTTTTGGAGGAGCATGTACTCCTGGATAGCTGGAGAACTTTCAGAATTTTCCTATTATTCATGAAGAGTTAAAATGCTTTTAAAAATCATAACATTTTTTGTAGTCCTGATTTTCCTCTAAACTTATTAGATGTCAGATATATTTGCTTCCTATTTGTTCCATACTTATGATTCTTTAGTAGACATAGATATCAAAGCAACATATATTTTTCTACAGTCTCACTCTCACGTCTGTCTTGCTCAATTTAATGGTGTCTATCTACCTTATTCTGATATTTTACCTGGTCACTGTAATCAATTAAAAATTTTTACTGGGGTTATAAAAATCACATTTCTTAGATTAATTTCTTACTATTTGGGATAGAGAAGCATTGGCTTTTCCAATGATATAATCTCTTCTCTTTCTATTCAGTTTTGCTATGATCTTTTAAATTCTTCCTTAAACTATTTGTTTTTGTAATTCTTTATCTATTTAAACTAATAATAAACAAAAAACTATGCTAAAATAATGATTTCCAACTTCTATCTTGAGCTTAATAGGCCCCACAGTCTGTTCTGAAAGATATCACAGCTAATCACGTGTTAATATTTTGCCACTGCATGTTACCATTTGCCATCTTTCTAGCTTCTAATTCCAGTTTCTTCTTCATCCACTCCCTGATTTATAAGCCACAAACTTTCTTTCCCTTGTAATTTCAGAGTTAGCAATTTTTCTGTTAGATAAGTTGGCTGGGCTCTGGTGCATTAACAACTAAACCAGGGGTGGAAATCTTTTCATGTTGGAAAGCTGCATTAATTTAGCTGCAATCAAATAAGGCTGCATTCAAGAAATTTCAATTATATATACTTAAAAATGCACATTATTTTGTAAAAATCTAACTACTATGTACTTAATAATTTCAAAAATTGAAAACTATTTGTTAATGTTAAAGTCAACTAACCTTTAAATGACTTTGTTTTGTCTGCTTTTGTTGGAAAGCATTGGAATATTTGGTCCACAGTTTCAGTTGATCCTCCAGATGAGTATCAGTCATTTGTGACTTTAAGGGTGTCTTGATTTGGATTAGGTAGACTATAGACTTCCAGGAATAAGTGGTTGAAAAGCAAGAAAGCATTTATCAGACATGTCGCTGAAGGTCTGGGTATTCTACTGCATTTTTCCTTTTTTTCAATTAGATCATTCTTAGCATCAAAGAATGACTTTAAAATATCATCCACCAATAGGTCAATCAATTCCATCTGTAGTTCTTTAGGTGCCTTGGTGATATCAACGAGGTGAGGCTGAAATGCTAATTTGAGTGTGATGTCATAATTTTCAAAGTCAGTGAATCTTTCATTATATTCTTCAACTAATAGGTCTATAACAGCTGTGTATTACTCAAATGATTTGCATATACAATCCTGCTAAAAAATGACCTTTGATAATTGGGGAAAATGTTCATCCAAAATTTTGTTTTGAAGAAGTTATTTTGTAAAAAGATAGCTTTTTACAAATTGCTTGGATTTTTTGCCACATATTATATATAGATTTAGTTTTACCTTGCAAAGAAATATTCAAGTTGTTTTGATTTGACATGATATCACACAGAAATGCTGCTTTCCTACAGAAAGCTTCTTTCAATAATTCACATTACTGATTCTGCTTTTCATAAAATTTAACTATTTGTTCTCATAGAGATTTTGGCTAATACCTGTCCCTGCAGTAGCCAATGCACTTTGCAATAATATGGCAAATGCACACTGAATACCTCATTATTCAACTTTAGCATATTACCAAAATGACAATGCTGAAATTCATTTGCATGAATATAATTAACAATACTTAAAACTTGTTGCAAATGTCACTTAAAATAGTAGCTTTAGCACAGAGATTTTTTGTTTTGTTTTTATTGGTTATTTTTTGTTTTGTTTTATTATTTTTTTTATTTTGGCATATGATGGGGGTACAGATTTTAAGGTTTCAATAAATGCCCTTTCCCCCCGCCCCCCACAAGTCTGAGCCTCCAGCATGACCATCCCCCAGATGGTGCACGTCTCACTCATTTTGTATGTATATACCCACCCCCTGCCTCCCTGCCCAATACCCTATTACTGTAGTACCTATGTGTCCACTTAGGTGCTGCTCATTTAATACCAGTTTGCTGGTGAGTATATGTGGTTCTTGTTTTTCCATTCTTGGGATACTTCACTTAGTAGTGAGGGTTCCAGCTCTAACCAGGAAAATATAAGATGTGCTATATCACCATTGTTTCTTAGAGCTGAATAGTACTACATGGTATACATATACCACATTTTATTAATCCATTCTTGGATTGATGGGCACTTGGGCTGTTTCTACAGCCTTGCAATTATGAATTGTGCTGTTCTAAACATTTGAGTGCAGGTGTCTTTTTTGTAGAGTGTCATTGGATCTTTTGGGTAGATGCCCAGTAATGGGATTGCTGGATCAAATGGTAGATTCACTTGTATTGCTTTAAGGTATCTCCAAATTGCTTTCCACAGAGGTTGAACTAGTTTGCAGTCCCACCAGCAGTGTAGGAGTGTTCCTCTCTCTCCGCATCCACGCCAGCATTTGTTGTTCGGGGTCTTTCTGATGAAGGCCATTCTCACTGGAGTTAAGTGATATCTCATTGTGGTTTTGATTTCCATTTCTCTGATGATTAAAGATGTTGAGCATTTTTTCATATGTTTGTTGGCCATTCTTCTGTCTTCTTTAGAAACGTTTCTGTTCAAGTCCTTTGCCCATTTTTTAATAGGGTTATTTGATTTTTTTTTCCTGATTTTTGTGAGTTCTAAGTATATTCTAGTTATCAACCCCTTTTCGGATGTGTAGGATGCAAAAATTTTCTCCCATTCTGTAGGTTGTCTGTTTACTCTCATGACTGTTTCTTTGGCTGTGCAGAAGCTTTGTAGTTTGATCATGTCCCATTTATTTATTTTTGTTGCTGCTGTGATTGCCTTCGGGGACTTCTTCATAAACTCTTTGCCTAGGCCGATGTCTAGGAGAGTGTTTCCAACATTTTCCTCTAGGAGTCTAATAGTTTCGTACATTAGGTTTAAGTCTGTTATCCAGCGTGAGTTGATTTTTGTGAGAGGTGAAAGGTGTGGGTCCTGCTTTAGCATTCTACAAGTGGCTATCCAGTTTTCCCAGCACCATTTATTGAAAAGGGATTCTTTTCCCCAGCGTATGTTTTTGTCTGCTTTGTCAAAGATTAGATGGCTATATGAGGATGGTTTTATATCAGGATCCTCAGTTCTGTGCCATTGGTCCATATTCCTATTTTTATGCCAATACCATATTGATTTAATTACTACAGCTTTGTAGTATAGTTTGATATCTGGCATATAAATGCCTCCCATTTTGTTTTTGTTGTCTAGAATTGCTATTGATATCCGGGGTCTTCTTTGGTTCCATACGAAGCGTAAAATTATTTTTTCTATATCTGTGAAGAATGCTGATGGGATTTTAATAGGTATTGCATTGAATCTGTAGATCAGTTTGGGTAGTATAGACATTTTAATGATGTTGAGTCTGCCGATCCACGAGCATGGAATGGATTTCCATCTGTTTACATCCTCTGTTATTTTCTTCCTTAGTGTTTCATAGTTCTCCCTGTAGAGGTCTTTTACCTCCTTGGTTAAGTATTTTCCTAGGTACTTTAATTTCTTTGTTGCTATTGTGAAGGGAATTGAGTCTTTGATTTGGTTCTCGATTTGATTGTTGTTGGAGTATATGAATGCCTCTGATTTCTGTGTATTGATTTTGTATCCTGAGACTTTACTAAATTCATTGATCAGTTCCAGGAGTTTCTTGGTTGAATCTTTGGGGTTTTCTAGATACAATATCATATCATCAGCAAACAGTGAAAGTTTGATCTCTTCTGCCCCTATTTGGATACCTTTGATTCCATTTTCCTGTCTGATTGCTGTAGCCAAGACTTCCAGCACTATGTTGAATAGAAGTGGAGATAGTGGGCAGCCTTGTCTGGTTCCAGTTCTAAGTGGGAATGCTTTCAATTTTTCCCCATTCAGTATGATGTTGCCTATGGGTCTGTCATATATGGCTTGTATCATTTTTAGGTATGTCCCTTCTATGCCTATTTTCTTAAGTGTTCGTATCATGAAAGGGTGTTGAATTTTGTCAAAAGCTTTTTCTGCATCTATTGAAAGAATCATGTGGTCTTTGTTTTTGTTTCTGTTTATGTGGTGAATTGCAGTTATAGATTTACATATGTTGAACCATCCCTGCATCCCTGGGATGAAGCTCCCTTGGTTGTGATGGATTAATTTTTTGATAAGCATCTGGATTCGGTTAGCTAAGATTTTGTTGAACATTTTTGCATCTCTATTCATTAGGGATATTGGTCTGTAGTTTTCTTTTTTTGTTGCATCCTTTCCTGGTTTTGGTATCAGAGTAATATTCACTTCATAAAAGGTGTCAGGGAGGTTTCCATTCTTCTCGATGTTGTGGAATAGTTTCTGCAAGATAGGTACTAGTTCTTCTTTGTACGTATGGTAAAATTCAGGTGTGAAGCCATCTGGACCGGGACTTTTCTTTTTAGGGAGATTTTTAATTACTGTTTCTATTTCAGCTGTTGAGATTGGTCTGTTCAGGGAATCTATTTCTTCCTGGTTGAGCCTAGGGAGGCTGTGTGTTTCTAGAAATTTGTCCATTTCCTCTACATTTTCCAGTTTGTGTGCATAAAGATTTTTGTAGTACTCATAAATTATATCTTGTATCTCTTTAGGATCAGTTGTGATATCTCCTTTTTTGTTCCGGATGGAGCTTATTAGAGATTTCTCTTTTCTGCTTTTCGTTAGCTTAGCCAATGGTTTGTCTGTTTTGTTTATTTTTTCAAAGAACCAGCTTTTTGTTTTATTAATCTCCTGAATAGCTTCCCTGTTTTCAATTTCATTTAGTCCTGGTTTGATCTTGTTGATTTCACTCCTTCTGCTGGGTTTGGGGCTGGTCTTTTCTTCTTTTTCCAGCTCTTTGAGTCATTTCATTAGATTGTCTATTTGTGATCTTTTTGACTTTTGGTTATAGGCATTTATGGAGATAAACTTTCCTCTCAGAACTGCTTTAGCTGCGTCCCAGAGGAGTTGATAACTTGTCTCTCCATTGTCATTTTCTTCATAGAATTTTTTAATTTCCATCTTGATTTCTTCATTTATGAAGTAATCATTTAGTAGGAGGTTGTTTAATTTCCACGTTTTTGTGTAGAATTGTGAGTTTCTGTTACGATTGATTTCTACTTTTATTCCACTATGATCTGAGAAGATACATGGTATGAAATCTATTTTTTAAAATTTCTTGAGGTTTACTTTGTGTCCTAGGATATGGTCAATCTTAGAGAATGTCCCGTGAGATGATGAGAAGAACATATATTCAGTGGATTTTGGGTAGAATGTCCTGTAAATGTCAGTCAGTCCCAATTATTCTAGAGTTTTGTTTAAGTCCATTATTTCTTTGTTAATTTTCTGATTGGAGGATCTGTCTTGTGCTGTCAGTAGGGTGTTGAAATCTCCGGTGATTATGGTATTGCTATTAATCAATTTGTTTAGATCCAGTAAGGTTTGCTTTATGAATCTGAGTGCACCTAAGTTGGGTGCATATATGTTTAAAATTGTTATCTCTTCTTGTTGAACTGTGCCCTTCACCATTATATAATGACCCTCTTTGTCTTTCACTACTTTTGTTGGTTTAAAAATTAAATCGTCTGAAATTAGAACTGCCATGCAAGCCTTCTTTTGACTTCCACTTGCTTGGAATACTGATCTCCACCCTTTTACTTTTAGACTATACGCATCCTTGCAGGTTAGATGTGTTTTCTGAAGACAGTATATACTTGGTCTGTATTTTCTTATCCATTCAGCCAGCCTATGTCTCTTGAGTGGATAGTTTAAGCCATTCACATTTATTGAGAGAACTGATAGGTAAGGTAGATTACTGTTCATTCTGTTGGGTTGGATGTTGTTGCTTTGATTTCTCCCTTGAGCCATAATAATATCTGGCCTTTAATCTTTGGATTTTGGTTGTTTTCATATTCGTGAGTTTTTATTATGGTGTTTCATGTGTAACACTGTTTTGAGTAC
This sequence comes from Microcebus murinus, assembly GCF_040939455.1. NCBI lineage: Eukaryota > Metazoa > Chordata > Mammalia > Primates > Cheirogaleidae > Microcebus > Microcebus murinus. Next base: position 38,554,772 of record NC_134115.1, on the reverse strand, counting down.
TTCTTGTAGGGCTGGTCTTGTCTTGGTGAATTCCCTGAGGCTTTAGCACAGAGATTTTGCTAATGCAAGATACAATGAAAAAAAATGAGAACATCTGGATCTGTTAATACATTTTTTATCTGTGCAATAAACCCTTTGTGTTTTCCTGTCATGGAAGGTGCACCATCTGTACACACACTTGATAAATTTACCAAATGTAATCCAACTTCATGTCATTTATCTTAAAGTTGTTGAAGGTATCTATTCCTATTGTTCTGTTCATTAAGAGTTCCCAAATTGAGTAACTATTTGTAGCAAAGAAAATCTTCTGTTAAAACCCAAATGAAGTATAAAACCTGCACTGAGTCAGTAGTATCACTTGATTCATCCAAACTGATTGAATAATATATATTTTCATTTTGAAATATTGCATGGAATTGTTCTGTTAAGTTGAAGACTAATTCATGCTACTGATCAGTAATTGTTCTCCTTGAAAGAGGCACTTGTTTGTACTTTGAAATGTTACTAGAGTCTAAGCATCCTACAACTTCAAAAATGCATTCTTTCACAATTTCTACATTATTGAATGGCTTCCTTTTTTTCCCGAGTATATAAGCTACTTTATAAGTTGCTACAGTGGCATTATTTCCAGGTCTTATTGCTGTTTGCAAAAATTGTCTTTGCTTTAGCTTTTCATCTTTTAATTTCTGTAATACAGCCTTTTGTGCCTCTCCCTTTAATTTAAAACATTTGTGGTCCTTATGAATGTTATAATGCTGATGTGCATTGAATTTCTTCAAGGTTGATACTGTAGTTTCACAAAGCAAGAAAATCTTATGTTTAGCAGAAACAAGATAATATTGTAATTCCTGATTTTCATTAAAAAAAATCTGTTTTCTTTCTTCAGTGTTCTCTTGGTCTTCTTTGGCATAATGGGCTGTTAAGCAGACAGAATTTAAAAAATACTGTTGAGCTGTGCAACTATTCACAGATTCCACTTTAGACAGAACAACAGTATACCACTGTCAAAAGCTGATAATAGACTGGCATACTCGACCCCCATACACTCTTGCTAACCAGCCTCATGTGATATTGGCACCAGTCACATAGGGGAAGTTAGAACTAAATCATGAGCATACCAGCCATCAATTGAGGCATTCTCAGCTTACTAATGTTCTAATTGTGCCAGTCAATCTTGGGGGATTATTTTGTTGAAACTTATTTTATTCTTTTGTATTTTAAATGCATTCATTTTAAAACTAAAATAAAAACATAAATGATGACCAAAAATATATTAATAAAAATAAAAGGATTTGTTCTGTAGAATCTGGATTCAGTCAAAAGGCTGCACTTATTAACCTAGAAGGCCACATGTGGCCTTAAGGCTATAGGCTCCCCAACCCTGAACTAAACTATACAACTTAATGGCTTAATTCAACAAAAATTTGTTTCTTATCCATTTAAATTCCAATGTGTGCTATAGGTTCTCTTGGAGTGTTTTAAAAAATGACTTAAAAATTTAGCCTGTTTCTATTTACAATATCACTACTTTCAACATGACTCCCATGATCACTGAGTAGAAGAGATTGTGGAGGATCACAGAGTAAGCCTTATGTGTAGGCATAGAACACCCTTCTACTTCATTGCATTAGCCAGAATGCAGTTATATGGCCCAACCTAATAACTGCAAATGAGGGAAATATAGTCCTTCTATGGGTACAAAAAGATTTAATGAGTTTGATGAGTATCTTTTCCATTTTGCCATATACAAATGCCTATAAGATCTTAATTCTGCATGATTTGAGGCTAGCATAAGGATAAAATAATGATCAATAAATACTGTAAAATAATGTACACATTTAAACTATTTTATTAGGGTATTTGTGGTTGTTAAAAATAATTGGCAATGTATATTCATTTGAGAATTATTATCATGTATCCAGTAAATTCAATTTTTACACAGAATTAGATGAAACACTTATATAGCCTGTATAATCCTATGCTATTTGAATTTTACATCATTCTGGTGAGATAAGAAATAGATATACCTAATATAATGTATATGACACATGAGTCAATCTAATAGGAATTGGTAGTCTCTAGATCAGAACTCCCAAAATATAAATCGGATCCTCCTTTAAGGTAAATTTAAGTAAATATAATCTCCTATTCTTTTTTCCAAGATAATAGAAGGAATTAAAGTCCAAAAGCAAAAGAAAATTGTCTTTGCCATCAGTATTATATAGCCATATTATTTTCTTTGTATATTCACTGCATACTATTTAATATAAACATAAATATCCAAGGTCAAATGATAATTAAAGCAAGCACTATATAATACTATACATGTAAACAAAATACTATAATTACTGACAGGGAATGCACAAATTAACTAGTTTGAGAGTGCTCATGGGAATGTTCAAGAATCAGAAACTCTTCAGGCACTATATTCAACAATGTGGAATCATCTCTTTATTCATTTTTCTATTCATTCAAAATCACTGAGTTTTCTTGAATATTAAACATTATTTTAGGCACAAGTTTATATTAGAACATTTTCATACTGAATTCTAGAGAAGGAAAAATGAGAAAAATGGGTCAAGTTAAAATTTTTTAGCTCATGTATATTGTTTTTAACTTGTATTTGCTATGAAGAGAAATGATCCTTAGTGAAATGCACAATAAAAGCACAGGGCCAGGAATCTGACACAGTTTCATATCTTGACACCACCACTTACAAACCCTACAGCCTTCAACAAATCACATAATCTTTCATAATTACTGGTCAGTGGTTTTGGATAACAGAGAAAATAATAGCTACTCTTTTCTACATCACAGGATGGTTCTGAGGATCATATGAGACAACGTATGTAAAAGCAGTTTGAAACTAAATTGCTGTACAACTTTAAGGTATCGTTATTATTCTAAAATCACCTTAATGGATTATGTTTCAGGTGAGTTCTTGTTTTTTATTCTAGTTATTATCATTGTTGTTCATACTTGCACCTTGGGCTATAAGATAGACATTATTCTTAATCTTTTCTCTTTCCGTGCTTTCTATTTCTCCTGGTGCATTACTCCAACAAAGCTATCTCTTTCCAACATGGAAAATGCATTTATAATCCTGACTATAAGAAGACAGGCAATATAATAAAAATGTATTAAAAATGTATATCTAAAGATCAAGATGAAAGATATGAATGATTTGTAGTACAAGCTGTCATCAAAAGCACGGAACACTGGGGAATATATAAGACATGTGAAAGAATCAATATTAAAATCATACTTAGTAGAGTTTAAGAGGGTAATAGTGACATTTAGCATTGAATTTTACATTTTGCTAATGGATTGCAAAGGCAACTGTCACTTTGAGCTGTTTAGAAACAAAATCCACTTCATTCTGTAAAGTTGTAAATAAACAGTTATAATATTTACATTTTTCTCAAGTGAGATTGAGATACATGGAATGGGATCAACAAAGTTTTTCTCCTCTGTATTCCTTATATTCTTCTTTGTTTTTATAAGAGAAATCTGGGTTCAGCTTGATTTTGTATTATAAAATCAATTATAATGATTATCATGGGGTCTCTCTGCATTCTGTCATAATCGATCAAGAGGTATTCAATAATTGTTGAATGCAAGTAAGAGATAACTCATATTGGTATGCTTAATTTCCAAATTATCTAGGGGTTGGAGTTTTGCATGAAAGCATAAACACATGAGTGCTATATGGAAGTAATAAAAATGTGTAAAACCTGATAAAAATGAATGTTTCCTTGTGGGCTCTAAATTGGCCTAATTTCTTCGTAAAGTCTTTCAAATTATAATTTAAAATGATTATTTTATTTATTTATTTATTTATTTATTTATTTATTTATTTATTTATTTATTTATTGAGACAGAATCCTGTTCTGTTGCCTGGGCCACAGTGCCATGGCCTCAGCCTAGCTCACAGCAACCTCAAACTCCTAGGCTCCAGGAATCCTCTTGCCTCAGCCATCTGAGTAGCTGAGACTAGAGGAGGTGGGTACCACCACACCTGCCTAGCTTTTTCTATTTTTAGTTTCCTGGCTAATTTTTTTTCTATTTTTAGTAAAAGGGTCTCACTCTTGTTCAGGCCAGTTTTGAACCCCTGACCTCAAGCAATCCTCCCTCCTCTACGTAGACTCCTAGAGTGCTAGGATTACAGGCATGAACAACCATGCTTGGCCCTAAAATGATAACTTTATATTTTTTAATGTGTATGGTTTTAGTGAAAAATAAGTCTTAAAAAATATACCTGAAAATTATAATCATAGAAGGATTGTGGGTAATTATTATTGTTTGCTCATCTTTTAAAATATATTTTCCTATTATAAGCACTGTGTATAACAAAAACATACAAAGTAAATACATATCACTGTATTTTATTCTATATTTATTGATTATCATCTATCTAATAAGACTATCATCTATCATCTATCTAATAAAACAATTCAATTACGCGTATTCTGATAAATTAAAATTACTTTTATTATCCTTCATGAAAATTTCTAAATTTCCATTATATCTTTCAAAATTTGATAGTGTTTTCTCAGAACTTTTAAGGGTCATTTATCTCTCCAAGGCATGTAAAAAGCACCACAGCCATGAAAATTTGTATGGCTCAATAAAACCACCACGAGTAGGAGGTTGACATTCAAAGTGCTTTTCCTGCTCATACTGGCCACTACTGTCATACTTGAAAGACAGTTTTTGTATGAAAAGAGGTGATAGGCCCAACAGAAGAGTTGTATTATTGCACTTTTCTCAACAACTAAATGACAGGAACAGTGGTAGCAGCCACAGTTAAATCAATCATACTAAATCTAACACACATTCTTCTGGGTGCGGGAGAAGAGACTACTAAAAATCTGAAATGAAATGAAGCAAAAATATCACATTTTTAATTAAAACACACACACACAGACACGATACACAGAGTAAATTATCCACATATTAATGATTATTTTTCTTTTTTGGCTTATTTTGCCTTCTTATTTTCACATTCTATTGATAGCTAATCCAAACTATTTTCCTCTCCTTGTTTTAGGTCTTTATAGAGAAATGTAACTCATTATACATTACTACTATATTCAGTGTCCTTCAACAGGCAATGTTTTTCTTATGAACCTAATAATTGCCACATTTCTACCTCACTAATTTACTTTTCACTGGTGTTTTTATGAAACCTGAAAGCAATCCAGTGAATTAACAAGCAAAAAACACAGACATAATTCACATTTGTCCTGTAGTTTGTATTGGCAAGATCATTCTCAGGACTGACTTAGTTAATCAGGTGTAAAGGTATAAAGCTCTGGGTAAAAGTCTACTCTGCAACTCAAGGTCTATGGGGACCTTGAGCCAATTATTCAACATCCCAAAGCCTGAGGTAGAAACTGAAGACATGAATAAAAATCTTGTAGGGGTATTAATAAATTTAGAGATAATACATATAAAGTGTTTCATTTAGTGGTTGGAGCATAAAGGAAATTCAGTGAAAACTGGCTCTTATTATTAAGAGGAAGAATCACATATTGGCAACCCAAGTTTGATGATGGTACTTTAAAACTTAAAATATTTTTAGGCTTAGGAAAAGTAAAGACGTCATTTACTGTTTGAGTGCCTCTAGAGTGCTAGACATTTTGCAGAACAGAATTAGAGGCTGTCCTTGACTTACTGCTTACTGAAGTACTTGCTTCTGGCTATTGATTTTCAAATCATGACACAAGACCCTGAAAAGAAGAGTATAGGTTCAATGCTTTAAAAATAAAATATAAAATTGCTTTTGAGATCTTTGTTTGTTGGGGTGCTAGCTTACAAAGTACACCAAAGATCATCTGGAGTTTGTAATATATTTTCAAATTTCTCAAAGAGAGATGGAGTAATTAATGGCATGTGGCTTGTCTGTCCATCTCATATAGTAAAGAACCACCTGGTTATCACACTAATAAATGGAGTGCATACCATAGGGCAGACATTGTTCACATTTTTTTTTTCATTTTGACAATTCTTTTGTTTTTCTTATATTTTTAGTATTGGGTTCTGAAGATTAAAGAAAGTAATTATGTAAAGCTATCACCTAAATCATTTCACTTCTGCCTGTATTTGTTATCTTTGTCAAAGGTCTCTCCAATTTCTCAACGTGGAATTCATAAAGTTATTTGGGGTACCAACTTTCTCTTACCTCTTTTACCTAATAAATCATTAAATTCTATAGGTATCATTGGAGAGATCTTAACATAATTAATCCTTTTCTTTATTTTACTTTTTATGTTTTCAGTACAGCCTATCATAAAAGCTTTCCAACTGACTCCCCACAATAGATCTCTCTGTTTTCAATCCTTTCTCCATGTGGTTGTTACAGTTATCTCCCTAGAGAAATATGTTCATGTTACTCCTCTGCTTTAAATTCTCTGGAAACTCCTGTAGCAAGGCTTTTGTAGCTCTTTACAACAGTTATCTTCCTACACCTTGACCCTCAATGCCAGCTACTCCTGACACCATGACCCCACCCCGAGCTTCGGTACACCTCTCACATGTAAACACTCCGCTTCTGCAACATCAAATCTCGAATGACTCTCTGAACAAAATACCAGGTCATGTCTGTGCTCTTTGCTTAGATTATCCTCAAAATTATTTGTAGACTTTTTTTGATTCAACCCCTGTGAGAGTGACAGGTTGGATTCCCTATAACTGTCTGAGCTTTATTGGTAGAAGGTTTATTAAGGATGTTTTCAGCATAAGAAATGAAGGAAGCGGTCTTGGCCAGAGAAGGTGCAGTTAGAACAGAGCCCTCAGCCAATCCCATTGGATAATCTGGAGCGAGGCAGGGTATTTATTCAAAGATATCTCTACTTAAAGAAAGTGAGGCAGGTCATAGAACAGCATTGAATAAGAGCATTCCCTGGGAAATTAGCAGGACCTCTTCAGTTCTGGCTTATTCCTGGAGAAGGATTTATCCCAGTAGAAGGGAGAATAGGGGCCTCAGTCCCGAAGGAGGTTCTCAGTGGCATATCACAACACCCTCTGCACCCCTATCGTGGAGTTAGCCATCCTACTCTAATGCCCCAGACAGTTTGCAGAAGCTGCTCCCCCAGCACATACCACGTTGCACTCACGTCATATTTGGACCCTTATCACGTTGGGAGCTCTCCCAAGGCCACCTGTGCATCCTCAGCAGCCATCCCAGATTGCAGCATAGTGCTTGGCACCTTGGAAACTTTCCAGAGAAATAAATAAATCCATCAAACAGCAAGTGGATTCATGACAGAATAAAATTAACTACACAGGAAATAACAATCCCTAATGCTCTGTGCTATCTTGTAAAATGGGAATAACAATTGTGCTATGGTAAAACAGAAATTTTAATTAACATTGCTATTTGGTGATATTGGTTTGCAAGGAGGTAGAGGGATCATGCTGAGAAGAGGTTTAGTACCTAAAGAAAGCTCTACAATGGAAAAAACAGTTTCAGAGGCACAATAAATTACTAACATCAGTTAGAACTCAGAGAGAGGAAGACCTGACCAAACTACAAATTTGGGAGAAAGGATGATCAGAGACTCTTAATTTGAAGATTGACTGGGGAGAGCAGGAATGAGATATAGACCAGAGGGATAAATTGTTGAAAAATATTTAGAATCAACTGAGCTCAGGGTTACAAATCAAACACTGTTGCAAAACCACTAAAGTGATGGAAGTAAATAAATTCTCAAGTAGCTACTTGAGTGATTATTTTGGTAAAATATATGGTTGTTTCAGTTGGTAGAGAGACTGTCATGACTCTCTGAGGGAAAATGTTAAGAGGCACAACCTTCACAGTCCCTGGAACGCTGTAGGCTCACAATAAATGTTTGCCCATCTCCGTCCTTTAAAGGTAAAGGTTTTAAGTCAGCCTCACCCTTCATTTTAAAGACTTGTGCTGGAGCCCATAGAATTATGACATTCAGGGACACTCTGTTGGCCACATGGTGCCTCTCACAGGAGGCCGTAGTGACAGACATAACTCAACCTAGGGCTTCAGAAAATGAAAACAGATGTTTATCTCCTCTTTTCCTGTCTGAGTAATTCCCTGTTCCTTTTTTTTCTTTGTATCCCCCTCCCATCCCTAAAAGAATCCTAATGTGGTCATTAGGATTAGAATGACCCTAATGTGGTCATTATTTTAGGTGAATTTAATATGTAGATGTGTAGAGGTTGTGTTTATCATGTGTGTAAATAATGGAGATAGAACCAGAACACACCTCTTCTCTCACAATCAATAACTAAAATTAGTTGCTATTCAATTCAACAAACAATATTCAGTATCTACATGTTGCTAAGCAATGTCCTAGAAAATTTTCTAGAGAAAGATGAATAAAACATAAGAATGTTGAGAAGGAAGACAAATAAACCCTAGGAGTAATGGACAAAAGGATGAAACACGTGCTACAGTTGAGGTGCAATTAATGTGCTGTAAGAGCAAAGAGGTGGGGATGATTACTTTTGACCTAAGGGAGATCAGAAGATGCAGCACTTTTCAGACCTTCTGAGTGTCCCTAATCATTAGTTAATTGACTCCTGCATGTAAATCTGTGTTGTCAGCTCTGTGTGTGTTTCCTGGTAATTAACCATTTTCCCAGTTAGTTTTATGTATCTTCCATCTGTGCCTTTTTGGATGCAGGAAAATTTTTTAGGATGATCATATACACACAAGTCGCAGCAATGTCAGTTTTATAATAAAGGGAAGTTGACTGAAAGGAGACCTAGTAATGTGACCCACAACTCAGTATTATTGTTGCTTGGAGGCCAGCAATGAGAAATATGGTTGGAAATAACTGAAGAAAGCAGCAAAGGTCACAGGAATGATTTTGAGGAAGTAGATTGGAAAGAAAATCTGTAAAAATAAGATTCAACTCAATCATGATAGAAGTAGTATGATATAGCAACGGGAGTGACAGGATCTAGGACAATGACTACTCAAGGCTGCTTAAAGACATCTGGAACATAGCAACAGGAAAGAAACATTAGATTGGGTGCCAAATTCAACCTGAATTTGGAGATTGTATCTGAAAACTGACTGCAAAACTGGAGATTCAGAGAATTGAGCTGACATGAAATTGAAAAGTTAAAAACACGTTTGCAGGGTTGTAGAACAACTCACACTCCAATTTGCAGAGGAAATACAGATTTTTATATTTTTTTTCTGTAACTATTCCATCTTTCTCCAATGACTGGGTAGCAGGAAAATAAAGACTACTTTTATTTGCTAGGCTCAGTGCAATCCAATCAATATTTTCTTTATAAAATATGTCATCTCGGATGATTCAAAATACATCAAACTTCTTTTATAATCATAGAGACATGGCTAATGCCCTGACCTTGTCACAATGGGAAAAAGGCCTTGTTTAACTAATAGGTGATGTGCCCCGGCTTGCATTCTAAGGTATGGTTTCCCTCAGCTGCTGTTTTATGTGACTCTACTTGGTTATTTTTGCAGCAGAAGATTTGTTACTCTTGGTTCTGCTTGGTTCTCTGTCTAAGGCCCCTCCATGTCGAAATGATCTTTTAAATTTCTGCTGCTTCTCCTATCTAACCTGTGGTCTAAGTGGTCTAATGGCATCTACTATGCGGTTCCCTTGTCCTCTACCATGGGAGGCCATGTGGCCCTCTGATCTCCACCCTGTCTGTGACACACAAACAGAGAGGCATTTGAAATACAAGCTAGGCTTTCTCATTGCCTAACAATACAGTTCCACCTTCCAATCCTGCCCAAGAATCTCATGTTACCACAGGGACACTCTATGCAGGAATCTTCTTACCATGTCAGTGGCTAGGCAATATCCCACAGAGATGACCTCAAATTCCAACTAAATCATATACTTCTCCAGACATTGCGTCCCAGTTCCAGAGCTGGGAAATCAGAGCACATGGCCACCCTGATCTAGTCTTCTGCAATCTTCTTGTTCACCTATTTTTTCCTTTTAAATTTCTGTAGAATCAGAAATGATAGGATTTTCATTTATTGCTCCTACTTGTTTTCCTGGGACTTCAATTAAATCAAATGCTGTCATCTAAATTCCCAGGACAAGAAGTTAATATGTTTAATAGGAAACTAGAAAGAAAATCCTTTCTCTCTTAACAATGCCTAAATTTTAAGTCTACAGACTTCAACACCTAATTCTGAATATTAATTTATAAATATTATCTCTTTTTGTTTGTGTCCTTTCCAAATCATAGAGTTGTAAAAATAAATACCATAAGGCTTGCCTTTCGAGGTATGGAGAGCCTCCAGAATTTTTAATATATACTCTCTATGTGCAATTGACCAGATCCTTTTTATTTTTAAAAAATCCTAGGAAATAGATAAAAGCAGGCTATGTAAGAATACTAAGTAAGAAAATATCATATTAAAAATAGAACCTTGATTGATTTAACTTTGGTTGATATAAGATTGACAGAGAAAATTAAAATAAGGAGACTGCTTCGAGTTATTGTATTTTATAATGTAAATAGAATAGACATTAGGATGACCAAAAAAAAAAAAAAGGACATAAAACTGACCATTGTTCACGAGCTCATAAATTAAGATGACTGATTAAAATGTCAATTTTTCTCATTCTCTTTAAGCTCCTCCTCTTCATTAAAATAATCATACCCCAAACTGACCATATGGAGTTGTGTTTTGAAATTTTTCTGTCCATAGGTTCAGGAAGCACAGATTAACCAAGTATGAACATTAGAGAAATGCATGTTCTTTACCTTCTTGACTTAAGAACAGTGGTAATTAGCAAGAGGATCCATTTGCCCTTGGACAGCATGATATAGCAAAGCAGATTAGTATTATATATGATACTTTTTTAAAAAAATAAACTTTTTATTTTAAAGTAGTTTTAAATTTATAGAAAAATAGCAAAGATAATACAAAGAGTTCCTATATATTACACACCAGTGCCATCTATTATTATTTATTACTATAGTATATTTATTACTGTATTTATTATAATTAATGAACCAAAATATACAACTAATGAACCAATAAACATTTCATTGCAAATAACAGAAGACTAATTCAAAACAATAGTTAATAGTAATTACAATAGTAGTAATAGTGACAACTACTACTAGGAATAATGGACATTTTAGGTACAGTTGAAACCAGGCCTCAAACACTGTCATCAAAATTGCCTTCCTCTCTTATTTTTTTCCTTTTTGCCAGAATTTAACTTTGCATTTCCTTTTGTTGGAATCATTCAGGAAGAAATTTCCAACATAACAGAAAGACATACATAGCACTAGCAGGCTCACATCTATATTCTCAACAGCCCTCGTATATGATGTTTCCAACAAATCGAAAGATTGATCTTCATTGGATGAATTCATGTCATGTAGACCCTTCCTGAGCCAATTGCTTAGAGCAGCCAATTACCAATCTGAAGCACTCTATAAAAGGCATGGGGCCTCTACAGCTTCATTTATGAAGAGCTTTGACATCCATGAGTATAGGGCACTCTGCAGAAAATTAGACCCAAGATTTAATTGTAACTGTGACAGAGCTACTACTAAGGAGACAGAGAATATTACTTTGAGATATCTCATCTATTTAATTCAGGATTGTGGTTAGTAAAGGGCAAGAGTCTGAGAACTGGCATGGGGAAAATTTGTGTAGACAGAATTTAGAATCTTGAACCCTATATAGATGAGATGGGGATGTCAGTATTTCCCTGTCAAAATATGAAGGACGAAAGAAATCCTAAAAAAAGTCATAATGTCAGAGTCAGTCGGGATGTACAATGTCAGAATGCATCACCAAATTATTTCCAGAGACCATTTCCTTCACTGAGGCAATATGGAATTCATTTGGTAGGTCATGAAGGAGAAACTAACATCCTTAAGAAACGAAATGTTTCTTGTTCTCTGTAGGACAGGATTAACAGGAAGATGTTGCCATGAAATTGGGCTCTCCAGAATAAACATGAATGATGGGGTTATAAAATGGAAGGAGATATGTGGAAGCACTTAAGACTCAGAGGTGAGATAGATAAAATTATTCTAATGGGCAGCAGGAATAGAATAGAAATCAGGGTATCCTGGTATATAGGCATCTGCAGTGATGGCAAGTAGATCTCAGTGTCCTAGAAAAAGATAGGTTATATACAAAGTAGTACATAGGACATTGTTTAAGTTATATGAAAAATAAATAAAATGAGAACTTGTAAAGTTGATAACTGACATCAGCCATCAAAATTGAAAATTGTGGTCACTCACAAAAATTCCAGATGTGAGTCAGTTCCTAGGTATAGAAGCTGTTGATTAAAGGGCAATTAGAGTCCCTTAGAGCCCCAACCTTTTGGGGACCAGTGACCATTTTCATGGAAGACAATATTTCCATGAACCAGGGAGTAGGGGGATGGTTTTGGGATGATTCAGGCATATTACATTTATTGTGTACTTTATTTCTATTATTATTACATTATAATATATAATGAAATAATTATACAATTCACCATAGACTGTGGACCCCTGCCTTAGAGAATGGACTCTGTAATATCACTGCAAGTATATTGGGTAAATATTCTCTGATCCTTTCTGAAAGGGAACTATAACCAATAGCAGGATAACTGTACTGGGAAAGAGGAATTACAGATATTTTAAAAACTGTTAATGATTCTGAGCTGAGACGGATAATGAAAGAAATAAAAGATCATCATAGTCCTCCAATTAGAATAAAGGCCTTGGATTCCAGGTGATTGATGGAGTTTTGGCCCAAGTCTATCTCACAATGCTGTGTATTCAACATATCCACACAACTACCCTACAGTTAGTTATTTCCCTGTCCCCACGTGGATAATTGAGTCTGATATACTTAACAGCTGGCCGAATCTTTACATTGATTTATGATCTGTGTACTAAGAGCCATTATGGTAGAAATGGCCAAGCAAAACTCTCTTCTCTCTCCAGGAGAGTATATAATAAGCAATACTATATCTCAGGAGGAATTACTAAGATAAGTACCACCATTGAATATGTAAAGAATGTAGGGGCGTTGGTTTCTTTGATGTCCCCATTTAATTCACCTCATGGGCTGATGGAAAAAAATTTAATCACAAAAATTGATCTTGGTTGATAGATGAGCATGGGCTGACTCACTTACACTTATCCCAGCTGTAGCCCCAATTGCAACTACATGCTTTTTATGGTAAATTTATTGGTTCGATTCCATATGGCCTCTGGCAATTGACACACTAAATTGATTTGGCATTTATATTTTTCTTGATTTCTGACAGTAGGAGGAATCCAGTGCAGTTTTTCATCACATAGTAGGGACAGAAGAGCACGTGCAATGATTGCCCCAGGGCTATGTTCACACCTATGCTCACATTCACGGTACACTCTGCAGTGACATTGATCCTCTTGCTGTTCTGCGGAACATAATGCTGGTCTACCATAATGATGTATCATGCTAATTGGACCCAATGAACAGGAACTAACAAGTGTTACATATGCCCAGTGAAGGCATGCCACAAAGTGAAAAAAAGTCCTGTTGAACATGCAGAGGCCTGCTATATCAGTGAGTATTTGAGGGGTTCAGATAGACTGAAGTATATCATAACATCCTTTCTATAGTGAACAAAAATTTAATGAACCTCACATTTCCTAATTACAGTACTTGGTGGACTGCCTTGTATTTTTGAGTCAGAATATATAAGATACTTCAGAATACTCTTCTGATCCATTTATTGGGTGACTCAAAAAAACTGTCAGTTTTTAGTGGTGCCAAGAGCAAAAATGTATTCTGCAGGGCAGGACTGTGGTATGAGCTACCCTGTAACTCAAAGCATGTGCTACAGAAGATCTTATAGTGCTATAAGTAAATTGGTATATTTAGGATGCTACATTGTATAGCTGGCAAGCCCCAGTAAGATCATTGACATGTAGAATCCCAGGCTATAGAGCAAGATGATATTTTCTGCAGCCAAAAAAATTAATCTTTACTGAAAAAATAACCCCTAACATATTATTAAGTCCTAGTAGAGAAAGATCCTGAATATGTGACATGAAAATGACTATGTGATCACATGTTTATTGTAACTTAGGTATTATTAGAACTGCTGAGCAATAAGTTTGGGGATATAAAGCAATGATCTATTGTACAATGGAAATAATATGTGTGATCTGGCCTTAGCAGATCTAGAAATCATGAGAAAATTATATGAACTGGGTTGTCCAGACTCCCATATCACCTACCTCTATTGCATCGACATCTTCTCCCTCAAGCTCATACCTTGGGCCTTGTGGGAATATTTCCTGTGAACAATTGATGGAGAAGAAAAATAAAATCAGTCCTTTGCAGGTAGATTCCTCAAAAGAGATATTGTCCTTAACAGAGATTCTGTGACTGATTGGACCTGTCCCTTACCTCTTTGGGAAAAGGTGAGACATCTTATAACCATGAAGATTCCGTATTGTATTAAGTAGATGGATATTATAGGAGAGTATCAGACTCATGTGCAGCTGCAGATCACATATAACTTACTGTCCCTTTGGCTCTTTATTTCAGACTAAGCTGCTTTTATGATACCCTACTCTGTGGGGACTCCAACCAGCTTCATCAGGTACAATCCAAGAGTGTCTTGCTTCTTGGATGCTCAGAACACTGTTTCCTACTTTGGAGCTCCCCTGTCTCCCTAAAGAATGAGATGCTGTGGGTCTGTTCCAGGCCTACACTCAGGCATCCCAGAAATGCAAATGGAATCACAATCCAGAAGGTGAGATATAAATACTAAGAGATGGAAACCAAAGGCTAAATTCTACTGTCTACCTCCCCAAAAGTAAGAGTACTGAGATGTTCTTATTTATTTTACTCTTTTTGGATGTAATCTCATGAATTTGAGTCATGTTTGACATTAATTGATGGCCAGCTTAGGAAGGTGCTGTTATATTTGTTTTTCCTTTTTCCTTGATTAATTTCCCTCTTGCCTCACTCCTGTTTTGTAGGAAAGTGGTCATGCTACAAGCTTTGTTTCAGGTTGTGCTTTCTGGACAACACAGGCTAAGATAAAGGAGATAGGAGTTGAGAAAAAGCATTCAGCCCCTTAACCTGGTATTAACAATTACTATCCATGAAGACTTCCAATGGCAATAACATTCTCTACCT
Organism: Microcebus murinus; assembly: GCF_040939455.1. NCBI lineage: Eukaryota > Metazoa > Chordata > Mammalia > Primates > Cheirogaleidae > Microcebus > Microcebus murinus. Next base: position 38,539,636 of record NC_134115.1, on the reverse strand, counting down.
TTTTTCCTGTGGCCTATGCTTAAATAGCCTACATAAGTATACCACTTTATATGTTTTACATATTTTTTCTCAAGAATCATTTTGTCTTTGAGAAATTAGATGTTGCTCTCTTTAAGATCAGACTGCCATCTGTTAATTAAATGCTAGTCATGAATTATCTGTGGTAATTTTATTGTGTATAGTATAGGCCATTAAGAATTAAGCTGAAACCACCATATACATCTACTTAAGATTAATTGCAACTATGGTGCCTCAGCAAGACATGCAAACTCAGTTCATTGTCAGACAGTAATGATGATGGTACTAAATTATTCCTTAGGGTTATATAGTAAAACCTCTCTAAAATTTTTTTAATAAATGTAATTTCTAAGCATTAAGAGGAGAAAGAAGAAGAAAAATAACATAAGGAAAAGTTAATATATACACAACCTTGAGTTAATCATATCAATTGCAAATATAGATAAATGAAAGTTAAGACATTTTTAATAAAATACATTAACAAAGAATATTTTAAAAATGGCATCTGTTATAGCACCAAAATATTTCTCACACATTTATTTTTTATGTTTGTTTGTACCAAACCAAGTGCTAAAAATTATTTGTGGTACATTAGAATAAAAATACATGCACCCACATAAACACACACACACAAAGATAATAAAAGACAAAAACCCAATAGTTCTAAGCTTCCTAGCAATCAGGACAAAAGCGAAACGTACATTTTGCCATTCTGGGGAAAGAAGCTACCTGAAGAGATACAATTTGTTAGTTTTATTCCCCAATCATATGCTCAACAAAGAATATATACTGTAAGTTTTTATGCGAAAGACTATAAACAAAAATAAAAACGAGAGTCTTTGATGAACATTTTATTGTAAATACATGGCTATTTTAAAAATTAACCAAAGGTGTCTTCAAAACCTACTCACTGCTTTATTATAATAAGAAATTTATGTTTGCAGTACAAATTATCAAGAGTTGTTCTTGGTGACATGTTTTCTTTAAGCTAACTTAAATCATTATTATTTAAAATGTATCTCCTGATGCTGGCAGTGGCCTCTGGCTATAGAATTTCACAGAATAGATACAGAGATTCAGAGAGCCCCACAAAGTAGCGACTTCCTTTGTCCCACATTTCTATATTCTTTGGCTCCCATGTTCCTATTAGTTTATGTTTATTTGTTTACTTTTATTGGAAGGTTGAAGATATTATCTTTTTGGAGATGGCTTTACAGTGTAGTAAAAATTTGAACTAGAATATTTATAGTCCAGATTTCAGTGATCTTTGCTTCTTTATATACCAATACACATTTGTTTTTCATTTTTACAGCTTTTATGCTTTCCTTCCAATTATAATTTGGACTAAATTTCTTATCAGTAGAAAAGAATGCCTAGCACAGTATAGTTGAAAGGAGTACAGGATTGAAATGAGACAAACCTATGCCCAAATCCCAGTTCGAGGATATAAAAACTCTAAGATCTAGGATACATTTTCCAACTTCTATAAACCTGGAGGTCTTTCTCAAATGCAACTGACAGTAACTGCCACGTTGCATAGCTCTAGACTTGAATATAAAGCATCTGACACATAGTAGGTTCTCAACAACTGATATCTATTATTATTAGGTGTTTCTACATGGTTAATAAATAAATAATGAGGCAAGCATCTTGTATCTTATTTAGATCAAGGTTCGTTTTTACCTCCACTGTTCACCGTAAGTGACCTAGTTTCCATGAAAAGAAAGTATTGTTGGTAACCAGGTTATAATTTTGCACTACTGATTTCTTCCTTGGTTTGATTTTTTTTTCCCTCAACCTGCAACATTGATTTGACCTGGTGCTAATCAACAGGATCTCTCTCTCTCTCTCTCTCTCTCTCTCTCTCTCTCTCTCTCTCTCTCTCTCGTACACCTGCATTTTAAACTTTAGCCTTAGAAAGGAAAGAGAGAAGAAAATAAAAAGAAAGGAGGAGGAAGCCATACAGTGGAACTAACTGAGTAAAGAGATAATATAAGAAACATGACACCTTAGCGGGGCTAACTCATTTGCAGGTACAGGATATAGTTATCTACTAACCGGGGAATATATATACATATATGCACAGATATACATACATATATATGTATGTATATTTGTATTTCACACTTTAAATAATATTAGCTTCTAATTTCTCTTCAGTAATGTCTGTAGGAAAAAATCTTTGTAATTTAATGACTATCATAATGAGCAAAGTAGGTCAAACAGATAAGGCAGTTATTTTACCAGATTTCTCTATTTGATTGCAGTTTGAGATTCATTAATCTAGCTCATGCCATAGATTTGAAAAAATATGAAAAATATCTGACATAATTATGGAATGCTTTATTTAATTGCTTTTATGTTATGTAAAACAGAAAGTATCTCACTTTTTAAATTTACTGATCTTATCACAAGCAATTTTTGTGCTGTCAAAAATATAACCAAAAATTAGTCATTATAAAATGTATATTCTTTAAAAAGACATTAAGATATTCTTTTCAGCAGTTATTCACTTTAGCTTTGTTTCCAATATTTTTCTGGACATTAATAAACATTTCAATGCATGATTGTCTTGCTTCACCACATTTTGCTAATTTTCCAAAACTGATTTCTATTTTTTGTGTGTAAATGTGCATGAAAGTTATGACACTTTTTTAAATTGTTATTTTTTTCTTTACCACTAAATGGTCTTCCTTCTTCGAGTATGAGTGATAATTAATTTTTTTTATTTTTAAACATTTTAATTGTGCTTGTATTTGGCTACTTTGGGTGATTTTTTAGGAATATTAAACAATACAAAGTATCTTTTATATGACTACTAATATTAAAAAAAGAAGAGTTTAAAATATATTAGTGGATTTTCTGTATATTATTCTTATATTTTCTTGTATTAAAATTTACTAGGTATCCCACAAAACAGAAATTCTGGCAAATGTGTTAAGCTGTCATAGAAAGAATTTAGAATTTATGAGAGCATTATTATTTTTCATTGAGGATCTTTTCAAGATGGCAATATATACCAGCATTCAGAATCACCTCGATGTCAAGGGTTGCTGGCTTGCTTGGAAGAGAGTTTGCAAAGATAATTCCAATATTGCTTTTAGCACTTTCCAGGCATTGGATCCTAAGAATTACAGAAAAGAATTAGGTAAGGATACAGTGTAAGTCTTTTTACCTGAAACTTATTCTCAACAGTTCAATTGAAGATTCATTTAATTTATAGAGTTAGAAAGCATAATGTGAAAGAGGGAGAATTTCCCCAATTTACAGAAGTTATATTTATTTTCCCGTGTTATCTGACATCTATTTATTGGGCCTTGACTACAGGTACAGCATAAGTATGATCCCAAATTAATCATTTGGAGATTGAAATCTCATTACCAGTATTAATTTTAAGTTGAGAAACTATAACATCTAAGTAACTTGGATTTGGTTGAATAGTCACTAATTGAAATTTCCTACCAGAGAATGAGATAACTTTATGAAAAAAAATTAAGCATGTGTTTTATGTTCTTTTAGCTTTGTTTTCAACACCCAGCTATGACATCAATTTGTAATATCTATTCTATCTTGATAAATGGAAATTCATCTCACAATTCCTACTATACCTACCTGTTTTTATTGTACAACAATTCATATAGGATTTTCTGACATGAAAATCACCTGTGAGCAATTGAAAAAAGGATTTTTTTTCATTGTTGACATGCACTCTTTGTCAGTTCTCATATCCAGCCAAGAACATACCTCCATGTAACCTCTGCATTCAGGTGGGTTCTAGTTCTGCTCTTTTTTCTTTGGCATATTATGGGGGTACACATGTTTAGGTTATGTATATAGCCTTTGCCCCACCCGAGTCAGAGCTTCAAGCATGTCCATCCCCCAGACGGTACACATCACACTCATTATGTGTGTGTGTGTGTGTGTGTGTGTGTGTGTGTGTATACCTATCCTCTCCTCCCCCTCCCATCTGCCCAATGCCTGATAAATGTTATTCCTATATGTGCACTTAGGTGTTGATCAGTGAAACCAATTTGCTGGAGAGTACATGTGGTGCTTATTTTTCCATTCTTGGGATACTTTACTTAGTAGATTGGGTTACAGCTCTATTCACAAAAATACAAGAGGTGCTATATCACCATTGTTTCTTATAGCTGAATAGTACTCCATGATACACATATACTACATTGAAAAAGGGATTATTTAAATGTTATATTTTTAAGAATATACTATTAAACATCTAAAATAAAAATCTAATTTGATTTTTATATGTAAAACTTTGAACATAAAAAAGTGAAAGACAATGTAGGCATTAGTTTTGTAGAAATTATTTAAATCACACATTTTCAAAACTATAATTGTTTAAAGTAATAAAAGATATGATGTGTATTTTTTTTCTGAACACTGCACAAAACAAATAAGACATGACATCTAGCATTAGGCATATTGTTTTCTGAACCTTTTCTCTCATTCTGCACTAAATATCTCTGGGTATTTATTTTCCACTCATCTAGTAAAAAATACTCAGAATTGGAGAAGCTAAATTTCTGCTATGGCAGGGATACTAATGCTGTGCTCATTGTTATATCTTCTAGCTAGATCAAGGGAATTCTTGGAATAGATGTTTCTGAATGCCACAACTATATTTGGAAAAGTCAATCATCAAGTTGACCAACGTTTCAAGCAATAAACTAGCACCTTAATGTCTTTTAATCTTCCTTTACTTCATTGGGCCTCAGTCTCCTCATCTATAATAATGAGAACTTTGATACCCATTTTTTAGTTTGAAACAGATGACCATTTATAGATGTAAATATGTAGACAGGATAGGCTAAGTTATAAAACATTCAACCCTGAATGTCAGTAGCTTGTAACAATAAAATGTATTTTTCATTTATGCTGTATGTGTATTGCCAGTTGAACAAGGGCTTCATTTTACAAGGATAAAAAATGATGATAGAACTTCCAACTTTGTATAACAGCTACAGGCTTTATTGCATGTTGTTCTCACTCAGAGAAATGAGTTCATGGTACCTCCATCATGTGGAATGTTGCTGGTAGCTTTGTCAGATCAGAGAGTAAGAGGAGGCAATGAATCATACTTTAGAGACTTTCTCTTATAAAATTTTGGAAAAAGCAAGTCATATAGCTATTCCTAAGTATAAAGGGTGGAGGGAATGATTCCTGACATGTGGTGAGATAGGAATCTGTAAATATTTGATGAGAATTACTAATGACTATAAGTAAAATATATAGGTTAATGGTAATTTGTAGTAAGTAATAATAATCTCAGCTATTGTAAAAGAATTTTATTTATGCATGGTATTAGTCCAATCAGGCTATAACAAAATGTCATAAACTAAGTGCCTCATAGACAAGGCAAATTTATTTCTCACAGTTTTGTAGGATGGAAAGTCCAAGATCAAGGCAGATTTGGAGTTGGCAATGGTCTCCTTTTTGGTTCACAGATGGTATTTTCTCACGGTGTTCTCACATGGTTGGAGAAGCCACCAAGCTTCCTTGAGCTTCCTTTATAAAGGCACTAATACTGTTCATGAGTGCTCCACCCTCATGACCTAATCACCTCCCAAAAGCCTATATCCTAATACCATCAACTTGTGGGAATGGGAGATAGGATTTCAATATATCAGTTCATGAGGGCACAAACATTCATACCATGGAATCCATTAAAGTAAATTTCATTTAAAATGTACTCACTCTAAGCACTGAGTTAGGTATTAGGAATATTTGGATGCAGAACACAAAATTTCAGGACTTAAATACCATACTGTGCAGTATGTACATGGGAGGGGTATTATCTTGCTTTAACTCTCTTTCCAAATCATTTCACAATATTTTCTTCCCAGAATCTATTAATATTTATAACTTTCCCAGAAAAGGCAGTACCTGAGTCTCTTTTCTCCAACAATTATGTTTTTTCTTATTCTCAGCAATATTAGTAACCACATGAAAGTCTCATCTGAGAATCTTTGTTTCTTGTCCTCCTTTGTTTCACTTATCTTCGGTTCTCCTCTACTTCAGCGATTCCTCCTCACAGAGTCATCCTAGGGACTTACTAATAGCCTCCCCATCAAGTGTGATCCCATCCCCACCCCACCAAAACCTCCTTACACCATACTCTTCTACAACTGTCAATATAACTACTCATTATCCTTTGCCTTTTTCTTTCTAACTCTCCCTACTTTATGGGTCCACTGCACTCAATCACCCTTCTTCTATCATTTTAGTGTTTCCCTTTTACTAAAAGTCTGTTGTGTCCAAAATGTTTTATGGATACTATCATTCAGTATTCAATCTGGAATCCATCTCATTTACCAGTTCTCCACTCCAGTTCCTGGACAAAAGTATACTTTTGGAGAAAAATCACAAAAAACAAATTTGGCCTTTTGAATGTAAGCTGACTGGTCAATCTGGTATAGAGCCTCATGAGCATATCTAATCTACATAATTTTCTGCCCAAATTAATATGTTACCATGAGTTCATTTTTTTTCCTTTCTTCATACCATTGGATGTCATACCTCCTCTACCTCCTCTTTATATTATTCTATAAATCTTTACTAATGCACTAAAGATACTAAATTTTCTATCTGTAAGTGTGACAGTATTATCTTCCACTGCCTATCAGTTACTGTACTTTTTAATCTTTAAATCCATACATTCTTAGAGTCATAGAATTTTTAAAATTTAAATATAACAAAGAATATATTTAAAATCTGATTCAAATTGTTATTTGCATATATCTGTCAAAACAACCTCCCTCACCTTCTTACTAAAATAGTCATAAAGGCTAAGAAGGAAATGGAAATTCATAAAATGGAATTTCATATCATCGACAAATACTATGTCTTGTACATAATCTAGTACCAAACTCTGGAAGACAGATGAAAGGGAAATGGGGAAAAACTGGCACTAGGAAGAAAAAAAAAGATACCACCACCAAAATAAAATATAGGAGCTTACAGGGCATTATGACCTCATTTTATTAACCAGAAACTACCTAAGAAAAGATTATAACTTATGGCAAAGGTTATAATTTACATCAATGCAAGTACTTATGCTCAGCAGAGTTTTAGTTGTTGTTATTGTTTTAAGTATTAAATGAAGAAATGAAAATCTCTGTCACATAGTAGGCTCACATTATTTAATAATAGTCTGAGGTATAATAATAATATACAATGTAACCTTAACAATATTCTGGAATGAATATAAATGTAAATATATTCTCTAAAACCATATTTTACATAGCCTTGGAGCTGAAAATGAAATAAATTTAACTTTCCTACGGCCACAATTTAGTTAATGTGTGTGTTCCACGGTAACTAGTAAGAGATCATTGGAAGTGATTTCTGTTTGTTATGTTATTATTTCTCTCTATATTCTAGGTGCAAATTCATCCTCTTCTAAAAATATGAGAGTTATTTAAAGAAGAATGTATTTTCAGAGGATAGAGTTTTATCCCATAGTGAATATTTTCCATCATTTCTTTTCCAAATGGGATATTTGCCTTGCCTTTTTTCCTGATATATCACAAAAGTTACAAGCCAATCTTTTCTGGAGGGAAAACTTTTCTCCTAAACTTAAACTTCAAACTTTTCTCAATAATATTTCAATAGCCATGAAAAAATGGGTCCCAGAGCACCTCTTATTTTGGAGTTGCAATAAGTTAGTAAACAAAAAGTACATCAACTTTGTTTACAAAGCAGATCTTGTAAGTCCTTAGAGTTTAATGTGGATGATGAAACATTTTTTCCCTTTTCCCTGTGACAGTTCTATGTCTTTTCTAAGTAGAACCAACAAGCCAGTGTGACATATTTTCATGTTCAAGTCACAACACTTACCAGAAACAAGTAATAACCCTCTCAATTTATATTTCCACTGAAGTCGCAAGGCAAGTGTAATCTAACTATCAAAGGGATAGTTCACTCAAATACTCAACTATTGCCAACACAGCCCAGGTATAATTTGTCTTGACTGGATGTAGACGGCCAAAGCAGTGCTAAATACAGCAATAGTCAGTTATCCACAGCTTTAAATATAGACATCATCAGACAAGTGACTCTGAAGGGCAAGGTCTGTTTTGCAACAGTGATAAAGCTAAGCTCTGCCAGAAGCTTAAAAGTGTAAATTGAAAAAATATTCAGTTCAAAAGAGGAACCATATTCTAATATTTTGGACTGCAGTTGACCTGGTTTAATTACAAAAATTCAATACCCTTACATGAGTATAAATTTGGTAGCACCTCTGCTAAAATCACATTAAGATGAACCATATAAATATGCTAACATTTGATCATTATTTTTTTTATCTCCATAAAGAGCTATTTATGTGGTTCAAACTAAAAATCCATTTAATAACAAATTCTAGGGCAACCCCCAAGTTTCTTAAAACAGAAAATTTCATTCTGAAAGCCTCAGTGACTGGCTTACCGTCACAGGCCCGTAAGTGATACAATGATTACTCACCAACTTCTTTCCAGTCATCCTGGAACTTTTAAAAAACATTTCCCATATCTTATGATCTCTCCTCCCTCTAGACCTCAGCACTTGCTGTTAACTGTGCATGAAAGGCTCCCACCATCCCTATTTACTGACTCAGACCCATCCATCAGTTTTCAGGTTAAAAGGCTCTATAAGACAGAAGCCTTTCCTGACCACCCCCACAATACATCAGATCTCCATTGTTTATTCTCCCTTCACAACCTCTTTCACAATTGTAGTTATGTAATGAATTTTAATAATTGTTTTATTGCCCATATTTACCCCTAGACCATATAGAACTCTATACCATGGGTCCATGATTCATGACACAAGAAATTATAAATCTAAGGTGTTTAGGTGTTTGGTATACTTGTTTAACACAAAAACATTCTTATAGTATGCAGAAAAATTAGAGTTCCAATCCCCAAACCAGTTAACTAGACTATTACTAAATCATTTGCATTATGTTAATATGTTAAATTACCCACGGAATTTTAGCTGTTAAAAGAATACTGGAGTTGGTCATTAACTAGTCATCTATATGGCACTCTATGGTGTTAACGCACACATTTAGACATTTAGAAAAATGCTGTAAATGCACCCTCATTTGCACTGAAGTTTCAAAAACTAATTTTTCCTCATTTAGTACTGCTGTTTAATTTTTCTTTTATAAGCTAAAATACTCAACAAGATACAACATGTAAGTCTTGGGATGATTTAGACTCTACCCCAAAATCTCATGTGAGTATGTTGTAGCTTTTTGTAGAGAAGGAACTATAAACGTGTTTAATTGAAAAAATCACATAATATCAATTTGAATTGTTTGGGGCTGCCTTCTTTAATTTTATAGCAGAAGTGTTTTCACTAAATTTTAAATAAATTCCAGTGGATAGCTTAATTAGTAGCATATAGTAAACCATCAAGTAGGGAAGCTAATTACTTGATTGTCAAATGAAATAACAACAATTTTTCCTGCAGTGAAAGCTCCACCACTCTAATTAGGTTATATCATACCTTACCCTGAAGGAATATTAAAAACACAAGATCAGCCAATGCCATCCACTAAATTTTTCTATTTATAGAATGATGCCAAATTGCTACCTTCATGTTAGAGCTAAGACATCAATGACAGAGTACCAACAGCCCTCTGATGCACAATTACATTTGTTTTGTGGATATTAATGTGAATCTAGGTCTCAAAAGATCATAACTGACTGACTGATCATTTATGGTAAAATAAATTGGTAAAATTTTAAAAATTATGTATAATAAACATTTAGAAAATAACTCAGTGTTTTAACAACTGAAAAAGAATTTTTATTCATATATCATGTGTTCTGAATATGTTAACTTTTAATAAAAACCATAAAATTTCGACTGATAAATTCTAAATAAAAAAGTAATTATATAAAATCATAATGCCCATTTACGTCTACTTGTTACACTCCCAAAATTATTTATTAAAAACTGACCAATACTGTGAATAATAATAATATATCCTTATATTTGTGAATATTACTAGCTAAGACAAGTAAAAGAGCCCTTGTTCAGCAAATCATTCTAGTAATTGTAAGTGAAGAGGATTAAAGGAACAAACAGGGGTAAAATTATTTCCCTTGGATTATGGCCTTCCTGATTTAAAAATAGGTCACCTGTCAAAAACAAGATGGATTGTTTTTTAGTTATCATTATACTGTGTCCATCACAAGAACTAGATGCTTGATGCAATGAAACAGTTGCCGTAATGGCATTTAATAATAGATTTTTAATCTATTATTCTTCACATTTGAATATGTGAAGAAGAGCTATTCTTTTCTTTCACATTGATAAGGAAAATGCATGTTTCTTTCTTCATGAAATTTAGTTTGACCATTAAAAAAAAAACAATCCAAGAAATCCCTCAGCACTATCTGAATTGCTTATAGAAAAATTGTCACCCATGAAAGCATTATTAACTCATTTACACAGAAAGCATACAAAGATGCACAAGCAACTGCAAACATTACAAACACATATAAGGTATAAACAAGCAGTCTTAACTTTCTTGCACACAAAGAGTTTCTCTATGCTATATTTTATATACATATATAAAAATATAATATACATGCATATATATATATGCACACATGTGTGTATGTATGAACAGATTTTAATCCAGATGTCTAGGTATATGTTTTGACTGAATACATTTTGACTAGTTTCCCCTTAGCCAATTATTTTAGTTTTGTGATTATTAAATGAACACTGACCATTTGAACACTTGAAAAACTCAAATATTACAAGACAGATAATAGCAATCATCAATAATTCCACCATCTTAGTCTATTTTTGCTGCTATAACAAACTACATTATACTGGGTAATTTAAAAGGAATAGAATTTATTTCTCATTAGTTCTGGGGGCTGGGAAGTCCAAGATCAAAGCACTGGCAGATTTGGTGTCTGGTGAAGTCTGCTATCTGCTTTGCTGATTACTCCTTCTTGCTGCATCCCCATATTGCAGAAGGGAGTTAAAAGGGTCAAAGGCTGTGTCTTCATATGACAGAAGATATGGAAGGGCCAGGCAGCTTTCTAAAGCCTCTTTTATAAAAAGTGAAGCCCTCATGACTTAATCACTTTCCAAAAGGCTTTACCACTTAATACCGTCATCACCTTGGAGTTTAAGTTTCAACTGATGAATTTTAGACGAGCGTATATATTCAAAGCATACCATCCACCATATCAAAATAACCATTATTGTGCTTATGTTTACTTTATTCTCTGAATAATGGTTATTCCTTTAATTTTTCTTTTTACATTAGACATAAAGGATTTTGCATTTCATTTAAGAACTTTTGTTAACAAAACATATATTCCTTTATATGAAGGTGTCATAATTTAATGTATTACTCAATTTAGTATCAGTGCAATGAACAGTGGATATCTTTGTACATAAATGACAGTCTTTTATAGATTCCTTTAGATAGATTCTTTGAAAAAGAATGACTGAGATGCAAATTACTAATTATTTTTGGCTGTCTCTATACATTTTCATATTATTTCTTTCATACATATGGTTAAGAGAAATGTGTAATATTGTAATTGCTAACTGAGCAGCATTTGATAGTAGCATTTATGATTCTGGCAATTAGAAATGAGAAAAACAGCATACAATTATCTTTTAATATGATTTAGTAATAATGAATTTGACAATTATTTTACATGTATTTTAATTTTTCATTTTTTAACTTTCTAAATTAAGTGTCCATTTACATATCTTTTAAAAAATTTAGTTACCAGTATGTATCTCAGTTGAAGTTAAAAATTGTTTTATATACATTTGCATTTCCTGTTATTTCATTTTCTCTTTAGGTCTTCCAATGATTTAGACTTTTTTTTAACTTTTAGATACATGAAACAGTGTGAACACATGTTCACAATGAGCTTGAGTAACTGGTGATCTAAGATACATAAGTGGGAGAATGGGCATTAAAAGCAAGGCTCTGGTCTTAGGAGAGGTGCTGGTTTTGTTTGCCATTGTCTATCTAACCTCCAGTATTTTCACCCTTGCCTTGTCCCTACGGGCAGGATTATGTGGATACCATCAATAGGTCCTTATGTCTTCCAGCTCGGAGTGAGGAAATTGAGGTTAGGGGCACTTACTTTTCAGGTTTCTTACAGCGAAGTTGCCAAGGACTAGCTGAGTTCCTTTATTAAAAGTAACAGCTCTGGTAAGGGGACCCTCTCCACAGTGTCACTGTGTCTACAAGATCAAATAGTTACTTTCTCCCTTTGATCCTGGGCTGAAACATGGCCCTCTTTCATTCTTAAAAAAGCAGGAAGTGGAATTCAAGTTTGTGTTTTCTGGTACTTTATATTGTTGTTTCAATGGTATTTCTAATAAACTGGATATATAAGTTTTTGTATCAATGAAGGATATGGATGGTAAAATGTATTTTTCTATCACTCTCAAATGATGACACAGATGCTATACATTTTAGATCTATAATTATTTTTCATCAAAACTTAAATGATACTAGATCATTTCCTTCTGGTACCTATGGAATCTGATGAGAATTCTGCAGTAACGTGATTGATTGCCGTTTAACTATGCCTTTACTCTTTTCTCTATCTTTTCTTTTTTAAGCCTTTCTCCTTTCCTTTTTCAAATGTTTTTGATTGACACATAATAATTGTACATATTTATGGGTTTCATGTAATATTTCAATACATCCAGGTAATGTATAATGATCAAATCAGAGTATTTAGGGTAATCATCATCTTGTAAATTTATCATTTCTTTATGTTGGGCATATTTTAAATATTCTCTTCTAGCTATTTTGAAATGTGCAATAAATTGTTAATTGTAGTCACCCTACTGTGGTATAGAATAATAACGTTTATTTCTCCTAGGGCTGTGTGCAGTAGCTCATGCCTGTAAAAACAGTATTCTGGGAGGGAAAGGAGGGATGATCTCTTGAGGCCAGGAGCCTAGGAAGTGTAGCAAGATCTTTCTATAAAAAAAAAAAAAAAAAATTAGCCTGGTGTGGTAGCAGGCACCTATAGTCCTAACCACTCAGGAGATTGAGGCAGAAGGATTGCTTGAGTCCAAGAGTTCAAGATTACAAGGAATTATGATGGTGCCACTACACTCCAGCCTGGGTGACAGAACAAGATTCTTTGTCTCAAATTTTAAAAAAGTACACACACAAAAAACATTTCTTCTGTCTAACTGTATGTTTGTACCCATCAACCAACCTCTCTTAATCCCCTATCTGCCATCCCTCACACCCTCTGGTAGCTATCATTCTACTCTGTACCTCCATGGGATTGACCTTTTTAGGCTGATCCTTTTCCAACTAACAAAGGAATGAGAACATGTAATATTTGTCTTTTTGTGCTTGGTTTATTTCACTAATATAATAACCTCAAATTCCATCCATGTTGCTGAAATTACAGGATTTCATTCATTTGTACAGCTAAATAGTATTCCTTTGTGTATATATAACCCATTTTCTTTTTCCATTCATTGTTGAAGGGAAACTTAGATTGATTTCATATTTTGGCTATTGTGAATAGTGCTATGGTAAACCTGTGGGTGCTGATATCCCTTTGATATAATGATCTCTGTTCCTTTGGATAAATACCCAGTGGTGGGATTGCTAGATCATATAGTAGTTCTATTTTAAGTTTTTTCAGAAACTTTCATACTGTTTTCCATAATGGCTATACTAATTTACATTCCAAAGAGCAGTGCATAAGAGTGCACTTTTCTACTTATCCTTGCCAACATTTATTATTTTTGTCTTTTTAGTAATAGCCATTATAACTGGGGTAAGATGATATCTCATGGAAGTTTTGGTTTACATTTTCCCGATGATTACTTTGAACATTTTTTTCATATTCCTATTGGCCATTTAGATATCTTCTTTTGAGAAATGTCTATTCAGATACTTTGTTCACATTTTAATGGGATTATTGCGTGGCTTGGGTTTCCTTTGTTTGTGTGTTTGTTTGTTTGTTTTCTGCTGAATTGTTTTAGTTCCTTGTATATTTTTAATATTAGTCACTTTTCAGATAAATAGTTTGCAAATATTTTCTTCCATTCTGTGTGTTGTCTCTTCACTCTCTTCTTTCCTTTTCTGAACAGAAGCATCTTAGTTTAATATAATCTTATTTGTCTATTTTTTTTGTTGTTCTTGCCTGTTTTTTTTTAGGTTTAGCCATAAAATCTTTGCCTAGATCAATATCCTGGAGCATTACTCATATTTTTTTTTAGTAGTTTTGTAGCTTTAGGTCTTACATTTAAATCTTTAATCCATATTGAGTTGATTTTTATATGTGGTGAGAGATATGGGTCTAGTTTCATTCTTCTATATATGGATATCCAATTTTCCTAGTGTTATTTATTGAAGAGGGTGTCATTTCCCCAATGTATTAAAATGTTCTTGGAGTCTTTATTGAAAATTAACTGAATGTAAATACATGGATTTATTTCTGGATTCTCTATGCTGTTCCAGTGTGTCTTTTTTTATACCAATACCATGCAGATTTGCTTACTATAGTTTTGAGGTATATTTTGAAGTTTGATACTGTGATGCCTCCAGCTTTGTTAATTTTGCTCAGGATTTCTTTATGTATTCATGGTGTTTCTGTGAATTTTAAGATTGATTTTTCTATTTTTTGAAGAATGTCATTGGTGTTTTTATAAGGATTGCATTGAATCTATAGATTGCTTTTGCTAGCATGGTCATTTTAATAATTGTTTTTATGATCTATGAACATGAGATGCCTTTCCACTTATTTGTGTCCTCTTCAATTGTTTTTCATCAGTGTTTTGTAATGTTTCTTGTAGAGGTCTTTCACCTCAATGGTTAGATTTATTTCTAGGTTTTCTTTTTTGTAGCTATTGTAAATGGGATTGCTTTCCAGATTTCTTTGTCAGCTAGTTTGTTGGTATATATTAATAGAAAGGCTATCAATTTGTGTATGTTGATTTGATATCCTGCAACTTTATTGTATTTATCATTCTTAAAAAGTTTTTCTGGTGGTGTTCTTAGATTTTTATATGTGTAAGATCATGTCACTTGCAAAGAAGGGCAATTTAACTTCCTCTTTTTTAATTTGGATGACTTTTACTTATTTCTCTTGCCTGATTTCTCTGGCTAGGACTCCCATTATCATGTTGAATAAGAGTGGTGAAAGGTGGACATTCTCCCTATTTCCAGTTCTTGGAGGAAAGGCTTTCAAGCTTTTCCTCCTTCTATATTAACTGTGGGTTTTTCATATATGACCTTTATTATGTTGAGGTATGTTCCCTCAATGACTAATATGTAGATTGTTTTTATCATGAAGGGATATTGAATTTCATCAAATGCTTTTTCTACATTGATGGATATGATCATATAGATTTTGTCCTTCATTCTCTTCTTGTGATATATCACATTCATTGATTTACATATGTTGAACTATCCTGTGTCCCTGGTATAAATCCCACTTGACCATGGTATATTATATTTTGGTGTGTTTTGGATTCAGTTTGCTAGCATTTCATTGAGGATTTTTGTATCTATGTTCATCAGGGGTATTGGCTTGTAGTTTTCTTTTTCTGTTGTATGCTTGTCTGGTTTTGTTGTGAAGGATAATGCTGGCCTCATAGAATGAATTAGGAAGTATTTTCTCCTCTTCAATTTTTTGTAGTAGTTTGAGAAGAATTAATGTTAGTCCTTTTCTATAAGGTAATAAGTCCTATAAGGTTGATAGAATTGAGCGGTAAAACCATCTGGTCCTGGGCTTTTCTTTGTTGAGAGATTTTTTTACTACTGATTCAATCTTGTTACTCACTAGGTTTTGTCTAGGAATTTATCCATTTTCTCTAGTTTTTCAATTTTTAACATATATTTGTTCATAATATTCTCTGATGTTCCTTTGCATTTCTGTGATGTCAGTTGTAATGTTTCCTTTTTTAGCTCTGATTTTACTTGAGTCCTCTTTTTTAAAAAAATATTTATTTATTTTTGTTTAGTTGAACTAGAAAACCAACTTTTCATTTCATTGATCCTTTGTATTTTTTTAGTTTCCATTTTGTTTAGTTTTTCTTTTATCCTTATTATTTCAGTCCTTATACTAATTTGGATTTGGTTTGCTTTTGTTCTTTTTTAAATTTCCTTCAGGTATATCCTTAGGTTGTTTATTTAAAATTTCTACTTTTTTTTGATGTAGGTGTTTATTGCTATAAAATTCCTTCTTAGCCTCATTTTTACTATATCCCACAGGTTTGGGTATTTTTTGTTTTCATTTTCATTTGTTTTAAGAAATGTTTTGATTTCCTTTCTTAATTTCTTCATTGATCCAATGAAGGTCATTCAGGAGCATGTTGTTTAATTTCCATGTGTCTGTGCAGTTTCCAAAGTATCTCTTCTTATTGATTTCAAGTTTTATTATATTATCCTCTGAGAAAAGACTTGACATTGTTTCAATTTAAAAAAAAATTTGAGACTTGTTTTTTGTGGCCTACCATATGTTCTATAGTGCAGAATTTTCCACTTGCCAATGAGAAGCATGTGTATTCTGCAGTATTTGAATAAAATGTTCTATAAATATTGGTTAGGTCTATTTGTTCTAAAGTGCAGTTTAAATTGAAAGTTTCTTTGTTGATTTTTTTTTTTGTGTTGGGCACATCTTTAAAGTTATTATATTCTCCTACCAAATTCATCTCTTTATTATTATATAATGACATTCTTTTCTTTGTGTCTTTTTATTGTTTTTACATAACATCTATTTTATCTAATGTAAGTATACCTACTCCTCCTTGCTTTTGGTGTACATTTGCATCGAATATCTTTTCCATCTCTTCACTGTCAGTCTATAGGTGTCTTTATGGGTGAAGCGAGATTCCTATATGCAGCTTATACTTGGATCATATTTTTTAATCTAGTCAGTCTATATCTTTTAATTAGGGAATTTAATCCATTTTCATTCAAAGTTATTGATAATTAGAGACTTATTTCCGTCATTTTGCTAAATGTTTTCTGTTGTTTTGTATGTCATCCTTTTTCCTTTCTTGTGTTTTGTCATTGCAGTTTGATAGCTTTCTGTAGTGGTAACATTTGTCATATGTTTCTTACTTGTGTGTTTGCTCTGCCAGTGAGTTTTTTATTTTCATGTTTTTATGATTGTAGATACAGTCCTTTCACTTCCAGATGTAGGACTTATTTTAGCATTTCTTGTAGGGATGTTTTAATGGTGTTGAATTCCCTCAGTTTTTGTTTGTTTGGGAAAGACTTTATTTCTTGTTTATTTTCGAAGGATAGTTTTACTGGCATGGCATTATTGACTAGTATTTTTTTCTTTCAGGATTTACATCATCCCATTCTCCCCTATCCTATAAGATTTTTGCTGAAGAATGTGCTGTTATTCTAATGGAACTTCCTTAAATGTGAACTAATGCTTTTTTCTTGGCATTTTCAGAAACCTGTGCATGTCTTTTACTTTTGACAGTTTTACTATAATGTCCCATTGAGAAGGCTTTTTGAGGTTAATCCATTTGGGGAGTTTTGAGCCTCCTATATCTAGAGTCTATATTTCTTCAACACTTGGAATGTTTTTAGCTATTGTTTCATTAAATAGGTTTTCTATGCCTTTGCCCTTCTAGTCCCCTTCTAGAGCACCCAAAATTCAAATATTTTATTGCTTTATGGCATCCTAAATGTCATGTGGGCTTTCTTCATTCCTTTTTCTTAGTTTTACTTGGAGGAGTTGGGGGGCCCTGTCTTAGTTCAAATGTTCATAAATTCTTTCTTCTGTTTGATCTAGTCTAGTTTTGAAGCTCTCTAATGCATTTTTATTTCATTCATTGAGTGCAAAGATTTCTATTTGGGTCTTTTTATGATATCTGTCTCTTTGTTGAATTTTTTATTCAGATCATGTCTTGTTTTTCTGATTTGTTGGTATTGTTTATCTGTGTTCTCTTGTATGTCACTGAGCTTTTATGTCATTATTTTAAATTATTTTAAAGGCATTTTATAGATTTATTTTTCACTGGAATCCTTCCTGGAGATTTACTGTGTTCCTTTGATGGTGTCATGTTTCTTTGCTTTTTCATGTCTCTTGTATTGTTATGTTGATATCCATGTATATCTACTGTTACAGTCACTTCTTCCAATTTTATGAATTGGCTTTTACAGAAAAATACTTTTTACTATAGAGGTTTTAATAGTGTTGGTTGGATAGAGCACTTTTGTTTTGATTCTGGGTGAGCTTAGTATTACAGCCTCCATATAATTTCTTTGGTTGTTACCAGCATCAGTGGTGTTTGTGAATTCTTCAGTGGCTTAGACTGAGGTTTTTGTGGAGGCTCTAGTGAAGCTTTGCTCAGGATGAAGATCCAGTGGTGTCAGTTTTTAGGCCTCAGGGGTGGTGGTAATGGGCTGAATGTGCCTGGACTTGGGTCCCCAGGTGGTGTATGCATGCACCAGTGGTAGCAGTTCCAGGAAGGCTAATCCTTGAACCTCCAGGTGGCTTGATCAGGTACTGGCAGTGGCATTAGTAGGCACCTTTACCTACAGGTGGGCAGACATGTCCTCAGGCCCCTGGGAAGTGTAAGCAATGTCAGCAATGACAATTGTAGCAGCAGACCAGCCCTTGGGCCCTAGGCAGCATGTGCAGGTACAGCAGAGGCTGCAACAGACTAGGTGTTTGAGTTCCTAAGCCCTCAGTTGATGTACCTGGGTGGGTGTCAACAGTAGTGGGGGTAGGAGGTTGAGTGACACAGCCAGATATCACATGCCTTTCTGTACCCAATGTTGATTCTCCCCTTGACAGTCCTAGTTTCATATTCATACTCTTAAGAGAAATGCTTTCCTGAAACAGTTGACTGATAAAATAGTGCAATCATGTGTAATAATGAAGAAAGATATTTAAAATTAAAAGAAAGAAGTTTCTTCTTTCTTTCATAACAAGTTCTCTTCCTAAGATGTTACACTAAACCTGTAAGCCCTTACAATTGTGTTTACAAACTGCTCACCACTGCCTGCTCATTTTTCCTACTAATTCAGAGCCACAGTGCAAAAAGGTGATTTGGGGAAACTTTATTTTCAATGGCACCTAAATATACAGTATAGTTTAAAACTGTGTGCTTCCTATACAGAATACATGTCAAGAAAAATCCATATATATAAAAGACACTTCAACCAGATTGCTGTCCCCAAGCATCTATTATACAACAGGAAAATTTCTAGAAACACAAAAGTGCCACTCACATTGACATTTACTCAGTTCTTATGAAAGGCCTTTTGTCACCTCAGAGCATTTGCATAGCTCTTTAACTTTCTTCTATATTCCTCCAGCACACTCTCAATCTTGACTGGTTAACTTTCAGGAACTTCTGAAATCTTAAACACTTTTCCTGACTCCTCACACTAAGTTGGAACTCATGGTAACACATTTCTT
The DNA here is from genome assembly GCF_040939455.1 of Microcebus murinus. Taxonomy (NCBI): domain Eukaryota; kingdom Metazoa; phylum Chordata; class Mammalia; order Primates; family Cheirogaleidae; genus Microcebus; species Microcebus murinus. Next base: position 38,520,194 of record NC_134115.1, on the reverse strand, counting down.
TTAGCAGTTTGCATTTTTTTTTCATAAAGCCTGTTAAATATTTAATTTCTCAAGAAATATTAAGCACTATAAGAAAAAGTACAAGTTTTTCTCACCACTCTAGTCTAATGTAAAATGCCTGAATATAGTAAGAGCTAAACACATATATGGTGAATGATTGATTGAATGAATAAATGTGTCTAGTTCTATTTTTCTATTTTATTATTTTATATACCTAGCCAGTAAACTTAAATTTCTATAGGTTTAGAATGCCTGACACCTTGATCCTGGCTAATACATGTTTATTTTAGAAGTTATTTTAAATAAAACTTTAAAAGCAACAATGATGTTTTAAATGATTTTTAAATTTAACAACTACCAGTTACCGATTGCACTTGTGCTGCTTAATATGGTCAAAAATATTTAATAGCTTGATGACAAAATTGATTATTTTATAAAATGCCTATATTGTAAGATAATTGTGATAAATGCTGTTTAAAGATTTTTCTACAAATTTATATGTGTTGTTCATACACTTAATAAAGAAAAGGGGAAAACATACTGGTTTACTACCTAATATACAATATATTCTCATTTTATCCAATAAGATAGGAATCATAGCTTAGGAATAGTTTATAGGTCACATAAATTTTCTCATTTGATGTTTACTTGAATATGCTTTAACATTATATTTTCATGAACTTCAGTAAAATCTTTGGATTTGAAGCTGGTAATATTTATCATTTTCATATATCATTAATATATGGATATTTCATACATCATTGACATATGGATATTTCATATATCATTGGTGGATATCATTGTTTACTCCAACTATAAACAACAATTACATGATATTTATGAGATGATTCCACAAAGGATTGTTCTAGTAACGGATGTGTAGAATGCTCTTCTTACTTAATTTATGAATTCCCTAAAAGCAAAATTCTGATCACTGAAATTGTCAGGAGAGCCTTATCTATAATGAAGAAACATGAATTTCCTTGATGCTCAACTAAGAAATCTTCTCCTGAGAAACATAATGAAGAGGTAATGTTTCGCACATAGTTTTGTCCCAGCTTTGTATCTTACCCATTGTGTGCCCTAGGACAATATTTATTTCAACATTTTTACTTTCATTTCCTCAGCTAAGTGAAACATTTACTACTTGCATAAAGATTGTTTTGAGTTTTCTTGTGTCATTTCTCTTTTAAATTTTTAATGTTACTTCAAATTTCAAAGATAGTAAATTCATTTATTGTAACCAATGAAACAACACAGCAAAATGCTTATACTTTTCTTCCCACCACTTCTTTCAATTCCATCCAACTAGGGTAAGTAAGTTTCCTGCCCTGGTGCATAGTCTCACACATTGTTTTTTCCTCACACAAACATTTATATACAAATGACTTCATGCCCTGATTAGCACAGGACATCTTCAGTTTATGCTTCTTCTTCTACTGCGATTATTAGTAGTGCTCATTTTATTCTCAAAAACATCCAGATTTGGATGTAAGTTGCATAATCAATAGTCAATTGTTTTTAAAAGGAATTTGCTTGTTTGGTTTTAATTTACCCATAGTTATTAGCATAATGCAAGACGTTTGGTAAGCAACAATGACAGTGGTATTATTAGGATTCTCATTTCTTAAGTATCTATTTAATAATACAGATATAGGGGAAATGGTTTCATTATATGAAGACTCAGAATTGATTAGGAAAAATAATTGTTATTAAAAAAGTTTAATACTTTTTAATGGGTAAAATTTTATACTATTTATTCAAAGATAAAAAAGTAAACTTTACTGCCTTTCAATTTGTGTATATTCTGGGCTTTAATTTTATAATTTTAAGTTGAGGGTATAGAGGAACCTATGAAATATTAAAGGTGCCAACTTCAGAAAAATTAAATGATTTAATAAAGTCACACAAATATTCAGTGTCATTGTTTATTTCAGCTTTCTCATTGGAAATCTGAACACTCAATGTTAGAAACATAGGTAGAGATCCTCAATTCATTAGGCCGTTTTAAAGCAGAATATGACTAATTGAATTGGTCTCAAATTTTGGTATATAAATAACTATGATTTTTTTTCTTGTATTTTTTTTTAATACAAGGAGATTCGCATTTTCAACTGAGCAGGAAAATCTAAAAACATGAGTGACAAGGGTCCACCTGTCTAGCCAGCCTGACAGAAGCTTCGGCTTCTTCATTTAGCAAGGTTTTTGACTTGACACAAAATATTCACTAAGCTAGTTTTTAGCATGTATTTAAAAGGTGGTTAATTTCTTCCATCAACCCCTGTTCCCCACCTTCCCAGTCATCACTGAATAATTTTAAGGGAAGTTGGAGAAATATATATAACTTTTATTAAACAAATTGGTAATGGCTATTTAATAACATAATCCTTTCTCCACCTGCTTATATTTAGGTTTCCTGAGTCAAATTTAGAGTCCAACTACAATGTTTTATATGTACTGAAGGTAATGAAAATGATAAAAAAAGGTATTCCAAGGGCAAATGTACTTCATTAAAGTGGATAAGAAAAAAGTTTTTGAAAAAAGAATCAGAAGGAGAGATTTAATCAGGGACTTATGGGTGAAAAGCTCATTTTGTTTTGAAATAGGGCATATTTCTTCAATAATTCTGCAAGTTTACTGTCACTGTCATTAAGCAGATGAGCCATGCAATTGAAGAATAAATAGCAGATATATTTGAAGTTCATATAAGAGGAAAATGTAGTCTGCAACCTTTGATGAAATAAAATGAAAGAAAACTGGGAGAGCAAGTATCAATATTTCAAAGATAGAGAAATAATGAGGGAAGAAAGATTCTCATGAGGAATTTTCAACAGGTTCGAAAGTTCAGGTAAGATAAGCCTCTCTAAATTTAGATGCTCTTTGGAACCATATTCTGAATTTTGAAGGAGCTATTTTTTGTCTTTTATACAGACAAAATGAGCTAAATTCTTTTTAAAACTCTGATCTTTTTGCCTTATTATTCTTGAAAATTAGCTAAATTGTTCAATAAGCCTTCAAAAAACTTTAAAACATTATATATTTATTTTATGTATGTTTATTAAATAAACATATGTATTAATATGCTTTGGATTTTGAGACTTGCATTCTAAGAAGTGTGTAAATCCTAGTAATTTTACTAAAACCATAGTAACAGTCAAAAATAATGAATGTAAGTAAAGGCTTTAAACTTATACATTTTTCTCTTTGATTAAAGTTTTCCCATATATACCTAAGGACAATTTTTATTGTGTGTGGTAATCACAAAACTTTAAGAACATTTGTTGATAATTATTCAACACTTAACTATAGGTCAGGCATGTGCTTAGCATGTAATGTACATTGTCTCATTTAATCCTTTTATTATCCTAAGAAAGATGAACATTGAATACTTTCATTTTAGAGACTAGTAAACTGAGATTGGGTCCAAGGTCAAATAGCTTAGCTGCTGGATCTAGATGCAGACAGTCTCACTCTAGATTACATTTGTAATTATGTGATGTAGTATATGAAGTATAATTCCCTGCAATCTACAGAAGAGTCAAAGTACCCATTTGTTAAGGAGTTAACCAACTCTACTGTTACTATTTCCTAATGTTTTTTCCAATACTATAGAGTCAGATGAAATTTCTATTTTTGTTACTTTCAGCTACATAGTGAAATGTATCTGGATATTTACTAAAGTCAATAAATAGTTAAAAGACTCCCAATTTTTTAACAATTGGTTATTTATAGACCCTTTCTTTTCAATGTACTCAAAACATTCTACTCCAGTTATACACTTAGAGCGACCCACTTATGTTAATGCTCATGATTGTAATCATGTGTAGCAAAAGAAACTTCCAGACATTGAAAAAGATAAGATGTTATAATTTGAAAAAATAAATCAAGAAAATAAAACAGGGGTATGAACGTTTTCATATAGGATAAGCCGGTAAATAATTACTTCAAACAGTATTAGGTTTTCCAAATCTGTAAATGTTTGTTTATCCTTATAAATATACACATAAATACACACACACACACACACACACACATCCCAATGTCTATCAGTCTCTGCTTTGAACTGGCACCCAGTTGCTGTCATCTCTTCTGCTCTTCAATTGCTGGGGTGATTAGGCTATGTCATGTCAGTCCCTCTCATTCACATGGGATTGTGTGGTGAGTACTCGGCTCTGTGTGTACATACACTCCATGTCATCACCCTGACTACTTCATGTTGTTGCTGGGTTTTTCCTAAATGTAGTCTTCACATAACTTTTTGTGAACTTCGCATAACTTCACATAACAAGCTTCTTAATAAATTATTTGTTGACTTTAACAATTTTAAATAACTTTTTGTCTGTTGTTATACAGTCTGTGTTTATAAAGTATGGTGGTATAGAAAAGAGATACCCTCACATTTTTGTTATATGTTTACATTTTCTGTACTACCAATCAGTAAATAATAGTAAACAGTATCAAATTAGGTCAGTCAAATTTATAACAAATAAATTCAATACATTTATGCATTTTTGTCTATATGCATAAACATGAATCATCCAGACTGTAGCTCTAGTTATATGTTGATAGAGAGACAAACAAGATTTAGAATGTAATTTCAAAGAATATAGTAGGAGGAATACTCATTGAAGTTAAACATCCTCTGTTTGAATTTTGACTTGGGCAAATTGTTTGATCTTGCTGAGCTCTCATTCCTTTACCCACAAAGTGTAGGTAATTATAACAACTATGTTTCTTGTTAATTATGTGTCATATAGTAAGATTTTATACATGCAAACTAAATTTTACTACATAGAATTTACATGTAAATTGTACATGTAAGAAGAAATGGGTTTTTCTTTGAAGTACTGTAACTGTAATATATACTCTGTAAATTTTGCTTCTTTTGAATTAATTTTTTCTATATAAGAAAATGTAGATTTGCAAAACCTAATACTGCTTGAAGTAATTATTTACAGTCTTGTCCTAGATGGAAATCTTCCAACCCCTCTTCTATTTTCTTGAGCTTTTTCTTCTCAAATTATAACATCTTATCTTTTTTGTGTGTCTACAAGTTTCTTTTGCCACACATGATTACAATATGAGCGTTAACATAAGTGGGTCTCTGTAAATGAATAACTGCAGTAGAAGGCATTTGTTTCTCAAAATGACCTTATTTTAAACACAATCAGAAAGAACATTTTCGGAGTTGCAAGATAACTGTCCATACAATAGAAGTAGTGAGCCATACTTTATAGCCTAAAATGTCAAAGCCTTTTATTATAGTTAAAGAAGATTAATATGTAAGAAGGTCATATGCCAACATTCCAGTTTATGAGAATATATGATCTGCATTAATCTAAATAATTGAAATTTTGGTACCTTACAAATTTCTCATGTGTAAAGGAATCATCGTTTAATGCATTGAAAATTGATAGGATATTTTAAAAAATAAGACTGCTTAAAATGTAAGTTATAGTATATGAAGAGATTATCTAATATTTCCAAAATTACATATAGGAAAGATATAAATGAATGAAATATTTTTGGATCTCTCGTGGTAATTTAGGATATCTTAAATATCTATATTTTCAGAAAGTTTTAGGAAAAATAAATACCTTAAAGAGAAAACTTTTAATTCGATAATTGTAAATGACTTAGACTTGGCACAAATGTGTGTGATTTCCCCTATTTTATTTCAGGTTACCAAAATCCTGGCAGATGACTAGTCAGTCATTTTAATATAGAACTTTTGGATTTAATATTTTTTGCTAGGATCTAAGGAAGCAGATAGATTACTAGCCTGGCAATGGTGATAGGTGTTTCACCAGAATTATGATGCTCCACTTCAGAAGTGTGTTGGAAATGGTCTTTAGGGTAAATGATTACTAAGATGGGGTAGATAATATTAAAACTGATGTTAAAATCATTGAACATTTGAGATTTATATGTCCCTTAAAGAATAAATTGCCACATATGATATTAATGTAGCAAAGTAATAGTTTATTGGTTTAATAATGAAAATGATGTGTCTTTGTATTATATGTTGTATTCCTTGATATGTGTGTACCATAAAAATATAAAGCTGTAGTAAGGATTAAATAGTTAAAATGGAAAGCAATTCAAGGACTTTTAATACAACAAATTGATTTGGATAATTCTCATCTTCTAAAATTTAGTTCAAAAACAGAAAAAAAGTGCCAACATGTCATGACTTATTTTGTATTATCTTTCAATAAAATTTGTATTTATTTTCAAAACTGTTAGGTTCTAAATTTCTTTATTTTTTACTTCTTAAGTAAGATATATACTATAAGCACCATCAAAATGCACAAAACCAATTAATTCCATTTCAGAGACACAGTAAAAATACTGCATTTTGTTTCTTACATAGAGCAATAAGATAATGTTTTTTTTAAAATAAAAGTGCAAAGTTGTATCAAAGCAGTATCTGTATTTTGTAGAACAGAAAAACTGCTGACCTTCATGACTATGTTTCCACATTTTAGCAAAGCGACCTTGGATATGTCACTTAAACTTTATGAGTCCTGGTTTCCTTCTCTATAAAACAGGGATATTAACTTGCCTTTTAACTACCTGATTATTGAGAATGTCAAAGGATATAATAGATATTAAGATTAAAAGTAGTACTGTTATTGTTACTATTACAGCTCTTGTTTGTTTTTATATGCCTCTAATAAAAAGACTTATTTTAAGATAGCCACTGAAATTATGTAACTATAGATGATAGTAAAGCCATTAGTAAGATTTCATAAATAATCATTTACAATGTTGACATAAATTCTGAATTGATATTATTAGGCAAGTAAAAAGCTTAAGAGAACATTTAAGGTTACCTGACAGAACAGGCTTTTGATTATTATATAATATAAGATGTTTTATTCATGTTAGTTGAGCAATGTTGAACAAGTTAAAAGTGACATTTAAACCAGAGTGGAGGAGTTAAGTGTGAATCAAACTTATATTTGCCAAAATAAGTACCTGGTATTCTTACAGATTTTTATGGATAAAAATAATTTTTAAAGTTTATTCACACCAGACATATTTTTCTATGTGAAAGGCTCATATTTGAAAGGCTATTACTCTAACAATTTTTATACTGATTCATTTGGCATTAATAGTATATTAAGATGAAAGTTTTGAAAATCTGGAACTACTCCATTGCTGAAAAACTGTGGTTATTAAGAAAAATAGTAGAAAAAGAAAGAGGTTCAATTCAAACTGAGTAACATTTAGAAAGAAACCAATATTATGGAGGAATGGAAGAATTGCAAGATCGAAATTAATGTAGCATTTCTCTAAATTTAGATTATGAGATTTGATAAAATATTCAAAAACCTGAATATTTTAACTGACTTTAAATCTAAAGCTATAAACAGAGAGCAAATTCTAGATTTAGAAGTAGTATTGCTGAAAGATTTATTTGGCATGTTTCTTGTTCAATGTATTATTTAAAGTGTAAAATGTTTCTAGAATTTTTAGGCTTTCCTCCTATTGGGTGTGCTTCAGGTAAATGTAACTAAATGATTTACTTTACCAAATTCTAAAAAAAAGAAAAAATTCTCAGAGGAAATTTAAGTATCCTGTTTAGACAGACTAATATAGGAGTTGCTAACATTACAACACAAAATGAATTCTACTTTGACTTCCTTACAATTTCATTTCCTTTGAAAGAAAAAAAAAACTAGTTCAAAGGTTCTGTGCTTGATTAAAAAATCACATGTTATGTGTCTTTTCAAAATTTGACTTATTTGCTAGTATCTTTGTTCAAAATATCCATAGCAAAACACCAAAATAATTTATTAATGAATAAACTGATGCTTCCTTTTTAATGCTCACTAAATATATATATTGGTATTTGATGATTGTATTGGTAGAGTAAATAAAAACTATCTTGTCCTAAACAAGGAATTCTTTTGCCTTGGATGTAATTGTCTAGAAAATTGAGTTTAATATGCATTATACCAATTATCATCCTTATTTATCTAGATATCTGTTCTCTACAATGGGGAATTGGTGAATGTAATATAAATGGATTATAAATGTATATTTTCTTCTGTTGTACAGACAGCTCACAAATCAGAAAGGCATATTTTTAATTAATAATTAATTAATATGGTGTCATTGTTTTGGAGTCAAAATATATGTTTAAATGTCTTCTTTGCCATCTGAAATGTATAATTCAGGCTAATTACCTAACCTCTTATTTTCTTCATCTGCAAAATGGAGTAACGCCTACCTCACAAAGTCATTGCAAATATTAAATAAAAAGAAGCTCATAAAATGGTACATTGCAAATTATAAAGATTTACACAATATGTTGATTGTAGTCATCATATTGCTGTGAGGTGGGTACATAAATAATTGGATATGACAAATGCAAAAAAGAAGAAGGAAAACCAGTCCAACATAGAATCCATCTGTTCTGATATCTTGATGTAATTGGATTGTGTCAGTGATAGGGAAAAGCCCCCGCCTGGGGGCCGTGGGGCAAAAAAAAAAAATCCATTGCTGATTGAATACATGTGAAGCTTATCCTACTAATGATAGAGAAAGCCCCGACTGGGGGCCCTGAGGCAAAAACCACTACTGATTGTATACTTGTGAAGTTTACGGCTGATCCTACTAATCCCACCGCTAATTGGATATTGGTTGTGTGTAACCCCAAGAAGTGTATAAACTGGAGGGAAATAAGGAAGAGGGGCTCAGAATTTGGGGTATGCCCTCTGAGCCCGCCGGGGAAATAAAAGGGTGATTCTCCCACCCTCTGTGTGCTGCTTGGTTCTTTCCCTGGTCAATGGCTGGTCACTTGCCGCAACATCAGAGCTGTGTTGAGCTACCTTAGAACAAACTGAAACTAGAACCCCAACTTACTGCTACTCAGTAGAAAAGCACTTGTGAACTGAAAGCACCAACCAGGAGGCATCAACAAAATAGCTTCCACTTAACCTATAGGATCTTTTTACTAAGTCCAATGGTTAATCCAAGCTTTGGAGTCTTCAAAACAGCACACATGCACCTCTCCATAGCCACTTGAATACCAGTTTCCAAAGTTCAGTGTGTGGAGGGAAACATGGAAAACAGTATGAGTATGTTCACTTTCTTTTTAGGTGGGAAGAGAAGCTTTGTGGGGCAATGGCACAACCATGCCCTGCATTTGGAACTGAAGAGTGGCAGAATATACACCTCAAATATGCCACTGTGGTATAAGTATTGTTTTGAGCTAAAGGTACTCGAAAAACAGCAAATGAGTAGTATTCCATAGTATTCATTTGCTGTTTTTCACAAGTAATGGATGCAGTGAGCATTGTGTGGGGGGAAGGGCATGCCTCTAATTCTGGCTTGGATGAGGCAAAGTTATAACTTGTAACCAAAATGTCTGTACACCCATAATATCCTGAAATTAAAAAAAATTAACAAAAATATGTGATTACTAAAAAAAAGAAAAATGAAAAACAGCAAATGCAAAAAGAGCATTCTAATCTTTCCTTTTTTCCCTCCGAAAACAGGAGATAATAACTCCCATGTGAAAGATGTGCTCTCTATACCAGGAGAAAAGAAACATTCTTCGATGGCGAGTCATAGCAGAGAGAATTTTGTACAAACAGATCTTGTTAAAATAATTTTTATCTTCCCTTAGACTTCCCAGATAATTTACTTTTGTACAATTGCCTCTCTTTGTTCAAACTAATATAAACATATCCAATCTGTGGCACTTTCTTCATTTTCTTAGGAGGGCCCCCATATCACATAAAACTTATATTAAATTTCTGTACTTTTCTCCTGTTAACCTATTTTATGTTAATTTAATTCTCAGGCCCAGTTGGGACCATAAAAGGGTAGAAGTAAAGTTTGGCCTCTCCTTACAGAACAAGTGGAAAACTGCTTTCTGTGCATTATAATAGTAGTACAGTAATAGTATTGACAGACTGCGGGCCTAGTGTGTTGTAGGGCTTACCTGGACTCACATTAGATGAATTCTGCCAAGATGGTATCCTATCTAATTTAGTGAACTTTGAGCAATAGAATCTTGACTGTTATTAGTTGGATAGTGCATTATTCCAAATAGTCTCAATATCTCATATTTAAAGAAGCTTGAAATTTTATCAGGATATCAATAGGATTTGATGAAAGTGGCTTATTCTATCTTCAGGAATAAGAGCAACGATCAGGCTTGCATTGGTAAACCATACAGATGTGCAGTGGCTTCTTACACCACTGTCTATTCCTTTCTTACCAGATAACTCACATAACACATAACCTACGTGGCTAAGGACATAGCCTTATTTTCTTCTGGTTCACTATTGGGCTCCATGATTCTTTTGCCCCATGTAATCTGTGTTGGATTTCTTGGTTCTTGGCAAAATTAATTTAAAGTCTTAATCTTTATTTATTCTCTTACTCAGAAAGCAATATTAACATGCAAAGTCTTTATTAATTTAATTCTATGGACATTTGGGCTGCCTTTCAATTGATTGTAGCTAACTAGTTCTGCAGATTTCAGACTATAACCTAAGCTTTAAAGGTGTCTATTTGGTTGAATAAACCACAGTCTCTCCTGGACTGATCTTTTTATATGCTGTAGCTATGTGTGGGGCATTTCAAGGCAAGCCTTTGTTGGGACAGCGTGATCCATTCAATTACTATCTGTCGCAAATCTGTTATGTGCCAAGCATAGCAGAGAAGGAAACAGAAAAAAAAAATTGCCCTTTTGGAGTTTATGTTGTAATGAGGAATAAAGAATAAACAAATAAGTAAATAAAAATATATGCAGACAGTAATGAGGCAATGGAGAATAATAAAGCAGAGGAAAGGGATGTTCCAGGAGGTGGGAATTCAAGAAGTGTGGTCAGAGAAGATGTTAAAGGGGTGCTTGTCCAAAGACCTGAAGGAAGTGATAGAGAAAAACAGATAGATATGTGGGGATAAACATCCCAGGCAGTGGAAATGTAATAAACAAAATCTCAGAGATGGGAGCATGCTTGATATTCCAGAGGAATTGCAAGGAATTCATTATTATTAAGGTGTATTATTCAAGAAGAAATGTCAAAGAAGATAAAATTAATGAATTAGTAGAGAGTGCAGTGCAGATTTTGTAGAACTGTATAATATTTACTTTTACTCTCAATGAAATAAAAGCCATTGAGTAGTCATGAGCAGAGTGTTGGTATGAGTCATGCATTCATTCGTCAAATCTATATTACAAGAGCTATAGGTACCTAGCACTGGTCTTGGTATTAAGCATACATCATTAATCCAAGAGACAAAAATTCAAGCTATATTAGCCATTACATTCTAGAGGAGAAGGTGTATTAATCTGTATTGATTGATTGATTTTATTTTGCTGTTGTAACAAATTACCACAAATTTATTTAAGTCAAATTTATTATTTTGTACTTTTTAAGATAGAAGTAGGTTGCTGAATGAAAATCAAGGTGCTGGCAGGGCTATATTTCTCTCTGGAGGCTCTAGGCTAAAATCTGTTTTCTTCCCTCTTCTACTCCCCACAGGGCACCCTCTTTTCTTGGGCTCATTGTCTCCTTCACCCATCTTCAAAGCCAGCTGCATCAAGCCTAGTTTTACCTACATGACATCTGTATGGTTCTCTTTTCTGAGTTATTCTTCCACTTTTAAGGACTCTTATGATTATATTGAACTCACTGAATAATCCAAATTAGCATGACTATTTTTAGATAAGTTGATTAACAACCTTAATGCTATCTGTAACCTTCGAGTTTCCCCGTTTCTATGTAATCTAATGTATTTAAAGGTTTTAGGAATTTGTGCATGATATTTTAGGGGGGCTGGGCATTATTCTGGCTACTACAGGGAGGAAATAGTATAATACATAGGGTATTATATGTTCTGTTAAAAAATAGATCATAAAGGGCAGGCTGCAAGCCAAAAGACTAGATACTGTGAAACTCAAATCGGTATGTGTACTAGCCAGACCATTAGTCAACCACACAGCAGTGCTGCATTTTTTTTTTCCTTTTAAACCTACAGTTGTTAATAGAAATAGAGTTTTCTGATTTTAAACTATAGCCTTTCCCTGTGTTCTGGGAAAACTTTATTAAAGCAAAGTTAAGACTTTAAGGCATTATATACTATGCATATAACAAAAACATTTGTAACCCTTTAATATTTTGAAATAAAAATATATTAAATTTAAATCAGAATATTTTTTATTTCATTCTGTAGTTGACCAAGGAAAAAGTATTAGAATATTTAAGAGGGAAAAAAACCCACTTTTTATAGAAAATTAGATTTATGTAATCTAATACATTTATTTACCATAGTTGGGGTAAAATCTAGACACCTGATTCTTGTCTCTGGCTCCGGAAGTTCTATCTCCTGTCTACCCATTTCTTCTTGTCTTTCCATTTGTTTGCCTAAGCTTATTCATAGAAGCCTTCCTTTTTTTTTACTAAAACACACTGAGATTATTCTTTTTAGACAATTGAATCTAAAGCTTCCCTGTTCCCCACCAGACCACTTGCTCTTTTTCAAATGACCTTTACTTTTTTAAAATTTATTTTTCTTCTAAGCATTTATCACTGGTATTTTCTTCTTTGTATAAATGCATTCTTTAGATAGTCTGTTTCCCTACCCCTAAAGGTAAGCTCTGAGTGCTGCTGTCTCCACAGTGCTTAGAACAATGCCTAGCACGTCTTAGCTGCACACAACAAAGGTAAATGAATGAATGAATGAGTAATATGAGGGTTCCTGAATATCTGATCACCATCACTTCAGGAGTAGTCTACAGTTGTTGAGAATTTAATATCTCTCATATATACATATACTATGTATATGGATATTTATGTAATTATGTATATATTATTATGCATATATAGGGTTGGAAAGAATTCTTTGGCAAATATAATATTTGAATATTTTGTACCATTTTCACCTGTCTTTACTCCCAAGAATGAATGTCATGGTCAGAACTCTGGCTCGAGGACTTGCTATCATATAATCTTAGGTTAAGTTATTTAAAATCACTAAGCCACAGTGCATATAACTAAATAAATCTGCTAACATTTTTAATTGCCTTATTTTCTTCTATCTTAAGAGGAAGAAGTTGGAAGAAATAAGTTCTGTCCCCTAACCATGAACAAGGAAATCAAAGAGAAAATGAAATAAGGTCAATGAAAGAAAAGGAAAACTAGAAAACCTTTCAGGCCCTCGTTAAAGCATACATTTCTCTATTAGTATGAAATGCACCATTAACTAAGCTCTAATTAGATGGAAGCAAGGGAAGACCCAATGTTTATTGAAAAAATTAGTTCTCCTTACCTGATAATAGCTAGCCATTGGTGGTAAACTACATTCTTTGATTTTTACATAATTTTATAAATGTGAGGCTGTGACAACTCAGAAACAAACACAGCTGTTTTCAGTGGCTTTTTGCTTAATGTCTAAATTATTCTAAAATAGTCTGAATCATGATTTTTAACAAATGATCATCCCTGACATTTGTATAGTGTTTTATAAAAAGAACGTTCATTTGCTCATTGCTATTTACTCTTCCCAAAATCCCTGTGAGAGAGGCAGAGGAATCCATGGTTATCATTTAACAGTGAGGTTAAGTGACTAGTTCACTGCCACAAAGCTGCCAGAAATTCCAGGCAAAACAAGACCCAGAAAGGAATATTCTAAAAATAAAACTCTTTATACACAAACATCATAGACTGTGAAGCACTAGAAAAAGAGCAGTTTTTGTTTTTTAAGCATATGCCCACAATTACTTATTTTAGCATATTTATATAATGTATATATAGCTGTGTCCTCTGATAAGTAAAATGTTTAAGATAAGATGTTCACTAGCTATTTTGTCTTATTTTCCAAAATTCATTTCCAAAATGCATTCAATAAAAATTTCATATGTAAAATGACAATATTCATTATACTTTTACAGACCAATCATTCATCTATATTTCCCACTTGAGAGTGGCCAAGCAAATTTTTGCTTTGTTTTTTAAACAAAAGAAAATGAGATCTTTTATTAAATAATAGGAATTATTGTGTGCCAGAGATATCATGATACATCACATGTCTAAATTTTAAAACCCTAAATCTAAGTGATAAAAATATTACTAGTGTATTTCATTTAATAATGAAATAAACAATGCACTAAAATTAGAATTTGGAAAGGTCCCTTAAAATGTTGCACAATATATTCAGCTGCTTAGAATATAATCTGAGGTTCTATCAAATGTATCCTCCTGAAGAGCTAATGTAAATTTTGCATTTTGCCTTGCTCTACCTTGCCTTCAATCATTCAATGTTTTGGAAATATACAAATTAAATGAATGGCCAAGCTAGAGTATGAAAGGTTATAAAATTAGTTTTATATTTTAGTTTTCACAATTCTTCAAGAAAAATCAAAATAAGGAGCAAATAAATAGCAATTGTTGATTTTGATAGCTCAAAATATAAATGAAGTTAGAAAAAAAATTCAAATAGCCAGGCAGCCAAAATTAATTTCAAATAATTCTAGTTAATTTTGTTTTTCATATTACTATTTTCATAATCCTATTTACAAAAATAGTATTTTTGATTTCTACTTATAAATAGAAAATGTCATATCCAGAAAATATGTAAAACTCTTAATAGTTCAGCACATTGTAATAAAAATAACAACAAATGACAGTTGAGTAAATTAAGCAATACAACAAAATCTATAAAATAAAATAAGTAAATAAATATAAAATAAAATACTTAGTTAAAATACTTTAACTTTTTTGTTAAAATACTTTAACAAAAAAACAGTAAGAACTATATGCTAAATACTATTAATATACAGAAGGGAACAAAGAATACCTGAATGCATTGGGAGACCTACTGTTTCCTTGAATGGGAAGATCTTACATTTTAAATATATAAATAAGTCTTCTATATCTTTAGTTAATTGGTAGTAATTGCAATTTCAATAATGAGTCTAAATTATTTGTTAATGTAAGTTGGTACTTATGTTCAGCTGGAAAACAAATTCACAAGAATAAAAGAATGCCAACCCCAACAAAAAAACTTGAAAAAGCAGATGAAATACATTACACCAAATATACAAATATTATTTCAAAGTTACAGTATATATTCATAAATAAATTAAAATTTACTAAATCATCAAAAAATAAATATATATTTATAGGAATTTGTAGGTGCTTAAAGAGGGTAGGGAACAGATAAGTTATTCTGTTATTGGGGCAACAAACTGTATATCTGGAAAATAACTTAAAATTAAATACTTCTCTCACATCACTAAGAAACCTCAATAGGGTAGGAAGACTAAAGAATACTTTAAAAGCATAGAAATACTGGAAGAAAAAAGTAAACATTTTTTTTCCAAATACAGGTTGGAAATTGTTTCTAAGGCATAAATGAAACTTTTCTAAGGGCACTAGAAACCATAGTGGCAAATATAAATTTGATAGAAAACAAAACCCAAATGAAACATCTGAGAAACTTCTATACAGTAAAAGACTCCCATAAATAAAATTGGAAAGTATATTAGTTCAGATCTATCTAGAAGCAAACATCAAGTTGGAATTGGAGGCGGGGTCTTCACACCACCTCTCTATGTGGAGAGTGAAAAGAAAGGAAGTTTGGGTAGGAAGTCTGGAACTTTCAAATGTGTAGATACAAGATAATTTCTGCCAGCCTGATAGGGAATCTTCAAGCCAAAGTCACACATAGAAGACTGCCAATTCTCACTGGAATGGCCCTACCTTTATGTCCTCACCTGCTCAGTAATTGGCAGTAGGAACAGCTCTCGAAAAGCATCTTATGAGACAAATATGGCAGGAGATCCAGAGAGGCAATACTGGGCGTCATGAATCACCATTGCTCCCTGCAAAAGAGATCTGAGTAACACATTTCATGTCCATCCGAAAAGGGGGAAAAAAACTAGAAAAAACAAAACCATAGAACATTAAGAATAAAATAATCCAATAGAAATGGATAACAATATAAGCAGACCTTTATGTAAAAAAATATATTCATATCATTAAAACCTAGGAAAATATGCTTAACTTTCTCACAAAAGAAAGATAAATTCAAGTGGCAGAGAAGTACAAATTTGTACCTATCAGATTGGCAAAAACATTAAAAGATTTAAATTAGTCAGTGCCATATGTGGGCAGTAAGCAATTTTGATGAGCAATTGGACTATCAGTCTAAAAATTAATCTTACAGTTCTTTCTACTGCACAAGTCTAATTCCAGTTTCCTAGTGCAGCATTTGTAATAGTGAAACTATTGGAGCAATCCTGTCCACCATCAAAGGAATGGTTAGGTAAATTATTGATAAAATAACTCATATTGCCTCTGTTTTCTTATCAATAAAAGAGCTGTTAGATTAATTCTCATATCAAAGATTTTTTGTGAGGGTTTAGATATTACAGTTAAAGTGCTCAGAATATTAGCCAGCATTTAATATATGTGCAATATTTGACATCATTCACTAACATTATGGAATATTGCACAATTTTTAAAATTAGGATATAGTACTGAAATAGAAGGAATTCTTGATTTTTATTCCCTGAAAAAGCAAGTTGCAAAGAAATATTAATGTGATATTTTAATAGAAACAAAACTTTAAAGAGTGTGTATCTGTGCATGTGCACAAAAAAATATCTAAACAAGTACTCTATAAACTGTTAACAGTGATTCACTCTCAGGAATGAGAAGGGCTAAGAGGTAAGCGCTTTCACTATTTTACTTGATAAAGTTGTGTAGTTTGGATTGTTTTTTAAAAAGTAGCACTTTTTAAAAAATTATGAATTTAAGAAAAATAAATTAGAAAAATTACAAATATTATATAACTGCATTAAAAATAACAAATGTGTACTTAAGGGGCAAGCTAAAATTACAAATGGATTCTGAAATTAAAATTTCACTTAAAATATGTTAAATGTAGCCAAAATATAATTTATTCAATATTTTATTCATCTTTTTAAAAGGGGATGCATATTTGAATCTTGTTTTGTATTTTCTTCCCCAGGCTTAACATTTTTAGGTATTCTATATATCTAGGTCAATGCAAAAATCAAAAATGAATGTCTGAGTTAGCAATCAATGAGGTAGTTCAAATTTAAAGGATGAATATAAATATTATAATCAAAAGTTTTATCAATATTCCTAACAGTATCTTTGGTATGTGTTGTGATATCTGCTTGGGCTAGGCTGCACAGTTTAAAAAAATAATGATTGCTATAGAACCCAATCTCTCCCTTATTTTGGGAAATTCTTCTTCAAGCCATTTGTTTTAAGTGTATTAAGCCAATCATAGCTCCTACCACTATGACCAATTGGTTGTGTACATGACGTGCACTGAGAAAATAATAATATTCCATTTATTTGGACAGAATAATTGAAATATGGGCCATTTAAACCCAAATTTAAGCAAGAAGAGTGCTTTCCCAGCAATTTTGTAATTGAACATTGTATGAGACTCTTTCCTCTAGCTGCTAAGCTTTTAGTGTATGAGTCAACCTTGAACTTGGCTATCTTCCAATGTCTCATGACTGCCGTGGTCTGAATGGGGTATAATGAAACAAATATATATATATATATTTTTTTAAAGTGGAAAAAAGACAAGGGACTAAGATTTTAATGACACCCAAGATCCTGGTTTCCTTGTGTCAACTAAAATTTCTCCTATGTTCTTTCATGTGCTTTGTTCATGAGTCAACACATCTAGTTTTTTGTCAACAATTTTGAGTTTTATTCCTGTTGCTTGCAATCAAATGGTCCTGTACTTCATATATATACAAATATATGAATATACAAACTATTATATAATTTCAAAGAGTTCGTCAGAATCTTTGGAACTAATCACGGTATAAATCGCCATTATAGTGATTATTCTGATTGTCTAATTTTTGTCTCATCTAGATAATATGATTGCCTGATATAGGAAAGAAGCCAATATTCTTTATATTAATATCTCCTCATCTCCAATCATGGACTGCTATTCTTATGTTTACTCTTGATCATGATGCTTGTCTTGAATGGCTTATTTTTTGGCCCTATACTGTACATATCCTTAGATGGGTTTTGCATTAAAAATTAGAGTCTCTTGGCAGATAGAGAAAGAAGTAGTTAGACATGCACAGAAGGGGAAAGGAAGTGTTGAGAAAAACTCAACTTTCATTCCTGCAGAAAATAGTCTAGGAGCTGTAAGGTTGGTTGCTCTTTTAGTCAATGTTCAATTTTGCCTGTAGGCCTAAATAAGTAAGTAAACAAACAAACAAACAAACCTATCAGCCAACAAACAGAATACACTTAGATGAATTGAATATGTTTTGCATGCTGTTCCCCTAAGAATTAATTATTAGTTAATTTGTTAACCAAACTGTCTGTTGTTTGCATTTATCTTTAGTTTTCAATGTTATTGAAAAGAAACTTTGTCCAACCGTTGCAATGTCCTTTGAGTCCTAGGAAATCCAAGAAAAGACAAAACAAATTCTTAAAGGTAAGAACTTTGTAATTTTCATTGATCTCATGGAACCAAAGGATGCCAAGGGAACATGCAATGTAAAATATCTCTTTCATCATAATTTGACAGTCTTACATTTAGTATTAAAATAATCTCCTTTAATATACAACAAGAAAGTGACTTTTATGCCTATTGTTATTTTTAAAAAACTTGGGAAAAGAAGCAAAAGAATTTATTAACTATGAAGCAATTCAAGATTAATTTGCTCCTTCCTATACCCAAATGAATGAGGGATTCTAAAGTTTCGTATGTACCTACATGCCTTTATTTTCTTAGATTTTTTATATTAAACCCCGGTTACCATAACTCTCAGTTGTAATTTTCATGGTATTTTTAATTGTAAATATGGGAGAAGGCAATTCAAGTACTACTAGCAACTGGAAATATTGAAGGCAACTTTCATTGTTCCTAAATAACTGAAGTGAATGAAGGTCATTGGGTAATTCCACTAACTGTTCCAGAACTTAGTTTTCTCATAATGGAAAAAAGAAGTTGAACAGCATATTCTCCTTTTTAACTTCAAAATATTATGAAGTGATGCTTCAAGATATATAATTTAGCAGGACTGAATAATAATTGCTTCCATATTATTTAGAAAGAATACACATCAGTTAATCTTCTTTCAAAAGTGTAATTACTTTAAGTGCTTTTATCTTTCTATTATTTTCTTAATGTAGCTTCATGAAGTTGCTCTGACATAAATCTAGCAAGTGACCTTAAATTAATGGAGTAAGCAGAACATTTGTGGAATCAAGTTGGTAATTGAGGTAGTTCCTCCTTCTCACGATCTTATATGCATGTTTCTTTATTTTTCTCTGTGCATTCTTAGATTTTTAACATAATCCATAGCTTTGTAAAATTATACATACATGCATATGTGTATATATGTGTGTGTATAAAGTAATAAAATAAGTAATTAATATGTACACATTGCCTTAAACTAAAGAAAGGGCTTCTGCTACTGGTATTCTCTATGGGGGAGACTTGAAAGGAGAGTCACTCAAATTGAAGCAGGGTCAACTATAGTCGGCTTAAACCTCACTCACTGGTCTATGTTGTTTCCTAATTCCTCTTGTTCCTTTGCATATTTAACATAACTCTAAATTAACATCTTGAGTTCCCTCATCTGAAAATATTTTACAATTTTCTTCATTTTTCTCATAAAATATATTTAATCACAGTTCACCCATGTCATGATATTAGAATTTTGAAGATGATTCCAGTGTTGGTGATAAACATTTTTGGCTGTAGGTTTAAGAGAGTCTGAGCACTAGTGTTCTAAATTGATAAAGACTTAGTGTTTTTTTTTGAAACAAGAAGTTTCGAGGTCCAGTGGTCCAGAGTGGTGTCAGTGATAACAGCATGCACCTAGGTTTCATTTATCTTTTATCCCTATCATCCTAACCTGTGACTTTCAGTCTCATGGACATAAAATCTAGGTTTCTAAAAAGAAGGGAGAAGTTGAAAAGGTGAAACAGAGTATGACAACTGAATGTGTTCTTTCTGCAAATATTTCCAGAAAGCCCCACTAGATGACTCTTGCATCTAATTGGCCAAATTTGTTTGCCATGGGCACCCCTGTCTACAAGGGTCTTAGGAAGATAAGCAATTTTATCTGGGCTCAATTCCTTACCCCCAGTGCATTGACTTTTATAAGAAAGAAAATGAGAATGAATATTTGGTAGGCAATTTGAAGCATATACCATGACCCTATTGCCAGTGTCAAGGGAACCGGAGTGTCTTATTCTCAAAGGATTCCAAATACAAATTGACTATTCATGAATTACTGGAAAGGGCAGTCAGTCTCTCATATTGATGATTGAGTTTTCATTTGTGGTTTAACTTTTCTTAATGCACACAGTGATGCTCTTCTCCACTGCTTCTTTTGGGACATGGGTTTTATGGTGAATAAAGAGGGCTGAATTTAGAAAAAAATGGGGAGAAATATATAAAATATGGAAATAGGCTTAATTACATAAACTTTTTCAGAAAACTTACCACTTTGAACTGTGTTTGCTTGCGTTCATGATGGTAGGTGACATTGTTGAGTTTGTAAACATTTTCCAGGATTTTGCTAGGGAGAGAAAGTTGTCACAACAACTTGGTGATGTATTAAGAGTTAGTTTGTATTAACTCTACCTTACAAATGAGAAAACTGATGTTCAGAGAGGTCAAGTGACTTGCCTAAGATGATGGCCATTACTGAGCATATAAAAGTTGTAAAATATCTTATAAATTAGAGGATTCCCTAAGAGTTACGTTTTCACTTATGGAACTAGCCCTATTATTAATATAACTAGAGTGAACATTACAACTGTTGATATACATGAGCAAAAAAGGAGTTATGCTTTAATTGCAATGTAGGATTGAGAGACATGACATTACAAAAAATGAGTAAACAACCATTATGAAGGTCTGCTATTCCTCAATATCTCATGTACTATTAAGAAATGCAAGTGGCTATGTGGATAAACTGTAAACAATTTAGTAATGAAAAATAATTATAAACAATTTAATAATTATAAAGGGAAAATTTCAATAAAAGTCTGGGTTAAAATCTTCCTGTTGTTTCAAGCTTACTGGTTGAAGATGGATCTCCATTTCACTTTTCATTAATAACTCCAGTGATTGTAGAGTAATAATACAAATCATTATAAGAGGAAGAAAAATATTTGTTGAGTCTTTATTATGAATCAGCATGGAAACCCAGGTCTGCTTGAGGACAAAGTTCTTATTCTTCATCTTGACAACTCTTCCTGGTAAGCATTGCTATTTCAGTTTTAGGGTGAGAAGGCTGAGAGTAGGGAGGTGATGTCATTTGTCCAAAACAGAATTAGGATTCTGTCTCGAATCTATTGAAGATAGCTCTTTTGAGCTCTTTATGTTACACTTTGCAGGCTCCCTCTAATGCTACTGCTTCCCAGTAATAGTCACTATCATCCTTATTATTTTCTCTTACATCTAAGCATCTTTTCGTTCAAATCTCTGAGTAAACTGATGCAATCTTGTCAACTTCCCCTTAAATATGCTCTTGTAGGAGCTTACTTGTTTTGGATAATCACTTCTATACCTTTTTTTTTTCTCCCCAAATTTTAACCCTTTTGCATCATAGTGTTTCTTATTCATGGGCTTATTTCTAAATACTGATTGCTGATGTGAGAGAAATGAATTCTTCAAAAGTTCATTTTCAGCCCAGAAATGCTTGGCATGGCCTGGAATAAACTCATCCTTCCCTTTTCCCACAGTTTGCTTATATTCATCCCATGATGCATTTTTCACAGAATAATATGCTTATAGTTTTGCAGTATCAAAATACCTGTTTGAGGTAGGGATCACTTAGTTGAAAGAGGTAGAAATCACTCATCTAAATTCAAGTTCATTAAATGAGCATATGTTTATTTAACTTTGTGTAGAGAAGACAGATTTTAGCCAGCTTTATTATAAGCTTAAATGGAGGTAAAGAAGGAAAGTCAGGAGCTGAGACATAACTCTTCACAAATGCATGGCCTCTTTTCTTTTTCCATCTCCCAGGCTCTTTCTTCCCCTTCCCTGTTTTGGTTAATTTTCTCTGCTAATGCATGGCTGAATAGGTTTACCTGTTCCAAATCTATGTGACTTCAGAGTTCTACAACATATTCCCACTTTAGACTATTTCCTGGATCTCTTTAATCAAATCCTTGGAAGATGGATTGTAACAAAGAAGAGGATGTTTTATTTTTCCATTGATGAGCTTTCCCTCCTGACCTAATCAGCTGTGGCCATCTGCAAGGCACTGCTAATAGAGTTGCTTTAGTGGGAAATGTTGGTGAGAAGTAATTTCAAAGCTGGAGTGTGGTTTTGACAGACCTCCCCAAATTTAACTTAAACCAGAATAGCCATAAAAGAGGAAATTTCCAGCAAGGAAAACTGAGCAATACTGTTCATCCATGTTCCTTACAACGGCAACAGTTAACTCTTATATACTGTTATCATTTACCAGTACTTTATATATCACATTCCTCACAACAATCTTGTGAGGTAGATATTATTACTATTCACATTTTCCAGGGAAGGAAACTGAAGCAAAATTATTATTATCTCCATTTTACAAAGAAGGAAATTTATGTAAAAGGAAAGTTAAGTAGTTAAGGCCTCTCAGAGAGACCAAATCATTTGCCCAGAGTTAAACACCTGGCCAGTACATAAACAAGGATTCGAACCCAGGCAATTTGGCTCCCAAGACTACACATGTAACCTTCATGATACATTGCCTTCTGTAGCTGTTTTTAAATAAAATAATTCTCTCTTACGAAAGTTGCTACTTACAATTCAGTGCAGAAAAGTGAATTATCTTCTGTTGGCTCACCTGTAAAATGGGAACAAGAAACTCAAACTTGCCAGATGATACGTAGGGCTTGGAGCCCATATCTGTTGACATTATTCAATCTCAAAATATTTGGTTCACTATTTTGGCATTTTAGTGTAAGATATTTGTATGCAGTCATTAAAATATGGGAGAGTAAAATCAGGCAGAAAGACAGAAAGTCTTGCAAGCAAAAATTGTGAAACTATGTATTTTCAGAGAGCTGAGGTTGATGGTGACCAAAAGCCACTTGAGCATGTTGGCTCTTTGGTGGTATTATACATGCTAGTGGTTTCTCTCTTATTTCTTCTAGACAAATGTTCAAATCACTAAAATCGCTTAGGATATTGGCACTTGTAATAGGGAAATTCAGTTTCTTATCTTGGGAATCCTCTACTGTGGAGAAGAATTATCACAAAAAGGAGATTATGCCCACTGAAAACTTCAAAGGAGGAAAAATAACCCATAAACATTCTTTACTACAGCACCATCATCCTCCCTCCCTCCCTCCCTCCCTCCCTCCCTCCCTCCCTCCCTCCCTCCCTCCCTTCCTTCCTTCCTTCCTTCCTTCCTTCCTTCCTTCCTTCCTTCCTTCCTTCCTTCCTTCCTTCCTTCCTTCTTTCTTCTATCTTTTCTTTTTTTTCTTGAGACAGCATCTTGCTGTGTATCCTGGGCTAGAGTGCCATGGTATCAGCCTAGCTCACAGCAACCTCAAACTCCTGGGCCCAAGCAATCCTCCTGCTTCAGCCTCCTGAGTAGCTGGGACTACAGGTGCATACCACTACCTCTGGCTATTTTTTTCTCTTGTTAGTAGAGATGAGTGTCTCACTCGTGCTCAGGCTGATGTCAAACTCCTGACCTCAAATGATCCTTCTACCTCGGCCTCTCAGAGTGTTAAGATTACAGGCGTCAGCCACTGAGCCTAGCTCAACATCATCTTTCTTAATGGATTTTCATTTTAAGGGAAAATGGAATAAAGTAGTACATTAGAGATTAACTGCAAGGACAAACAAACCTCCTCCCCTTTTCTCTTTCTCTGTGTATGTGTATGATGTAGAAAATCATAATTTTTCAAGTTCGTTACTGCATCTCTAGAATACTGATTCAGAACATCTTACCTTATAATGACATAAAGCTTAAAAGAAATGACATTTGTTATTGTCATTTACTTTGGTTTTTATTTAGGAAATATCTCAGAGGAGCACATTTTTATAGTTACAACTCCAATGACTAGAAATTATTGGAAATAAACTTGGAGTCAGGTTGTCATCAAATCAATTTAAGGAAATAATTTAATCATTACATACTTAGTGTTTTGCTATGGGTTGTATGATCCTCATTCTGTGCTTGAAAATCATTGTCTTTAATTTAAGAAATGTGGAGTGATGCATGTAAGTTATATCATGGTTCCTCATGTATACTAATGAAATCTCAGAGGCAAACTCAATAGGGTGCAGATATGTACCTCTATAATGAGATTTAATAGTACTAAGTATTAAAATGTTAAAAGAAAAGCAACAATTAAAAAATGTTCCACCTTTTATGTACTCGGTATTAGTGATTCATCTTATACTTTAAAATCCTCTTTTCAATTTGGATTGTTAAAACCTAACATTTTAATTGGCCACTAAATTTGAAAGAAACTACCTTTTAATTTTTTTGAAGGTCATTCCTGTAGCACAATTCTGAATCATTTAACTAAACTTAGAAAAACAATATGCTTGTGCAAAACATTTAGAGACCACATATTTGAACTTTGTTGAACTATTTTATTTCTGGCACTATTCAGTTATCATTTTGTTCCTTTTAAGAATGAAAACAATTTTGTCAAGAGAGACAATGTACAAAGTGAATCTTTACAAATTTTATTACAGTAGAAAGATCTGAAGATATTTAGAATATATACAAATACTTTCCTCCAAATTTAATTTTGTAAAACTTTTCAAACAAAGTGAAACATTAGTTTTACTTTTACTATTTAATATATATAGCAGGGAATCAGACAAAGTGAAAAATAGGAAAGATATTTTGCAAGTCCACTTAGAGTATCATGAAAATTTGTAGTAGTTACTTTAACCTATTTTATAAATTCTATATTGATTTTACTGAAAGTGATGTGAATATTTTAAAATAAAAACACTCAACAATTCTCAAAATATATTACAAAGAAATTTTCAAATTATATCTGTTTAAAACATATTTCTGGTAATTAAAATAGATCATTTTGTTTTAGAAAATAGAGACAGAAAAGTAGCTCTAGATACTTCTCTGCATATTGTCTTTTTGTTTGCATACATAATGTATGATGAGAATGGATGGATAGATATTATGTATACATACACATTTATCTGTTGAATTTTAATTAACATTATAAGGAGAATATGCTTCCATTTTTAAATATTTTTTGAGAAAATACTTCTTAACCACTAAATAGAACCCTTGCTGTTCAACTACAATTTTCTGCATTATGAATTCAGCCATTTCTGTTGCATTTTGCTAATTCTGATAATTATTCTATTATTGAATTTTTGTACTTTTTTACAATTTTTATTTATTTTTCTTCCTATGTCTTTGTCCTCCTCAGAAACCTAACTTTTTAAATTTTACACTACAGTTTATTACCTCCTTTTACTTTCATTTTTTTAAAGTACCATATATTCTTAATTTTGCATAGCATAGTGCAAGTATCTCTAACATTTGTTTCTGTTTCCTATTTTTAAACATTAAGACAATAAATTCCTCTATATTCCTGTCATCATTCTGTAAATATTGTTTTGCAGAATATCCTCCAATATTTTTTTTACCATCTTTAAAAGAGTACTTTGATATCTGGACCCACAAATTTCCTTTGCTTTTCTCATTTACTAACCTTAGCTACCACCTCCTGCAAACAGGAGGAAGCCTGTTCCCTCCTTGTTTAATGACCATCAATGCTGTTTATCCATGATACTTTCCATTTCTTGGCAATTTCCAATTTCCTTGATTGCCTCATGGCCCATACTTGCTCCTAAAAATCTAAGGATTTTGATGGGTTTCTTCCAGAATATGGTTTACTTGTTTTCCTTAACACTGCTATATTTTCAAGGATCAAATATGAAATTAGTCATAAACAGTTTTCCTTCACTAGTATGCTGTTAACACAGTTGGTAGGCTATGAGTTTCTTTAATTTCTGAAAGTTGATGGCAGCCTTAAAAAATTTCCAGGGATTTTGAAGGATTTTTCTTAGTTGAATATTTTATTGTCAATTTCAGTTGGGTTTTTTTTGGATGTCTGAGGATTTAGACATCTTGATAACATCTAGATTTCTTTGAGTATTCTTCATTAAGGTGTTGGTGGCAAGGTTGCTCAATGAATTTGGTTAAATTTTGCATACTAGATCTTTTTAGTCTAATTATATGCTCTCAAGCTTCTGAATTATAAGTTTGTTTATAGGCAGTAGTCATTAGTCCCTCACCCTACACACATGCATTATCTACTTTGCATAAAATAGACTCTCACAATATATGTTTGGTTAAATCTACTCAAATTTGGTATCCTCTTTCCCACTACACCAAAAAACATAGTTTGTGTTCAAACAATCTGTATGACAAGCCTGTATTGCTTTTGATTTTTCTGACCAATTATTATGGGTACAGTGGAAATGAAACAAAGGATGGAAAATGTGACTATTGCTTTTGTCTGAAGGAGTATATGTTAGATTTTTGTGTACCATGGGTATGCGTAGGATTTATTAAATAGAGATTAAGGATGGCAACTTTGGAAATAAAAAAAATATTGAAGCAGCACTGATTTGACTGCTCAAAAATAATTTGGCTTTCAATAATAATTTTTGCATTTCTACTAGAGGATAAATAGTATTTTTAGATATATACTAAAGGAATCAAATTTAAAATATTTTACTATTTATTTGATAATATTAATATTCATGTGTAAACATTTCTTTTGAACACCTGTATTATACTTGTCACTAAAGATTTTTAAAAATATCACCTAAGTAAAACTTCAATTTAAGTAATGTATTTATGTTATCATTTAGAAAAAATATATTTAGGTAAATGTTATCATTTAGAAAATGTGATATTTAAAAAGGTTACATTTAATATAGCTGAAACATATTTATCCAATCTATATTAAAATCATACTGGTACTTTTAAGAGTAACTTAATATTTTAAAATCAATTTATAAACTATGTAACATATATCTGTCTGCCTGAAAACTATGTACGTCTGAGTGTGCATTTGAATGTGTGGGTGTATGTGTGTAAAGCTCCCCAAAATTCCAGGCCCCTTAAGATGTGCTATAAAAGCTCTTGACTATTCAAAGAAATAAAAAGTTTAAAACAAAAAAAGTAATAGAAATTCAATCCAGTCTCTAATACTGAGCCCCTCAAAAGGATCATCAAGAGGCCCCGACTCAGTGACACTTCTCCAAAACACAGTATTTTTCTCTTCTTTCTAACGTTTCTACATCTTGATTGGGAGATTATAACTGCCTTACATCACATTGTTCTATTCTGTATTTCCCTAAATTCCTGGTCTGAGTCTCTTCATTCTCATTCAGATTTCTTCCCACTTCTCCAGTGTGGTCTACATGTCTGCCAGTTTCTATGTATAACAAAACCCTGAGAAATGGAGAGGGCAAAAGCCTTAGAGGGCAGGATAGGAACAAGAGCCGAGCAAGGCAACTACAACCTCATTTGCCCTGAGAGTGTATGCCTGGGAGTGCATGTGTCTGAGAAATGGAGGCAGGGTGCAGGAAGAAATTTCTGGGGGGAATACACTAGCATTAATAAATGCTTTTGCCATCACATTCATATTCATATTGTATATGCATATTCTAGTTTAGATGAAACTCTCATGAGAATTTTGATTAATACTAGAGATAGTAAAAAGTACTTGTAAAGATGAATTCTCACTAGGAACATCATTTCCTCACCCTCTCTAGAAGATTTCCTGTGTGAAGTTTTTCTTGACACTTTCCCCTTCTGAATACAGCAGTAATTTTTCAATGCTTCATTTTAAATTTCTTTAAAAATTTAATGTGGAGATACTTTTAAATTTGTTTAAAAATTTAATGTGGTAATACTTTTTTTCATAAAACATAAGACGGGACTTAGGAAAACATACACATTGTAATTTTCATAACAAAACCCCCTAAATTTAAATAAGACACATATATACAAATATATGTACACACATCTACTTAAAAATACATTATATGTAATATGCTTATAAATTAATATTATTCTTTAAATTATAATGAGGAAAAAGGGTGCCTGGAAATAGCAGGACCTCTCTCACTCATTAACCATATAAAAATGAACATTTCACACACATTGGGTATAGTAGCTCCCTCTGCAAAATTCAGTTGAAAGTCAAGGTTCTGGGTCAAATCATTTGTACTATGACATTGATACATCAAAAAATCAACTTTATTTTTATTTCAGCATATTATGAGAGTACAAATGTGTAGGTTACACATATTGCCTTTGCCCCACCTGAGTCTGAGCTTCAAGCGTGTCCATCCCCCTGATAGTGTGCACTGCACCCATAAGGTGTGAATATACCCATTCCCCCCACCTGCCGGACACCCGATGAATGTTACTACTATATGTGCACTTAAGTGTTGGTAAGTGTTGGCAAAAAGTCAACTTTAAAACCTGCATGGACTTGTTATTTTTTATTTACGTTAGATATCCTTCCATAAATAGAAGTTTCTAATTGGCTTACAATCTACAAATATAGAATGCTGAGAAGTGGAGTCCCATAATTATAAGGCTGTCATATGTTTTCCTTTTGCTTATATTTTTAAAAAAATTCCATTTTAAATCTTTAAAATATACATGAAACCTTTTAATGCTACTAAAATTTTTTTCTGCCACAATATCATTGCATGTGAACAAAAGGTCAGGAATAAAAAGTACCTGAAAAACATTGTCCTTCAGTAAAACAGAGGGAAATCTTAATAAAGGTTCCAGAAAAGTTGACCCCTATTATAACAGAGAAACAATTGCATGGTTTTATATTATTAATATTTTTGTTCTCTGTTTGTAGGTAAGGGTGGAAAATAAATAAATGTGAATAGATGGAAACAATTATACAAAAGGGAAAATTAGGAAATGTAGTAAATTGTGATAACAGAACAAATTTGTAAATAATCTAGTTAGAAAAAAATCATAAATTTATTTTAATTTTAATACTACTTTCTTAACATTTCAATAGATATTATGTAGAACACAGAAAACTATTTGTCATATAAACATAAATAATATACAAAATGATTCAAATAGAAATGTAAGTTGAAAGACCCACTTTAAAAACTGAAAATTAGTTATCTGGGAAGATACACTTTTCTTTTTGTACCATCCTCACTCTAAATTCTCCATTTCCCTGAATAGAAATTTCTCAGTTTCAGCTAAGTATTTCAGAAGTCCCTAAACCTGAGAAAGAAAAGTCACATACATCTGGGGAAACAATTCTTATAACATAGAATACTAGTTAAGCCTACTGATTCAGGAGCCAGACTGCTTGGGTACAAGTCTCTAATATTTAACTGCTCTACAACCCCTGGGTCAGCTAATAAGCCTTAGTTTTCTGGACCTCACTTTTCTTACATTTAAATTTAGATAGCAATTTTTTAATACATTGAAAGAAATTTAGAACAAGATCTTCTATCTACAAGCTGGAGAAACAGGGATGCCCATGGCATAATTCAATAAGAAGCTACAGACCTAAGATCCTGGAGGGGTTTTAGTCCAGGAGTTTGAAGGCCTGATAACAGAATCTCCCATGTCTGAGAGTAGGGGGAAAGAGTTGTTCCCAGCTTCCTAGATCAAGGAGAGAGAAAGAATGTGCCCTTCTTCTGCCTTTTTATTCTATTCTGGCCCCCAGTGCATTAGATGAAGCCTGTCCACATTGGTGGGGGTGATCTTCTTTACTCAGTCTACTGATTCAAATACTAATCTCTTCCAGAGATACCCTTGCAGACTTACCTGGAAATAATGCTTTAGTAGCTATCTGGGCATCCCTTAGTGCATTCAAGGTGGCACATAAGATTTACCATCACTGCTGTCCCATCAAATATTTTATTGTAGTGTGTTATAGTGATTTTCAGTTTGAGTAATGTTAATGTTTTGGCACTTCTATACACATTACACAATTTATTGGTTAAACATTAGAACAATTGTATAAAATATTTATTTTTATCTTTTAATACTTTGGATTTAAATAACTCAAATGTATCCTTCAAGGGTACCTGGAGGAAACACAAGGCACTATTAGGAATCATTTTAAAGAAAATTTAAATAAGGGATACTTTCCAGTAGAGCAGCTGGGATAAGGGAACTGATGAGGGAAACTGAGTATCCTAATTTCTAGCCATCGTGGAAAGCTGAAGGAGCAAGGGATAAAATGGAGTTATGGAAGGCAAATATGAGCTGGAACTCATAGGTAGTCGCCAGAAAGGACTGTGCAGCCACAGCCAGAAAGAAGTACAGTGTCAAGTTATACAGCAAATGGGGCAAGAATGGTCCCACCTCTCTTTCCTCCTGCCCTCTTCCTATCCCTCTGATTGACTAAACCCAAACAGAAACCAGGGGACAAGGGAAACCAAGTTGGTGCAGTACCTAGGGCACACTGAAAGGGACATAATGGGTCTGGGGTTAGGAATAGCAGACTAAGGATGGAAAATAATCAAAATAAATGAGAAAATGAATGTATACATTATATCAAAATCCATATTTCCAAAGCATTTAGATTCTGTGCAATTTAGAATTAGCCACATGATAATTTTGATGGAATAACATCTATACTTTGAATCCATAATCATCACAAATATGACCCTATTCATTAAGATTCCTTAAATTAGATGATTATATACTCATTTTCCCATTGTGTTGTAAAGGTTCCTAAGTAGCTTTCCTGGCAGCAAATTATCTGTAAGAAATTAGGTAAATTAGACCCATTTAATTAACTGTGACCTCATTGACCAAATAAAAGTTGAATAGTAGATTAGTGTGGGATTATCGTTGTCCCCCATGAAGTAAATATGAGAGGTTTGGCTCATTAAGTGAATAATTTTCCAACTTATTATCAATATAAAATTGTTTCTACTTGTAGTTTTGGCCAATTGGCATAACTTTAGAAGGAAAGGTGGAGAAAAGGGAGAATAAATTACGTTTATACCATGACTGCAGACTGAGCAAAAAGCAAATACAAAGAAGATGGCAAAGTGTGAGAGATTACTCCTTAAAAATCCAACCTACCATGGAGTGGACATGGAACAACTTCTGGATCATTGTCTCTGTTCTAACAGGTTACTTACTCTTCCTAGCTCCCTTACCCTGTTATCTCTTTCTTTTCTCTTAGCTTCAATTACACAATATGCAGTGATGTATAATTAGGAAGCTTCCCCATGATGCCATTAAAATATTTAAAGAACATATTAGAACAGAAAATTATTGCTGTGGAGTTGCTATTTATGCACTTTTAATCCTAATTTAAAAACTGAGGAAAGAAAGAAATTACTATTTCCCTCAAAAATCCAAAATACAAATGTAAATTTTAGAGATTTCTCCTACTTACAGCAGACTGTTAAAATCAGTTATAAGCCTAAATATAATAAATCTGAATGAAATTTTAGTAAATGTAGAAATGTGGTAAAATAAAAGGAACTTCAAAAAAGACTGACATTCAGGACTATGCTTTTTTGCCATATCTTGTTTTCCCTTTTTGTTTATTTTTAGTTCATATTAGTTACCATTGTTTTAAACACATGGTTCACTGACAACAACTAATTGAAAGAGGTTTACAGACCTTTAAAAGTAAATATATGCAAAGGTAAATGTGCATAATGTCTTAAAGAGGACATTTAAATCTGACTTTTCATTGAAGAAGGAAAAATAAACCATAAAATCACAGGAGGTGCAAATAGGTAGTTAGATAAATGAAATTCTCTTTAATGTTCGGGCTTGGTACAGTCACTTTCAGGAAAGATATCTCAATCCAATTCTGAAGATAGTATTCAATAATAAAATCTCTACAATAATCTAATTGTGGTGTTATGTAGTGGGGGGAGGGGTGGTGCAGCTGGAAGGGGTTTGAGTGTAACACTTACTCTTCCATTGTATAATATATCCTGTGTTCTTCCAGAGAGCACCAAAAGCTAGTACATAGAAGCAAGAGTAAATTAGCCCCAGGGAGCACTGTCTCTGTGAGATGCCAGCCTTCAGCTAAAGTAGAGATGAGTTTCAAGTTGC
This sequence comes from Microcebus murinus, assembly GCF_040939455.1. Classification (NCBI taxonomy): domain Eukaryota; kingdom Metazoa; phylum Chordata; class Mammalia; order Primates; family Cheirogaleidae; genus Microcebus; species Microcebus murinus. The sequence continues at coordinate 38,488,096 of NC_134115.1, read as the reverse complement.
TGGACACCCCCATACAGCAGTAAAAAGATATAAGATATCGACACGCTCAGCTGCATCTTGTTAAAAGCTTCCTGCGGGTTGGCAGAATGAAATCTTTATTTAAAACACACAAACTATTGTCAAGGGAAAGATGGAAAAGAGAACACAGTAAAAGGGCCAAATGTTCTGCTTCAGCCACCAGAAGCAGAAATGAAGAAGTGGTCACAATGTCTTTGCAACGACAATGGCAGAAAAGGTAACTAACACGACCACATCAGCATCCATCTGTTCTTCCCATGGTTTCGAGATGCATTATTTCTTTTATTATTAATTATATGTGTTTCCGGGGGAGGACAAATATATTATTATGACTAGCAGGAGAGGAAATAATTTCTGCTGCCACTTGGCATTAAGTACAGTAGTGTATGTAATGAGTGAGTGATGACAGGAAACGTAGCAGCATCATTGAGCCCAGCAATCCTCCTACCAATCCGCTCCAACTCTCACTCGGTAGTGAGAGGCTTAACAGAAAGTTCATGTAAAACCATTATTGAACACTGACAGGAAGGAACTGAGACAGGAGTGAGTAGTGTGTATTTGTGCAGAGAGGAAGAAGGAGGGAGAGAGAGTGAGTCAGTCGTCATCATTTGGGGCAGAAAGCACCCTAAGAGGGGCAAGTGCTTTACATAATTACAAAGAGATGTACACTTGCACACATGGTACAAGTCATTTTTGTTTATATCTCATCATTTCCAGGAACAATTTTAAGTGATAATGATTGTGTGGAAGTGAACCGTCTTAGATGGGTGAATTCAGAGGCTTTAGGGAGGCTGAGCAGGGAGCAGGCAGGGGATGGGATCAGAAGGGTCACTTCTGAAGAGCAAAGGGACATAGCAAGCAATGAAGCAAGAATAAAAAGAAAAAAGGTGAAAGGACCCTGGAGAAAATGTCACCTCTATTAAGCTTTATTTCTCTTTGGGAGAAAGTGACATTTCTGCTACTAGATCATGAACACATAAGGAAAGTAGATGGCTAAATGATTTTGTGTGTGTGTGTGTGTGTGTGTGTGTGTGTGAGTGTGTGTGGTTTTTGCTACAATGCTTAGAGCACCTTTGACCAGATAGTGCCTGGAATGATTTCTGTTCCATTATTACAAACAGGATATTTTGGCTTTTTCTTCTAAGCACCAGCGTAGTGACATTGCTCTCTCTTTAGCAGGAGACAGAGCATTTGTTGCCTATAGCTCTATGCTCCAGTCAGACATAAATGATAGTAAAGTGAGAACAAGCTTGTTGCTAGATTTCTCTCATCCTGCTCACCTTCTCCCCCCAGCTCCAGCCCCCACTGTAAGCTCTGCTCACTGGGTCTAGGGTCCTCTCCCCTTGCCTCCCTCGTCTGTGGCGCACCACCTCTCAGGTAGTGACCACTCGACCTCGGGGTGCCAGGTGTGGAAGAACCTGCCCCTCGTCCCTGCCCGCGTCCTCTGCTCAGTAGCGAGGCTGTGTTTCAGCAACTCTTTTTACACGGTTTCCCCTTCTCCACTACCATCTAGGCAGAGCCCCATCTCTCCCTCAAGCCCAATCAGGCGCCCAGGAGCCCCAGCTGAGAACTACGCCCGGAGATGAAGTGCGCTGCCCTGCGACAAGCGACCCCTGCTCCCTTTCCCTCCACCTCGCTAAAGTCGGCTCTTCCTGAGCATCGATTACATTGCGAAATTACATGTCTGTCCTCTTTACCTTTTAAACCCGCCACCCCTGACCCCTGACCGACAGCCTCCCGATCCAGAGAAAAGCGTAACGTAACCGAAAGCACACGCGAACACCTGCAGAAGCGCCAGCGGGCTCCGCACCTGGACAAGTCCTCTGTGGCTTTAGTGGCCGGGAATAGCCCGTGCCTGACATGTCCTCCTCTCCCCGCGCGCACCGCTTCCGCGCGGAGCCCCGGGGTCTCGCCAGGGCACCGGGGGCGCGGGCCGGCCGGATCCGCGTCGGGGCAGCTCCCGGCCGGGGCACGCCGGGGCTCCCCTCCTCCCGCCGCCCCAGCTCGCTCCGCCGCCGCCGCCGCCCGGGCGGGCGCTCGGAGCATCCCGCGCCGCCGCGTCCTCCCCGCCCCGGCGCCCGCCCGCCCGCCCGCCCGCACGAGCGGGGTCCGCGCAGCTGGCAGCCATCAAGTGGCTCGTTAAGGAAATGCAGGTGAGTGCGTGCGGCCGAGCGGCTGCTGCTGGAGACGTGGGGTGTGTGTGCGCCTGTGTGTGCGAGCGCGAGGAAGAGGGAGCGCGATCCAGCGAGTGCGGGAGCGGCAGGCGACGCTCGCCGCCCCTGCTCCCCGCCCAGCCGCGCCCGCACCCGGCCGCCCGAGCGCGCGGGGCAGCGCCTCGCCCTGACGGAGCCTCGCCTCCGCCTCCTCTTCCTCCTCCTCCTCCTCCTCGCCGTCTCGGCCGCTTCTCCCGGGAGCCGCTCGCCGGCCTCCCCCACCCCGCGCCCCCCTCCCAGCCGAGCCCTCCCGCGCCGGTCTCTCCTCCTCCTGCTCCAGCCTCCTCCCCTCGCGCGCCGCGCTGACAGCCAGCCTCGGCCGGGAGAGTGCGGGGACTTTGCCTTCAGAATAATTTGCAGGACCCAAGCAAGCTTTTCGGAGCGCCCTTTAAAAAAAAAAAAAGAAAAGAAGAAAAAAAAAATTTCATCCTTTGCCCCCTCCCATCAGAAAAGAAGATCCCACTCTGGAAGCAACCAGAACCTGAGACACCCTACCAAAGCCAAATCCTGACGGGCTGCTGTGCATGTGCCGTCCCTTTTTGCAGTTTATTCTGGGCCTGTGTGGAATAGAAAGACAATTCTTTATTGGACTGGTAGGAAAGAAAAGAGAAGACTCCTCAGGGTTTCCAAGGAGGACTGGAGCGGCTGCTTTAGTAAGTAAACTGTGCTTTTGTATTTCTTGTCTCTAAAGTGAAGCATATGCCGAATGCTTTTTCCCCAATGGCATGGACAGTTTGTTCGTTTCACCAGGGAAGAACTTGACTTATATAACTTCAGTAGTTCCTATTTGAGAAGTGGTTTGCTAAGCATTTTTTTTTTTTTTTTTTTTTTTTTTGAGGAAGAGCACTTAGAGCACTTCAGTATGGGCAGCCTTACTGGTAATCTGATTTTTAGACGCTTATTGTTCAAGGGAAGCCTGGTTTGTGAAACGCTGGTTGGTAAAATTTAAGGACAGTTACCCAGAAAAAGCTTGAGTATTGGTACCCTACTGGCTCACTTCTCCTGCCACCTTCAACCTTAACCCTAATCCACCCTTACTCCCATCCTAGTCTGACTTGGTTGTTTTATCTTCAGTTCTGTAGAGCAGTAGAATAAAGAAAAATTGGGTCAAGGGAAAGTTAATAAAGATGGTTTGAAAGATCAAATGAAAATCCTGTTGAGATTTCTTCATGACTATGAACAGATAATATGTGGAAGAAAAAATCTGGAACTAGCATAGTTGGAGAATTTGGATGAACTTAATTTGGAGAGGGAATGTGAAAAATGCTTTGGAGTGGGCAGAAGCTGATACTGTGACTTTGACACAGCAGATTATAAACTGTGACAGGGACTCAGCAGCCAGTGACAGGTTTAAGGTGTCTCCTAAGGCTGAATATCTCTGCATCAAAACTTTTGTAGGCAGTATTCCTCTTGGGGCTAACAGCACCATGCCAGTAGCTGCAGCATTTTTGTAAAAACAAGTAGGACACTCTTCTTTCTAGGAAAGGGTTAATGGTTCTTTAAAAAAAAAAGATTTATAGTCTAACATTTGCCAATAACATTTTAATATCTAAATAAAACCTTTGTGTTATGTCAGGAAAAATATAGTTGAGTCAGTTTGTTTTGCACAAGAGTAAGAGAATCAATAATATTTCAGCATTTTTTTCTTTATCACTGCCAAATGGATTCTGAATCTAATTCTTCTTGCATTGTTACATATACAGTAGGTACAGTAGGAATTGCAATTTAGATAGAACAGAACTGATTTTTAAAAATTCAAAGTTCTTTGACACAGTTACACTTATACTGAGTAGAGTACCATAGTGATTAGAAAAAGTTTCTCTTTTATCTTTAACTTTCAATTTTCTGTCTCAGTATAAAACACACTTTTCTACTGAAAACACTTTATGAGTAAAAACCAGATTGAAAATTAAAACTACTTATCTCACAATTTCTTTCATTAAAACAGCTTATATTCAAATGATACCTAAAGGTTTTTTTGTATTTAATTGTTGATAATGGTAAAATGAAAAGATTTTTACCTCTATATTTACTCAAGTAAGTATATAAAAGAAGTTGTATTCATTGAGCATTGGTTTTAAAAATTAGAAGAGTAAACCAATGTACAATTGTTAACAATGGTTAAAAAAGGTAGAGATCTTATAGAGTTGTTATGATTATTCAATGTTGAAAGCTCTGAATATCCTGGGACATAAGTTTTAGGATGATGAGATAGGACAATAGGACAGTTGATGAATTTGGTGACATGAAGTTACCATAGATGGAAATCATTTGAAAAAGATAAGTTATTGTTTCTTGAATATTACTTTGTTTCCTGTCCAAATGGATTTTCTTAGAAGTATCACTGCTCACAGCTGCCATTTCTATTATTGGTTTAAAAATTAAATAATTTAAATTGAAGCCCTTGCTTGGTCAGATCTGGATTATAGCATATGACCTCTACTCATATGTGACCTCATCTATCTGAGATGGTTTTTGCTATTTGAAAAAAATAATTAATTATTGAAAAATAAAAGGGAAGATTTTACCTAAGTAGCCAAATTTAAGAGTGTTTCAAACATATTGTTACATATATTACTATAGGACATATGTTCCACAATAGGGAGGGACACGACAGAATTGTTCATCCTTGTTGAATTTCTCAAAGCAAAGATTTATAATTGACATTAAAACTAACCTGACATACATTCTGCTTCTGTTATAATTATGTCATAGTGCTGAGGAAAATAGCATGAATTAAAGCTGTTTCTAGTACAGCTTGCACATATATTTGATGACTGTCTTTATGTAATAACAAAGCTGGGTGGGGAGATTAAATTGTTAGCTTTTTTGCCACCAGCTTTCTGTGGTATACAGAGGTAGTTGCAACTTTAAAGTTTAAAGAAGAAAGTTGCTAGTGTCAGCAGTAATGTGTTTTATTATGCAATTGTTCTTGTTATTCAGATCAGATAATGGCCCGATGAAATACATAAGCAGTCTGCAGGGAATGAATGATTAATTCCTCTAACATGTGCTTACGAAAGGAGTTCTTACTAATAAAGTGCTGTATACCTGCATTTGCTTACACTTGCAGTTGGTGAAGGCAAACATATTTTTCTTTTCCTTTAATATTAACATCGAATTTATAAGTCTACACCTGTAACTATAGCAACATAAAGATGATTTTGTAGACCACATGGCTTTATATTTTATGGAACTTGGGATATGATTACTAGTTACTTAAAACAATTCAGAAAGTAAGATAATATTAATTAGATGTGATATTGGAAGATTGAACTATTTATAAAAATTATTTTGTTTTTCCGGGTATGGAATGACATTGTATCTTTGCTGTGTATTATTAGTAGGATGTATGAATGCAAATGTATGCAGATACAAAGTTATGCAAGTGCACATTTTTCCTTAATAATGTTAAGTGTAAGTGAAAAACTAAAATACTGCTAGGTATAGGAAAGAATTAACAGAATACTATGTTAAAATCTTAGGAATTCCTAATAGTACACATGACAATTGTGGTTGCCACTGGTGTAAATTGTTTTGCGGTTACAGAAGTATCGTTAATGTAACTTTTGATATCACTACCTTTGTAAAACTGGATTGTGGTAGGAGGTGGTGAATTGACAAGTTTTATATGGTAATTTGAGAACAGGTGACCTGAAATGCATGCTACACCTTGGAAATTTACTTTCTAGTGTCTATTTTTTTAGAAATTTCTGAAAAATGTGATTTTCAAAATTGCATAACTAAATATATCCGTCAGTGTCCATCAATCATCTATCTATAGCTATCTCACCATTAATACAACAAATAATTTTATTGCAAGGTTCCTCTGTTGTTTGGAGGGAATACTTTAATTTCAGTAATATTTTTTTGGACTTACACCTATCCTAAATTTAATAAACATTAACAATGCAAATGATATGATGAATATTCAATAATGCTAATTTAAAAATTAAAATGAAAATTAGATGAATAGGATTTCGTACCCATTTGAATGTGATTTGATTTTATTCATCCTCTTATATACTTAAGTGCAATTTCTTTACAACTACCATCAATTCACTTGGATTTTATTGGGTTTTTCAAAAGCAATTGGGTATCAGTAAAGAATAAGTACATTTCCACTGGTACAATCAAATATAGAAATTAACTGTACTTGCCATGAGGTTTTCAAACTCTTAAAATGTACTGAGTGAAGAAAAATGAAGAGTCAAAAATGAACATTGTCCACTAGATGAACATTTCATGTGACTGTGGAGACAAGGGTTTTGCATTTTCCTCTCGTGCTTAGAGTCAGCAGTGTGACCCTAGGGAGGTAACCTGGACTCCCTGTAGCTGGCTTTTCTCCTCTGTCAAGTAAAGAAATTGGCCTAACAATTTGAGATCTTCCCAATTCAAAAATCTCATGTACAAAGCTATATTACTGGATAATAGCGTTTAGCAAATCATCAGATTATACTGTGGCAGTTTGTGAAGACATATAGGAGTTAGGCATAGCCATGTTGTTTGCAAGAAGGCAAAGGGAATTGTCCTGAAGCCATGTTAGCACTGCATGATGCTTGTTATGTGGATTGAATGTTTATTTGGAGTGTCTTTGTGGGAGGAGGAAGATGGGGAATATGGAAGGAAGGGGGTGGCTTAAAGTTCTTCTAAACTACACTTTACTCCTGTCACTGAGAGAACTTTACATGGACAAGTACTTTTGGATTTTATTACTCTAGTCAATACCAGAAAAGTATGAGAAGATAAAAATCAGAGGGGGTGTTTGGTGTCTTTGGCCTTCTTTTTTCCCTCTCTTAATTTAAAATAAGGTATAGGTTATTTTATCATATCACATTTAGACAAATATGTACAATTTAAGTAAATTTATATTTTTCCTTGCATACATGTTATAGACTGTCAGAATTAGAAAGAACCATTGAAAAAATTATATGAGCCCTTGCATTTTAAAGAGGAAATTGAAAACTTCAAAGATTGAAAGACATAAAGCTGGACTGAATTTTCCAATTTCACAAATTTTACATCCCTGTTCGGTGGCATCTAAGATGCTATATTGGCAAGTAAATACATGGACAAAAATTTATACACCTGTTAGTACCTTACCAATAAAATAATTCCATTGATCATGTAAGGTGCAATGTATTTTTTTCTAAAAAAATTTTATAATAACACTTCTATTCATGAAAAATAAACACAGAGTGAATATGTAAAATGTTCATTTTAAATGCTTGCTTTTCGTAAAAAAAACAAGAATTTATTCTTCAGTAGAATACACATGATGTAATTGATGAACTCAGAAACTTTTTTTCTGTCTAGGAAAAGGCCAATCCTTTCCTTTTTGTGATATAATATTTGAATTGTAGCAAGTAGACATATACTTCTATAAAATGTATATTTTTTAAATCATTGGAGCCTGAGAGATCATGCTGTCTACTTCATTTTTTCAACTTGAAAAATATAGTTGATATAGCCAATTAATTATGGAGACACTATTTGCTTTTCATTTTGTGTGTTTGCATGTACGTATGTGTGCTTAAACACATCTGTTCAAAATGGAACTTAGTGAAAATGGTGGGCTCAAAAACTTTAGGAGTATATGTACCATAATTGAATAGTCAAAGAGAAAGGATTTCTCTTTGTGTGTAATATATCAATCAAATTTCTCTTGGTGTGTAATATATCAAATTGCTCTCTGATTATTTCTTAAATCTAATAAAAATTTAACAATGCACCATTTTACCAAGGCCTTGACTCTTGTAATGAGTTTGCATATTTTCAGAATACCATATTATAATAATTAAATATTTTTAAAGTTGAGAGAATGGTAAAGTGAAAAGATTGTACATTTATATTTTCATATACATTTACTCACATTAGATGCTAAAAAAGGAAGTGTACAAATTCATATTTGAATATATACATTTAATTTAAAATTAAAGATGGCTTAAATGTATACAGTTTTAACTGGGATACCTTGTATGATTCATTGCACATGTGATGTTATCTGATTTATTATGTAAGGGAACAATTAAAGTGTTACAATTAAACACAGAATTAGTGAACTTTTGAAATCTTTTTAAAGCTTTAAGTAATCAGCTACACAAGTCTATTAAGGCATTCATCGTATTGAAGCCATTATAAATTATATTTTTAAAAACGATTCAAAGTTGTATTTCTCAAATGTAGTTTGTATGAAAAAGGGGACCCCCTTCAGCAGCTACATAAACAGAGGACAAAGCTAGGCAAGCATTGTGTGTTCGTGCTTTTTTTTTTTTTTTACTACTAAAACATGCATCATGGGATTTGTGTCATAGGAATAATTCTATTACCTTGTTTGATTTGAATGGTCCTGGGTAGCTTGGGACAAAGACCTAAAGCACAGTTTCCTTCCAATACGAAGAAAATAACCTAAATCTTATATTCTATCTCCAATCCCAGGAAAGGTTAGAGTATGGAACTAGAAAAAATAAGCCAGAACACTGGAGTCCTTCCTTCCTATTTCTAAAACTGAACTGGTCTAGGCCACTTGTCCAGACTTTTATTTAGGAAGCAGAAAAAAATACTCATGTAAGCTATCATCCCTGAGATATCTCAATACAATGACCTAGAATTTTTATAACCAAGGGTACAAATTCTGGTCAGAGATAAAGGATGGAGAGGGGAAAAGATGGAGTGAGGAGAGACTTGTTAATCTAACCCTAGAGACTATATTCTTCCATTTTTTAATTCTTCCCACAGGTGGTTATCAAAATTAGAGATAAGTATCTTCACCTTGGGGCAGTGATCATCAAATTAACAGGAAAATCTGGCTCACACTTTCATTGTGCCACATTTCCAGTTTTTGCCGTTGCTGCCATATATCCATCTGGAAACATTGAGAAGAACAGTTTATCACTTTATGATCTATATTAATTCCTACTTTATTTTGCCACAGATAGGACAATAGTTCAGGTACTATAGCCATATTATGCACTAGTCTAGAAGTTACATCCTCTTGTTTTCCAACTAGTTCATGTCAAGTCAGGGTCACTAGTCTGGATTATACAATGTGCCTCACATGGCAAAATAACCCATGCAATATAATGCAGTCCCTAACTATAATGCATATTGAGTCTCCTATGTGTTAAGGAGTGCTTGCTAAAACACTTATATGTTAGGAATGTAAAACTGGCCAAACTGTGACAGTGACCATTCTATGGTATTATGAGATGTGTTCACATTATCATTGAATTTTTTATTTTGTAAAGTGGAATCTCCCTAAAGCATCTCCCCCTTTATGTCAATGACATATTTCCAGGTACAGACCTACTTTTACCTTTTTGTCCTTCTCATTTTCTGTCTTCCTTAGTCATAGGTATCTCTTCTATAATAGAAGCTGGGTGGAAGCTGTGTTGCTTATGAGGCAGTTGGAAGGTGTGCTGTATTCCACTGGAATTTGTTGGCATTCTTCATCATCTTATCACTACAACACTAATTCCTAATGTGTGTCCCACTCCCCAAAGTTCTAGAAGGTAGTAAAGCATGATAAGAGTACACTGTACTATCCCCATGTTGGCACAATATAGAAAACACAAATATATCACCATATTACTCTGGCAGCTTATAATCTATGTAACAAATTCTTTATATTTCAAAATTCATAGCATACAACACAAGTTACAGTCAAGACTCATGTTATTGTTTTCAGCTGTAAGCACAGCATAATAGCTGAAGTGCTTTGGTTTTCTCAGGAAGGAGAACAGAGAAAAATGAGGAAATTCTGCCTGTACATTTTGATATGACATATTTTTATGAGACCTTATAATGTGTACTTTGGATGAAATAACCAAAAGAAAAGGTGAAAGTTTAAATTTTTAGAAATGTACTGGTATTGTTAGATATCTCTGAAGTTAATAAATTACCCTAATTTCATGTCTTGATTTCTTTTGAAGAAATCATGGAAACATTTCTGATTAATTTTAAAGAGTTTCACTTTTTGTTTCCCCTAAAAAAACCTTATCAAAGTTGTATTCATGTTACTACCCATCAAATACTACTCAGTAGTAACTTTTGAAAAACTGTGCCTGGATGATGTATTTTTTCACCATCAAAAAAAAAAAACTTTTATATTTCTAAATTTTAATGCTGAATTATGTGCATCACAAAGAAAAATATTTTTCCATCATTTGTAATTTTCCATTGCATTATATAATATGCTCAATTAGTTCTCAATTGATGTTTATTTATGGTACCTATTTCAATGGACCATGGCTTATAATTTTAGTGTGTAAAGATATCCGGTGGCTTCTCCTCTGAATGGGTGTGTTTATTCTATGTCATATGTGCATTTGTTTCCTCCTAGGAAACATGTGGTTAGCTCTGCAAGAATGGCTTAGCCTCTTCATTTATACCTGTGTGGTTGAAAACAGCAAAGCTTTCTTGTGGTACAATTGTGTGCTCACAGGATTGAATTCAGTACTTCGTTCTCCCATTTCCCTGCCCCTCAGGAAGGTATTCTTTCCTTTTTATTTTTTTAGGGGCTTGAAATCTTGCTATTTTCCCATACATCCTTCCTACTTTGAAAATATGGTAGGATTTAATAACACAAATTACGTATTTGCTAAGACACATTGATACTGGCTTTTTGAAGTAGTGTATCAGTGCATTTTAAGAGATATTCTAATTGTATTGTAGAGATACCTGTAGATGGCTATTTTCAGAGAATGGAATTTTATGAAATATCCAAAAATGCTTTGGTGTGAAATCTTATGTCTGCTGACCCAGGAGACGAATGATCTTAGGAGGCTAGGTCAGAAGAGATCGTACGGTTCCTACCAGAGCAGACTTCTTTTCTCCTTTATTCAACAGTCTCTCTCTTCCCATTTCTGTTTCTACTGCCAAGTCTTCCTTTTCTGCCCAGTTTATTTGACCTTCATGGAGACCTGGTGTTTTAGATACATAGGGATAAAGAGATGACTGTTGGCCTTGTGCGAATATAAAAGGGTATGCTATTAAGATTTTAAAATAGATTATACTATAGTGTGTATTGTGCAATTTCTTTACATCTCATTCGTCTCTCTCATCAAAATAATAATCCACAATTCATAAGTGCTCTATCACTTCTTACGTTGGCATTAAAAGAAAGAAGAAATTACAACTTTTTTTGTTTTCTAAATTAGAGTTGGCTTCAAGGTCACTAGGATCTTGTTTTCTTTTTGGGTTCTTGAAATATTTTATTCCATAATACCTTCTCATGAACTCTGAAGAAATCTTCAGATAGAAGTTGATAATAATAGCTAACATTTATTGACTCCTTCCTATCTTCCAGTAACTCTCTGTGCATTTTAACTTATTTATTCCCATATCAGCCCTGTGAAGATGGCATGATCGTTACCTGTAATTTACAAATGAGGAAACTAAAGTATGTAGAGGCTAAGTAACTTGCCCAAGATTTATAACACATTTTCTAAGATGTACAGCATTAGTTCATGAGAGAAAGGCCATAATTGCGTAGATCCTATATATATAGACAATTGGAAAAAGGGCTGGATACTGGATCTGCTTTTATACTGCAATTCCTTTCAAATGAAGAAAACATCAGTTTTCCTAAGTATATGATTACAAATGTGAATGCAGGAGGACAGATATTGTAAAAGTGCTGTTCAGGGGAACAAAGAAGCAGGGGGCAAATCGCATCAAGGCAAACTAACTTCAGGTATCTCCTCCGAAAGTTAAGGGCTAAGTATGGGACAAAAGCTTCTGAGTGTATTCCTTTTCTTTCTTTGGGATTTCTGATCCTGCAGAGACCCTGATATGCCCTCTGGTTTTCCCTGTGGTAGGCCTCCAAGCTCGGGTCCCTTTTCATGGGAGATTGATCAAGGTTCTCACCACTCAGGTCTGTTGGCCACAGATTTTATGCTACATCAGCTACTTAAACACCTGGCTTCACCTTGTGACTGATGACCAAGAGCCACAATTTTTGAGGTCCAACCAAGAGTTTTGAATCAGTTTACCTGATTCTAGGGTGGGATAGAAATGAAAAGGCAGGGAAGATGAGCTCCTGATGCACTATGGAGTAGAGTTTAGGGTCAAGAGGGTCCCATGTGACAGGGACTATAATTCAGAGTATCTTAATGCATGTCCCACAGGATAAGTGAGATTGGTGTAATTAACTGATGCAAAATGAAATATAAGGATGTAGATCATGAGCAGTAAAGAAATGAGTAAGAAGAGGAAAACCAAAAATTGGTCCTGCAAGTCATTTTCATTATTATTTGTATGAACTACTTATTATTTATGCCCCATTGCCATACATCCTATTTTTTATACAACTGTATCACATTGGATTAATTTTGTTGTAAATTTTACTTAATTGCAACAGTAAACTACTTTACAAATTTTTTTCCTTTCATATGTTGTTCAACATTCTTATATTCTAGTATAGCTACTTATTTGACACTTAAATGGAGAGAATATGAGTTACAACATAACTCATGGAATAATATTGAGATTATATGGAGAAAACAGTTAAACTGTTACCTCTATATTAACTAAAAAATGTTGAATAAAGTAATCCTCAGTTAACATTTATTGGGTTTCTAATATATGAGAAATGCTTGATGCATAATCATGTAAACCTGCTGCCCTATATTTTAGAGGGCAGGATCAATGTCTTGGTTGTCATGTAAAATTATCAAAACTGCTACATGACTTAAAAATTGAATGAAAATGTATTGGCTTTGGTCTTTCCCAATTATGGACTTAACACTTCTTATGTCTTAAGTATATATTTATCAAGTTATAATTTTAATTATTACCACAAGATGGCAAAGCACATACAAAAATTGTTTTTTCCCTAAATTAGGAGAGATACACAAAATAGATACAAATAATAGAAAGTTAAGTTGTTTTATCACTTACTACTTTAAGAGCATCAAACTTCTTCCTTTCAGGTGTGAAAGATATGCACTTAGTGAACAAGGTAATTGGATTATCTTTTCCCCTATGAGACAGCTTCTTTTTTCCCTAAGGTCTTCTGATTGCTTGTTAAGAAAATTCAATGAATTTTCAGTTGTAAATGAGAATTGAGGAGGGGAAAATGTGCCAGACAGGGCAGTTTTATGATTGCAAACTTGTCCACTAGAGACATTCATAGAACTGCTAAACTGTTAAATTGCTTGTTATAAGCTAGAGTTTTCGCCTCTCACTAAAAAGCTTAAAGGAGGAGTAGTCAAAAAGACAAAACAAGGAAGCCTTAGAATATTTAACACATCAGCAATAATATCATTTTATTTTCTTTTCTGTTTACAAAGAAAGAAGACAATCTTCAGGTTCACAGGTTTTTGTATTTTTTTAAACAGGTATTCTTTAAATGTAATATACATTTCAAGATGTATGATAATGTATACTCATTATATACAATACAGTTTAAACATATGTGTATGTAGTACAAGATACCTTGAATTAGGTCTCAATAGGCAAATAGATGTAATAGGTCCAATTATCTAAACTAAGCAAAACGTACAACTTTAAGAGAGTATGGTTTTTTAGAATCTGTGTTGTCTCATCAAATTTGTGGTGGCATCCACATTTAGCTGAGTAGGGTCCTACCATAAAAATGGTACTTGTCAGTGATCAAGCTCTGTTAGGCCCACCTTTATTTTTTATCAAATTCTTCCCTAGGACCATAACTTAACTTCAGGGTCCTACTAAATCTATCTTACCTGGATGGCTACCTCTTGTCTTCCTGCCTCTACCTGACTTGCTCTATTCTTTTCCCTGCCACCAAAGGGATTTTTCAAATGCAAATCTGATCATGCTTAAAACATGAAATGGCTTTTTATTTCATGGAGAGTAATGTTAAAAAAAAATCTTAGTGTGACATAAAGGAACCTTCATTAATCAGATTGCAGACTACCTTTTCATCTTTATTTCTTGCTTTTTTTCCCATAGAATTTTATAATAAAGCCATAAAAACACCTTGAAGTTAAAATGGAATAATTTAGGTGGCTTATGATGAAAATGATGATTCATAATTGCGTTTTCTCTGTTGGAGAGGCTGTCTCATATTTTATAATTTCATATGTATTTATCCTTCCGATACTAATTTTGAATCTGATTTCATAGTATCATGTATGAGTATTCTTTCCAGTCAATGGCCTGTATGCCAAAGACATCCAACTTTTCAGGGACCTCTTTCTTTTTGTGGTTTTGCTCAAGATGAACCACCTACTACATTATTTCTGCACAACAAATTGATCAGTTTTCTGTTGTTTCCCAGCAGCAGCCAGTGTCTGCCATGCAAAGTAATGATCTCTAGCAAAATTTTATGTTGTGTCTCCCTTGCCAGCTCTGAAGTGGTCAGCCTCCTTTGGCTAACCATCCTGAAACTGTGTGGGTTTCTCAGTGTAGCCCAGCCTCCATAGACTCGTGCTTTGCTGCTCACAGCTTGGCTGAGCTCCAGGTCTTTGTTGCTGGAGATATTACTGTAACATCTGTTGAGTATGGCCTGTATGCAGTTACTCTCATCAATCTAAAGAATTTGGGTGTATTTTCCAGGCTTGTGGCACACATTGTATAACATGAAATCTATCTTGAAGAAAATGTTGCAGATCAAAAAGGGAGAGAGTATGGGGCATTTTTTTTTTCAATGTAGCTTTGATAGTAAGAACTTCAAGAAAACTCCTTTTGCATATTTATGTACCATATGAACAATTTTTTTGTGGAATTTTTAAACAAAAATGATTTTTAAAGGAAATTTGTTTCTATAATGGCTTGAACAAATTATTCATTTTAAGTTAATCAGTTTTTATTTGTCTACAGAATGTATCCTAGATTTTAAAATGCTGTATAATAAAGATAACATAAGTTATATGAGCCTCCACCTCTGTATTTTAGATGACCTTTGAATATATTACATGAACATTTTCTTTAGGTCACAAACTAAAAATAATGTGGTGGCTATGAAAATGTTGATACTATCCATAGTAAAATATTCCTATGATGTAAAGTGCTCATAATACTGGGAGACTTGCTGCTTCCAATCTGTGATTAAGGCTGATGATTATTGAGTCTGATCTGTTAGGGAGATTGAAATAACTGGGAGGGGTAAAAGCCTCTGATTAGAAGGGGAAAAAATCAAGCTGTTCTGTTATTGGTGAAAATTTCACAGAACTAAAGGAGGAAAATAAGGCTTTTGTTAGTAATAGAGTAATCTTGAGTCATTTCAATCTGTAAAATCCTGCAATTGAGTTTTCTGATTAAGTAACTTAACAACCAAATGATCAGTAGAATATTTTGAAAACTTGTAAAATATTCATGATCAAACCTTGAAAAAAAAGTTGCTGTATTTGTCCTGGCAAGCAGTTGTTTGCTTGTATATTTTTGCCTATAATATAATTAGTCTAAGAATTCTAAAGCCCATCCTCCACTTTTGGAGAACTATATCAGAATTCCTAAGTAATATCAAATCAAATAAATTTAAAGTACTGGTTAACCTATAAACTACACTGCAAAAAAAAAAATCAGACAAGTAAATATTATAAATTCAATATTCAGCATTCAAGATTGTGTAAGTTAGATTACAGACAAACTTCTGTAACCATGAGACCCCTAAATAAGTATCTGAAACAAAATACAATTATTCTTCTCACTTAGTCTTAAGGTGAGTAATTCAGGCTGATTGGATGACATTGTTTCACAAGTTTAATTCATGGTCCCAGGTTTCTGTCATCTTGTTGCTTAGCCATGACCTAGGGAATGGACCTCATCTGAGGAGTCAAATTTGGATTGTGTACTGAATGAAACTCAAGGAAAATGGACTTGGGCAAATCCCATGGCAAATCACAAGGAAATTTCCATTTAAATTCCATCAATACAATTCTAGGTACATGGTTATAAATGGGTGCATGTGAAGATGGGAAATATAGTCCCATAGTTTGATAAGTTATGCACCTGGCTAAAATTTGAGAGATGCTATTATTAATAAGAGAAACAGGAAAATAGATACTGAAGGAGTTGGTATTCTCTGTTTTACCTATTTACTCCCCATCTTATCAAAAAGTGATGGTGGTTTACATTTTCACTCTTTCTCTTTTTATATCCTATACTATTCTCCTTTACTTTCTGAATATAGAATAGGTAGTTTAGATTTTTGTTATTTATACTCTAGTTTGGAATAGCAAATATAAGACATATATATATATATATATATATATACTTATATACATATATACTTATATGTATACATATATATGGTTCAAAACATTAATTTAATAATTTCATTAATAAGGAAGAAGAGGCCCCATGATGTTGAACACCAAATTCCTATAGCTAGTTTCTCATAAGTAAAGGTGAAATTAGACTCCAGGTGATTTAACCTACAGTTCAGACTTCTATGCAATAAAAAGCGTTATTTGCCTTTTGTATAATTATGATTTACTTTATATGACATTTTAAAAATGATTCCTAAAGTGTTGCCACTCTTTCTTCACAGTCATTTTCCTTCCATGCTGCTAAATCTGCTTTTGCTATGTTGGTGAGTTCGAAGCTTAAATCATGGACAGAGTTTTATTCACTTTGGGTTATAACAGTGGGTCAATTCTGTCTTCTGCAGACACATTTACTTTGAGCTAAGAAATTAAAAATGCATCATACTTTTGTAAAACTGAATAGAATATCTTCAAGTTTAGTGTAATGTCTAAGATGAAATCAAAGAATGACAATAAAAACATAAAGTTAATTTTCTGTTTTCATGTCTCTTCATGTGTTGTATAATTTTCTGAGTTTAGAAAACTAAACCTCAATCTGTGGCTTTCTGGTCACGCTATCCACAGTGCAGTTTTCTGATAAGACTATCCCAGTTTCTAGTGAATCCTGCTGGTAGATTTGATGAGGGCAGCAAATGCCTATATCTCGCGTCACACCCATCCATCAGGAATGCATTAGCCCTCATGCTTTCCCAGAGAACCATTTTTATGAAATGGCGCAGATAATCAAAATACCATGAAAGCTTATAGTGGGCCCACCTGGAAAGACCCAATATTCAACAGAAGTCATGTCATGCTCTTAATATAAACTATAGAATTACTCACTAGAAAGTATAAACTGCTTCTTGCTGCCATTCTAGCTGTAAATAATGCAAGAGTAAACACTTTAATAATTTCAATTAATTCTGAAGTGTAGCTTTAATTTTTCTAATTACAGCCAATATTCCTAAATCTGGGACTTCTGGTGGAAGTTAATGAAATCTTTACTTACCATTGCAATTCCATTATAGAACCTGCTGTTGAAGTGCAGAATGTTTTAATTAAAAATATTTTCTAATCTAAATGAGCTGTTTTAGCTCCTTAAAAAAGTTTCAAATCATATATTATTTTAAAATGGATAGTAAATGAAGTCCAACTGCATTTTTTGATTTTTTTTTATTTGACATTTTAATGTTAATAAAATGCCATTATTATTTTTGGAGTCAAATAGTAAATCATTACATTAATTCAGCAAATTTCATTGCAGAATGAAACCCTGATAGTCCTCAAAGTATATTGACAAAGTCAAATAAAATATTAAATTATGATGGGATATAAAGAAACACGTGTGTTTATATATGCTAAACAATCATAAGGGGTTGTCTTGGTAAAATTATAACATTTTGGGGGAGACATTTTTTGGAGCCCTTTTATGTCCTCAATGAATATTCGTATTATTGGTGATGAAGCATTTCCCCCCAGCAATCCTTGGTGTCTCATTTGATGTATATAATAGTAAAAAATAAATCCCAAACTGTAATGTAAACTAGAAAGGACCCCTTAATAACCTTCATAGAAAGAGTTATTTAATGTTTTGAGGCTGTTTGAAGCAACACTTTTAATAAAAACATTCATAAATTTTCATGTTTGATTTACTTGGCAAAATCACTTAATATTACCTAAGACTTGGTCTTTGCTATTAATTAGGTCTCATGTACTGCATATATTATTCATGTTCATACAATGTAACCAAATGTTATTCTTATATTAAATGCAAATACTCTTAACAACTATAAGGTTAGTCCATTAGAGTTCAGCCAATTCTCACATATATAAATCATATTATTCCTAATGAAGTAAATTCCTTTTCTTTAACTTCCATTTTTGACTACCAGCTTCTCATTTTTCACATTCTACCATCTCTTCAAGATGTTTACCATTACACTTAACTTGGAAACATAGTTAAACTTGTGTAGTACTCTTCCTATTATAAAAATAATTAATGTAATTATTAAATTATTTTAACCCATAAGAAATAATATACATTTAAATATGTCTGCTTATTCTTTGTTTCTTTTTTATGTTGATTTTAAAAATTAGTCCTTGTTTATGACCATAAAATTATTTCAGAAGAAAATATATTTAAGTAATTGATTGAAAATTAAGGCCTAAACTAGTACCTGTGTATTAAAGGGGCTCAATAGATGTGAGTGAATAAATTAACACATGTGTATATATAGGTATAACACATATGTTATGTATAAACAAAAGTGCTTTTGGGAAATTTTAACAACTTTTTGTGTGCTCAAAATAAGCTCTGTAACAAAATAAATGATTGATAATTTTGGTTACAAAATAAGTTCATTATATTTAAATATAGTTTTTTTAAATAGTAACATTGTTAAGGAACCTGACCTTTAAAAATAGGCAAACTCAGATTTGGATTCCAATTTTACTACTTATTAAACTATTGATCTTGAGACACTTAGAAATGTCAGAAAACTTCTGTTTTCTTATATGTAAAACAGGCATCCTGTTATCTACCTTAATGTGGGTTTGTAGGATTAAGTCAGAAAGTAAATATAAACATCTGTGTATGTATATATTTGTGTGTATGTGATGATGGAGAATTAGAAGAAATATGGTAGGAAAACAGCTTTAATTTTAATAAAACTATAAGTCACATAATTAAGGAGTGAAGGTAGACAATATCTGGTCCTTTCTCTTTTACATTGTATAGTCTTTAATTAATATACACTGGACTCATACATATTCATTTTTCTCTTACTGTAAGCTATCATATTATTAATATGTTCTTAATTTTTTTAATGTCTTATTTTAAATTTATGATGAAAAAGTACTCTGGTATGTTAGCTTCCCCTCCCCCAGTAAAATAGCTAGACCTTGTAGCAATAGTATTTTAAAATGCACTTTAAGGTGGGCTTTGGAAAATAGCCAATACAGATCACTGACACATGTACATAATTCTAGTTATGTACATAACATATATGACATTCATGAATCAAATAAAATATTCACAGAAATATTAAATAATATGGACAAATTGTATTTAAGAAATAGCCATGATTCTGTAGCTGTGTAGCAGAATGAGCCCAAAAAACCCCAGTTGCCTGTGGAAGATCAGCTTATTGCATGATCCAACTGAGAAGGAAACATGTCTTTCTAAAGGGCCCTAGTTTGCTTCACTTTGTGGAAATTTAGAGCCACGAAGTTTACTGAATTATCACTGATTTTCCCAACTTATTTGGAAGTAATTATTGGTTATTTGAGAGAAAATTCATGTAAAGCTATTCAATTAGTTGTAAATTGCCTCATTATCTTTTATAGTTTATCTCTTTTTTTATTTTTCATTTACTTTTTCACCATTAATTTTCTTTAATTAGCAATTAACATGAAAAAAATTCTTTACATCAGCTGCCTAGATAATTAATACAGTCCTATGGATTTCTGTAGAGACAGTAATATGTTAATGGATGCTTTGATTTGACCCAAGCCTCATTTTCACACTGAAAATGCTACCTCTATAGAGTTAGACAAGAACCACACAGTATAAGCAAATTGGTTATTTTAAATTCTGAGGTTAACATAAGGCCTGATTATCTCCTATAAATAGTTACTCTTTGAATAATTAAGTCATCCTGTCATTGAGCTTTTGGGGGGAAAATTCTCCTGAAGGTTCCCCCCCATTCCTTGACAACATGAAAGTAAAATTCATATTACTTCGAACTCTTTAAAGTGCAAATGATGCCATAAAGAAGTGGCATTTTTCATTTAATTTGGTACTCTGACAAAGTTCTGCTCTGAAATGTGTATCCATACTTCAGCGCAAGGACACCAAATATTTTATCCTCAGCTGCCCTTACCATACACCTTTGAACTAGTAGACGTCTTGTTATACCTCATTAAACAGAATAATTGTGGCCAGGGTGTGACCTTGTACCTCTGAAGCAGTCTCCCATTCACTGGATGGTTTGAAAAACTGAGTCAGTCTCCGAAGATTGTAAACCATTCGTTCTCATTAGGCTGCCAGCCAGGAGACTCCAACAACATACCAGGTTGTTTGAGAAATGCAGCGATTTATTGAAGGCATTTCTGTATCTGCCTTTCAAGGCAGTCGGCAGTTCAAAGAACATAACTGAAAACTCAGGTATAAATAGCATCGCTTTATTTTTGCTATATTAAGCTCCTTGTTTGCATTTAGAATGATTTGCTATTGATCATTGATCATAATTTCATAGGGGCTGTATTTTTGAATTTAATTAAATGAAGGTTGAAATATAAAAAAGCACTTTTCTCGTGTCTCTTTTAAAGACTGCAAAAACATTGCCTAGTCCAATTGTATTTGAGATAAACGCAATGTAATTTCTACTTTATTTATTTTTAAGAGAATTAGAGAACAAATGCTTTCTCAAAACTAGAGGTATAAACTATCCTCTATAGTTACAGGTAAGGGAGATTATATAATCTGCTCGTTTATGCATATTCTATCTAATGGAATATAACTTCTTAATATGGGGATGGCAACTAATATAAATGATTTAAAATGAGTAGGAAAGATTGAAGTACAACACAAAGTGTTTTAATTACTTAATATTGCTATATGCTGAATATATCTTTTAAAAAACAAAGGATAACGCTGTTATGGCAATGAGAGAGAAAAGGTTTGTATAAAAAAAGAAAGCACCAAAATGGAATACAGGAAAGATTTTTGAAAGTGTAGTTTTCCTGTTTTCTGTCTAAGCAATAAGGGGAAAAAAAGACATTTGTCAAGGTTACAAGAAGTCTTAGATTTCTTTTTTTGCATAAAAATGTGTATTTTGCTTTAAGATTTTTCCCTTCATTTGAAAATAATTAATTAAAATTTCTCTGGCTCAAGTTCCAAAGTGTTGTCTGTCTGCCAAAATTCTTAGAGAATTCCCAATCTCTTTGTATTAATATGAAGTCTGTCCTATATATTGAAACAGGATTATTCATGATGTAGCTTTAAGGAAATGGAGACATATTTACAACAGCAACACAGTTCTGAAGCCACTTGGTGACCTCAAAATCTCTAATCCCTTCTATATGCCTGTATATTCCCTGTTGTTCTAGGTTTAAGCAGCTTATAAATATAAAATGAAGACATATTTGCAATAATACTCAAATAATGATGACTTTGAGCTCCCACCTTCTTAACTGCAGGAATTTGAGGCCTTTAACAATGTCCATTTCAGTGTTTTATTTCTTTATGTTTTCATGAGTAATCACTCTTATGTGTGCTCTATGACTTTATTACTTAAATTATAGTTTATGGACCAGCAGCAGGGGAGCTTGGGAGCTCACCTGGGAGCTTGTTAGGAATGCAGACTCTCAAGCCCCACCCTAGACTGTTTGAATTATCTGCATTTAACAAGTGTTTCCTATTAATGTATTCATTGAGCAGCCCTACTTTAGAATGCAACTCTATTTTGATTTGGTCCACTTGTCGACATCCTGTATCACTTTATATTCTGTCAAAGGACATACTGAGCCACTGCTTGGCCACATATCACTGGCATGGCTGTTACCTGCATTTTGGATCACAAGTCTTTCCTTATGAGATGTTGTAATATTCTATCCTTTAAGCCTTTTTCTCAACCACAAAGCAATTTTTTCCCTCTTAACTTCACATATGGAGAAACCAAGCTATCATTTTTAAACAGCCTTCAGTAAAGTTTTGGTGATGACAACAGGTGAATATACAAAAAGAGTAATTACAATTGGCTGCTGTGTTTGGCTACTTTTAGTCCATGGGCTCAGATGTCTTATCCAGGTGCCTCACGGGACATCGCCCCACTTAGCTCACAGCTTCTTTCCATACCTGTGTTCCCGAGGAGCGCAAACACAATTTGTAGGAAGTTTTGGCAGAATAAGAGGTTTCTCTGTCACTTCAGTCTAAGACTCACCACTAGAGTTTTCATGTTTTGTTCTAGGGTAGGCCTTCTCTTAATTATCTGTTGCTGCACAACAAATTACTCAAACACTTAATGATTTAAAACAACTGGCATTCATTAGCCAAGAAGTTTCTGGGGTCCGGAATCTGGGAGTGGCTCAGCGGTGAGGTTCTGGCTCAGAATGTCTCACGTGGCTGCAGTGAAAATGTCAAGGGTGGGCATGGGAAGTTTGCAGTTATCTCAAGCCTGACCTAGTCTAGAGGGTCCTCTTGTCACCTTTGGTTCCTTGCCATGTGTAGGCTTACTAGGTATGCTCATGACATGGTATGAGAGAGAGAGAGTTAAGATCGTGCTATAGAAAGAAATGCCACACTGCCTTTTATGATCTCAATAGAATTGAGTCACAAAGTACAGTCCACACACAAATGGGAATAACAAAGTGTGAGAATGCCAGGAGGCTGGGATCATTGGAATCATCTTGGAGGCTGCCAAGATAGGCACAGCACATTTCTTGGGATAGTAAGTGTACCTTTCCTCAAGGTATGTCCTGTTTTCTGCTCTCAATAAGGCAATTTCGTCATATCTTGTAATAAATAAGAGCCCTTATATATTAATGGATAGGTCTGATTTGCACTGTTTTAAGTAATCTTCTTCAACATCAGATGGTTGTTATCCTTGAATACGTTATGAAGCCTTTCCATCTTGTATCCCCATCTCCTGAAAACAGTTTTCAAAGTAAAAGCAAGTTTAACAGACCCACAAGAACATTTATCTTTACTAAACAGAATAGCATAGGCATGGTACCATTTACATTCATACAAAATAAATTAATCTCTCTTGTCTTAAACATGTCAACCATTCCCAAACTACATATATGCATGCACACAGAAAAAGGTGATTTGCATTATACCAGGTGTACAGTTATCAATATAAAATATCTGCATCCAGACTAATAGTGACTCATATGATTCCCCACTATAAATGGTGGGTTTTTGTTTTTTATTTGTGAAACTAAAAGGAAATTTTGAAGAGGTTGTTTAGATAAAGGAAGAACCTGCTTTAAAAATTAATTTGATGGAGAATGGATAAGCATATTATGGTATATTCATACAATGTAATACCGTACAGAAATACAAAAAAAGACCTTGAAATACTCAAGAGTGTGAATAATTCTCAAAAATGTACACTTACCAAAAGAAGCCAGAGAAAAATACTATATACAGCATGTTTTTACTTATATGAAGTTCTAAAACAAAGAATACTAAAATTTATAGTGTCAGAAATCAGATCAATCATTGCCTGGGGAAGAGGAAGATGTGAAAAATTGACTAAAAAGAAGTATGTGGAAATTTTAGGATAATAAATATTTTCTATATCTTGGGGTAGGAATTACCTGGATATATGTGTTTTGACAAACTGTTCATTTAAAATGGGTACATTATATTGTACATAAGTTATACCTGAATAAAGTTGATTTTTAAAATGTAAAAGTATATTGAATTATATAATGAAATCGACTTCTTTGCAGACAAAAGTACTTACAGTAATTACATGACATTTTCCAACTTCTGGCTATTATTACTAAGTATTGTGGACTTAGTTTCAACCTGACTACCCTGATTTGTATGAATTTTATCAAAGCAATACAATTTGAGTCTTGCTGATAACCACTTTATATTAGTGGAATACACTTTGGAAGTTTAATTTTGAAAGTATGACATTGTAGATTTTTGCTTTTCTCACCTTATTGACATGGTACCGAACTTGGAACACTTTTAGACTTGGCTTATTTCTGTTTTTAATTTATTTTCTACTTCTTTAGCTTGAGTTAAAATAGGTCCTATCAAACGAAGGTTACAAATGGAGTCACATTAACAGTATTAACAAATTAAATTTGTTCTTGAAATTTTCTAGCTTATACATGTTCTTAGTCTTCTGCAAAAAGTGCTTACTAAGTATTCTGAGGAATCCTAGGCAGTTACTTCCCACATTTTCAAATTCAATCAGAAATCCAATGAGCCATCACTTGGCCTCTGCTAATGCTTTCCTCTTGTCTGAACCTTCTGCTGGCTGGTACTACGTCCACCTGACATCTCATGGATGTCACTGCATCCGTCCATCTCTGCTGTCTCCTCTCAGGAATTTGCTGGACCAAGGGTTCCCATCTTCTTTCATAGTTGAGGCATTGGAGCCTTTAGCTGTTACCATGGTAATTCATTTCCAAGCTAGACAAGAATGCCTCCTCCAGTTGGCCCCTAATTTTTCTTTTATGCTTTATTAGAGGGTTACTGCTGATGCTCTAATGCCAGTCATTGTGTTGGAACAGCTCCTTCAGTTTTACTTGTAAGTTCCTTTTTTTAAGTCTTTCTTTCCTTCATAGGACTCAAATGTGAAACTTAACACGGGTTAATCTGAGTGACTGGTCCCACACTTCACTGGTAATTTTCTCTCTTCTCCTCTGAGTAAAACTTTGTTATTGGGTCAAGTTCAACTTGTCTTTCTCCCCCCTTTTTTTTTTGGACTGTGTTCTCTTTCAAGGAGATTCTCAGTTCCTCTTGGTAACAAGATTTCTCCAGATCCATTTGATCTGTTTATCCAACTCACACAGACATTTCTGAGATCCCTTTTTAGGATCATGTGAGGATTCTTAGTGTGTTTCCTGACTTTCAGTTGGATATGATTCCAGTTTTACTTAGAGTTAAAGGCCTGAGTTTCAACGACATCCTATGCATGAGACAGCCTTGTGGAATTCTTTGTGCACAGCCCTGATAAGTCATTGAGCAAATATCTACTCAGTTTCTTCATCTGTGAAATGAGATGGTTCTGCTATGTCAACTCATTCAGTAATTCTCTTCCCCTGATGGGGCTTATATTCTAGTGGGAGAAAGAGTTAAGATAAAATTAAAAGAAAACTATGTTAGCTACTGTTACCTGCTAACAAGAAAAAAAAAATAAAGCAGTAAAGGGAGTAGAGGAAGTGTTGAAGTAAGGGGTAAAATTTTAAATAGGAGACCAGAGAAACCTTCCCTGAAAAGGAGACATTAAGTAAAGAGCTAAAGAAAGAGATAACGTGCCTTCTAGACCCTGGTTATTGAATGTCAAAGGTAATAATTTCTCATGTTAAAATATACTTAATAATTTAATGTTCAGTTGAAAAATTTTAGTAGTAAGCAGTGTTCCTTTACTGAATGGATGCTTTATAATTTTGAATACCTTGCCTTTAAAGTCTAACTCTGGTGCTTTTCTAGTGTCAGTACTGTAACAAGAATTCTGATTTTATGGCTGGGCCATTTATCCAGATAATCGGTGTTATTGTTGGATAACCATTGTGTTTTTTTTGTGTACACCAAACCACAGTGACACCTTAAGTAATAGCCCCACATTGGCTGATTGCATAGTTACTTAGTGGAGTTCATAAGATAGCCACTAAGTGGAAAATCCCCATTTCCAGAATGTTTGTTTCTGTCATGAGCATCATTTTACTTACTTTGCATTGCCTTATAAAGATTACAGATCTTGGAGTCGGGAAAATTTTGATCTGAATATTGGCTCCTACATTTAATTGCTGACTGGGTGCTGACAAAGATCTAAAGTTGAGTGACTACAACTATAAAACTGAGACCATGCATTCATCATTGAGCATCTCTTTTGAGCCAGGGACTGTGCGAAGCACTAGGCGTAAAATGGCCTCTAAAAAGTCACCATCATGGAACTAGTACTTGCCTCCCTCATAAAAGAGTTATCTTATTCACTTTTTAAAACACTTTTTACATAACACTTTTAGAACTTAAGAAAGCATCATCTTCTGTGATCAGTTAGCTACTTGATATGATAGTTACTGGATTTATCGCTTGTGGGGTTCACCCTGATATATGAGCTATATTTCCATCTGGAAAACTGGGCATATGAACTTTCCTGTCAGAATGACTTACTTTAATCCCATTTTTGGTTCAGTCCTCTATTTTCAGCTTTCCTTTTCTTTGAGAGTTTTCCCTCATCTCTGTGTATATGGCCCTTATAACTACTCCTGAGCTCTAGAGTCTTCTCACATGACTGTGTGAAAGTTTGAAGGACAGAGACCATATCTTCAGTTTTGCATCTTGAGTACCTTATTCAATGTCAAGTACATAGTGTATATGAATTTAGTCCTTATGTGGAGAGGTGTAAGCCAGCATGGTCCTCTCTACTGCTCTTGGCCATTTGGCTTCTCTAAGTCTTAGATTCTCTTTCTGAAAGGACAATGTGGATATTGAAGGATAAATGTAATAATCTAGATCACTTTTGATAAAGCTGACTACCTCATAAGCTCTCCCTAAATGTCAGCACCTCCCCTTCTCCTCCTCTTGCCTCCTCCCACCCCTCCTGCTTCTCATTGTTATTGCCATTTTTATTATAATTAATTTTTATGTTTAGGAAATAGATGCTGTTTGAATTGAATTCAAAATGTTGTATATACCACCATTGATACTCATTAAATTCAGGTCGAATTATGTTTATTGAGCCTCTGTTGGGTCCATACCACCAGAGGAGATGTTATATAAATACTGGTGGAATGAATATAATTTTCTCCAGAATATAGTTTGATGAAGAATATTTTAGGGTTTAGTGTTTCCCGCCCAGGGGAAATTCATCCTAAAGGAGGGAAGGCTGTAGATGCCTGAGCTGCTGTTTGCAGCTTCCTTATAGCTGAATGTAGGGACCTTTGCTGTCAGCTGCTCTGACTGTTTGTGCATTATCTGTCACAATGGGTCTCTTCATGGTTCCTCCTTCACCACTTCACTTTATCGATTTAGTAACACCTCAAGTGATTTGTTATTAGTGGCAAATACCACCATAAGATTTTAACACTCATTCTATTTATTAAATGTTACATTTCTAGGATTTTTTTTTTTTTATTTCAAGATGGTGAAATAGCCTGTGTTTACTATCTACTCTTATTTTTCTAGAAAGATAGCCAGGATATTATCTAAAATGCAAAAGGATGAGTAAAAAGGTATTGATTTAATGTTTTATAGGGTTAAAAACAAAGAAAAATCCTTATGAACTGAGACTAGGTATGGGTCTGAATATTTATTTATATTAACAAAGAACCATTGGTTAAAATTATTTATATATATATGTGTGTATGTTTATACACATTTTTAAAGAATCATTTCAGGATTGACAGTAACTTACTCTTTTCTAGATATTGAGTAAGGGAAATAATGCATTCTGTGCACTCTAGTCATCGCTGTATTTTACTTTTCAAGAAAATTTTATGCCCACAAGCAAAACTAATGAATGACATATAAGAATGTGGTTCATACTTTTTTAGATTCTTACTATCATTTTGGTTTGTTTCCGCTATGACTAACTGCAGTGGATTCAGTCTCACAAGCTACTTTACGTAGAATTTCCATGTAATTTTTATGCTTCCTTATACAAAAGTACTTTTTGACAGCCTTTGTGGATATTTTCATTCTTGTGAATATTCTTTTCTATGTCACCTTTTATTGAGCCAAATATAGCAATTTGAGGTTGACATGATGCCAGTGTATATTTAGCATTCTTTCTTGTAAAACTTCTCTAACTATCTTTGTAAACGCGACAAAGATATAAGACGCACAGTTTCCCCCCCAATCTTGCCCTTATAGTTCATGTCATTTAATTCTAGATGAAAACAATTATGTATTCTTGTCGAGTCTATCTGCTGTATCTTCCACTACAGATTGCGGAGAGACATTTGTCTAGTAACCAAAAATGGGAATCTCAGAAAACTTTTGAATGCTTAAATTTCTTACAGTTTACTTTTATGTAAATTTCTTTACTGCATTCTGTTTTGAAAAGTACATCCTACCTATCTAGCTTGAAATAAATATCTCATATTATGTATGAATCTTCTAATACAACATTTATATTTATAGCTTTGTGCTCGCACTGTATTACTTTCCATTTGTCAACATTAAATTTCAGGTTTTTCTTGCTAACCTAGTTACATCACTGAGCGGAATTGATTTACATATGACTTTTTCATGCGTTTTTTAAAAATGTGCAAAATAGGTTACTTTTGTTATCTAAATTGTGAAAAATATCAACAATGGGGAAAAAAAGCTATTATCCTGAAAAGTCTCCAGTATTTTAATAGAGACTTTTTTCCCCCACACACCTTTTGTGGTGTGTGTGTATATATGTCTTTGTATATATGTTATCTGCTAATCTAATACTCTTTTGATTGCATTCTTAGAATTTAGAAACAATTTAAATTTATCCCTTTGTTTTATTTAAAGAAAAGACCAAAATATAAAACATTACATATTTTCACGTTTAGTATATTTATTGCTGCATTGGATAATATAGTGTGATATGAAGTTTCTCCACCGGATTTCCACCCCTGAAATATTTTGGGTTTCAAGTATTCATTTTCTAAAAGCCTTCTGAAGAAATGTGAATATTTTTTCCTGAATTGTGTATAATGTTCCTCTTTTGACTTTTAAAGGTGATGTTGTTAATCATATAAGTTGTCTCTGATTCAGATAAGTTTGGATGAGATTCTGAAGAGTGTGTTAATGGTACAGAATATAAGGCAATATCTAAATATGAGCTACGATCAATGGGAGAATTGCACAAATAGTGATATTTTAATGATTATTTAATATTTAATTTTATTAAAATAATGATTATTTTTAGTGCTCCTTGTCCCATTCAGCACTATGTACACAATTGTCCCATTGATGGAAATCCATATTTAATATTATTAAATATATAATAATTATTATAAGCCTATTTGACAGTTTATTTAAAGGGAGTCAAATTTACAAAACATAACTAAAAGGAAGGTCAAATTTGTTTGCCATTTTACATCATCATCAGTTATTTATTGTCTGAAAACTCAAATATGTTTAATTTTATATCATTCTAAGCATAGTTTGGGTGATGCTATTAAAGGTCCAGCTTAGATATGAATGTTCCTTTAGCAATAGGGTCAAATGTCTTTTTCAGGAATAGTCCAAGAGGCTTTCCCGTGTTAAATAACTAAAGTCAGATAATTCTTATTGTTCATTCACTGAAAAAGCCTCTGTTGCACACAAGCTGTACAAGGGATCTTTGAACAGACAACCAAGATTTGGTTCTTGCTCTTAGTGGCTTATCTCTACTGGTATATGGTAGTATGCAATCAGGTAAAATGAATCATTCTCAAAAGTTCAAACAGGAAGGGATCATACAGAGGAAAGTTCTTATAAATCCTCTGCAAGGGCTGGAGGAGCAAAGGTAAAGAAGGTCACCATTAGTTCTTGGGTTCACCACTGGCTTTCAAAGAATCGGAAATGTCCAGCTGAAACAAAGATCAGGAAATAGAGCAGACTGTACAAAATGGTTGTCTACTTGCGGCAGGCACTGAGGTGGTTGTTTTATTGAGGAAAATGTGGAGGCTGCTGCAACTTCTTTTATTTATTGAAGCCACTTGAGTGCCTGACATTGTCAGAGATGATTCTGTTTCTCTTCTGTGTTGCATAAGTGCATCTCATTGGAGGAAACCAATCCGTATTTTGGTGGGCCTATGTTGAGACAGGTGTCAAACTTAGTTCACAGGTTTCTAGTACCTGTGATGTAGGAGCAAGAAGAGAAGGGATAAGGAGTTCAATTTTCTTTTTCTTTTTTTTTTTTTTGAGACAGAGTCTCACTTTGTTGCCGAGGCTAGTGTGAGTGCCGTGGCGTCAGCCTAGCTCACAGCAACCTCAAACTCCTGGGCTCAAGCAATCCTCCTGCCTCAGCATCCCGAGTAGCTGGGACTACAGGCATGCGCCACCATGCCCGGCTAATTTTTTTTATATATATATATCAGTTGGCCAATTAGTTTCTTTCTATTTATAGTAGAGACGGGGTCTCGCTCTTGCTCAGGCTGGTTTCGAACTCCTGACCTTGAGCAATCCGCCCTCCTCGGCCTCCCAGAGAGCTAGGATTACAGGCGTGAGCCACCGCGCCCGGCAGGAGTTCAATTTTCAACACATAACACAAGCATCCATCTCTGGCTTAATGTAAGAAAGAAATTTCTAAGGGAAAGTTTCTTTGTATTGTTATCACAATTTGCTGACAGAGGAAGCTCCTTGTAGGCTAGCAGGATTGTTACTAGTGTACTCTATATCACCCCAAGTTTTCTTTTTTTTTATTTTAGCACATTATAGGGGTACAAATGTTTAGGTTACATATACTGCCTTTGCTCCACCTGAGTCAGAACTACCACCTCATGTTTTCGATGTAAGGAAATATAGACATTACCTAAAGCAATCTTCACATAGGTTTCTAGACATTGGCTCAGTGTTGTGGCATTATTAATGAACTCAAGACAGCTGCCCTTCCAAAGAACATAGCTATCAATACCTACGAACCAAATAGAACATCTGGCCCCTAACCACAACCACAGGACCTCCCTCTGATCTGCAGATGAGTTATCTTAATTCTTAATCTCAAGTGCCCTACATCCTCTAACAGACTGGCATAACAACAACAAATCTTTTATTTCCTGGGTCAGTGCATAAAAATGCATACTATCTCAAACTCAAGCTTTTGTCCTCTTCTAAAAGGTCACCTTCAATCTGTGCATCTTGAAACTGACCCAACTCCTTATGGTATTCCTCTTTCCAAAATAATTTTAGTACATTGTCTGAAGCTTCTACTTCATGATAGTAAACAAACAGATAAACAAAAAAAATAATCCAACTCTGCTACATCACCTAACTCTTAACCTCCTTATCTTAGCTGAATCCCAGATTTCCCCTAAGGAATCCATTCTACTTGCAGCCCTCTGGAGTGACTTGTTGATTCTATCATATCTGATGTACTTCACGTTCAAGAAATGAGTGGCTTTCTCTTTCTTAATACTCAATGCTATGCCTAGTAAACAATAACCACATAAATTAAAAAAAAAACAAAACCGACGACAAAAACCTTATTTTCTGAGGCTCCTGCCATCCCGCCATTCTACCTCTCCTGTTTCACTGTACTCTTACTTACTGAACTCTTGGATTTTTCCCTCATTCACTGAAGACTAAATTAAGGCTTATTCTCTTTTTTACACCTCAACCTGTCCATCATGGTGACTGACACCTGTGCCCACTCAGAAGGCTTAGCCAACACAGTATTTCACATATCCTTGACTCTTTCATGTCTATAGCTTCTCTTCCAAACCATCTCTGCTCTACATCTTCCTACACATTTGAAAACTAATTCCAACAAGCCATTCTTTGACAAGAGCTTACTTTTTTAACTGCCTCTATCATGACTGCTGAGTCCATGAGTACTACCAGCCCATGAGTTCTTTTTTTAAGGCTCCCAGTCTTCTCTCACTCTGTACCACTCTGATTCCATGGGCTCATTATTTTTGTCACTTTCTTGGCAGTAACCTACATGCCATAATTTTTATCATTTTTTTATAACACCCATTCCCAAACTTTTTCATCCCAAGACTATACTTGCTGGACTAGACTTAATCATAGATTAACCTAATATTAGTTCATGCTCTTGTCTTTCCTCTCAAAAATGTTTCCTTCCTTTGCCTCCTTGAACCCCATATTATTTCACTTCTATTCTTGCCTCACCTATTAGTCAAAATATTATTTTCTATTAAGTAAACTTTCCTTGCCGCTGCAAACTAGGTTAGGTTACATTATCAATCATTTTCACACCACCTTTTAATTACTTCTTCACACTATTTATCTTGAATCCTTTTTGTTTAGTGTTATTAATTCTACTAGAAGACAGTTTTCTTATCCATACGTGTCTTTTTTACACAATTATACAGAGCATTGGGAACACTCAGGAAATATATATTAAATAAATGGATAGATGATATATATATGCTCTAAAATGGAAAGATTCGAGAGCAGATGTGTAATACATAATACAAGATATGTGGTAGAGGAGACTTCTAGGTTCTTTTCAAAATCCTGAGGCTGTACTTTATCTAGATGGGAATGAGAGAAAAATTATCTTTAAAATATAGGTAAAGTAGACACATAAGTTAACAAAATAAATATTCAAGTAATGTGGATTTGAGAATGATTGTAACATTGATTCTAAATTGATATTAGTATAGCATCAATTTCATTTTTTTTTTTTTTTTGAGACAAAGTCTCATTCTGTTGCCTGGGCTAGAGTGCTATGGCATCAGCCTAGCTCACACTAACCTCAAACTCCTGGGCTCAAGCAATCCTTCTACCTCAGCCTCTTGAGTAGCTGGGACTACAGCAGGCACCACCATGCCTGGCTAATTTTTTCTATGTATTTTTTGTTGTCTTGCTAATTTATTTCTATTTTTAGTGGAGGCAGGGTTTCCCTCTTGTTCAGGCTGATCTTGAACTCCTGACCTCAAGTGATCCTTCTGCCTTGGCACCCTAGAGTGCCAGGACTACAGGCGTGAGCCACCACTCCTGGCCATAATTCTACATTTTGTTTAAAACTTGTGCTTGGGAATAGGAAAGGATACCAACAGGATAGACAGGGCTAAAAGAGAAGGAGAAAATATTAGGGAAGAGCTATGAAAAATTCAAGTCCAGGTGTAAAAACTGATATTCACTGATGGAAAATGGATAATGTCTCATGTTGCCTCTTTTTGACTATCAATTTTGCCCATTATTCCAGGAGCATCTTGAGCTATATTTTGACTCTAGTATATCTAATACATGGTTGGATCCAAAATGACAGGGTCTATTTTCTAGGAGAAATAAAGGGCAGGGCTGACAAGAAGTACTTGACCAAATCTCTAGAAAATCCTATCTTTTATTTTTCACAGCTGCCAAAAGGCTACCTTATTATTCAAAACATTTCCATGCCCATATTTTAGACATCCTTGAGTGGCAGATATTTTAAATTCCAGGTTCTTTGTGTGAATGTGTTATTTGTGACAATGATTGAGGAATCTAGTTTCTTATGGGTGATGTAGCTTGATGGTAATTATCATGATAAATATTAATTACAATATAAGAATCTGTATTTAAGGCATCCATCTATGGGGAATTTAAATATCTTTACTTGCTAAAAACATCATCTACCTTCTATTTAATACCCTGGTATCCCTCAGACATGACCTAAACTGCTGAGACTAAAGTAAGGGATAGTGAAATAAAAATGGTGATTTACCCAATTAACACAGCAAGTGAGTTGTCTCACTCCAGCATGTGGTGGTTAATTGTACACAAAATACACAAACCCTGCTAAGCGTACTGGCATTAATTTGATTTCTGGTAACTATCACTGGGAGTAACATCATAGTCCTAAATTAGCTGAAATTATGAATACCACTTCTTCATCACTCTTTAAATATTACCTCAATAACTTTTTGACAAGTTTTTGGTTTCTCAACTTCCCCTACCATGACATTCATCATAATGTTGAAAGAAAAGGTTTAAATTGGTTAAGGCAATGACTACGCGGGTCAGCATTCTATAAAGTTATCAATCTCCTGTCAGGAGTAGAGTGGTTATAAGACAATTATTTTGTTTTTTACATATTTGTTTTTTACATATTTCTTTATTTGGAATGAAATTCAATTAAAATAAAATTTAAAAACAACTGGTTTATTTTAAGATTGGCACAGCTGTTCTGTGTGAGACTTAATATATTTCGTTTTTTATTTGTTGAACAAATATTTCTGCAGTGCTTAATATGCAACAGGTAGTGTTCTAAGTATTTTATAAATATTAACTATTAGTCCTCATAATAGCCCTATAGGGTAAGGATGATGTCCATCTTCATTTTAGAAAAGAGGAAATTGAAGCATAGAGATGACATGTAACTTGTATAAATTTATACATGTGGGAAGTGGAAGAACCAAGATGGGAACTCAGGCCATTTGGCTCCTAGGTCTGCATTGTAGGATCCTGTCCGTTGCTGCATTTTACTGTAAGAGCAGTCTTTCTCTGACACACATTTTCTGTATTTTAGGATATTAGTGAATGATTTGGTTCTCATCAGACATGCATGCCTATGCAATATTAAGATCTATATCTGTCTAATAATACTTTGAATGTACCAGATAAAAAGAAATAGTAGAAGAAAAATTTATTTAAGGATCAATTACACCTGGGTATGAGTTCAGATATCCACATGATATAGTACAAATAACTTTGTCTCCTTGAGACCTAATTTCTTCCTATGTGGGATGAGTATTATAATTCACAACTTTCAGGTATTATAATTCATAACTTTTTTTAATATTGCAATTATAACCAATTATACTCTTATGATTATTGTTATTACTAGTACTACTCTTCACCTTGATTTCTAAATTTCTGACATAATTTCTATTCCATTTCATATCTTAATAAAATAATTGAAGTGATTTATACTAGAAAAATTTTGTGCTATAAAAAGAGAAAAATAAAAATAAAGCAAAGAGAGCAAGAGAATTTAAGAGAATCAGAAAATGCTTTAAGCCAACATTGAATTCACATATGCACATAAACTTGTAATTTATTTTAAATGATGAATATACTGTCAGTTTTATATACTGTTGATTAAATAAAAACATGTTACCAAAGACCTTCAAAAGTGTTTTAATGATGATATAGATATCTTATCCCATCTTATGACAGAATGTAATGTTTTATTTCAAAAATGACATAGTCATATCAAAATTATTTCCACATTCTAAGATGTGTTGAAAAGTGCATTGTGATGCTAGTGTTAACTATTTGAAAGGTTGTTTAACCTTAGATGAATTAGATGAATTTTTTTTTTTTTTTTTGAGACAGAGTCTCACTTTGTTGTCCAGGCTAGAGTGAGTGTCGTGGCATCAGCCTAGCTTACAGCAACCTCAAACTCCTGGGCTCAAGCAATCCTCCTGCCTCAGCCTCCAGAGTATCTGGGACTACAAGCATGTGCCACCATGCCCAGCTAATTTTTTTCTATATATATTAGTTGGCCAATTAATTTCTTTCTATTTATAGTAGATATGAGGTCTTGCTCTTGCTCAGGCTGATTTCGAACTCCTGACCTCGAGCAATCTGTCCGCCTCGGCCTCCCAGAGTCCTAGGATTACAGGCGTGAGCCGCCGCACCTGGCCAAATTAGATGAATTTTAATAGAATAAGTTATTGATACTTTTGTAGTAAAAAGAGTGAGGCTAGGTTCTTCTGACTTTAATAGAAGACACAAGTAAAGTATTTCATTGTTATAATTTATGCTTAATTAAACTAGAACAACAAAGAGTTAAACCTCTGATTCTAGGCTTCTGTTTATTTCAAAATTGAATAAAAACTAATATGCATGGGAGTGACAACTGATTCGCACAATGTATTTGGACATGGAGTTATCTCAATTATTTGCTTCTACAATGGGAAAAATGAAGTCCTGAATTCCTAGTTATTGATCAATCTAATTTCTTTGTAAAAATACAAATGATTTATATAACAGCAGAATGGAGACTAGGTAATAAATGACTCCTATTGGGCCTATTCTATTTTTAAATCAGTGTATTCATGGATATCATTTCTATTTCTAGGATTCTGCATTTTGGTAAAACACAAATGAAAAATTTGTAAGAACCCCGAAAAAAAAATATAGATGCTTAAAACTATAACTGTTCAGATACTGTATATACTTTTTAAAGTATAAACTTGCACTGGTTCTCTATATGTGTTAGACTTATATGTATTACGGTATCTTCCTAAACCCAAATTATTGTCATCTGGGTATATAATTGTCTCTAGATTAGAAGCTTCAGGAGGTATTCAAGAAATACATTGAACCTGAAGTGGAATATTTAGTTTAACTCTGCTCTGTTCTTACACTGAAACATGGATTATAACTATAATGTAGACTAGAGGTACTTTTTGTATTTTGAGGGCCTTCAGAAGAATTTTAGTGATGATATAGATATCTTATGTATGTAAGTTTGTTTGTTTTAATCAAGGAAATATGTTAAGTTCTGTGTTGAGTTCTAATTTATAGATTAAATGCTTAACCAGTTAGTCTGGTAAATTATATTTGATCAATGCATTAGCTTCTTATTGCTGCTGTAACAAATTGTTGCAGAAAGTGTCATAAATCAACTAAAATCATTATTTTATATTTTTTGGAGATCTTAAGTCCTAATGAGGGCTCACTAGGGGAAAAGTAAGGGGGTGTTAGGGCTTCATTCCTTGTAGAGGCTCTAAGGGAGAACAGAGTGGTAAATACAGTGTAGGACGTAATCCAGTCAAGATCAGTTGGAGATTTCAGAAGCCAAAGCTAATCACTAACATCTCAGGCTCAAAAATTTTCCCTCAATGTGTAATTTTATTCACCATTTATTATGGATGATCAATAGCTTGGCAGCGATGACAGAGAACAGTGGAAGGGGTCATAATTAGTTGCTAATCATCATTTTGTTTGGTTTCATTGACCAAACACAGGTTGCATTAATTTATAAAATGAAACTAAACATTTAGAATGATCTTTGGATATGGGGGTATCAGTTAACTTACTCAGAAATGGAAATTCTTGTTAAAAAATGAAGAAATGTAATTGAAAAAAAAATTCCATGGAAGTTATCCCCATGTACATAGTGATTTAAAAATTAAAATCTAGAGTTTTAAAAATAGGAAAAGGATTGGCTTTCTAAATTATTTTGATGACATTTTAAAGAACAATTTATTTCTTTGAAACAGATGTTCTCCATTTCTATTTCAAGCCCTTTAAATGTTAAAAAAAAAAAAAGTGGAAATAAAATTGCATGAAAAAAAGTACTGGAGACATGGCCACAATGAATATTTTAAAGATAAGGGTGAGTGTTAGCAATTAAGACATTTTCCATTTGGCGGCATCTACCCTTGTTAACAATGATATATTTAACTTGGTTAATTTTTTTGTTCACGAATCTTTATTTTATATTTATAACCACCTGTAGTGTTTATGACAAAGTGAAATAATAATTAAAATATTCCCTTGGAGCAATTGAACATATGGCATGTTGAATCCTCTGTTGATTTTACTGTGACACTGGTTCTATTTTTTATATGTTTTCTCAACATGGTTATTTTAAGTTTTGCTGAAGCTTCAGTGATGAGACAACCATTTAGAAGGAAAAGAAGAACCCGTTTTTATTTTCGTAGGGAAATGGGCTATGTGTGTTCCTTGATGCATGCATGCTTTGTCCAAATCTAAAATAAAAAAAATGACAACTTGATGTGTTTGAAGTAATTAGGGTATGATGTCAACCTTTGCTAAGTGTAATCAATTAGTACCTCATACTCTAATGTCTTGTATTCACTGTATTTCAATGTGGTGCTTTCATTTTTAAGAAAAACAGCCTCATATTTAGATATTGAGTTTCCTGTCTAAATTGCATGTTTTGATTTCATATATTTGCCTTCTATTTTTATGGATGGGGTTACACATTAAACTTTATAATACATGAATTAAAAATATCATTTAAGCACTCAGAGTATGAAATGTACCATATTTTCAAACAATTGCCTATCAAAAAGACACGTAGAAAATTTTTGTCAAAATCAACAATACATCCCAAATAGTTATCATTGGTAAATCATTCACATCCTTTTCTTCAATACCGAAAATTCTTATGAGATATCATTAGACTGTTACAACTTATAATGGAAAAATCAATGCAGTAAGAAAATTAAATTTTACTGATAGCCTTTAGGCAAAATGCAATGTTAAAATGCATTTTAGCTTCCCATGTGGTTCATAGGCAAAGTAAGAAATGGAATCTGGGTTAGCTGTCAATGCAGGATATTTTTTTTAGAAGCCAGTAGGCCTGCCTGTGAACCAAACCCTTTCCTAATGCATTTGTTTCTTGATTACTTAATCATGTGAAAACAACCATCCTAATTGGATCATTTGAAAGGTCATAAGTCTGTCCTAATTTTAAAAAAAAATAATTCCCAAGTCAAAATCAATGAGGAGATTCTCTATCTTCCCAGGAAGCGAAGTTAGCAGAAAGAAAATGGATTTATCTCCTGAGCAATGTAGCAATGACATGTGAACCCCTAGGGAGAGAAAGGGTGGAGGAGAGGAACAGAGAAGGATGTGGGGAGAGAGATATACAGAGCAAGAGATTGGAGCTAAAAAGGAAAATTCGTCAAGCTGCCACCTGTCTCTGGTGAAGCTGTGACATATAGACTACACTTGATGTGGTTTGTACTCACCGTAAGTGGCCACTTTCTTTTGTTGGCAGACAGATATAGCAGACCTGGCTTGATATTCATGTATTTTACTCATCCTGCTTCTATAGTAAAGTCACGCTTTGTAAGAGTAATTTAAAAGAGGATGTTCTTTGTTTAATTACCAAAAGGAATGTGCACAGTTAATTTCTAGATCATAAACAAAGACACTAGTGTTTTACAGCTGCTTTTCTACTTTAGACCATGACTAAAAAATTCATTTGCTGTCCTCATAAAATGCAATGACTAGATAGAACACATCCTTTTTTTCCCATTTGATTTCAACAAAGAATTTTTTCATATTTCTTTTGAAATTTGCATGTTATTTAATGAATGATAAATATAAAAGGTCTCTCCATCTTTCATAGTCCTCAAAAGAGTATGTTAAATTACAATTAGTATTGGGAAATTGCTCTTCATCGGCTTTAAATTCTTAATAATGATGATTAATATTTGAAAGTAACCGGGCTATTTTATTGATGTCCACAATGCCAATTAATAGGGAAGAAAATTATGTTTCCAAGTGAAGATAGCCAGTGATTTCAGTAATCTAAAGGGTGATGGTTATATTTCCTAGCCTCATCACAGAATTAAAAATATTTCCCATTTTTTAAAAATAGTTTTTGTATGTTTCATGATTTTTTGCTTTGTTGGTTTTCTAGTCCACATTGCACTTTTCTAAAGTTGCTTACTGTGAGATTTATTTTCAACACCTAGAAAGTCATGTTAAACTCTTTTTGTATAAAATTAAGTGTGAAAAGACAATTTATTAGGTAATATTAGATATATATATATCTTAGATTCTCTTTCTTTCCCCCATTTTAAAATAATTCATAGCCTACATACACACATAGGTATTTTTGAGCCATGTATAATATACATGCATATATATTTGAACCATGTACAATTTACCTAATGCAATATGTATTTGATATAAATTAATACAGAAAACATACATTCTTAAAAAGGTCATATAATGATTCCTGTTCTCAGCTTTTGCTATGAAAACTTTGTGTGTTACATAGCTTAAGCTGTTCAAGGAACTTAATGAACATTAACTCACAAATTTATTTGAATCATAAGCATTTCATATCTTAGCCAAACCTTAGGAATGATAGACTTTTTCTTTTCTTCCTATTGTATCCTCCTCTTATTGATAAGAAACTCAAAACAGAGATGATAATATGGTTTGTCCAAGGTCATAGATTTGAAATTCTACCCTGACTTGCCACCTTGTAGTAGAGTAATTATTCCAACATACTGTGCTGCCTCATTTGCTGTGAGTGGATTTGCATTTTGAAGTTCAGTAGTCCTGAAAACCCGGGTAGAAACTCTGTAATGATAAGTGTGAAACTGTTAGTTAAAAAATAAGATTGGTAGCAAAGATAGTCCATGAAAGTATAAAAATCATAAATTAATTTCACAGTCATTGTAGAGAAGATAACCCAGAAAGCTTGAAATAAAACACACACACACACACACACACACACACACACACACACACACACACACACACATCTATCTATCTATCTATCTATCTATCTATCTATCTATCTATCTATTTATCTATCTATCTATCTATGATTTTCTAGGCTTTGCCTTCCTACCAACTTCAATATTTACAAAATCATCATATTTGTTACAGATATTTTATACAGGATTATTTGTCCCCCTATTTTTTCTAATATCTCAATATCTATTTGAATTCTGATTATACAGCTCTATTTATTGAGTTTGAAATTGTGGATCATTCTGTGCAAATTACATGCATGACCCATGCCTGATCATCTCCATCCTGCTTCCCTGTCCTGGGTTTATTCTTATTTATCTTCCCCTTCTTATGGCTTCAGTGAAAATAATTCTTCTTCTCTCATATCTCTCTTTCTTCTCTTTCTAAATCTTTGAATTTCCTCATTTTATTATTTATTTTTCTTTCTTATTTATTCCAGAAAATATTTGGGATAAAAATAGTATTATTCACAACACAATGACTGGGTATATGTATAATATGAGGATATCTGAACCCAAATGTGGACAATTACTGTATGTGTGTATAGAAATAAATTTTTGAAGGATTTTGAATTATGGAAACTTGCATTTAGAGATGAATATATTTATTAGGATTAAATAACATTCAGCATTCATATGTGTTTTTTTATTGTTAGAGTAAAAAACATTGACATGTGCAGATAAAAACTAAGATCATTCTTTCTGCTGAAATTAACATATATTTACAGTTTTCAAGATGTGGAATCTTGTTCTCCTATTTTGTTAGGATGAAGGGTTTGGAGACATTATGTATTATTAGAAGCTACTTGTATACGCACAAATTAGGTATGTGCTAATTCTCTTGGAGGTTGTGTAGATTCTGTCACATTTTAGTTGACAATTCAATGATCACTTTCCTACTAGAAATACAACAGTAGTTGTATTTCACCTGGAATGGATGCATACTGTTGGTTTTCTGCTCTCTAAAACAAAGGCAACAGCAACTAGGTTAGCATGTGGCAAAAAGAGGCGAATGGATGACGGTTCATTCTGGTTCCAGGGAGACATCAGTTTGCCACCAGAAGGGACATCGTTATCAGTGAAAACAGTTTAATGTCTTCATGTCTGAACTCAATACATTTGCTTTACTCTTAGTGAAGAATTTAGTCCATAGTATAATGTTCTATGAAAATAAGTCTTCAGATTTATTTCTTACTCTGAGTTATAAATATATCACAGGTATAGACAACTGCTTTTCTTTTAATTGATAAGAATAGCTCTTCCTCTCCCATCCAAGTGCTGGCAGCTTTGAATACTTGGTGGTTTGGCTTGTGATTAGCTTCTTTCATCACTGTTTTTGGTCTTGGGGATATCATGCTTTCTTCTAATTTAACTTATAGGAACAAGTTTAAGGAGTTGGTTAAATCACTTTATTCACAGTGTGGTATTGAGAAGCTTTGTCCAGAGAACAATTGACCATCAGTGACTTATTTAACTGTACTGCACTTTTTGTTTTAAACAACTCTCCTTATCATCCAGGGACAATACTTAGTAGAGAATAACTCAAATCGCGAACCCATGTGGACCTAGTGCAACGACTTACATGTACTGGCCTGACAGTCATTTTAACTATTTCACAGCTTGAAAACACTCATTTCACTGTACCTCTATAACACCCTTGAGTCTGGAAGAGTTTTCTGAAAATATTATACTTTAGTATGCAGGTACATGAGTTTTTAGACCATGCATATGGAGAAAATATGGTTTGTCTCATTTTCTTAAAAAATGTGTCCTGAAAAATTTAAAGTCCAGTGTTTCCTGTCATCCTCTCATATAGGGTCCTGTACTAGGGCTGTGCACAGTAATAGAAAGCCTTTTATATGATTGGATTTTTATACATAAAGTTTTATAGCAATATTCTAGGATGGTGGTTATGACTACCTTACAGATAAGGAAACCAAGGTTCACAGAAAACAATAAAATTCCAAGACCTCTCATCCAGTAAGTGACATAACTTGGATTTAAATCCAGACCTGTCTCATTCCAAAAGCTAATTTCTCTATCATATCAGGGAAACCATTAGAAATTAGCATAGCATTTATGATATTTGATGACAATACATAAAATAAAGGTAATTCTCTCAGATTATCATAAAGAAAATAACCAAGCATCTTGAAAAATTAGTGTCCTGAAGATAGGTATAATGTAAATGTCATGGGACTGTGACATCAGTTTTTAATGAATTGTGACAGGGTCTCTATGAGGTAAATTTTTCTATATTAAATTTTTTTATATCTACTGAAACCCAAATATGATCTGTTGGTACCATCATATAATAAAATTAGAGTTAAAAACTGTAGTAAATCATAAGTACTGTCTGTTCTTAAAAATAACAAAATGTACTGTATGTTTTCTACAATGCCACAAATATTAGCAAAATACTATAGTATAATACAAATAGTCATAAAATAGAAAAGCAGATAAATGTAAATCCTACAACATAATCTTCTGTTATATTTTTTTTGCACATTTTTATGGCTTCGAGATAGAGTTCTGGTTTCAGCATCCTGCCATTCATTCCTATCCCCTAAAATGCTCTGGAATAGGGAGCTGTATGTGGAAAAAATGGTAACCATGTAAAAAAACATCACCTCATTAGCAAGTGGGCAAGCCTCCTGGCATGCCCAGAAATATTGGCCACGTAGGAGATTATAAGCAAGTAGGGATCCAGGCTGGAAGACATAGTGACCCGCAGTCTCCAGTAAAATGTAGTCATATGAATGTCCTAGATTTGGATCCATCTGATTTGCAAATTTTCAGACAAGGGTGGGAATTGAATTGGCTGCTAGTCCTGGCTAAGAAAATGCTAGAGGAAGCTGGGCCTAGTCAGGGAATAAAATAGCAAGGTTCCCACTCCACTGTGTGTGAAAGTGTATGTCTGCATGTGTGTGCATGTGTGTGTGTGTGTATTTTTTTCCGCACCTGGTCTAAATTCAACGTCAGACTTCCAATCTTACATAAGGATTGTTCCATTCTTCCCCTCAATACCATGTTCATTTGTCAATATCTATCCTTTCCATAGCTTTATGTAGTAATGTAGTTATAAACAATTAT
The DNA here is from genome assembly GCF_040939455.1 of Microcebus murinus. Taxonomy (NCBI): domain Eukaryota; kingdom Metazoa; phylum Chordata; class Mammalia; order Primates; family Cheirogaleidae; genus Microcebus; species Microcebus murinus. Next base: position 38,444,967 of record NC_134115.1, on the reverse strand, counting down.
GTTGCCTTATTTTAGGATTGAGAGAGAGGGAACATACTGCTTAAATATGTCATTTACAAATTAAGCTCACCATAATCATTCATGCCTTTAGGCCACTTTCTTGCAGTAACCATTTGGTAATACCCTTTGGACTTAATAAGCTAAATCTTATAAAGAATTCTTTCTTGAACAGTAAAACATGATGGACATCCTTGGACATTCTAGTTTATCAAAGTGGGGAGTATGAGTAACAAATGCAAAAACAGATGACAGAAAAACCCAGTGGTTTGTGAAGGGGAAAGATGAATGAGAGAGAGGACCACAAAGTATTTCCTTAAGATTCTTTTTGAAAATCCTGTGATGTGAGTTAATAATTTAATTTTGCACCTTATATATTTAACAAATATTATAGTGAAATATGAAAATAATCTTTTTAGTACATATAGACAGTATATAGATAGTAGGTTAATGCTAGCTTATTTTATAGATATATTGATCATGCTAATGTTGCAAAAAGGCTATTTTTTTAGATAATTAGAAGTTGATTTTTAGTTTCATCTATTTAATAAATTCTGTTTTTCCCAGACATTCTAAGTCTGTAAAATTTACCATTTTAAGCTTTATTGAAAATAAAATTGACAAAAATTGTACATATTCAAGGTATACAACATGAGTGATGTTTTTATATATTATAAATTGTAAAATGATTAACACAATCAAGGCAATTAACATATCACCTTGTGTGTGGTGAGTATACATAAGATCTACTCATTTAGTAATTTTTAGTTATACAATACATTATTATTTATTTATTTTTTGTTTGAGACAGAGTCTTGCTCTGTTGCCTTGGCTAAAGTGCTGTGGCATCAGTCCAGCTCACAGCAACCTCAACCCCTGGGCTTAAGGGATCCTCCTGCCTCAGCCTCCCAAGTAGCTGGGACTTCAGGCATAGCTTCACCATGCCTGGCTAATTTTTTCCATGTATTTTGAGTTGTCCGGCTAATTTCTTTCTATTTTTAGTAGAGACAGGGTCTCGCTCTTGCTCAGGCTGGTCTTGACCTTCTGACCTCAAGTGATCATCCTGCCTTGGCCTCCCAGAGTGTTAGGATTATAGGCATGAGCTGCCATGCCTGGCCTACAATACAATATTATTAACTACAGCCACATGCTGCATATTAGATCTCCAGAAATTATTTGTCTTCTAAGTGAAAGTTTGTACCCTTGGACCAACATCTTATTTTTCCCTTCTCCAAACTTCTGCCAACACTGGTAACCATCCTTCTACTTTATAATTTTATGAGTTTACCTTTTGTATATTCCACATATAAATGAGATCATGCAGGACTTGCTTTCCTTTGTTTAACTTATTTCACTTAGCATAATGTTCCCTAAGTTTTCCATGTTGTCACAATGACAAGATTCCATTTTTTTTAAGATTTTAATATTTTTCAGTCTTTAAGACTGAATAAGGTTCCATTGTATATGCACAGATTGCATTTTCTTTATTCATCCATCAGTGGCCACTTAGGTTGTTTTCATGTCTTGCCTATTGTGAATAATGCTGCAATGAATATGGGAATGCAGATACCTCTTATAGGTAGACATAGTTAAATTCCCTTAGACACTTAAAATATCTTTTTTGTTGTTTAAAATGCACTTATTGAGTAATTATTCTGTACTGAACACAGTATCAAGGTTATATGAAGACACAAAATTTGATGCTTGCTGTCACATCTAAAGGATGATATAAGCCATAATGTGATAAATGTTATAGGAAACACTAAAAGATGAACTATAAAAGTACTTAGGGGAGATAAAATTATTTCAGCAATATTTATTTCTTCTTCATTCAACACTATTTTTGGAATAGCTATTATGTGCAAGGCACTATACAGATACAATAGTGAACAAGATGTCATCTCTACTTTCAAAAAACTTACAGTCTAGATAAGGTTGGAGTGATGTGGGAAATGCAGGTAAATGGACAAAAAATTCTGGTACAATGCATGAAATGTCATGATGGGGACAGAGCATTAAAAAACACCTATTCAAATTAAAGCTTTGGGAATATCTAACAAATAACACTGGAGCAACCATATCACTTTAGAGACTGTCTACTATGTTGAAAACATTTTTCTTTCATTCCATAAATATGCTGAGCTTGTTACTTATATACATTATTTTAATTCATTTAAGATAAAACACTCCAAAATATGATTTACCTACTGAATAGTTGCTGTATGATAGAATAAAACACAATTTCATAATTGTCTCACTTTGAAGAAAGAAATATGTTTATGATTGAACCTGACACATTTAGAAAATTAAGAAAAAGTGGGTTGTTGAGAAAATGTTATAATGAATTACATAGCTATGAAAGCAATCATAATAATTTATCAACCCAGCTGCTGGGTAAATTTGCAGTAGAAGTAAAAAAGGCTGTGTATATATACAGACATACACACAAATATACAGGAGGAATTTTTAGTAACTCAGATCAAATACCACAAATGCAAATAGGTTAATAAAATAATAATTTTAAAATTCAGAAAACCAGAGCATGGAAAGGGAGAAGGAGAAGATATGTTAACTGGGAATATTGGTGCAATTGTTAAAATCAAACACCACTTTGGCTGTGAGCCTCTTGGAAATAAGAACAAAGACTTATTCTTATCACAATGCAAAGAGCATATCAGTTGGTTCCAATAATTTAATGGAAACGATTGCATTGATTTAAATGTGGACAGCTGAAATTCTGAATTGTATACATACGTAATTAGGAAGTTAAATATCAAATACCAAAAATATACAGACAAAAATTCAGGGATAAATATTTTTTGGTCATAAAAGAAGCAAGGATTTTTATAAAGCAATATATATTTAAAGTCTGTACGTCCTGTGCTGTAGATTCATAATTTTCACACTGTATTTTATTCAACTCTTAGATTACAAAGAGACAACTTGGGAGACCAACTCATGGTTATCAAGGGAAGACAAAAGGGTAGGGCTCCAGGAATCCACTCAAATATAACCTGACCTGTTTCAGGTTATCTTTGAAAATAAGGTCACATTACAAAGGTGTTCTTTGGAAACCACTTACTGGTAGTATATTGTAAAATTACAGTTAAAACTTATCACTGAAAAAAACTGTGGTTTTATATTCTAATTATTTTTAGATGAAAATATGTACTATTTTCCTAAATAATATCAAAAAGTGAATTTTTTTCCCTTACCTGAAGTCATGAAGATATGCTCATATCATATTCTAAGAGTTTTAAAGTAACTTCTACTTTAGGTATCTTCCAGGAACTGATTTTGAATATGGAATGAGTAGGGTTCAAATTTCTTAAATAAGAAACAAAAATCACAAACTACAAAGGAGAAAAAAGATAAATTCAATTGTATGAAAATTAAGAACATCTGTTCAGAAAACATCGTAACGAGAGCCAAAAGCCACTGAATGAGAAAATATATTTCCAACACGTGTAACAGACAGCTAATGAACTAATATACAGAATATTGGTAGAACTACTACAAATCAAAGAGAAAAACCACCACCTCAGGCATTTCACAAAAGAGCAAATCTAAATGGCCAATTATCATATGAAAATGTACTTAGCCTTGTACTATTACATCCCAGGAGAGTGGAAAAACATTTTTAAGTCCAACAATACTAAATGTTACTAACAATGTAAATCAATTAGGAATTTTCATATACTGCAGGTGTGAATGTAAATTGGAACATTCGTTCTGTAAAATACTGAGGCATTAAATAGTAAAGCTGAACACATACACACCCTAAAGTCCAGGGAATTCTAAATATGTATCTAAAAAACTCTTTTAGATAGGCACCAAACTAGTTATATGGGAAAGCATATTTATATCATAGTTCATAATCCTAAAACCTGGAAATAATACAAATATTCACAAAAGTCAGATTGTTGAATAATGACGTATTCACTTAATGAATACTACTGAGCAAAGAAAATGAACAAATTCCAGTGACCTTCAACAAAATTGATGTATTTTGGCTTAGATAGGTAAAGAAGTATGAGTTATTCTGAAAAACAATGGGGCTATAGTATACTAGGTTCCTACCTTGGGTGTAAGTTAGGGGTTGTAAGAAAGAAAGCCTAGTTACTGTTGAGGTCTTTACACAATATTCAAAGGATGTGGTTTCTTTTACACATTTCTATAATAACATTTTAAAAAAATTTTACAGTATTTACCATAAATACAATCTCCTAAATTTGTTGAGCTGATGTTTTTTTGAAAATGAGTCTCCTTCATCAGACCATAAACTGTGTGAGGGTAAGATTGTGTCTGATTCACCATTCTTGACACATTATGCTTCATGCATAATTTTTCATACAAAAATATTTATTCAATTAAATGCATAAATCCTAAAGACAATGACAAACCACTGAGTAATATTTATATAGTTATAGTACAAAGAATGTAGTAGAATGGTGAAGTTGAGTATCAGGAAGATGACTTAAAATTTTATTTTAATAATCTAATTTATGAATGACTTTTAAGTTTCTGATTTAAATGTTTAGGTAGATGATAGGGACTTTTGGTGAAATAAGTATTTAGATAGAACTTTGTGCCTACATTTGTGTATAAATTCCCATATATTCCAAATATAATCTTTTAAGAAATCACATTTATTATACATAGGCATAATGTCTTTAGGCAAGTGATTAACAACATGTGGCTTATGAGAAATATGCTACATCCTTTACAGGGAGTCCCTTATCTCATACATGGGAAAATTGAGGCCTAGAAAGGGTCAACTTCAGCCAAGCATTTCTGAAAGATAGAATATAAAAGTTAGGCTATATATTTACTGGATAAAATTTAAATCTTTGTCATGACTATAATCAAAAATAAATGAAGAAGAATGCTGTATTTGTTAGGTTCTAATTATTGAAAGGGAAACTACTCTAGGTATTGCAAATGAGAATGGAGGCATAGTTAATACAGTGAATTGGTCACAAAAGAGTTTGAAAGGCTAGAATAGCACAAGGAAGATAGAAAAGGTGAGCTTGGCAATCAAAGGTAATACGGATGTGCCCTTAAGTCTGCATCTGCTGCTGCACTGTTGGAGATGGCCTTGCAGTCAGTCAGCCATTGATTCTAAAAAGAGATGTCACCTCCATCTAGGCTAGAACTGCCGTAAATGGTTATAGCTTTTCTCAGGTTACCTGACTTGGAAATGAATCACTTCAGCCCAGCTAATAGTATGGCCACTGCCAGGAACTGCCATACTACTGGAAGCAGAAGCAGAACATTTTCTTCTTTTTTTTCTACCTTCTTAGTGCCTTTCAGTGCTTCCTGTTGCCAGAATTTAAAGGAAGTCAGCTATCAAGGAATCCTGGAAAATATAGTTCACTATAAAATAGTTTCATCAGTTTTAAAAGGATGGATATGGATCTGGGAAACAAATCGCACAGATAATGTTTCAGAATAAGTGTACTGTGGAGTATGTCTTGTCTGTTAATCATAGTCATATACTGCTGTTCCCACCCACCCCCACCCCCCAACTGGTGGTGCCATTTGGTGGCCTGTTAGGAACCAGGCTGTGCAGCAACATTACCTGAGCTCCACTTCTCCCCTTCCCCACTGCTCCTGTCCTTGGAAAAATTGTCTTCTATGAAGCTTAGGAATGGGGGCTGCACAGCAGGAGGTGGTAGGGGTGGGGGAGTTGCTAGCAAAGCTTCATCTGTATTTACAGCCACTCCCCATGGCTCCCCTGGGCTTCCTCCAGGGAAAAATTGTCTTCCATGAAACTGGTCCCTGGTGCCATAAAAAAGGTTAGGAGCCGCAGGATAGGGGAGGTATCTCTTTAAAAATACAAGACCAGTGCTATTTTGTAATTAAATAAATAAGGATGCTACCCTAGAAGTTACATAATATATTCACTTTAAAAATTTTTACTTAACAACAGAATTTGTTCAAAAGCAAAAGAGATTGTTTTTACAACTTTTAGCCGTATAAAGCAAAAGTCTACACCCCCCTCCAAAATTTAAAAGATATAAAAAGAAAGAGATAAACCACATAAAACAACAGATTTTTAAATAACAAAGTATTTAAGCATACTTTTTGAAACTGAATTTCTGTGGTAAAATAAATATATTTTTTTTTTCAAAAATAAATGTCACTCATTAGTCAGAAATGTTCATGATGAAAGTTAGAAACAAGTAGAATTAGCTTAAATATTAAGGGGGTAATACTGGTTTGCATAATCAAAGCTTAAATATTAATATATAGTCTTAGGACTGATGGGGTACACATCTATGCCTGTCTTGTGTGAATGGGTGGGTAGTTTTCTCTGTGTCTTTTTCATCTTTCCTTCTATGTTCTTTTCCTCATCTTTTCCTTTTGGCTATTCTTATTACTTTGATCCCTGATGAATGACAAATTAGAGCATATGTCTTCATAACTTTAAGATTGAGAGGAAAGTATTCCTTTTCCCAGCTTGATTTTAACAAATCTTAAGAGTTCTAACAGGCCCAATTTTAGTCACGTGACTGACCCCAGGTAAAATATGGTTGAAAGTCAGGAATACTGTATTTGTCCTAACATGGTTCCTGTATCTACTTCATGAGAAGTGAGAAATTACACAGACATGGCCCCCTACCGAATCTTCGGAGGGTAGGCACTACCCCAAATTGTCTCTGTAATAGCCTCACTTTCTTATTCGGCCTTCATGCTAAAATGATTTTTTTACCGCACCTATGAATTTTTTTTTAATTGTGAATTAACTACATACTTTAAATATAGTTAGCAACTGGGTTATAACTGGGTATTTATATATTGCTTTTCCTTTTAAAAATTGTTTTATAAGACATGGTAGGATATAAATCAAGTCTTTGAGCTTCAGGTAACATGGTTGAAAGGTGGCTTAGCATTGGGACTATAGGACATATTTTAACTCACTGTGGTATATCCTTTGCACCACTCTAAAAATGTAGAAAATTTGAATCAGCAGAATAATACCTTTTTGTGTGATATATTATAATTAAAATTAGAGTTGTCTATAAATTTATGGTAAATAAATTTAATGACACTTGTATTAACTTTCTGAAAGCATACTATTCATATATTCATATTTATGTGATGTCAATATAGTAAAATACTTATTTAGGATTCCAAAATGTTTCTATTAAATTATTAGTTTCACTCATTTGTATTTCAAGTATGTACATGAACAAAAATACTTTATTGACTTTTGAGTTTTATTAATGTATTTGTTTTTTTGCCCATCTCCTAACAAAAAAAGACAAAAACTAATTATCCTGATTTGATTAATATACATTATATGTTTGTATCATAACATCACATATAACCTACTAATATATACTACTATGTACCCATAATAATTTTTAAAAACATTTTAAAAATTAAGAAAAAAACACTTTTTTCAAAGAGCTTTTGTTACTTCTAATTGTGCACCACAACTATAGAGATTGTAAAAAGTAACCCCAACCAAACAAAAAGCAAAAAACAAAACAAAATAAAAAAAAAAACCCTGCTAACATTGCTAAATTTTTCTTAAGTAGAAGGGAATTGGATAATGCTGAATGCTTCTGGTGAATTAATTTTTGTTGCATGTTTAGGCAGTTCTTCCTCATAGACCTAGTTACTTTGTACATCATTTTTCTGAGGTTGTGAACACTGTCACACTGTTACATTACAAGTGATCCTAGATTATATTGAAGGAGGACTGAATACTCACTAAAAGATGTTTCCATTTGAATTCTGAGAAGCAGTTGTAGTACCTAGGCAGTAAGGACACTTGCCAGAGTGATTTATCTCTTGAAAGACCATCCTCTTCAGGTTCTTGGATATGGATGGCTCACATATAGTGTGAAAGAATTCATAATGAGATAACACATTACCTAAAGAATAGACAATGCAATGTGTTTGACTTCTTAATTAATGAGTTCACATTTTGCAAGCATACATTTCATTTACCTATAAATAAAAATATAACCTTCATTATTCCTTCTTCAAACAAAAACAAATGAGAGCAGTGATAAAATTGAGGCGTTCTGTGGCATTACTTGACCTCTAAAACACTTAAATGTATATTTTTTGATAAGTCAGAGGCTTTTATTATCCTACGTCCTATGGGATTAGCTGTAGTGTATTATAAATGAAGGAGACTTTAAAAACTGAGATTCAGAGAACCATCTGAAGTGTTTGTGGATCATGTAATCTCAGTTCTTTATTTCACAGAGAAGAAAAGATTAGGTCACAGAACAAAAGTGAAGCCCTATTTCGTTTTCTTTTCTCTCTGTCCATTGCTCTTTTCACTGAATCACCACTCAGATTTGGGAGTCCCTAGGTTATATTCTTTGCCATACACTTAATCTGTAGCCTTGAACACATTTATTAAATAAATATTTATTGATGGACAGATTGTGTTATGCAACATCCCAGGACATAGGAACATTAAGATGATAGGTGCATATAATCATGTTCAATTTGAAAAAGTTGGAATGGAGAAATAACAAATTATCCAACATTGACAATTAATCAAATTGATCAAATTAGATGGACTCAGAGATCCCTCCAGGTTAAAAATGTTACTGTATTTGCTACCATATCTTAAATATAATATATTGAATAAGTATTTTAGTTCTTTTGTTTTCAATTTATAAAACAGCCATTATAGATGAGTGCTACTACCCCTACTTTAGAGATGAAAATATCAATAACTTGCCCAAGAGTACTGCTCAGCCTAAAATAGAAAACATAGATTTCAACTATGGGTCTGTTTAAATCCAAAATCTAGACACTATTGAAATTACAAAGCTGCTCTTGGTTGTGATTTTGCTTTGAAGGAAACTTTATATTTTCTTGGAATTGATAATTGGGAGAAATTGTAAAAATAAATTAACTTTAGGCTCACTTGATATATTCACTCTCTCCCTGAATAGAGTTTCTCTCCACTCTTATCCACCACATGCACGAGGTTCATAGTTCTTTCTCTAGGACAGGGTCCTTTATATCATTGTATTCAATAGGACTTTCTGCAGTGATTGATATGTTCCATATTTGCACTATCCAATATGGTAGCCATCAACCTCATGTAGTTATTAAACACTTGAAATATGGATAATGTGATAGAGGAACTGAGTGTTTAATTTTAATTGGTTCATACTTCATTTAAATGTCATTTAAATTTAAATAGCTATGTGGCTATGGAGCATTTGGACATGACTGGTGACAGCAAAGAACTGAATTTTGAATTTTAAATTCAAATTGAAATAACCACATTGGGTTAGTGGCTTACAGAGTGGCTCATGGATATTGCAAGTCTGTACACATTTGAATGTACATGAATAAATTTTAGAGCACCAGTGGAGCCTTTAAAATTGAATACTGTAATTTGTGTGCATATGAATTTTTCTTGAGGTAAGTTTTTCTATCAGGTCCTCATGAGATTCATAAAAGTTTTAAGAAACGCTTCTTTCCAGGAGAAGCATTTAAGGTCTTCATGTTTGTGTACTCTCTACACCCCATATTAAATCCATGTTACATTTGTTCTTACTCTCATAAAGTTGGTTCTTACAAAATCTTGCCTGTAAGTCTCTGGATCTGGAAACCTCCCCAGGAAAATATACGTAAAGGAAATAGAATTTTTACTAATTCTTGTAAAAGTTGATTAGACTTTCCTTTTCTCAAAATATTATTCCTAACAAGATATGAGAAGACAGTTCCAATTCCAAGACCATTTTGTTTTTCTGATGGTTGCTTATGTTCTTAAGCAAATATTTTCTTCTGGTTTTCAGTTAATTAGGAAATATGGTTGTTATATGCTTATTGCCATCTTCTAATATTCCCTTCGAGTGAATCCACTCATCCATTCATTCTTCAAACACTTGTAAAGGCTGTACTATGTACTGGTGACTGCATTTAGTGCTAGTGATTAAAAAAATAACCAATAAGTGGTCCCCTTTAGCAAGAACTTACCAAGTAGTCTGGTAGGTAGACATAAAAGTGACACAAATTATAAAACATCATGGTAAATGCTATAATAAAATAACTGTGAAGAGTTACTGAATGCCTATTTAGGTACCTGGCCTATTTCATCCAGGTACTGTACTGAGTGCTTACGTGCATTATAGCCTATAATCCTTATAGCGATCTCTTTCTGGTTAGTTGTTATTATTTTCTATGTTTTATGGATGGTAAATTTTTAAAAAAGGCTGAGAAATGTTAAGTAACTTGTGTAAGGCCACATAGCTGTAAGTAGCCGTACCTACTGTATGCTCAAGCTGGAGAGGTTAGACAGGAAAATCAGAGAAGTTTCAGAGAATGCAATGAGAGTGTCTGACAGTGTATTTCTGTGATGTCTCCTCCTTGGTGGATTTGGTAAGCACTAGCAATTTGGGATAGTATCAAAAATTTTAAAATCAAATTACTTTTACCTAGTCTCTGAATGTTTTATAATTTTTCCTCCACCATCTGCTTATAATTAATATCCCATCTAAATTGATCTATATCAAAGATGATTGGAGTTTAATATAATGTAAGATAAATGGTGATACTTCATTATATTGAGCATATTAACATAGTCTTATTTTACTGTTTTAAATTGTCAGTGACTACTTTTTTCCTCTGTTGTCCAGTATGCTGAGTCTAAAAGTGTCAAAAAAGGGCACTCTTTCAGCAGATTAGCCTTATCTAGTACAGGAATTTGTACATTTCAGGAGCAAGGACTGTAGTCAGACCCAACTACAGAATTTTTGGAGTCCAGTGTGAAATGCAAATGCGGAGACCGCTTGTTCAAATATTAAGAATTTCAACAAGGTGACAATAGAGCATTCCAGCACATGTGTGGCTCTTCTCTGTGCAAATGCACAGGTCACAAGCTCATGAAACCAGTTCTGATAATAAAATTTTGCTATAAAACATTTACAAGCTTCTCGAAATATAACATAAATGCATATGCTGTGGAATAGAGAAGTTTGAAGCCTTTATCCTTCAAACCTGATGCCTTCTCTTTGAAAATAACCTCCACAGCCCTTCCTGAAGGAGTTGGCCCAGCTACCTACAGTTGTATGAAGTAGCTCCACATGTTGCTGCAGGTGATTGGTCCAGGGGTAAACATTTAATACAAGCTGAGCCCATCAGATTTCTCTCTTGAAGATTTGAACCAGGAATACAAAAATGCCCTCAAAGGTTCTAAACCGTTGAAGCTTTAAAGCTTTGGAGATTTGGGAGCAATGATAGCTGGGCAGCAATCAAAGCTTTGTGAATAAAAAAGTTATGGGAAAACTGGATCTAAAACCTTTACATAGGGTTGGGTTTATATTTTGCTGAGTTGTGAGGCCCAGAAAAGTAACAGAGATTGCAATGAGAGAACGGGAGAGGGAAGGGGAGGGGAAAGGGGGGGGGAGGAGAGGAGAGGAGAGGAGAGGAGAGGAGAGGAGAGGAGAGAGAGAGAGAGAGAGAGAGAGAGAGAGAGAGAGAGAGAGAATATTGTATTGGGAACAGGTTTTCACTCTCTCTGCTGATTTTTTTTTTAACAATTAATACTATGTTATGTTAACATTTTACTTTTTTATATCCTTTCAAAACATTGGATATCATTTTAAATGAGAGACAGAGAAAAAAAGAGCTAGAAAATAGATGCTGATGACTTTATAATTTCTATGAATTTATTTCAGTCCTATGTCTTTTATCTACTTACTATTAATCCCCTGTTACTCCTGCTAATGTGACTGGGTTGCATTTATCTCAATCAAATGACTCTTGATAATGAAAGCTATGATGTGATTCCATTAAGTGTTTGCAAAATTGGATAAAAGTAAATTCAAGCTGTTTTTCATGAGTCATATAACCATGTAGGGATATTCCCCACCTGGTATATCCTTAATTCCAGAGGATATCCACTATTTAACAGGAACTTTAATTGTACTTCTTCGTTTCCCTTTATATTATTTTTCAACATTTCGAACAAAGCAATTTTTCACTGTTGTTGATTGTATTAAATAGCAAATTGCTGTTGCTTAAAATTAGTTGACCTATTTTTACTATTTTGTACCAATCTATCTTGCTGCAGTAAATTTCTAAAATATAACTAACCTCAAACTTGTGTTTAATCCATTTGTCTGCCCACATCTGTTGTTAAAATGTGTTTCCTCTGTTTTTAAATTTCCATTAAGATCTCAAAAATCTCATAGAAATAATTGTCAAACAAAACACATCTTGATGTGATTTCAGGGCTTTGTTAAAGTCGACAAGATTTGAGTCTCTGGGCTAAAATCAGGATTAGTAACAAAGAGTAAGGACTCTTTAACTTCTGTTGGCTTTTTCTTAATTAGGATATGTTACTATATGACTCTAAGTATTGTCTATATTTTTATTACCATTTTAAATAGGAATGCAAGTAATACATGTTCCCGGTAGAAACTATAAAATGTGCCTAAAATGACATAGTGTCATGGAAAAAAAAATATTTTCATAATAGCCCTCTTTGTAACGTGTTTTAGCATATCTCCTTTCATTTTTTTTAAAACATTTACCACTCTATCAAGATTATATTCCGTATATAATTTTGAATTCTGTATTTTATTTGGCATTCTTCATAGCCATTATATTGATAGGAAATAATTTATTTAATAATTTTCCAATGTTTAGCATTTAGACCAGTCCTAATTTTTACTACCCAAAATACTCCTGGGCAAACATCTTTGGTTGTCAATGCTGATTCAAATCTCAGTTAAATTTTTAGGATGTGGTTCAGAGGCATAAAAAACAGTTACAAAAGCTGTTCATTTCTTTAAGACTATTTTGTTATTTACTCAAAGTTGTTAGATTCCAAGGTTTATAACCATCATATATTACCACCAACAATGGTATTTCATTTTTGCTTTAGTAGCACATATTTTTTCCTCTTTTCTCTACACACTTTGCTCACTTTCTTACTGTCTGCCTCACTATATCCTTTTTATTTTATTTTACTTTTACTAATTTGATATTTTCTTAGTACTCATCTTTACAGGGTGTTGTTAGGGGAGAAACCTTATAGGACTTTAGTTTCTTATATGTTAGCAGTGTTTATCCTGATACTTGAATTTTTTTCTTAGTTCTTTTCTATAAAACTTTCATTTTCAATTTTTAAAATGATCTGAATATTCTAAATGATAGAGCTTATTTGTTTTCATTCCATGAAAAGGATTTGTCTATATACAGAGAAGAATACCTTCAAGGCAAGTAATTAGAATGTTGAGTGTTCTTGCCTTTTGCAGGAGACTGGGTTACTCTAATCTGATTTGACTGAACGTATTTTTGGAGGTAGAGAAAGGGATGCTTAGGCTGCAAAAACCAAAGTCCTCATAATAGCTTGGCTTTCAGCCCAGAACTGCAAAGGAATACCCCCAATTAAGTTTCAAACATATCTTATGGCTAGCTACTATTGTATAATAGGTAACATTTCCCTGCCTACTGATACAATGCAAAGTAAGTAGGATAAACCATTCTTCAGTTATATCATAAAATATTTTGCTAATTTTATTTCTACCTATAACTGATGAGTCTGTCATTTTTTTTTTCCTCTGGAAACACGATAGAAGCTTTCTTACTTTGACAAATGTATTACACTTGACTTTATGTAAAATTGGATTAAATATTATGATTTGGAATCAGGTAATTTTTAGACATTTAAGTTTGCAGAGAAAGGTTTTTTACTGTAGTTTAAAGTTTGTTTTTTTTTTTTTGACTGACCTTTTATAAAGATTGTAACTGATCCAGCCAAATAAATTATATCAATTTCATAATTTAGAGAATTGGGAGTGGGTGGTAATTTAATCACTACTCTTAACATATTCTTATATAAATAGTAGACACCATCATCTTTAGAAATATAGAAATCTGCTAATAGTCTTTAGAGATATTTAAATCTGTTAATAACAATGGTCACATAGAACATTATCATGGGGAACTGAAATCCTCAATACCTTATGCTATTATTAATATGGAAAGTAAAGGCAGAAACTGTAGATATTCAATGATGAGAAAAATTGAACTGGGCTTTTTAAATCAACAAGGACATAGAGTAATTACTCAAAGTTCCTAAGTATATTTTATAGCCACACAGATATGAAATAATACAAAGCTAAGAAGTTTGTACCTAGAAATGACCCTGGAAATAATATATGGTTTCCATCTTCTATTTTTTCCAGATGAAGAAACTAGAGGTCCGTAAGATTATCAAATGATTTCACCAGAGAAGTAAAATCCATTGGGGGAAAAGTAATATCTTGAAAAGTGCTAGCTTAAATGTGGAAGCATATTTTCATTTAAGGGTTAGGAATTTTAGAGCTCAAAAGCATATGGAAAAGGTTGAGCTAGACATTAGAAGTCTTGATCATTCAAAGCACTTAGTCTAATATATATGGGATGAGTATTTGCATAGGACTAGGAGATTAAGAAATTGAACTTTATGACTGCCTTATATATTAATAGAAGTAAGGTAGGCAAGCCATTTAAAACATGTTTCTTACACTATTTCTCTAGGAAAATATAATAAAGGGAATATTAAGGGAACAATATTAGTAGAAAGAAATTTGAACATAATTACCAAAATGTAAACTTTATCATTCTTTGATTTAGCAATTCCACCTTTATAAACCTAATCAATAGATATATCTGTACAAGTGAGCAGAAACTTATATTAATTGTATTCACTAAAAATTTATGTGAATACACATAGTGTATACACTAATTTATGTAACTGTAAGATTGAAAAACACTATAAACACAGTATGAAAACGAGTTAGACAATTTTATATATATGTATTTATATATATATATATGCACAGTCCTTCAACAAATGAATTGTATTTATACATGCCACTATAGAAAGAGTACTAAAGTATATTGACAAGTAAATAAAGCCAAGTGAAACACACTGCATATGATATTAATTATGTTTTAAAAAGGAAGCATGCATATGAAAATCTGTCCTCATTGAGAGAATATGTAAATGCTTGCATATTTGAAGAAAAATCTCTGTAAGTGCCCAAGTGCTTATAACAAACGTTTGTTACGGATACAACTCAGGGATGAGAAAATTAATTGTTTGTGAAACATTTTATGTGTAGGATTTTTTTCATGTACAACCATTATATCTTTAATTTAAAAAAAAATTAAAGATACTTAATTCATCAGTCTGTGACTCGAGTCATCTCAAGCATAATCACAGACTTAAGCCTTATAGGTTTCTTCAATTTCTGACAGGGTCCCAGATATGCTCCTAAATGATCTTCCACGTATAACTGTTATATTGCTAATTACTGTCTTCTGCCTTGCTAGGGGCTGCATTGCTTCCTCCTACATTCTTCTCTCCCTGGGAAGGATGGACAGGGACATAACAACTCCAGATGTGCTTCTTTGATTCTCTGCATAGAGGCATTGCTAGAGATCACTGTGCTGGGCTCAGGACATGGTCAATGTGAAGCACATACACTGCCTCAGTAGAATTCTTGTGTCATACCTTGAGCTATAAATAAGTCTACTATAGGAAAAATGACAGTCATCGTAAACTTTATCATTAAGGATGACTATAGCAAAATACTTGAATTCCCAGAAACTGGACTGCACCCATTGAGTGAGGCACAAGATCCGATATAGGGTAAGGGTGAGTTTCCTTTTCTCCATACAGGGAAGGTAGGAATGAATGCCTCAACCTGTGCTATGGTCACCTGCTGTGTGAGGATCCTGCTGCTCAAAAAAAACTCCAATGTGAGTTTTTATTCCTTCCATGGGAAAGCAGAATGGCCATTTCTCTCTCTTTATTTTCTCTAGGAAACTGAAAGAAAATGGAAATATCCTGCTATAAATCTGCGGTGCTCCTCTTGCACTCAGATGTGTTATTTTTGCCAGCAGAATGGAATTTGGAGAGAGGGAAGATGAATTGGTTGATCTGGAGTCCGTAGTGGTAGGGATTTAAGTGTGATACATTGTGGGATTCTAGGATGGATATAGATAGGAGGAACAAGCTGAAAAACTTGACAGAAGAATCAAGAGATTGTTAAACATGATGAAGTAGAGAAAAAGATAAAAGAAGATTGAGAATATGAGCATGAAAATAATAGGTTTGGGTCAGTAAGAACGATAGAATTTAAGCTTTCAGCATTCAAGCAGCCCTTGGTGATGGCAAAGTTGAGAGTATAGGTGCCAGAGATTGGACAGCCTGCTGCTCCCTGCCCTGGTCGGGGAAACCTGCCCTGGTGGGGGTTGGGGTGGGGGGTGGAAACCGGCCAGGGGTCCTGGCTCCTGAGGGGCACATGTCCCTCTCTCCCCACTTGTTTCAGCTCTTTGGAATAGTCTGGGTGAAGGTGAAAGTGCAGTTCACTAGGTATTCAAAATTAGGTATTCAAAACCATGGTGTGTGAGCTAATTGATACTTAGAGAATTTAGAAACTTATGTATGGGAATGATGAAACCCTCTATGTTCCTAATAAGGAGGAAAGGTCTTGGTTTTATGTTCCTGAACTATGTAAGGAAGTGACCTATAAGTAAATAGACAACAGAAGAAAAAGGTTTAGGTTAGGCATAATGCAAGCTGAAGACATTAGTCTGGTATGTCCTACATGCATCAGTTTGGATTTATACAAATGATACTACTACCTCAAAACACCATTGGCACTGTGAATGGGAGGGTGAACTTCTTGAAATAACTGCAAAATTGGTACTCATGAAAAGAGCCAGACATGAATATAAGCAAAGTGATATAAGATGAATCCTTTGAAGGAGCAAAATTTATAAGAGAGATGTTTGCCTGAAAATTTCAGAGGACCTGTAGCTAAATGAGTTGGTATTGGTGGGATGTCGAAAACATGCATGGAAAGTAGAAAATTAGAGTGTGAGGATGAGTTTGTGGAAAGCGTGTGCTTGAAGAAGTAATCAAAGATGATGGAAATGAAAGACAGAAAGATGTTCCCACTCTTGGGATTCTTAGTCTAAGTCAGTAAGCTAACTTTTGACTAGTTCTTCTAGAGATATGCTGGTGCTTTCTCATCTTGGCTCTGGGAAAGCCCAAGATATAAGGTCTTGAAGCACTAGTAGGAAGCAAATTGTCTTAGTCCATTTGGGGTTCTATAAGGAAATACCATAAACTGAGTAGCTTACAAAAAACAGAAATTTATTTCTCACAGTTGTGGAGGCTGGAGAGTCCAAGTTCAAGGTGCCAGCACATTTGGTATCTGGTGAGGACCCATTTCCTGGTTCACAATGGAGACTTGGCACTGTGGCCGTGTCCTTGTATGGTAACAGGAACAACACAGCCTATTGGGGCCCCTTTACAAAGGCATTATTCCCATTCATGAGGGCTTCTTCCTTGTGACATAATCCCCCAAATTCCTACCTACTAATAATACTGTCACCTTGGAAGTCAGGATTTCAGCATACAGATTTTGGAGGGCACAGACATTTAGACCATAGCACAAGTGACATGAATCACTGTGGTATACGTGTAATTATAATTACAGAGTTGTATCAAGGTCTCCATGCTATCAGAGAAGAACTAGTTTTTGGTTTATGAAAGACAAGTTTAGAAATGTTCAGACAGCAATAGGAAAATGAAAGTTAATACTGTGGGGGGGGGGAACTTTCCCTGGCCCCTGAAGGTTCACTGAAAAATCAACTCGCAGTTAAGGCAGATTAATAAGAGAAAGAGGTTTATTTACCATGAGCATGGGGAGAATCACAGAATGAGTACTCAATACCCTGATGGGGTCCAGAAATTATCATATCCTCCTTTTAGAGCGGAGAGGGGATGAGGAATATAGATAATTTTTTTTAGGGACAATAAATGCCTGCTAGGGAGGATGAATGGATGGGGGAAACAGAATGACTTGTAAATTAATCTGAGAGACAAGTATTTTGTTTCAAATGATTTGGGCCAGGTCTGGTTGCATTTTTCATTTCTGCAATATATTGAAATAACAGGGAGGGAAGGGAAGTCAGTTGTTCTTTTGATGGGCCCTATCTGGTTATGCAGATAGAGGGAAAGTGCCTTCCAAGGGCCTGTTGACCTCTAAAAGGCCTTTCATTCAAAATATTCTTTATACCAAGAAGTCATATTTTGGGCTGAAATTTCTTGAGCTCTTTTAGTATCAAAATTAACAAGACTACAGAAAGCCTGGCAAAGTGGGCAATGATGTGTGCAGTAACCTTTAGAGGGAAACGTAGAGGTGGAAAAGAGCTCCTTTCTGGCCACCTAAGGCAGATACACCTCCCTTTTGCACAAACAATTTCAGAACAACTGAGGTGCATAGTGGTTTGCATGTTACCAGCATCCTACCTAAAGCATGCGCCATGAAGTCTTTCTGTTTTTCTGTCTAGGTTTTCTCCAAAGGCACAGAGTCTCTCAGCCCAGAATTGTGTGTGCCTGTGGGTGTGTGTGTAGATTAATGCCCCCAAAGGCCATCTTCAGCTAATGGGGGAAAAGGGTCTGTAGATAATTTTACCAGCTTCCCTGTCTTTCAGTGTTACAGTTCTAAGGTGGGTTCTATAGAACTCCTCAGAGGGTTTCCAAAGAGATTGATTTCCAATTGCTCAAATTGGTAACCAGCTCAATGAAGCATGCTTTATTGGCTTTCACCCTTCCCTGCACCTACACGTCTGCTTCCTGGAATTAACTCCTAAATAATCTAACTGCACCCAAATTCTCATGTCAAGCTCTGCTTCAAGGAAATACAAATTAAAACAGTACTTTTGTTTATTTTCTCAGTAAACAGTTCGGCAATCGCCATTTGTGGATAATGAACGATGTTTGGAAAGGAATACTGTACTGAATGTTACAGGAAATTGAGTAGCAATGGCTTCTCCTGAGGAGCAGCCTTGTATTTGCATTTATAATTAGACAATCCCTTGGGACAGTTTTCTCTTCTTTCATGTGATGTACTTAGATTTCACTGTTATGGGATTGTCACTGATATAATCCAACCTATCCGTCCTTATCAGTGCCTCCAGAGGGATGAAATACTTGGAAACAGTCAAGGTACTAAGCTTAAAGGGAAGATGAGGGTGGGTAACTGAGTAAAGCAGAGGAAACTGTTTTGAAGAATGATAGGAGAGAATTTAGGAGGGAGTGGGAAACTACATTGTCTTTTCCTTACCCCTTTATCCAAAATTTTTATATGTTAATTTATTCTTTTTTCTTTTTTTAAAACCTAGTCTGTTTTTTTGCAAGTATAGTGGAGAACTGACAAGACTTACCAGATAGTTTCTATGAAGAACACAACATGAAACTAAACATGGCTTTTCTTAAATCTAAGGATTTATGCTCTCAGAATGGAATCACCTAAAGGAAGATGAATAGTCCTCTGGAATGGCCATAAACTGATGAATAAGGACATGGACCTCAGGGGTCTAAATCTACCCAAGTGATCTGTGGCTAATTATCTGTAATTCTGAGTCTGACTCTGTTATCTGACTACATGCTCCAAGTTGTTCTTAATCTCTGCCACCTTTTTTCTATAGCACAGCCTCTTTCTCTTGTAAGGGTTGGGGTAGCAAGGGGTTGATTTAGACTTAAAGATAGTTTAAAACTTTTTTCCATTTCCCCAACTCTCCCTTCCCCCTTTCCCTTGGGCTAAAAGCTAAAGCGTCATCAAAATCAACTCTTGAAACTAGAGTCTGACCAGGATTAGAGGCTGCTCCTTTTACAGGTGGGGGTCTAACAGGGTTACCTGATACAACATTGCATATATTCAAATACTATTAAATGAAATTCCTGTGTTAATTAATAATACATGGTTAAAGAGGAATGTCAGCAGAGAGACAGTTATATTTTGTACAGTACTGTTAAATCTGTAATTTTGAGTACTAGAGTGAATGTATATTGGTAATACAAAATGGCTATATATTAATGTAATCAAGATAATATTTTTTTCTTTCTGAATTGAGCAAAGCCACAAAATTTAAACTTGCCATATTATATCATACATGAAGATGCATGAAGCTTGTGGGAAATTTTGAGAAGTGCGAATGGAAAAGAATCCAAACTCTGAACAATAATTTTAAAAAGGTTTATTCTGAGCCAAATTTGAGGACCATGGCCGGTAGCCATGCCCAAGAAGCCTTGAGCAAGTGGACTCTCTGTGGTTGGTTTACAGTTTGGTTTTATACATTTCAGGGAGACAGGAATTACAGGTAAAGTTATAAATCAATACATGGCAGGCATACATCCATTTGGCCCAAAAAGGTGGGACATCCAAAAGTGGGGGGAGGGAGCTTCTAAGTTATAACTCAGTTTAAAGACTCTTTGACTTACAATTGGTTAAAGAAATGGAGCTTTGTCTAAAGGCTTGGAATGTTTTAATTTAAAATAAAGAAGTCTGTTAATCAGAGACAAGCTACTGGCCATATATATGTTGTGTAAATTGAGGACCTGCAGGTTTGCCTTGCATAATCTTAGGCCTGTTAATGAGTTACAAAGGATCTCTCCAAGAAGGGAGGGGTGCATGATGAGGCATGTCTGACCTCTGTTCTCATGGCCAGCAAATCAGTTTTAGGATATCCCGTTGCCCAAGAGGAGGTCCATTCAGTTAGCTGTTGGGGGCAAGGCTTAAGATTTTATTTTAGTTCACAATACACATGGAAATTTTTTCTCCTATTTTCCTGTGAGAGTTATTTGTTATATGTTCACAGTTGGTTGCTACCCAAAGTTTTATGCACATTAACAGCGTTCTAAAGATCATTTTCATTTCTCCAGTGAGATACTGTGCTTCTTTTCCCCATGGAAACTCTATAATTATGCTGAAACCTTTTTTTTTTTTTTTTATGTGACATTGGCTGTTCTCCTGGAGTGCACGTATCTCTCAGCATTCTACAGATGTTGCTCAAAGTTAATCTAGTGGCAAAGGATGCCTGGTTTTGTTCACATTCTGGAAATCACTAGTGAGAATCTCAGTGCCACCACTTTTATCTTTGTCTTTAGAATTTGCACAAGTTATTCAAATCCTCTGTGTGATGCCTGGAGCCAGGGACACCACATGGTCAGTGGCTTGTGATGAGACTGTAAACTGTATTTTTAGGTCTTTCAGATGTTTCACTTTTCAAGGCTTTCACAGAACAGCTGAGCCCTCATTGGCGGTGGCTGAGCCCCATGGGTTCCTATTTTCAAGTACTTAAGCTCCTATAGTGATTGATGCCACAGATGAAAATACATCAGTAGGCCTGATATATGAAGTTGAAAATGTACATTTCTCCATTTAATAGCTGTGTGGCAAAGAGTATCTACTTCTGTGTATGATTTATAGCCAAGATCTCCTTATACTTAGGAGGGGAAAAAAGCAACAACTTCTGTATACAGAGTTAAAGATTCCTTAAATTTAAAAGATCTCATTTTACATGTGTGTTAATCTTCAGTCAGTTAATGTATGAGTTTCTATCACTCCCCAGGCTTGTGTCCAACTTTAAACATGGTTAAGTATTCTAATTTAAATTGCATTTACCTCTTTTGCTCAAGCTTTGCAAATGCTGAAATTCATTGTCTGAGAGCTCTGAGAGGCTCTCGTTTTAGGAAAAATGCTTTCCCACATCCACAGCAACTGCTAGGTCTCTGCCTTTCTTCTCCCTCAATATCCCTTCAGATTAATCTGCATTATCCTGGTTGTAAATATATCTTTAGCTCATGAATGATTACAAACTTAGAAAAATCCATTACTAAAATTAATATGCAACTACATCTCTATTAAAGTACTATCACAACCGAATAGCATATTGTTTCTTATACAGTACCAAGGGATAAAAAATAAATTACCAATATTCATCTCCAGATTAAAAATAAAAACAATCTGTCATCATTACTTCCTCTATTGCTTTGCATCTTCTTCCTCTTCTACATTTTTAAAGACACCAAATGTTGCTGTATCTACAAGTGTTTGTGAGGTCTACATTCTTCATGATAAATGAGACTATTAATATATATTTTAAAAATATGCTAGAAGGAGACATGGGCTTGTAAGCATATTATTAGTACATGTATTTCTTATTTGCAATGTTCTTGTCAGGTAAGATGGGATGAGTTAGGTCGAAGTCGCTCTCGAGAAAAGTTGCTGTTAGACAATACTGAAACATCTGAGAAAGTACCAAAATATGTAGTGTTTTTCACCAAGAGGTTCCAGCCCAAGATCGGGTGCTAAAATTTTGCCCTTCTGGAAATGGGACATCAGCACCATATCCATGAGTGATTTAAAAAAAAAAGTCCCTTGTAAGAATCTTAATCAAAACTGCATGCCATAAATCAGGTAAGCCTGATATCAATTTGTGAAATTATAAATGAGAAACTTTTTCTACTAGTAGAAACTATGTCATTCTCAATAGCTTCCCACCCTGTCCCAACTCTTCTACTAATACTGAGGTATGTTACATGCTGACTTGAAAATAAGAAAATTGACCTTTTAGCCTATATTTGGAGAAAAAGTCTCATATGACCTGTAGGACTATTATAATGAAGTCTTAGGCTCAGTGAACTCTATAACAGAGGATCTTTCTCCAGTGACAGCTTGGGTGGTCTCTCAGATGCTTCAGAGACTCTTACCTGAACTGTGCTGAGCAAACTCGGTCAAATTTTGCTTCTAGAACTATGGTTAACATCCTTAATATTACTAGTTAGATGATCAGTTGTAATAGGGGACTTTCTATTTTTCCCCATTTTTCCACATATCTATCTGTCCACTGGAAATTTCATACATTGTACAAAATATTGTTATCCATATGTATATCTTGCATACAGTATTTACATAAGAACTGCATAAGTAATAGTTAGTCAATAAATACATTAAACTGAGCCCTATAGGAAGGGTTCTGGTAACCCTTTCTATAAGGCTGGAACCATTTTCATAGGGCTCAGATTCATATGTCTATTGACTACCTATTATGTTACATTGACAAGGATGCAATGTTCCATATCAATGGAGGATATCCTAGAGAGGCATGTAATTATTTCCATATTCTGATACAGTGAATTATATTAGTATCAATTGTTTGTGCAATATCCATTCTCTCCCTACATTTACCCCTGATTTTGTTCTACGTGAAAATGTGCAAAATTAAAAAAAAAATCTTTATATTCCAGACTTCTGTGTATTAAGAGTTTCAAGTGACTCACCTATGGCCAATTAGCAACAAATCAAAATTTGCTGAGACTTTTAAGAAACTTGTGTTTCCTCCTTTGCCATTTCCTTCTCTCTTTTGCATGGGAAACTGATCTGATGGCTAGATCTACTACTTCCATCATTCAAAATGAGAAAAATGCTAAGAGACTGTCACATATCAAGGCTTTAATATGTATGAGCTACTGATTCCAAACTAAGAACATCTTCTTTCCAGAATTTTTGTTACATGGGCAAAAATAAGTATGTGAACATATAATTTGCTTATAGGTCTGTTTGGGTTTTAATTTCTCACAGTCCAGTACTATCTCTCAATTAGAGTAACATTGGTCCCAAGGGATATTTGTAGTTATTACTAGGATAAAGCTAATTGTGGTAGTGTCCCATTGCTAAATAAGACTTGCTGAAAATATGCTGGGTTTAAAAAAAGTTATTTTTTGGCACAACTTCTTAGATATTCTAATGTGCTAAGATGCAATTATTGTTTAATATGAGACTCTATTATAGTGTTCCAAACTAATTTGATCAGGGAATCCATTTTCTAAGTTTCTGCTGTGACTTGTGCCTTATGGAATAATGGTACTAATGTAGAAAAACTTACATATAAACATAAATATAATAGAGGAAATGAATAGATAAATGCTAGGAATTCTATTGTCAAGCAATGGAAAAGAACTTCTGCTTAGAGTTATTTCAGAGAAACCTTCTGGAAGAGGTGGCTCCTCAATTGAGCTATTTTTCATTTATTTTTCTATATGCAGTGATTTATTTACAATAATTTGTGTAAGTCTCTCTTGGTCTGGATGTATAACTTATTTCTGAATAGTGGACAATTAAAAGTTATACACTTTGAACAGAAGAGCAGTATTACCTGGATCAAAATAAATAAATAAATGAACCAGGAATTTAAAAAAGACTTTCATTTTATAATCTTTGTGCTTTAATAAACTGGACTAATTGGCCATAAACCAAATTTTATTAAGGCCTGTGTGTATAGAGTAAATAGCACCTTTCAAAATCATGCTAAAAATATCTAAAAAATATGACCCGTAAGACTTGAAAACTGTGTATCTAACAATACGTTCACACTTTTCATGTTTATAGTGGACTATAGATACCTCCAGCCAGGCAGGGTTGAAAAAAAATCTCTCTCCTCACCCTCCATCCCTCAATCAGGGCCCTTTAGGGTAGAGTACTTGAGGGCTCTCTGGCATGTAGCTTCTGAGAAGACACTATATGCAGGCCTTGTATGAAGGAGGGACTCTATGAAAACCACACCATTGTAGGAGTCTGCTCGTCTAATTGTCTTGGAAGTCTCCATATTTAAAACAAGACAATAAAATGTTTCTACTGCAGTCCAGTTTCTTGGTATTTGTCCCCTTTTACTTGTCCAAAACCTAAACTTTATAAAAAGTAAAGAAAGGAGAGATGCAGCTTTTTCCTGAACCAGAAAAGAAAAATCACATTGTTTTCATTAGTTATGTATTTGTTTTCCTAGATAGGTACAGAACAGAATTTGAGTTCTGAAATATTATTATATATTTGAAGAACATTTTCCTACTTTTATGGAGTAATGCACAAAAACATATTTTGTTGTCGAAATGCAGGATGTTTAACCATTTTACTTATAAACTCTAAACTGAAATATACTCATAACTTTGGCTATTACTTCCTATTTTGAACCTCCATTTGAACAGGAGGAAGGAAATGTGCTTTTCAAAATGAGTGTGTTGTCAGTTTACACATTTGGTATTGATGAATCTTTCAAAATGACTGTCTGACCTGACGAGGATTCATAAGTGGAGAGTGGTTATAGTAGAGCCTTTAAAATACTCATTGCTAGTTAGCAAATGATGGGTGTTAATTCTTTTTTCTTCAGATGTAGTACAAATCACTAAAGAAAAATTGCTTTATCCCATTATTGAGAGACATTTAAGTTACATTATAATTTAAAATGTGTTTTTAAGTACACTATTGAAGAAAAAAAATGAAAAGGTATTATATTACAGTAGTATACTAATGAGTTCTTATGCCATTTTTGCTTCTGTTAAGATGTTGCATTATTTTTTGTCTTCTGGTTTATATAAACCTCTTCAAAAAAGTAACATATTTCAGACCATCTTATGAAACTCTATCCCTGTAACAGTTTTATCCTTAGCACTTTATTTCTAGGGACAACCATACATAATTTTTAAAGATACATTTATGATACTATAAAGAAACATTTTTCAGTTGCCTCATATACACATATATATTAAAGTATATAAATATGTGGAAAGAGCCTACTTATAAAGTAGGGGGAACAATTATTGTTTGTCATAAATAATAGTTCTATTTGTTTTTCTAAAGTTATTAAGACTATGATGAAATCTTAAGGGAAGCAGTTTGAAAAATGTTATTGAAATAGTAGTCAGAGCTTGAGATATGCATTCATAGGATGAACCTTTTCTTTATAATTGACTGTCTCCCCCACCTTCAATCAGGCCCCACTTTGGCTCTTTTCTACTATAATCTGATTCCCCCATATCTTCGCATCTGAATATACCTCTCTGAGCTATTGTTCAAATGCTGTATTGTATGTTCTCTTAAGACATCACATTTTGGTTGTATACAACCTGCATTTGTGCCAGGAGTGCAAGGTTTTTGGCAGCAATGTATTGATGGCTTTTGGCCCCAGAGCTCACCTTCCCTATCCCCTTGCATGTTATTTTGTAAAAACTTGGAGTTCACCATAGTTCTGATACCCTTCTATGGAACTAGCTCATTTTGTGCTTAAGCATGATTCCTTAGTATAACATAATGTCCAAACTTATTTTTCAATGATAATCATACATAAAGAATTTATGTGTGACAATGAAAATATATTTTAAACTACTCAAACTATTAGAATTAAAGAAACCAGGATGCTAGTCTTTTCTCATACACAATTCTATTCCCAAATTTTTCAACTCTAGAAAGAACTCGAATCAATCAGAACTTGGTATTTTAATTAGATTATAAAAAGGTGTCTTCCAAATCAAATTCTGTAAGTAGGTTATATAAATATTAAATTTAAATTAATTTTTACCATTTTGCCTAAATGTAAAGTTAGACAAACTGTCTTTTAGCCTTATGCCTCCTGTTATTTTAGTGTTGGTTAAAAATGAAAATCTATAGTAAATATTCACCAGTTACAATTTTTTGCTGTGAAAATACATGCTACCAATATAGAGGTAAGTGATCAATAACTATTGTAACTTAGAAAAGCATAAATAGCATATAAAGTGAAATAATCATAATTAATCCTAGTAATAAGACATTTTCAGATATTTTAGTAATAAAATTATTAGATATGAGCATGTTTCAAAAAATTCAATAAAATCCATTTATTACTATATAAAATGTTACAAATCTTGAGAATGACCAAATTTTAATGTGGAGTATCTAACTTTAACTAAAATATTTTAGATTTATGTTGTTTATTTTTCTTTAAATTCTTACATAGCGATTAAAGCCAAGCAATGACTGGATAGTAAGTAGAATACCATATTTCAAATCCTTTCAGTGAACTAATAAAAAATTCATGTTGTTTTATAATACGGTATGAGCTGATGCAGAATTACCAGGGATTGGCAGGAGGAGGCTATTCTTAGTACAAAGCAGCTGTGTTTATTAAGTAAAATTTCTCATTATAACTGCAAGTAGATTTTGATCAAATTTATTATATCAGAAGTATTTTTGTTAATCATTCAAGATAAGGAATTACAAAAGGCTACATTGTAACATTTTAGTTCTCAGTTTAAGAAATAATTAGCCATATGTATTAATTTCTCAACTGCTATGTTTATAAATAAGGTTGAACTTATTGGGATAAAAATTGTAATAGCACATCAATTATGCTAATTAATGCAATTTCAGTTTTATCTGCTGGAGTAAAATATAAAATAAAATAAAATAATTGGTTAAAGTTGTAACTGCCTTACATTTTTATTGGTACATTTTTTAACTTATATTTTATCCATTTTGGAGAGAATCTTCAGTTATAGTTGTGATAGGCTACCTATTATAAATACCTCTATCTTTTGATGGAAGCTATATTACAATAGATTTTCCTAATTAAAATATTAAACATATTATTACCTATTTTACCTGTAATGTTATGTTTATTTATATAAAATTATAGTTGCCAAGATAGAAAATAAATTAAATATGAAAAATTACTGAACACATTTAAAATATAGTAATATTTTGAACTATTTCTTTATTTTACACAGTTCATTACATATTTTATCAAAATATATGAAGAGAGAAGAATTAGACAAAATACTCAACCCATAGACTCATTATTTTAATACTTTAATTATTAAAAGTATTCATTGAAAATGCATTTGCTTTAAAAATTTGGAACATAAGATCATATTGAATTAAATAATATACATGAAAATTCCTTGTGACTATATAGTAGTGGAACTTTATAACATTTAAAAACTAAGTTTAATCAGGCAGATAACTTTTCTTTGCAGATGGCAGGAAGTGAGTGCTTACCTTTCAATCGGCCTGTTCTTTCATAATATCTTTAGCCAAAATAGCTTAGAATGATGTTATCATTCTCTTCTCTTACCAGCATTTAAGGAATAAATACATTTTCTAGGGCATTATCTATAGGAATAAACTAGTATAATTAATTCCTATTTTGTACCATAAAGCATACAAGTAAAGGAAGCATATGGAAAATATTCTCTTTTCCATCTTTGGTCAATGTGTACTGTACATTAATGTTTAATCGTTTCTTTTTTTTACTTGGTTTAATTTTATCGCTCATGAACATGAGCGAGTAATTGCAGAAGCTAGAGCCAGGCAAGCTTTCCCATACACCTCTGCCAGTGCACTGACCTGCAACACCCCTGGTATTTTATTCCTTGGCCTCAGCTAAGTGGAGCCTGCCAGTCATTTTAAATTGTGCCAAACTACATAGTGGTTTTATGATGTGAAAAACATCCATTAAGTTCTAGTTTGAGTCTACACACCACTTCATGTTACTTATAAACAAAGCCAAATTTTAACCTCAGTCTTGTGAATTATATACTTAAAGAAACAAGCAAGCAAAAATTACAGAATTTTTTTTTTAGTAGGGAAAATGCAATAAATTAACAAATTGATCTGGAACATGTTATGTTAGCCTAAATTATAATGTTAATGTACACTATTAAGGTAAAAATATGAAGTAAATATGAACCAATAGGTGTAAAGAATCAAGAAAAAGTGAGATATTTTCAGGAATATTGGTAGAAACTCTGAAACTACAACTTAGCAAAGTATCCATATGAAAAGAATAATAAAAGATAACTTGGTATTTTTTAAATTATCTTCCTCATACACAATTCAGAAGGATGGCAGATATTCTTTGCAGGCACATTCAAACTAACTGAGGGTAAATAACAGACTTTGGGACCCATGACCTAGAATTGCCAACTTTGACATTGAACGGTATTTTAAGAGAAAAATATATTTTTACCTCATTTGATATTTTTACCTATGCTGAATTAGTTTGTCTGAAAATGAATCCAGAGAGAGAAGGATAAAAGTAATTGTTGTTTAATTGGCCTACAATGATGACAACTGCTGTGGATATTCGGCAGAGGCAAGATGAAACCCTCACCTAAATTTGGTTATCAAGACTGATGATGCCATGTGTACAACAAAAAGTGATAAAAATCTTTAGGACTCACAATATGAGACTCCAAATCAGGTCAGAAAACAGCTAGAGAGAGAGCAAGGAAGGGCAGTAGCCATAGGGTTTTATGATGTTTGGTGGGTTGAGCCAAGATGAGGTGCCTATGTGCTTACAAGATAGCTTTGTAAGCTTTTGTGTAGTTTTAACTTCAGTCTGGGACCAAAAAGGAGAGTGCCTAGACTTTCTTATTAACTTGCCCATGTATGGAGCAGATAGTTGTGGGATTTGAAAGCTGTCAGCAGATAAACATCAAAAATGGAGTTAAACTCTTTATTACAGTAATAAACAATAATGATAAATAGTTTTTTCCCTTGAAAGTATTTTCCCTAATTTTGCCTTAGGTACAGGATTGGGATGGAGAGGAAGGGATGTTTTCAGTTCTCAGGAACAGATTCATTAATGTAGATGAGAATGACAATTTAGATCTGGGGAATAGCCAATACCAAAACCTGACATTCTGGAGAATGTTCTCTGGCCACACCCTTATGCCCCAGTGAATGGCTGTATAACTGAGTGTCATGCGGTGGGGTGGGGTGAGGAAACGTAAATGACAAGAGTGAAAAGGATACTAAGTTAGTTCTATTCTTTGAGTACTCTTTAATATTCCTAGAACCATGCTAAATAGCTGCTCATCTTATCCACACATAACCCAATGAGGCAGCACCCACTTTACAGATAAACAAATTAAGGACAAGAGAGTGTTTGTAAGAATCAGAGAGTCAAGATTTTGAACTATATATGACTTACTCAGATTCCCACCTCTTAGTTACTGCCTCAAAAACAGTTGGATAATTTCAGTTTATTGACTAACGTTAGCTAACATAAACCTCTTATTACTGTCTCAGTATATCTTTTATAAAAAGTTTACTGTTTTCCTCTATATTTACATCAGGATTACACTGAAAGAAAAGAAATGATTTCTTTTTTGTTATCAAGAAATATAGAACTATTTGGGATCTTTTATGAATGGCATCCATTATTTAGGCTTACATGAGTTTCCCTTTGTGTTCTGAATCATGGTTCCAACCGTGTCACTACCTTATTCAAAAGCCTTCAATGGTTTATTCCTGCCAATAGAGCCAAGTATAAATTTGTATCTCTCTACACTAAAATAATAGTCTTATTTTTAAGATAAATAATTATTTCTCAATATATTAAGGGCCACTTTATTTGGAAGTTTTGTATTTATAAAAACAAACTTTTGAGAAAATGAGGTAAAGGGATCTTATTTAATATATTCTGTGATAGTACATATCACAATTCAAAATATTAATCAGGACTTTATAATGTAAATATATGCAAAACATAATTAAAAATAAATTTGTTATACATTCTCAGAAAAAAATAAGGTATCAAGTCTTTTATGTGATTTAGATTAGAATCTAGAAGATAAACAATATTAAACAGTATTAATAACTTGAAAGCATTAAGTACATGCAGCCTTTGCATGGGGCACTTAATAAATTATAGGGGGAAAGGGAGGAGAGAATCAGTGTCCCTGTCTAAAGAATTTACAGTGTAGTCAGGAGACCAATCCTATAGGATAGCTGACATGGGAATAATCACAAAGTGATTGTATAAAATACTGTATTTTCAAATGTGGTAAAATTGTGTTCAGAGAGACATGGAATAACCAAGGGAATCTCCTGAGAAAAATTGATTTTGACTCAAATGTGGAAGAAAGTAAATAGTCACAAATACTTAGAAGAGAGTGTGGAAAAATATGAACAAAGTCATTTGAGGTGAACAAAAAATGCCCCCCCCATCATCCTCTTTGTTAAGTAACTACTCTCTTCTTCCTCTTCTTATGATCAATATGATGCTTTCCCGCCTCCCTATCCACAGTGTAGGCTGATGACCACAGATAGGCCAGTCAATCATTCCATTTATTTGAACAGTGATTGGTGAGGGGGAGGCACCAAGATTCAAGCTGGGCCAATCGGAAGTTAACCAATTTAAGAACATAAGCTAAAGAACCTAAACTCAAATTCAGGTCTGTCTGACTTCAACAATCATAGTTTTATATTCTACACCAGAGCGTCTCAAAATTTAGTTTGTGAGGCTTGTTAAAATACAGATTACTAAGTATGGCCCTCACAATTTCTGATTCAGTGGGTTTGGCTTGGGGCCTGAGAATTGTATTCCTAACACGTTTCCAGGTTACAACAGTATGATGGTCTGGCAATCGCCTTTAGAAGCAATGCTGTACATAAGAATAGCTGCACAGAGGAAGAAGGAAGAAAGCATGAAATAATGAAAAAAGCATGAAATGCTTTTTTTTTTTTAATTTAAGGAATGTAAGATTTACTTATAAGGAAACTTCTATGAGGTCACAAGAGAGAATTTTAGGATATTGAGAAATATAAATGTAAATATCAGAAACTTGCTGAAGGAATATTCATTAAAAACAAAGATATTAAATATTTAGACAAAAAAGATGTCAAGAAAACCATTAAAGGTTAATGTATAAGAGAAAGAATAGACAATGAGTTGACACCCAAAGAAATAATAATTTGAAGAAAAAGTTGAAAGAGAGACCAAAAATTGCAGTTACAATTTTGAAAAATGTTAGTTTAGGTTAATGTTCTATTTTATATTAATATAACTATTTTCCAGCCAATTAAAATTTACATACTGAATCTAATAAAAATAAGTGCAACCACACAAATTAACAATAGCAAAAATAAATTCAAGAACAAAAAGAGGAAACAAACCAAATGTAGTGTTGAGCTCTTTAACAGAATTTGGAATTAGAACTGACATTAACAAATCAGTGTGTGAAGAAGTCTGACTTGTGAGAGATACCATGTCAGCTCTAGAACAAACTCCCCTACACTATTAAAAATTTTAAAAATAAATTTCACATAAAAATATGTTGTTAAACCACATGACCTAATTTAGTGATTATAGTCCAATAGATTTCTTCATACATCTTTATTTGGTGACAATGGTCTTAAACTCTTTAGAATCTTTCTCTTTAAAAAGAAATGGATGCTGTTCATTCCACAGAAGGCTATTTCAGGCCTGGAAAAGAAATGCCCAATTCAATTATGAGACAGTTTGAGATTCCCCAGAAGGAAAAGGAGCTTTGAAGCTTTCATTTGAAATACTTGATAACTTTACTGCTTTACTATTAGTTCCTGGTTCAGGTGAAACTATGATAGCTGGAAATATACCGTTGCCAATTACTAATTAGATTTAAAAGAAAATTGGTGGTAGCATGAAATAGGGCATGATCCAATGGTTACATTCAAGCCTCAGATAGAAGAGAGTTCTGAGGTATTAACCCCACATTTAATGAGACACACAGCTGAATTTTTGCTTACGTTTTCTATTCTCTGTAGTATACCCTGGGCTCATATTTATGCAAGCAATGCATTCTACTTTAAGCAGAAAAGACTGTGCTTATCAGCGTGGAGTGTGCATTCTTTACACTCAGAACTGCACAGCTCCAACAAAACGTAGCCAGAAAGTACTCTGAGCCCTTCTAACTCTGCTTGTGTTGGATGCTGGCTAAGTGAACAGATCCAACTGATAGTAGGATACTGGAATTTCTTGAAGTTTTTTAAAAAATTATTATTATGAAATTGCACATGCACATGAAAATAATAAAATTCATGCATTAGTCTAGCTCTTAATTTAAAACAAATTATATTCTCGTGATTAAGAGACAAGAGTTGCAAAACATAAGAGGTATCTTTAAGAGACAAGGTAGAAAGTAGAAGAAACAGTAAAGTTCTGTGACTTGTAGAAGAAATTTTTGAATCTTCCAACTTTTTAAATGCTCAATATCTGTGCATATATAATATTGCACTTTTATTTAAGCTCTTTCCTATCATGTTGTTTTAATAGCTTATCTGTATGTGTGTATTACAGTAATGTTTGGAGTTTGTTAAATGCACATATTTCCTGGACCCACCTCTTGGAGAATTCTGATTCTGTAGATTAGAGTTTGGTCCAGGAATTTACACTGTAATCTAGCATCACAATCCACTTACTCATAAGTCAGTCATAGAAAACCTCTGTTATACTCTCTTCACTGTTATTATTCCCATAAATCCTTGATTTGATCTTTGCAGCCAAAAACCAAGTGTTTGAGTATTAAGACAAACACACCTGTGTGAAACTTATGTCTACTTTCTTACTGTGTGACAATACAGACACCATAAAATGGTAAAAGGGTATCATGGGACAGATTATACCATATGCTTGGATTCACCTACAGCATGGAGAGTTGCTGACATAATGCTAGATATTTGTTTTCAACTTGTACTGCACAGTTTCTTACGACTGAGATGAGCTGCTGTTTTCTTGTGCAATGACATTGTATATGTAATGGAGAAAGTAAAGTATATTATTTTGATTTAATAGTCACCACCCGTGACATCCCTGTGAAATATCCCTGAGGCTTTAGTTATGGGCCTTTTAAGACTATAAAAATTCTTTCTGTGGTGATTTGATCATTTCATTTTATGGGAAACACTATGCATTTTCCTATGCCCATTAGCAAAGCACATCTTTGTTAGAAAAAAAAAAAGAAGTTGGCATGCAGTAAGCTCACCAGATCGCAAATAAATGGTATTGAAAAAGCTCACAACAGTAAGTAGATGTAAATTTTCTAATGAACTAGCCCCAAATCATAAAATATTTAGTTTGTTTAAGGGAGAGAATGAGTAGTTAGAATGGATTTTCTATGCTGAAATTTGACAGTCATCAAGATGTGGCAAACAAACACAATAACACTTGAATTTTTTCCCCTCAATTTTTCACTTGAAAACCTGACTGAAATCTGGTATTCAACATTAAAGCAGCAATCTGCTGCAGAGTGGATGAATTTGTGATAAATGGTCCCTTGGGCTTTATAAAACATATTCTCCATAAAACAAGCCACAATATGTTTCTTCACATTAGTCAGTTCCTGACATTCAGGCTGCTGAAGCTCCAGTCCAGTGTTGGTACCTGCCATCCCCAAGCTGTAAACAACTCTTTGTTTATTGCAGCAAAGCTCATACATCCATTTCAAGGTTTTACAGCGATAAAAGGCTGACTGCCTACATAAACTGAAGTGGGCTGCAATGTTGTTATTTTGTTTATTGCTCTTTTATTGCAGTGGTCAAATAGTTCCTTTGAGACCAGACACCAGTTTTCTACCATCTGCACAGTCAGTGTCAAAAAACTTGTGTCAACTGAATCACTGTGAAAAATATTTATAATGAGAACACTAATTAAATGAAATATTGCCTCCCAAATTGAAGCAGAAATACAGATGATTAATAGCAAATTAAAAATAATCTTCCATCTTTTCTTCTTAGTAGATAGTAGCATTTGCCTTGGGGACCTTGGAGGGCATGAATGGTGTCTGCCTACTTAGCAAGGACCTGTTAGATGGAACTTTAGTCCTGTTGTGTTTAGGGTTTATGTTTCTACTTGGGAAATTCATATCTAAATGCTTCTGAATAATTGTAATCACGTATTTAGGCTTATGGGCTATAAATACATACCAGGAAGCTTATATCAAAATACATGCCTTTGTCTTCAAGTATGTTTTATGAATTAGAAAGATCAAAGACAAAATCATAACTTAAAGCTAAAAGTAAAATTTGGTCATACAAAAGTAACATATAAATAAAATAAAATATTTTATCATGAAAATTAATAAAGTTTTCTTCCATCTAAAATCATTGCATTTTAATTAGAAATGGATAAATTTCTCTTATAAAAGTCCATGTATGCTGTACCTTAAGTTTTTTACTTTAGTGGGTGGTCCAATAGTATAATTTTAACATATTTATTTTGATTTCTGGAATTAAAGTTTAACGACATACCTAAGTGAAGATAGAGTATTGCTTTCTTTGAATCTTATCACAATACAGAGCTGACCTAAGCCTTCAACAATTTGATAATGGCAATAAGGATTTTCTTTAATAAAATATGTTGTAGAAGAGTTCCTGAGATTTTAAACTTTCAATGGAATTGTTTTCAAATAAAAATAAATTTTACTGTGCATATTGAAGTAAGGATAATTAATATTTCATATATATTATTAAAATAAATTTTTCTCTTATAAAATAAGTTCAAACTCAACTTCTAATTGAGTGAGAAATTTTAGTTAAAGACTTTCTATCGAAAAAATCATAAAACTAGTTACACACCCTGAAATGACTACACAACATAGTGTTTTCATAAAATAAAAGAGGAAACTTGTAGTCAGACAAAATTATGTATAAAATAGGGCTTTGAACACATAGACAATAATGAAAAGATTTGTTGTATTATATTCACATAAGCCTGTCAATTCTA
The DNA here is from genome assembly GCF_040939455.1 of Microcebus murinus. Taxonomy (NCBI): domain Eukaryota; kingdom Metazoa; phylum Chordata; class Mammalia; order Primates; family Cheirogaleidae; genus Microcebus; species Microcebus murinus. The sequence goes on along the minus strand of NC_134115.1, from coordinate 38,409,831 downwards.
GGTAAAAGCTCTTAATCTCTAGACATCTATGTCATTGCAGGTATGGTAAGGCAGTTGAAGGCAGTAGTTTGCTTCATTTTATGATGTATGTGATTATTATTTATTATTTATTTATAAGTGTATGATATGCAGTTTATGTGTACCATAATTGTAATACATTACTGAAAAAAACAAAAACAATTAACTCCACTTGTCAAAATAGTCTACTTGTAGTACAATGGAATTAAATCAAAAAAGTGAGACCCAGTGACATAGTTGAGTGTATATACCTACTTCATTATTATAAATTCTACCCTAAAATAATTTTCACATCTAAACATAATAGGATATACTATGAGAATAATTTTTTGCATCAAAACCTAACAAACCGCTGAATAAATGAGTGAAGTATGATTGGATGGGTGGCATCTTTGTCCATTTCGTGTTGCTAGAACAGAATATTTGACTCTAGGTAATTTATAAAGAAAACAGTTTATTCAGGATTCTGGTGGCTGGAAGTTTTATGATTGGACAACTGTATCTGGCGAAGGTCTCAGGCTGCTTTTACTCATGGAGGAAAGGAAAAGTGGAACAGGTGTGTACAAAGAGATCACATAGGAGAGAGGAAGCAAGACAGAAAATCTCAAGATGCTAGCCTCTGTTTAACAACACAGAAACTAATCCATTCCCAGGAGAATTGATTCACCACAGCAGGAGGGCATTAGAGGGCTTTGATCTATTCATAAGTGATCCATCTCCACAATCCAGACACATCCCACTAGACCTTACCTCCCATCATTGGGGATCAAATTTTAACAAGCATTTTTGGTGGGGACAGACTCAAACCATAGCAAGTGGTTTTCTGAAAATTTACACGAGAATCCAGAAACCTGAGGGATCACATAAAGAAATGAAAACCACAGCCTAAGAGATTTAGAATGATAAAGCATTACCTTTTGTTCTAAGACTCCTCACACACAAAGTGAAAAAGAAAAATAGTTTTATTATGTTATTCTTATTATCTGGAGGAATAAAACCTGTTATTTAGGATGAATATATATATATATATATATATATATATATATATATATGTATGTATATATGTGTGTATGAATACACACACACACACACACACACCCCTCACACACAGGAATTTTACATCACAACAATGGATTTCAACAGAAGTCTTCCAAAGGTGCACAAACACGGTTTAATTGGCCATTTTGGTAGGGTAAATTTTAATTAACTTATTTTGTGGAGAAACACTAACCAAATTTTTTATGTATTGATTTTTTGCATTTGAAGTACTTTTCAGTGACATCCTTGGCCTGAGATTCTTTGCCATAGCCATTAACTACTACATAACTATAACCAAGCCCTTTATAGAGTTTTCCCTTTCTATCAGTTCTACAGAGGCCTACCTATTCCCCAGTTTCTTTTGGTCATCAACCTTAATTAGGTTGATTTGGTATTCAGCTCGAAAAGCCTCCAATAACTTGACATACATACATTCAGTATACTTGGATGCAAGCACATAAAGATAAGCTTGGCACTAAATTCATCTAAAAGTTTATATGCTTCTGAAACAAACATCAGTTTGAAATTCCACTAATTTAACTTAATGTTTGCTTTGCAAATTGCTAAATAGAATCAAGCTTCCAATGTATTGGGAGGATCATTTTAAATAGTGTATTAAGTGAATTAAATAGAATATAATACTATTTGTGCCACTATTAATAATGTTAACTCTGCTCATTCGTTTAAGGCAGGGTCTACTGGAGTTCTTCATTGTAAAGGTACCATTTTCTACTTTACAATTAGTATGTATAGTTAGTTATGCTATTATGCTTCTTTTGAAAATGCAGATTTGTTCCAATGCAATTGATACATCAAGAAATTATTTCAGCATAGCATTAATAATTGTGTGCAGTCTTCTCCTGGAGAAAGACTAACTGAATATAGAAAATTGTACCCAGTTCCAAGTGTGTGCTTTGAGACAAACCTGCTCACATTTGATATTACAACTCTGTGTCCAATTTCAAATAACCTCCCTTCTACTACTTCACAAAATTTTACATGAGAAAACCCTTCCAACTCCCATGACTATAAGCAAATTTCATGTCTTTTTCAAAATGAAGTACCATATTTATTGTAGTGTTATGCATTTCTTACCCATTTAATATGCTACCATTTTTATTAAGTATCTATCTTTTTATAATATATCTTTGATGATGTCTATTAAGTATTTTGCCTCTTATCCAACTTTTTCCATAATCTCTGTTTTTTATTATGTGTTTTTGTGTAGTACAGTGATTTTTAGAAACACATATCCTGCTTTAGTAGAACTGACTGTAATCTAGTGCATATGTTTTAAGGCTGTGTATATGTCCTATTTTCCATCAAGCTCCACTTATTGATTTTAACATTCATTGATGATTCTTGCCTATATCCATTATTACTATGGTGCATTTAGTGCAATAATTTTCTAGCTCTCTTCTACATTTAGTAGTAATATTCTGCTGTAGAGATGAATTTTTACTTCTCTTCCATTTCCTGATATATTTGTTATCAGTGTTAACATGTGAATTTTTTTTAATTCAATGCATTATAGTTAACTATGAGGGGACATCAAAGTGTTGATGGAAAATGGAGTTAAAAGGTAAAAATAAAACATATCAGCTTTATTTCTCAACAGAAGCTCCATCAAGGTCAAAACAGTTTTGTAAGCTATTAGGCCAGCCGTTTAGTCTGTTCCTAAAGAACTGAGCATCCTGGGGATTTAACCATGCCAATGCAGACTTTTTTACATTATTAACTGAAGAAAAATGGATGTCCTTTAAACATTTCTTTTAAGATTAGAAAACAAAAAGAAGCCAGGAGGAGCCAAATCATGACTGTAAAGTGGATGCCCACTGATTTCTCATCAAACTCTCACAAAATTGCGCATGTTTGATGAAAGGAATGCCCGGGAGAATTGCGGTGGTGGTGTAGGACTCTCTGATGAAGCTTTCCTGGGTGATATTCTGCTAAAGCTTTGGTTAACTTTCTCAAAACACTTTCATGATAAGCAGATGTTATCATTCTTTGGCAGTTGAGGAAGTCAACGAACAAAATGCCTTGAGCAGCCCAAGAAACTGTTGCCATGGACTTGATCGGTCTGCTTTTGCTTTGACTGGGCCACTTCTACCCTCGGTAGTCATGGCTTTGATGGCTGTGTGTTTTCAGGATAGTGCAGGTAAAGTCCTGTTTTCCTTCCTGTTACAATTCTTTGAAGAAATGCTTCAGGAACTTGATTCCACTTGTTTAAAATTTCCATTGAGAGCTCCGCTCTTGTCTATAGGTGGGCTAGATACAATGGTTTTTTTAATCCATCAAGTGGAAACTTTAATTTTTCTGTCAGAATTGTGTAAGCTGAACCCATTGAAATATCTATGGTGTTGGCTTTTGCTTCTGCTGTTAATTGTCCATCCTCTTCAATTAGGGCATGACCAAGAGTAATTTTTTCCTCACAGATAGATGTGGGTGGTCTGCTGCTGTGGGCTTCAACTTCAACATTGTCTTTATCCCTTCTTAAAACAAATTATCCCTTTGTTAACTGTGTGGAATTCTATGGGGCATTGTCCCCATAAACTTTTCATAAAGCATCAGTATTTTCAATATTCTTCCACCCAAGTTTCACTATAAATCTGGTGCTTGTTCTTGCTTCAGTTTTTGCAAACTTCAAGTTGCTCTGATAGGGGCTCCTTTCATACTGATGTCATAACCTCTTAGTGCCTCAAACTAGATCCTGATCAGACATGATATAACAACTTAGTACAAGTTTAAGTTTTGAAATCCATGCATAGCTTTTTTTCATAATATTCATTTTCTATTAACTTTTTAAAGACCTCTCATACTGTTATTAATTATTTTGATAATTAAATTTCCTAAATGAGGCTAGCGAGAGTTCTTTTCATCTGACTCTCATTTCTTTTTGCCAAATTCCATCAGTTCTTGAGACCTTTCTTACTTTCTCACACAGCTAGCTATTCCAGACTCATTGTATGCTTTCCCTGAATTATCCCTGGAATCAGTTACTTCTTATTATTGGTTCCTTTAATTGGACAATGATACTTAGAAACCGAGACCTGTGAAGTGTGCTAATTGCTACTAGGGGGTATATAGCAATGTGGGGGACACTTGTTCTGAAAAACTTAACTTTTTTGAAAGACAAAAGCGAGTTTGTAGGAAAAAGGACTCCATTTGTATGGAATGTAAAATTTTTGCATGTCTTTTCCATAAAAGATAATCACTTTGGCATTATTTCCCTGCTGTTAAAAGAACAATTTAATATGCTCCTATTTCTGCCACCTGGGCACCTTTAAATAATGAACTAAGGATAAAACCAATTCTCTAACCCACGGATATATAAAATATTTTTCAGTCTAATATTAAGCTAGGAAATTGAGGCTGCAAAAAGAAAAAAAAAAGAGAGAGAGAGAGAATTTTACTGTAGACTTTATTTTATAAGATATGTTTTCTATATAATTTTCTAAATATTCTTGAATAAGAGTAACAACCACTAAAATCAAGTATTTATTGGTATTAGAATAGTTGGGTTCCTGCAGAGAAGAGGGGTATCTTAATACACCAGACAAAATATAGCAAGGTGGTAAAAGTTCTGTTCTATTTTCATTCTAATGAAGACAAATGCATTTCAAAGCATGGACAATTCAATAAATAACTGAATCAGGAGCTTCACTAAACCTAAACCAGAAAGTTTCTCAGAAGCATGTATGGTTCTTAATTTAAAGGAAACACAATTTCTCAGTATCTCCCTCTTTCCCTCCCACTGCAAAATCAGCCCTATCCACACAGACATATATAGGGATAAATCTGTTTTAATTACATTTAATCTGTTTTAAAAACTTGAATAACTAATATGAATGTATAATTATAAAGGCATCATTTACTATTCTTGAAATATGAAAGAGTAAAAATATTTGAAGACAGTTACTCTGAACTTTCAATTGCCTTCAGAAGTCAGGATTATATATGCAAAATATATGCCAGCATTAATTCATGCCTAATTACTAGATAAATTATATGTCAGCTTATTGTTACGTACATATCAATCAGGTGACCAAGCATCTATTTTTACAGCATTGATTGTCAATAAGTGCTGGTTGTTAAGCTAGGTCCTGAGGACACAAATGATACAAATTTTATATTTTGTATATATTTTAGGAGAATAAGTATATTTGTATTTCTGAACTCAGTTGATCCTCTTGACCATCCTAGGAAGTAGATTGACTGATGAAAACTGGAGGGGGCAGGAGCTCAGGGAGTTTGAATAACTGATGCATAAATGCACAACAGATAAATAAATGGTAGAACTGGGAATCAGGCCCAGGAAATCTGACTGCAGCAACCATATTCTTAACTACTTCTTTCTATGACCTCATGATGGGAACAAAAAGAAACATTTCTTCTGGGGGAGAGGGAAGCAGGATTCACTGCAGAGATTTTTATATCAGGTGTCAGCCCTCATGGAGCTTTTATTTCATTGTGTGTATATGTTATAGGGTGCAATCTGAAGGAAATTTTATCAAGGTTTTGTAAGGAAGGACATTGAATCAATGGAAGTTTTAGATCTTGATTAATTTTAATTTTTTGTTTCAGTATTTCCAGTAATAATTATGGATAATTTAGGATATGGCCTATAATAAAAGAAAAATAACTATAATCAATGCCAAGTCAGTTGAAAACCACATTAATTCTCTGTCTCATAATGTCATAAATATTGAATAGCCAAGAATTATCTTGAACGAGACAAACCATATCCATGAGTAATTGTTGTCAAAGAAAAATCCGAACCTCTGATATAATGGCTCTACATTTTATATAAATATAAAAGCAAATCTTTCTAGTTAGTTTTAAATAAAATCTCAGTGTGAATCTTTTTATGTTGATTACATTTGTAGGTCCTTAAAATTGACTGAATTTTAGGGAAAATTCTCAAATTAACCTCCTATTGTTACATTTTCAAATGTTTTATATCCATAGTATGGTCTATCTTTTAAAACTATTCTAAATTTATTAATCCCAATGCTTTTTAAATTGTCTGACAATTTAAATATTGTCATACAAATCATTTATGGCTTTTCCTTGAAATCATGTCTTCTTCTAGTCCACCTAATGCATATGGAACTAGTTTAAGGTCCTATTCTTAATTTCCGTTTATTAATGGATGCATAATCTGCATTCAATACTTAATGCATTTTGAAATAGACTCTGCAGGTATATTACTATTACTATCACCTAGTCTCTTGTCTGCCAGCTGTTGGGGTAAGCTGTTTGAGGCTCATCTTAATGACATTGGTGTTATACTGAGTCATGAATCCCCATGCCTCTGCAGTGGGAGGCATGAGCAGACTTTGCAGTATATTCACCTTTTCTAAAGAGAGGAGGAGAAATGACAAAGCCTGGAATCAATTGAATTGTTTATTCTTAGTTTCTATCCATTCACACCATAGCCTGGTGATAAATAACACTCTTCCCAATTGTATCTATCTTTTGTCTAATTTACTATTCTGAAGTCAGTGAGAGCTATGTTAAATAAATGAAGTTGCTTTTCATTTGTTCATTTATATTAAATAAGACTTCTTGGAAGAGGCCTAAGAGGAAGAAGAATAGAGGAATGGAGGAACTAGATAAAAAATGAAAAGTAGAGCACGGATTTTCTGACCCAAGTTCCTCAATTTGTTGCCAACCTGCACATCAAGATTCACACATATATCATGAGGCTTTTCCTAAGAGACACACAATCTGTTTACTTTAACCATTTCCCTCTCTCTGAGGTTTGGTTGGCTATTTTATCATTGATGGTTGACAAGTTACTAAAAATACTTCCTTCTCCATTGGGCTACTGTAACCATAAGGATCTGCAGTCTCCGTTGCCAGTAAATAAGGGGGGAAGAAATTGTCTTAAAATTTGGGAGACTCTTTTAAATAAAGAACATTGAAAGAGAATTGGAGTTAAAGAACAGAGGTTAGGAGGGCAGCTTGAGGAAACTGACTAGATATAACCAAGAATAAAGAGATTGAGTGTAAAAGGATTTCCAATGTGAAAACAAAAAAGAGTTTTGGATAGCATCCTTCAAATGTCCTGCCTAAAATCTCCTACAATAAATTTTAAAATTATGTACCTACTTGTATTTATTTTGTCTCAAATGTAGGTCTGGCAAATACAGTGGCTGACCTAGTTTCCAAGTCCAGCCTCTGTAGTTTGAGAAATTTTGTGCGACATGTGGTCAAGCATTGTCTTGCAAGAGGATTAGCCTGTTTATATTGACAAATCTCAGCTGCTTAATTGCAAGCATCCTCATCATTTCATCCAATTGGTTGCAGTAGATATCTGCTGTAATTGATTGACCAGGTTTCATGAAGCTGTAGTGGAAAATACCAGCTCTGGACCACCAGTGACACCAGTAGCTTTTTTTGATGAATATTCTATTTTGGACTATGTTTTGGCACTTCATCTTTAACCAGCCATTGTGCTGAATGCTTGTGATTATCAAAAAGAATCCATTTTTCATCACATGTAACAACACAGTGTATCAGTGGTTTACTTTTATGTTGTAACTGCAAAGAAAGGCAAGCTTCGAGATGATTTCTCTTCTGATGCTCTTTAATTTATGCAGTATCCATCTATCCAGCTTCTTTACCTTGCTGATTTGTTTCAAATGGTCCAGTAGTGTTGGAATAGTAACATCAAACCTTGCTGCTAATTCATGTGTAGGTTGAGATGGATGCACTTCTGTTACAGCTCTCAGCTCATCATTATCCACCATGTTCTCAGCTCGCCCACATGGCTCATTTTCAAAATTAAAATCACCAGAATGAAACTTCTCAAAACCATCTACATACTGTGTGTTCATTAGCTACATCCTTCCCAAACACTTTGTTGGTATTTCAAGCTGTCTGCATGGTATTGGTTACACAATGGAACTCATATTTAAAAATAACTCAACCTTTTCACTTATCCATGGTTTCACACACACAAAAAAATGTTTTGAAAGATAATCACAAGCCACACCATCCGTTTGAAAGACTGAGGGTGTACTTTCACAATAAAAATAAAGCAGGAGGTGTCAGAGGTGAAATGTCAGAGATGTCAACTGTCAAACTTAGTACTTAAAGAAATTGAACATTTCATACTTTAAAAAACTAATAATTGTATTTAATTTAAACTTAAATAGCCACATGAGGTTAGTGGCTGTGTGTTAGACAACATAATCTTAGGGCAATGGACTTAACACAAGGCGATTAAACAGTAGGCTTTATTTTTGTAAAGTGGGAGAAGAGCAATTATAAAAGTGGAAAGAGACACCCATGTGATGACTCCATGCAGATGGATTCTCCTGTGTACCAATTTTCAGCCAAAGCCTCCCACATTTCAAAATTCTCTGTGGATCCCTAACTTTTGAAAATTGCTGGCTTTAGCTTTCTGAACATGTGGGGGCAATATTTTCATTCATAATTTAGTGTTATAATTTCTAGAATGCAGTTGATAAAGAGCCTGCCTAGAGCAGATGACATCAAACTAGAACTATGTGATTAGAAAGCCACGAAGCACTCATAAACTTATAGGTTGTGTCCTGCAATCTTCCAAGTTATTACTGGATTAATTTCTCATCGTCTATAGTTCGTACTGAGTGTTGTACGTCTATAGCCGTACAATAATTGGGCGGCTGGCTCACTGTAGTACAAGTGCTCTGAGGAAGATCAGGATCCCACAGTTAAGTAGGGAAAATTGTCTGCCATTCTTTGCAGTGTGGCACCAGCTTAAACCAAGAGCTATTATAGGGAGAATTTTATTTGAAATATATCTAGATATTTTTTAATGTTATTATTACAGGCCTTCTTTTGGGTTTTTTTTGAAGAAAAACATTAGAAATATTTAGAAATTCAGTATTTTATATGGTTTGACAAATCTGATAGCTTGAATCCCAGAAAATTAAATAATATTTTGGATTTATATACCATCTTTGTTCAGCTGGAATAAAAGAACTGCCAAAAATACTACTACTTCTTCTGAAAATATCCCTTGAGAGAAAGTAGGGACTGCTATCCTTGAAATAGAAACAGAAGTATTAGCCTGCAGAGAAGACACTTAGGGCATAGGTTCTAATATTATAATCTATCCTAGTATGAGCCCACCAAAAACATATTTCACTAACTTTGCTTGTTTTACTATCACATTGTAGCTTGTCTTTCCATTTTACCTCCATCTTTCAATTCATCTGTAGTTATAAGATTTAAAAATAGTTATTGGCTAACTGCTTTTACAATGCAAAAAAAGAAAGAAAAATTATCTCTGTTATCATGTGAATTTAGTTGAAATTTTTTTGTTATTAGTTGTCCATGCATTGGATTCTCACTTCTTAAAGGGAGGTTATAGGTTACTAGGGCATAGAAAAATGCCTCCACTAGAAAATAGTCTACTGCTTCAATACATACTGAACTCAGATGTTAAATGGAACATGTGTTCTCAGAGCACATATCCTTTTTGAAAATTTATTTCTTCAAAATATTTTTGATAGAATCATACATTAACTTCATAGAGGATCTGGGCTGTTAATAAAATAATATTTCCTTGAAAAAATATGATTTATGTATCATGGTATTAGAAAAACTATTTTTTCCTTTATTAAGTTATAGATATGTGTATATAGGTAGATAGATAATGCGTGTATATGCTTCAGCTATAGTGGCTTAAAATTAAATAACAAAAATAATAGTAATCAATCCTACTATATACTAAACTACATATAAGACTAAATACATTGAAGTACACAACATTCTATAAGGCATATATTATTATTGTTGTCATTTTATAGGTGAGGACAGTGAAGCTTATTGATAAAGAACTTATGTATGCTCACAGAAGTTAACAAGACATAGCCAAGTCTCAAACCCAAGGCCCCAGGCTCCAAAATTCAGACAGTTATTAGATTTAAGAACCAAGTTTAGTGCAATTATATTTTAAACCTCAAGTGTGATGCTTGCAATATCTTTTAGGAATACTAGAAATATATCTTTTGATAAGAATAATATTTCTCTCTTTTTTCTTTTTATTACTAGTTTTTAATTTCAAAATAATTAAGGTGTACAAGTATTTTTTGTTACATGGATAAATTGTATCATGCTGAAGTTAGGACTTTCAGTGTACCTGTCACCAGCATAGTATATACTGTTCTTGATAGGTAGATTTGCACCATTTATTCCCCTCCTACTCTCGCCCTTCTTAGTTTGCAATGTCCATTACTGCTCTTTATGACCAGATATATCTTTCATTTAGTTCCCACTTATAAATGAGAACATGTGTGTATGTTTTCCCATTCTTGACATACTTCACTTAGGATAAGGGTTTCCAGTCCCATCCAAGTTGCTGCAAATGACATCATTTCATTTCTTTCTACGGCTGAGTAGTACTCTATCTCTTCAGCCAATCATCAGTTGATGGCACTTCAGTTGATTCCATGTTTTTTCTATTGTGAATTGTGCTGAGATAAACATTCAGATACAGGTGTCTTTATGATAAAATGACTTCTTTTCCATTGGTTAAATACTCAGTAGTAGGATTGCTGGATTGAATAGTAGGTCTACTTTTAATTCTTTGAGGAATCGCCAAACTTTTTTCCATAGAGGTTATATTAATTTGCAGTCCCACTAAGAGCATATAACTGTTCCTTTCTCTCTGCATTCATTCCATTATCTATTGTTTTTTGACTTTTTAATGGTCATTCTGATAGGGGTAAGGTAGTATCTCAATGTGGTTTTAATTTGCATTTCCCTGATGATTAGCGACGTTGAGCATATGTTTGTTGGCCATTTGTCTATCTTCTTTCAAAAAACTTCTGTTCATGTCATTTGCCTACTTTTTTTGATGGAGTTGTTTGTTTTTTTCATGCTGATTTGTTGTGTCCTTTGTAGATTCTATATATTAGACCTTTGTTGGTTGTATAGTTTGCAAATATTATTTCTAAATAATATTTTCATATTCTTCCACAGATGTGGGGTAGTTGTAAGAATAAAAGGAATGCTTATAGTATGAAACTTGAAAAGTTAACCATTAAATGAAGTTGTTCAGTATTGTGTCATAATATTTGTCACATAATTTATATTAATGAGTACATACTTATGTAAGTTCTGTAAAACCAATGATTCCTGCCTATATTGTTCACTAATATGTACCAGGTTCCTAGAATATAGTATACTATATAGTAGGCATTCAGTAAAATTTGCTGACTAAATTAACTAATAAACTTACCATTTCATGTATGAGGACATTCTTCTTAAGATTTTACCTATCCCAGGCAGATATGTGTATAACCAGTTTGTTATTTGTACAGCATATAAACAAATATGTGAAATTTGGGATCAATAAAAATCTACTTGAAAGCAAGTGAAGTCAGAACTTAAACTTCACAATTTTTATTCATAGAAAAAGTTCAATGTAGAATTCAGCTTAGAGTGCATGTTTTTGTAGTAGTATGTCTCATAAACAAAATGCTTCTCCAACACACTGTAAACATTATTCCAAATCCCCATGTTTTTTGCTGCCTCCAAACAACTGTAAATTCCATAGCCAGTGTTTTTACAGCGGCTCCCAAGTTCCGAGTTTCTTCAGGAGAAGCTAAGGACTGAATTGTGAGCCTCCAAAGCCATATGTTGAAGACTAATCCCAATGTAACTGTATTTGGAGATGGGGCCTTTAAGAAGTAATTAAGGTTAAATGGTATCATAAGAGTAAGGCTTTAATCCTATAGGATTGGTAGCCTTATAAGAGGAGGAAATAGAGATATCTCTTTGCATGCACGGAGGAAAGGCCATGTGAGGACTAAATGGGAAAGAGGCCCTTTGCAGAAACCGACCGTGCTGGCACCTTAAGCTTGGCCTTTTAGCCTCCAGAAATGAGAGAAAACAAATTTCTATTCTTTAAACCACCAAGCCTGTGGAATTTGTGGCAGCCCAAGCACAATAAAAGTGGACATTTTACATTTCATTAGATAAATGGCAAAATTTATTGACATCCAGAATATATATTTAGGCCCTTGAAATCAAAGTTACCAGCATGATGTTCGATGTCTTGTTTCCATCAGTGGACACATACCAATTTATTTTTAACAGTAATCATAAAGAGAATCATTGATCATTTACATTAAATTTCACCTGTAAGCAAATATATCAGAGCTGCTTATGGTTTTTATTTATTTAAAATATTGGACAGATGCATATACCTGAGCAGTATTGGGGGAATTTTATGGAAAAGTATTTTTGTTTTTTAAATCTTACTGTTCTACTCACTTATTTACATTAAAGAGTTAAATCCTGACTTACTGTCAGGAGGATGAATGCCTTCATTATAATTGCAGGGCATGGCTGAGAAAAGAAGACTTAAATAGGAAAATTGGGAGAGTTGCTGAACTAGGAGGAGTAGTATTACTTGGGACAGCTGATTTCTCATTGATGTACAATGTATTAAGGCATGCAGGAAATATTCATGCCTTCCAGAGAATCCAGGCAGGCAACATAAGTGTTGACGAAATGGGCCTCAAATGTGATATCATGAGTGGTAAATCACAGTAATTATTACGTGATTCCATAGAGAAGTTTGTCAGTCCAGGCATGCTGTCTTTTAATCCAAAAGGTCATGAAATATACTTCCAAAATTTTACTGTATATTTCCCAAATGTTAAAATTTGTAAGACCTACCACTCTGATTTTATTTTTCAACCACAGTGAGATTTTGATGAAGCATGTTCATTAGGCTGCATTAATTATACATGCAACAACCATGAAACAGGTGTTTGGCTGTAAGAGTGGTATTTAATCAAAAAAATTGATCCCAAACTAGCATTTTATATTCTATCCTTATTTATGAACTTCCTCACAGAACATTAATAAAAATTATTGTTAAAAGTCTAGCTCCTCTTTTGGGAAACATCCTTCTTAAATGAAGTCTAGTGCAGTTATACTACAAAGTAATTAATATTATATTAATATTTATATTGATGTATTTGTTTTTTTATTTTGTAAAAATTAAAAACATGTTCAATTTTACTGTGCTTAAAATAATCCAAATATCTGAGAGTTCTCAGACTGAAAATTCTGCAAGTTGTCCGACATTAACTTGAACATATACCATTATATAGCAAATAAATATAAACTAAAAACGTTATTTGATGGTTCAGATTGAGTCTACACTTCTCAGTAGGTCACAGTTGGTGCTTTCAGAGTTATAAGTTTCTCTGACTAAATCAGTCATTTCTATGGGATTTGGAATCATCATTTTTTGATATTATTTTTAAAAGGCCCAGATTTCAAACATCCTGACATAGGTAAGTAATCATATATGGTTTTTTCTCCATAAAGTTCAAGTTTTTGCGAGTTATACCAAGTGTTGAGAGGCCTTAAAAGAAAGCAAACAGCTTTTCTCAGACTTTAATGTAAAAGGACCTCATAAGATTTATGCAATGTGAACTATCATATGTAAGCTCAACTGAAGAGGATGTGAAAGTTCAGAACCTCACAGCTGAGGGCTTTGTATTCAGACCCTCAGATTTTACTGTCCAGAGATTTTGCAGAAGTTGCCCGTGGTATTGGTTTACAAAGAATAATTGCTTTGGGACCCCTTAGCATTTGGGTTCTAAATGTCACTATTGTTCTAATGTCCACTGCTCTAATGTCTGTTCTAATGTCTACTCTAATGCCCACTGTACAATGGAGTAGAAATAGGAGGAATTGATACTACCATAAGTAAGTAAGAGCAGGTCTTTAGTTGTTTGAAGTCATCATCTACCTGTACCTTTTGTTCACACCTGTCCTCTCTGTCCCCTAAATATCGCATCTGTGAATGTTTGGGTATGCACGCACATACACACCCATTCCCTACTAGTACATGTATTTATGTATTAAAAAGACAATGTAGGCACATCCCAGAGATATTGCAGGTTCGGTTCCAGACCACCACAATAAAGTGAATAGAGCAATAAAGCTAATCACACAAACTTTTTGGTTTCCCAATGCATATAAAATTTATGCTTATGTTCTAATATAGTCTATTTAGTGTGCAATAGCATTATGTCTAAAAAACGAATGCACATACCTTTCTTAAATTTACTTTATTAGTAAAAATGCTAATGAATATTGGAGCCTTCATCAAATCACAATATTGGAAGGCCTTGCCTTGATGTTGATGGCTGATGATCAGAGTGGTGGTTGCTGAATGTTGGTTGTGGTAGCTGTTGCAATTTTTACAAATAAGACAGCAATGAAATTTATTGCATCAGTCAACTGCTCCTTTCACAGAATATTTCTCTGTAGCATGCAGTGCTGTTTGATAGCATTTTATCTACAGTAGAACTTCTTTCAACATTGGAGTCAGTCCTCTCAAACCTTGCCACTGCTTTACCAACTGAGTTTGTGGAATATTCTAAATCCTTTGTTGTATTTTCAAAAATGTTCACAGTATCTTCACTAGGAGAAGGTTCCATTTTAAGAAACCACTTTCATGACTAATACCTAAAAAGAAACTCCTTATCCATTCAGATTTTATCATGAGATTGCAGCAATTCAGTCACATCTTCAGGCTCTACTTCTACGTCTAGTCCTCTTGCTATTTCCGGCACATCTTTAGTTACATCCTCCACTGTAGTCTTGAACACCAGAGAGTCATCAATGATGGCTGGCATCAGCTTCACCCAAGCTACTGTTAAGAATGATAATTTTATCTTCTCCCATGAATCTTGAATATTCTTAATGGCATCTAGAATAGTGAATCCTTTACAGAAGGTTTTCAATGTACTTTTCTCACATCTGTCAGAAGAATCACTATCTGTGGCAGTTTATAGGCTTACAAAATGTATTTCTTAAATAATAAGACTTGAAAGTCACAATCTGTGATTGATGGGCTGCATGTTGTGTTACCAGGCAGGAAAACAACATTAATCTCCTTGTACATCTCCGTCAGAGATTTCGGGTGACAAGGAACATTGTCAATGAGAAGTAATATTTTGAAATATTTTTTTTCTAAGCAGTAAGTCTCAATAGTGGACTTAAAAATATTCAGTAAGCCATACTATAAACAGATGTACTGTCATCCAGGCTTTGTCATTCCATTTATAGAGCTTGGAAAGTTGAAATGAAAAGTGCTATTCCTATAAACACATAAATAATGAAATAACAAATCAGCTGTATTACTCATATGGATTAAGTTTTAGTAGTCCAGATAGATGGTTTTGGGGTTCTCTATTCAGTTTTGTTGGCCCTTATATGTCTTTATGTCAGTCCTATACTGTTTCAATTACTGTAACTTTGTAACATACTTCAAAATCAGGAAATATAATACCTCTAGCTTTATTCTTCTTTCTTATAGTTGTTTTGGCTATCTGTGGTCTTCTGTGGTTCCACATGAATTTTAGAATTGTTTTTTTCAATTTCTATAAAAAATGCTGTTGGAATTTTGATAGGGATTGCATTTAATCTGTATATCTCCTTGGGTAGTAAGGACATTTTAGTAATGTTAAATCTTCTAATTCATGCACATGGGATGCTTTTCCATTTGTTTGTGTCTAATTTCTTTCATCAATATTCTGTAGTTTTTAGTGCACAATTCTCTCATCATCTTAGTTAATTCTTAAGTACCTAATTCTTATGGATGCTATAGTAAATATAATTGTTTTTCTAATTTCCTTTTTAGATAGTTCATTATTAGTATATAGAAATGCAACTGATTTTTGCATTGTGATTTTATTTACTGAAACTTTACTGTATTTGTTTCTTAGTTCTAACAAGGAATTTTGTGGACTCTTTAGGGTTTTCTACAAATAAGATCATATCACATTTGTTTTTATTCTTACTAATTTTCAAATCAATAGCATAAGACAATATTTTGTCCTATACAATTTTAGTACTATATTAATGGTCTTTGTAATATAAATGATTATGTCAATATCTATAGTTATAGCTATCTATAACTGTATAGATAGCTATATATGTATGTACATTTACATAATACTTCTTTTATGTATAACAGTTGTTGGTGAGGGTATAGTCTAGAAGGACAAAGGAGAGGATCAATGGTTTACTAGTTGGAAATGTCAGCAGCAGTACTCTATTTTAATGAATGTATTTCTCCATTGTCATGGTATTCATTTTTAGATATTTATTCTTTGTATTTAAAATGTATGTTTAAGATTCTGTATAGGTCAATAAAAGTAAATAGTGTTACTTTTCTATAAGCTGAAAGAGATCTACTAGTTCTAAAGTACAGAATATGAAAGAGAGTTTGGAATTTATTGGGTTCTCCACTACTAAATATACACAGGTATAAATTCTATAACCACTTAGAAGAAAGAAATGTCAGACAGGTGATTGGATTCAATGACCTCCAATTGAAAGCCATTCTTCTACTCCAGTAAATAGAACATGACAACCCTGTAACTGAATAACCATGTACTGATTGCCTGACAAATAATTCACATTTGATATTAATAATAAGAAAATTAAGGACAAGAATTTTACAATTTAAAAAAGGTTCAATATCTTTCAATTATCAGATACACAGATCATGAATAACATTTTATTAGGGACACTGAAGAGCTGACATATGTTCTTGTACATCTTATTTCCAGAGATTAGTGAATTCACTTATCATAGCTATTAATTAGATATGAGTAGGGCAAAATTTTACAAAGAGAAAAATTAAGCACCCTGTTGGCAATCAGTGCAGTGGAAATTGAGTGTCAAATAAAGATGTTTCATTCCATCAAGTTTGAGTGAGAAATTAGAAAGCAAATGTGTATAGTTTGGTCAAGGTTAAAATTTATGTTGAGATCATTCACATTGTTTTTCATGATAATTGAAGATTTTTTTATAAAAAGATATTTCAACATAATTAAAATAAATCCACTTCCTGCAAGACAATGAATGGGATAAAATGACACCATGCTAATTTTCTTTTTCTGGATATATATTTTTTAATGGTTAGAAGAAACCTGAACTTCTATTTCCTATTTTCAGCCAACTCTTACCTCTTGTCTTCCAGCTTTCTGACACTACAAATGCAACAGCATATCCTCATTGTCAGACAAGGACCTTGAAAGGGATTTCATATGGTGAAAACAGTTAGATAACTCTTGAGGACAAAATGGCAATGTAAAAATATCTTCTAGCAGCTTTGCAAGTACACAACAAATCTAGGTCATTCCATTCAGCAGGAAAAGTTATTAGAAGAACTCCTCTTTCATTTCCTCCACAAAAAAAAGCAATTCCACAAAATCAAATGACCTATGAATTCCCTTTTGTGGAAGGTATCAGGCCCTAGACATTCCATTAAGTTCATGTGCTTTTTTACTTATATTACAAAAGTGATGATTAAAAACATGTTGCAAAAACAACATAAATAAAAAGTTTTAAACATCTAATAATTAACTAATATATGCCAAACAAGGAACTTGGTAATATTTTAAATGCACATACATTTAACCAATTTTATATTTTGGCAGAACGTGGCTCATCATATAGAGGGATACCTCGTTTTATTGTGCTTGGCCTTATTATGCTTTGCAGATTCTGTATTTCTTAAAAATTATAGGTTTGTGGCAAGCCTTTTTGTCTACCAAGTCTGTCAGTGCCAATTTTCCAATAGCATATGCTTACTGGTGTCTCTGGGCCACATTTTGGTAATTCTTTCATTATTTCAAACTTTTTCATTATTATTATATTTGTTATAGTGATCTGTGATCAATAATCATTGATGTTGCTATTGACATTGTTTTGGGGTACCACAAACCACACCCATACAATATGGCAAACCTAATAAATGTTTTGTGTGTTATGACTACTTCATGTATTATACCTGATATTCCTCCATCTCTGTCCTTCTTCTTAGGCCTCCTTATTCCTTGAGATAAAACACTGTAGAAATTAGGCCCATTAATAACCCTTCAATGGCCTCTAAGTGTTCAAGTAAAAGGAAGAATAACACTTGTCTCACTTTAATCAAAAGCTAGAAATGATTAAGCTTACTAAAGAAGGCACGTCAAAGGCCAAGATAGGCCAAAATCCAAGTCTTTTGTGCCAAATAGTTAAGTTGTGACTACAAAGAGAAAGTTACTGTAGGAAAAAAATCACTTGGTTAACTATTCATATAAAAATGTTTGAGAATTTACTGAATACCAAAAACCATGAAAGATACAGAAAAGGTAGGCTATCTGTGCACTTTGGGAAGATTTTAAATATTTACTACAATAAAATATAAAAAATTCATTTCCTAAGAGAAAAATTAAATCACCTTTTAAATTATAAAAATGCTTATTCTTTTAAATACAGTGATATATATTTAATATATAACTGCATATGTATATATGTATTACAAAGTATGTTGTGTGTGTGTATATATAATTAAATGCTCATAAGTTATGTTGTTCCCCAAAGGTGAGTATCTCAAAAAATGTAGAAACAAAAGAAAAATAAAATAAGCAGAGCTTAGAATTATCTATAAGTGTCCAAACATGAACAGATAAAATATACATATATATAAAGTTGTATTTATTGCTTGATGTATTGATTTCATAAATATATGTTTTCTGAGATATATACTGACCTTTACTTACCTGTTCTATGTGCATAATTTATTAAAAGTGTAGATCAGATTTGTTGGAAAATATGAATTGACATTAAACATTGTGTAGTACTGATCTACAAAGCGTACACACCAGGTACAGTAAGCATTGCCAAGTTATTGTCATTTGATTCTCTATGTGTGCCTTCCTTGAAGTAGCTTTATTACCACAGTTTTGCAGTTTTTGGAACTTTGTGAATATCATGGTTCATCCTGGTGTCTTGCTCATGTTTCAGTAAAGAGGCCTAAGTTATGCTAAATTTTAATATAATTTCAAAATATCGGTGATTTTACATAGTTTAAAAAATTTCTCTTGCGCTCTGTGTCCAATGCAGGTTGTGAGAGAGGACCTAATCATTGACCACTGCCACAGTGAGATAGGGACATGGCAAATCATACACTGACTCTCAGAGTATTCACCAGGAAGTGACACACATCACTTTCTCTCACGTTACATGAGCCAAGGCAAATCACTTGGAAATGCCCAACTTCAAAGGAGATGCAAACTATAATTTTACCATAGGCCCAGAAAGAGCAAAGCTGAATTGATTTGGTAACCAGCTATAATGACTGATTTATCTACCTATTTTGTATGACCTGCACTCTTGCAGTCGCCATTGCTGTACTTTGATGATTCTTCCCACTGTCACTTTCTTCTTCTCTTCAAAATATTTTCACTGTGTCTTTGGAATTCATTCCATATTCAACAATCTCAATGTCATCTGCATTTTTCTACTTCCTTCTAAACTAAAATCTGTCTTTCTCATACACACACACACACACACGTATAGTCACATACATATATCCCAACAACACTGCTTATCCTGTTGCTCTTAATTACTGTTTTTTTCCTCATAATAGTAACTAGAAATACATTTGGCATTATTCTTATGCAACTTCCAAAAATATTTTAATTAAAAGTTTATTAAAGTACACACACACACACACACACACACACAAAATTATAAAACCAAATCACAAACAATAACAGTAACAAATAAAAAACCAAAAACAAAACTCTTGCCATTTTTATCCTTCACTAATGTCAACTAACCGAAGATCTTCTATCATCTGGCTCAGTCTTTTCTCCCAACTATTTTTGACCAGGTTTTCTTCAGTGCCTCTCATGACATACAATTCAATGAAGTTATGCGCATTTTCTTCTAAACTGTTAGCTCCTTCATCTAGTCAATCCATATTTTATCTGTCCTACGATTTTATAGTAAATCATTACACTCCTCTTGATGGTGCTTTCAAATTATTTCTCTTTCTTTTATTTCTAGCATATGGAAAATTTTAACACCAATGCAATGCAAAGATTTCCTGTCTGTACTGGTACTTCAGTACTCTTAACCTGCAGTAACCAACCCCCTGGCTGCAGAGCAGTACAGTGGCCTGTTAGGAATTGAGCCACACAGCAGGAGGTGAGCGGCAGGTGAACCATTGAAGCTTCATCTGTATTTACAGCCTCACCCCACAGTCCACATCACTGCCTGAGCTCCGCCTCCTGCCAGATCAGCGGCAGTGTTAAAATCTCATAGGAGTGTGAACCCTGCTGTAAACTGCGCATGTGAGGGATCTAGGTTGTGCACTCCTTATGAGAATCTAATGCCTGATGATCTGAGGTGGAGCTGAGGCGGTGATGCTAGTGCTGGGGAGTAGCTGCAAGTACAGATTATCATTAGCAGAGAGGTTTGACTGCACAGAGACCATAATGAATCAATTGCTGGCAAACTCATATCAAAATTCTATCAGTGAGTGGCAAGTAATAGTTAAGCTGCATCTGGTGGCAGGCTTGATAGCAGCAAGTGAGTTGACATAGTTCAATTCTAAACTGCAGATGGGGGCAGGCTTTAAGTTAGAATATGACACTTATTTTAGTCTTTGTGTGGCCCACCCATTATTTTGTTTACCACTTCCATCCATGCCTCTTTCCTGCACTGCACACTTGTCTCACTCACAGTTATGGTAAGTTCACAAGCTAACTCTGGCAAAAATGAGTAAAAAACAAATGTTGCTGGAGAAATTCTTTGAAAAGGAAAAATACCCAATGATGAGACAGCAAAGACTCCACAACTGCCAACAAAATGAAAGCCACATTTAAAAGAAAATACCAAGAGTCCTATTTAAATTGCAGGTTCATTGCAACAGGTGATTCCTATTTTCCAAGCCCTCTTTGTATAATATGTGGCAACTGGTTATATGGTGAAGCCATGAAACCTTCAAAACTGCTTCACCACTTGGACACCAAGCACCCTGCATTTAAAGACAAGTCTTTGGAGATTTTCAAAAGAAAAACAAAAAAAAAAAACCATGAACACGAAGAACAGAAGCAGTTATTGAAGGCCACCACTTCATCAAATGTGTCTGCACAGAGAGCATCATTCTTAGTGGCTAACCACATTGCTAAAGCTCAGAAGCATTTTGCTTTTGGTGAAGAGTCGATCCTGTCTGCTGCTAAGGACATTTGCTGTGGACTTTTAGGAGAAGCTGCAGTTTAAAAGGTGGCACATGTTCCTCTTCTGGCTAGCACCATAACTAGGCAAATTGATGAAATAGCAGAGGGTGGTGAGGCACACTTGTTAGAGATGATTAACGAGTCACCACGGTACACAATACAGGTTGAGGAATCTACCTATGTTGACAGCAAGGCAACAATGCTTGTTTTTGTGCAGTATATTTTTCAGAAGGATGTACACGAGGATATGTTATGTGCACTTTTGTTGCCAGCCAACATCACAGCTGCAGAACTATTCAAGCCTTTGAATGATTACATATCAGAGAAACTGAATTGGTCATTTTGTGTCAGTATTTGCATGGGTGGAGTGGCTGCCATGACTGGACGGCTTTCTGGTTTCACTACTCGGGTTAAGAAGGTCACTTCTGAATGTGCATCTACTCACTGTGTCATCCTTAGAGAAATGCTGGCTAGCTGAAAAATGCCACTTTAACTAAACAACATTTTGCAGGGTGTGATTAATGTGATCAGCCACATTAGAGTCCGTGCCCTCAACTCACATCTATCCATGCAGCAATATGAGGAGATGGATGCAGAGCACACGCGTCTTCTCTTATACCCAGAAATGAGACGGCTTTCTAAAGGTAGATTACTGGCCAGAGTTTTGAGTTACAAAAGCCACTCCAGAGATTTCTTTTAGAAAAACAATCACCACCAGCAGCACATTTCAGTGACATAGAATGGGTTGCAAACCTTGCTTACTTGTGTGACAAAGTCAACCTGCTCAACAAACTCAATCTGTCGCTTCAGGGGAGCACAACAACTGCTCAAGTAGGCAGATGAAGTGGCTGCATTCAAAGCCAAACTGGAATTATGGGGGTGACTAGTGAACATTGGGATTTTTGACATGTTTCAAACATTAGCAGAAATTTTGAAAGAGAATGAGCCAGGGCCTTCTTTCTCCCAGCTGGTGCATGATCACCTATCTGAGCTTTCAAAAGACTTTGGAGCATTGCTTCCAAACCACAAAAGACTCCCTACCTGGGAAAGAATGGATCCTTGACCCATTTGTGAATAAGCCAGGTGAATAGACTTTGTCCCTGGTAGAAGAGGATCAACTGCTTGAAATCACAAATGATGGTGGCCTTAAAAGTATGTTTGAGACAACTTCAAATCTCCATGCATTCTGGATTAAAGTCAAGGCAGAATATCCTGAGATTGCCACAAAAGCACTGAAAAGCCTGCTTCCATTTCCAACATACTATCTTTGTGAAACAGAGTTTTCTATAGTGACAGCAACCAAAATGAGATTACGGAGTAGATTGGACATAAGCAACACTCTTCGGGTGCTGTTGTCTCCCATTACCCCCAGATGGGACCATCTTGTTGCAGCAAAACAAGCTCAGGGCTCCCACTGATTCTGCATTATAGTGAGTTGCATAATTATTTCATTATATATTACAATGTAGTATTAAGAAAATAAAGTGCACAATAAATATAATGCACTTGAATCATCCTGCACCCATCCCTCACCCCCACCTCTGGTCCTAGGAAAAATTGTCTTCTATGTAACTGGTCCCTGGTGCAAAAAGTTTGGGAACCACTGACCTAAAACCTGGTTTCCATCATTATGTTGGTCATTAATATACCTAGCAATTCTTTTAAGTAATTTCTGTCAGATAGCTTGCATTTTTCTCCCTATTAGCTATTTAATATTTCAAACCTCACCAAAGTCCTTTAGTCCCTACTCACCACTTTTCTTCCATTTCCTCCTCCTCTCTCTACAAATCAAACTGTTTTCTCTTAGAGGACTCACTCTTCATTACAAATGAAGGCATTTCTACATTCATCTTTGATTCCTGCCATCTGTTAAAAAGTAGAAATCAAATGAAAATCCTTTGTCTAAGCTTCATTTCCCCCACACCTATGGAGTATATAAGCATTATCTCTCCCTATAGCATCTTCGTACTTTCCTGAGGCCTTTTCCCTTAGCATTTACTCATGGTCAAGATCCTTTATTCAAGATCCTATAGGTCAAGATCCTATAGAAACTCACCGTTTTTGGCACTATGGCTTCCATCAGTTGTATTGCTTCTCTTTCTTCATTTCATAGTTTTTTTGAATCATCTACACATGTATAGACATGGTCTCTCCCTCTCTTTCCAATTTCTCACTTTCATTTCTGATTCTATTCATGTACTCTCTTTCCATTCTTCAATTTTATCAATTGCATTTTTGTTCATGTACATTTTTTATGTACTAAATCTAATAGCTTTAGTTGTTCACTGTCTTCTTATCACTGTGTCATCCATTGCTTGATTGCATCATCTTTCCTGGTGCTGTTCCTATATCTCCGACTCCCTGAATAGTTTTTCCTTCATGAGATATGCTTTCTCTACATACCATGAAATATGTTCAGGTCCAGGATTGCATTCTGTGTCCTCTTCTATTCTTACTCTGCACACTCTTGTTACAATAATGGCATCTAATTTTGTGCCTTCAAATAGCCATATGCCAATTTGTTTCAAATCTACATCCCCCATTCAGACTTCTTTTTTGAAATCCTGATTTATATATTCAAAGGTTTTCTAAAAATTTCTACCTGTATTTTCTATCGTCTCCTCTGACTAACATAAACAAAACTGAACTCACATCTTTATCCTGTGTCTCCCCTTTTTTGGTGGATAGGACCAACCTCTAAGCTTTACTCCTTGATTCTTTTTATCTTACATATTAAATCAGTTACCTGATATTATTAAAACCTCTTTAATGTCTTATGTGTTCAGTTCACTTCCTTTCTTCCTCATGGATACTACCCCAGTTCGGGACTTTACAATTTCCACATAGGCTTTCATATATGCTTTGCTGTTCATTGCTTTGTCTACCTTTCCAAAACATTCTCCACCATTCTGCTAAAGTAGCATTTGTAAAAACAAATCTAATAATATTTGCTATGCCTAAAATCTTGAGGCATGACCTGACCTTCAGGATAAATTTCTAGTTCCTTGGTATAGCGTAAAGGCCCTTTGTGGTCTTGCCTCTGCTGAGCTCTTCAACTTCATCTTTTACAATTCTTTCCCTTAAAATCTATGTTATAGCCATGTAGAACTACTTTTTATTTCTGAGCAGCAATGCCTTTTCTCGGCATCCTTCCTTTACGTGCTGTAAAACTGTCTAGGATATGTTTCCTTTCTCCTTCACTCTTGTTCTCTACCAGTTAGCTAATTTTTGGTCATCATCAGGAAGCCAGCCCTGATGCTACTAACTGGATTAGTTGTCATGCCTTTTGTTCCACTGACATCCAGTTCAAGCATGCTAATTAACCCAACTGTAAGCTTCCTGAGGACGTGAGCTTTGTCTGACTCATCTTTGCATTCCTGGCACCAAGAATAGCACCTATTGGTACAGAATAATCTCTACTATTTGCTGGTGAACAAGCAAGGTAGGGAACTCAGTTATTTAATCTGTTTTTTTTTTTCAATAATAGAAACTTTGGTGACTATTTTACTCTGATAAACATATATTTAGTCATGTTAACAAAATATAAACACAAAACTTCAGAAGGTTGTTTTTAACCAGGAAGTATAAGAAGCCCAATGATGGGAAAATATATTTTCTTAACTAGATAAATTACTCTCAAATGTCAAGCATACATTAACTTTCTCAAATAGAAAGGAAAAAAAAACAAAAAACAAAAACCCTGAATATCAGCAGCGGTAGGAAAGAGTACTGGAAAGGCAAAATTCATTAGTTGCTGATGCCTTTCTCTGTCTGTCTCTACATTAAGTGTATGCACATAACTTTCTTGAATTCATTAAATTCTCTACCCCTACATTCACTTTAGGTAGTAAATGTTATTCAATATAGTGACATAAAACTTTGACCATTCTGAGCACTTACAAAGCAATGAGTTTAGACAGTATGTAAAATTGAATTCCCTCTGAAATCCCATCTCCTCACTTCTTTTAATAGCCAAACTCTTTTGATGTTTGCTACCTGCAATATAGGCACACATGGTGCTGGAACAGAGAAACCAGTGCCTTCTCTTAAGAATCTCAAGATCTGTTAGGGAGAGAGAAGCCCTCAAATAATTCTGTACTCATACTGCCTAACAGGGTGATTCGCACATTATATGTTTCCAATCGATTTCTTTTTATCTTACTGGAAAAGGTGAGTAGAAACTGGTAAAAGCAAGAGATATGTATAGTGTGAAAAAGGACTGCATATTCAAGATGAATTAATTCTTTCTATGGGGATATAGAAGGGTTGGGGAAAGCTGTGGGGGAGAATACAGAGCTGTGGAAAGTCTCATTGATATTGCTAGTGGGAGGGCAAAATGGCACAGCCACTTTGGAAGACAGTTTGACAGTTTGGTATAAAGTTAAATATACACCTATCTTATGACCCAGTAATCCCACTCCTAATTATCTAAGAAAAATAGAAACTTATATTCACACAAGTTAACTTGTCCATGAATGTTTATAGAAACTTACTTCATAATTGCCAAAAAACCTGTAAATAACCCATATATAATCCAACTATGAAATGGGTGAATAAACTCTGGTACATAGGTACAGTGAAATTCTTCTCAACAATAAAAAATATAAACTGTTGATTCACACAGTAACATATATGAATCGTGAATATATTTGCAACAACATGGTTGGAACTGGAGGACGTTATTTTAAGTGAAATAAGCCAGGCACGTAAAGATAAATATTACATGTTCTTACTCGTATGTGGGAGCTAAAAAATTCATCTCATGGAGGTAGTGAATAGAACGAATGGTAGTTACCAGAGTCTGGGAGGAAAGTGGATAAAGAGTATTGGTTAATAGGTACAGAAATACAATTAGATAGAAAAAATGAGATATAGTGTTGGGTAGCACAATAAATGGGCTACAATTAACAATAATTTATTATATATTTCCAAATAACTGGAAAATCAGCTTTGGAATATTCCCAACACAAAGAAATGATAAATGTTTGAGTTGATGGATATCCCAGTTATCCAGATTTGATCATTGCACACTTAATGCTTGTATCAAAATATTACATGTACCCCATAAATATGTATAATTGTTTTACATAAATAAAAAGCCAAACAAAAGTAAGACATTGAAGGCTGCATATTGTATAATTCCATTTAGGTGATGCTCTTAAAAAGGGTAAAACTCTAGGGAAGAAAACACATCAGTGGATTGTTTATGAAGGTGCCCATATAACATTATACAACAAAAAGTAAAATTTGTGTATACAAATTTAAAAAATCAATCAGAAGTGTGTGTGTGTGTGTGTGGAGATGAAATACAGACTGTCAAATGACTCTAGCCATATTAAAAATTAATCAGATCCACACTGAATGATATAGGGAAGAAAGAAGCTAAAATAAGGAACTTTGGAAAAATGGAATTTAAATAATCTAAGGATAAATATTAAAAAAATCAATGCATTGACACTGTATTCTTTGATGAATTGTTTTTCAAAAGTATATTGGTTGGAAATTATGAAATTAATTTACATGTATGCTCAAGTTGAACAAATTATTACATATAGGTAATAAGAATAGGATTATTTTTGTTATAGAAAGCATACACATATAATTGTAACACTCACTGGTTATTGGGCAGGTGGGGGGCAGGAGGGGATGGGTATATTCACACTTAATGGGCATGGTGTGCACCGTTTGGGGGATGGACATGCTTGTAGCTCTGACTCAGGCAGGGCAAAGGCAATATATGTAACCTAAACATTTGTACCCAGGTAATATTCTGAAATTTTTTTAACAAAAGCAGCTACCAATAAGTAAATGAGGAACTCTAGAAGAAACCCTGTGATGCTGATTGGCACTGAAACTATTAAAATGGAATTATAATTTTAAAATTTATATAAAGATAGAGAACTATAAATGTGCATGTATACATGAGTCGGTACACATGCATATATACCCTAGCTCTATACACTGATAGGTGCTAAAAGTAGTGATATTACAGTAGCAAGGAGCCTACCTAGCACCCAGATCTCAGTTTCTAAATACTGTTTTTCATAAAAAGGAATCAGTGTTCCTTGGAAAACTGTTCAGTTCCCGTACTGCAGCAGAAAACATGCAAGGTGACCTAGAGAAGAAAAAAAATGCAAGATGAACCTGGAGAACCTTGTGAAGCCAGAAAGTGAATCAGTCAGTCTGTCTGTCTGTCTGTCTGTCTGTCTGTCTGTCTGTCTATCTATCTATCTATCTATCTATCTATCTATCTATCTATCTATCTATCTATCTATCTATCTGTGTGTGTACACACATATAATATGTGATGCATGTATATTGAAATGGTATGGGAGCAGTAAAATAAATATAGTGTAGAATTAGAAATCACAGCATAAAACAAATATCTGTTAATCAAACTGATTATTATAAATAGTAACTGAATAAATATATTAATGGGAAAGTAGTGACAAATCTTACAGAAGAACCTCAATAACAGAAGAATAAATGGGGGAAATAGAAAATCATTATTACAACACCATATTAAAAATCATTGTTATGGCTCCTTAGATGAGTAGGTGAAAGTTTACATGCAAGTAGGATATGGACACAGTCTGTCATCTACCCCTAAATATTTCATAATTGCAAAGGATAAAATAGTAGATTTACAGTGGAGAATGGCAGCACATTTCACCTTTAGCCATGGGGGTCACAGTTAACATCACCAGAAAGACATATCAACATTATTTCCCCAATTCGATGTACTGAGAAGGACAATTACCCCTGTGGATTACTTCCTACTAATGCCTAACTTCAGTCTAATCATGAGAAAATATCATACAAACCCAAACTGAAGTATATTCTAAAATATAATTGACAGTTCTTTAACAGAGTTGAGACCATGAAAGACAAGGAGAACTTGAGGGGATGTCACAGATTGGAGGAAACTGTGGAGACAGGACAACTAAATACAGTGTAGCAGCCTGGATTAAATCCTGGGGCAACAAAAATAATAATAATTTTTTAAAATAAAAGTACAATAATAGAAAAACTGGTGAAATCTGAATAAATACTTTGGTTAATAGTATTGTATCAATGTTATTTTCTTAGTTTTGATAAATGGTCTATAGTTATATAAGATATATAACTGGGTATATTAGATATACCCAGTACATCTATCTATCTATCTATCTATCTATCTATCTATCTATCTATCTATCTATCTATCTATCTATCTAGTATATATATATGTATATATATACACACACATACATACATATAAAATATATATTGGGTATATAAGATATATAACTAGAGAAACTGGGTGAAAGTTATATAGGAATTCTATTTACTATCTTTGTATCTCTTTTATGAAGCTAAAATTATCTGAAAATGTTTTTAAAACGTGAAGAAAATCTCAAAGGTTTAAAAGTAGCCACTTCCATTTATCCTTCCATTCTCTTGGATTTATAGAGAATCTTTACATTCTTCCAATAAATGTTTATTAGAAAAATGTTGCTACTAACAATCAATCACCTTTGTACTGTGTATTTGTCTCTTAATGATACCTCAATTCGATGTCATTTATTTATAACATCTTTGGATGGTAATGTGAATAAAATGATTATAATAATTGACTTACCTCAAGACTATGTTCACTGAGTTGATTCCCTCATATATTTTCATATACCTTCTTCTTATCGATTCTTTTCTGCTTATCTATTGACATCTCTAATTAAAGCATTGTTGAAATTTTAAAGTGCTTTATAAAACAGTTCCATTATGAATCATTTCCTGTTGACTTATATACTAGATGAACATGCTCCCTTTCTCAGGATATCAATGACCTGTACTCACTTAAAATACTATTGTTTGATAACAATACTATTGTTATCAAACATACTAATAAATACTATTATTTATAAAATAATAAAATACTATTGTTTGATAACATGGAATATATAGCTGGGTTGAATCTGCAACTATATTAGAGTATGCTTGCTTTAAGTCATGGTATGCGTAGTGACTACAAAAGGGGGAATTTTATAGCAATCCAATATTTCCTAACACATGTTATTCTGGCTTTCTTCAGGTATATCTTTCAGTTGTTTCTTGATTACCCACTAGTGGCAGGTGGAAGGCTTCACAGCTGTTTGTTTCGGTAGCTGATATGTCTATTCTTTGAGAACACAATTGGCAGTTTGGCAGGCGGCATTCTTAAATGATCAGTGGAGCTCAAACAGGATCCCTTGTTTTATGCAGCTCTTTCGTGAAGACTTCAATATGTGTGCCAGCTGAAAAATATCATATATAATGAGCCCTAAACTTTAAATCTAGTGAAGTCTAATTGCCTCTCTTCGGAATACTGTTGCCACTGACTGCAACAGCACTTTTGCAGTACGTTATATAAGTTGAATGAATTTGAATTAGACTACCTTAATCACATTGAGAAATCACAGAGTGGAGGGCATTTATATTCTTGTAGCAGACATATTACTTGCTACTCAGACATGAAGCCTGTTCCCTTTAAGGTTTTGCCTTTTTTCTCTGGCAATACCACAATTTCTGACAGTCTCCTAGCATCTCTTATCTTTAGCTATGACAGCTCTTGCATTAAGATTGACACGGTGTTTGAGCAATTCAAAATCGCTTGATGTGTATGTAGAGCGAATGTTGTAGCGTAGTCACGGTGTTGCAACTCAGGTTTACAGGCACTCGGCAACCCTTTTCCCCTTTTAACAGTAAGAGTTGGTCAAATATCCTGCTCTTCTTCATATAATAACAAGAGAGTATTTCATTTCGGGGTGGGAAGAGAAGGGGGATAGGCAGGAAAATGAATTGCAAACAGACATAAATTAGAAACAAGACAGATTTTACTACACAGTTTCTTAGTACTTAGGATCATATCTGTGAAGAAGTCATTTTAATTTTTTAAATCTTGATTTCTTCCTTTATAAAATACTAATAAAGGGAACTGTCCTCTTTACCTTGTAGGCTTGGGCCATTGATGATTTCTGAAGAACTGTATAAAATGGGAAGTTTTAAACAAATTTAAGTTGATTCTGATGTTGTTTCTCTCCAAATTGATATAGTTCTCACTTACACTTCCCAGTTCTCTTCTTTAGCAGTTTTCACCAGAAGTTCCTGAATGTTCAGAATTTCTAGGCCAGTAATACCAGGTGGCAATCAAATAAAAATCACTCTCATTTATTACCAAAATTAAGTTTGTGTGGATGCCTACTAAGCATAATAAACCCAAGTTTTCTGTCATTTGTAGCTCTTGGTGGATTTTATCTAGATTTTTAAATAAAAAGTCTAGAAAGTCAATTTGAATATTAAGCATAACATTTGCTTGCAGTGGCATTCATTTTGAGACCATTTACATGTAGAAAGGAGAGAGTTCCACATATGCATCATACTTATTATAGCAATAGTCACTTCCTTTGGCTCTGGACTAAAACAAAAAGTCATCGTTTTAATAAGATGTTCCCTGTATGTCTTGTCTAAAATTACAGTTTCTTTTCTCACGGTGAACACTTATTGTCCCCTTTCTGGCTTTATTTTCTTCTCTAGCACCTATAATTATCTCACCTACAATATATTCTATTCATTTATCTTCTTTAATGTCTGCCTGGCCTACTAAAATATAAACACCAGGAGGTAAGATAGTTTAGTCTATTTCCTTTACTGCTATACTTCATGCATCTATGATACAATGCCTGGCACAATAGTCTCTCGAAAATATTCGTCAACTAAATGACGAAGTGCTAAAAAAATTGATTTAATATATTTTTCTATCACTATCCTAACTAAACATTTTAAATATCACTAAGTGCTATTAGATATCTTGATTTTAAAAATAACAAAATTGGAATTGATCTTTTTAGTCTCATTTAATATTTTTGGTAAGGAATATATAGGCACATACTACCTTTGAAAGTGCAATCACTTTAAATTTTGCTCTAATTAACAATCTTATAACTAGACCTGCTTTTGCTACACATGACTTAGTAATACTGATGATCAGGATTGATCCAAATTCATTAAGTTTTCCAAACCTTCCTAGAAAGAAAGGCTTTCTTTGTATTATACCTGTGTCTCAATGAGTTACACTCCTCAGTCTCCAGGTAAGGCATCCCGTTAATTCTGTGCATCATGTCAGTACACAATGAAGGTATTGGTTGCAGTTCAAAAAGAAAGTTGACATTGTCAAGGAAAATAAAGATTGTCAATAATTAAAGTTTTGAAAACAAAACAAGAAAAAATTATTGGGAATCACACTCAATGTAATGGAGCAAATGTGGAGACAGAATCTGACCATCTGCTATGTGTGTTTTAGAAAGGATGTTTTAGAAGAAGGAATCGCTATAGATAAATTCTCTTCAAATGCTTAGATTCGGTGATTGTATTAATTTATTATGTCCTTCTCTGAAAGATACTCAAATGGATATTTTATGAGTCAAATGCTTTTTTTGCTAGATGACTATAATCAAAAGTGCAAGATAAGTATCTAAATTTTTAAAAATACCGACACACATTGTAGTTTTCTTGTGTGTATATGTGTGTTTGCATGTGCATGTGTGCCTGTGCACATATATTTATTTTTGTCTTGCTTTAGGCAGTGGGATATTTTATTAATAATTTCAGAGGTAGTCTTTTTTTCTATATTTTTCCACTAATTTGTTTGCAAAAAAATATTTGAGATGCTAGGACCGTTGAGTACATCTGACCCTTAATCCAATAGTCAGGCCATAATTATGTCCTGTAAAGTTAAGTTTGTTACCTTCTGATATATACAGATTAAATACTACATAAACTTAACTTTGCAAATAGCTGAATTAATTATAATAAAATATTTATGTGGTGCTTGGGTTTTATGTAATGTCTCCCCTCCATAACTGTGTATACTGCTTAAATCTGCACTTATGAAAGTGTTTGCATGTTCTTTCACTTTATCATTTTCTATCATATTTTGATCATTTATGTAGTTATAATATCTTTCATATCATATTATTTCCCTTCAATTTTCTGACCATGGGGTGATTTTTTTTCCTCTTTCTGGTTTTAAATAGTTTTTGCCTAATTTGACATACTTATTTGAAGACATCTCTCTTTGCTGATTAGAACTCTGACATGAAATGGTGATTTTTTTTCCTCTAGATTAAAATCGCTTTCACAATAGCACACTAATTCTGCATAAAAAGTAAGCCAGAAGTTTTGTCTTACTAGTTCTTCTATAGAAGTGGTTCTTAACTCTGCACCCTAGAATCTCCTGAGGAGTCTTTAAAACATAGTAATATCAAAACTATCATGGACCAATTAAATCTGTATCACTCAAAGGGTGGGGTCCTAGACAAGGATAAGTTTTTAAAGCCCCACTCCATTAATATATCCCGCCTTTATATTGTTTCCTAAACAGTATTAGGAAAGCATCAATGCATCAATGCAACATCTCATCCTTTAGGGTTGATAATGAATAATATATTATCAAAAATAATGAATCTTTTTCTAACTTCTCCAAATTGTTTTCTTGAATGCTTTATGTAACCTTTAGTACCATTAACAAGCAATAAGAACTTTATGGTTAGTTAACTGTGCTGGGTATGAGTGACTAGGTTTATCACACCTTCTTAATGTAAGAAGTGAATCCTCTGAAACTACAAATTTGTATGCATTTTTATATATGCACATTTTTCCCTTGGGGAAAGAGGCTATATATTTTATCAGGTTCTGAATGAAGTCTGTGACCTTCAAAGGAGTTAATAATCAGGGCTAGGTGATCTTTGAATGCATTCTATTATAGAAAGTAAGTTTTCTGACTCACAGAATGCTGGCAAAAACCAAATGAAATGAATATATGTGAAAGAAGTTATCAACTATAAAAACTAAAATGAGTACTATTGAAACCATAGCTTCATAGGGGAGAAATAAGTTAGTAGAAATGTGTATGTTGGGTGATTTAAAATAGAAAAAATATTCCAATGTTAGAAAAAGGTTGTGTCCTTAAGAAGAGTAGATTTGCTTAGGGGACACAGAAGTAAGATGGTTGTCATGGGCAACACTCTAAAGCTAATGATGAGACTATTCATTTGTCCTCCAGGAAACTCTACTTCTGAAAGTAGGTTGCAGAATTTTACAAAGTAACATTTTACTTTTAAGATATATCTGCAAACTGGTAGGATGGCTACTTGAAAAACAAAATTTCACCCTTTGGAGAGCAAATATTGTGAAAAAGCTCTTCAATAGTGGAAATAATGACAATATAATTAAGATAGAACATAGAAGTCTTAAGGGATGAGCAGAAACCTTCAAGTATGGTTTGAAAATCAGACCTCAAATTGAATTTGAAACTGGGATTATATTACACTTGTAATCGTGGTGGTGGGTGCATAACTTTGAAACAGGTTGACAAAGTTCACATCTAGTTAGAAATTACAGAGCAGTCATATAGGATTTAATCAATCACGTGCATTTTAAAAATGCTTTTCAAACATTTTTATTAGTCATTTTTGACAGTGGCCTCACAAAAAGTTAATAATCTAGGCATTTTTCTGGAAAAATAGAAAATATCCAATATGTTTGATAGTAACAGATTCTAAGATGTTTTGTGCAGATCCCAAAAATGATGAAGGTAGTTTGAGTGTATGGCCATTGGTTATTCCTGGTAATCACAATGTAGTGAATCTATCAATAGTAAGGAGTTTCCCATTGTAAAATCTTAAACTTAAAAGGTTTAAACTGACGGTGTTTGGGTAGACTGCTCAGCTTCATTCAAAGCCTTGAATCTATCTGGATTTTCATTAATAATAGTAGTAATATTAGTTGAGATGTGTAGCTCACCTATTTTGTTGGAGGAGTAGACATCAAAGAAAGCCTGAAACCTTTTTCCATGTATGTTTATTCTGATGGAAATTTTACTTCAATTGCTATTTCTAAGCTATAATACAATTTTCTTCCCCATATTTTCCTTGTGTTGCAGGCTATAGAATATCTATACTAGTTATATAACTAAAGATGTGGAGTCATATAAAAATGTCTGTGCTTTACAAGTAATCTTTCTTTTCTTTCTTTTTATGGATTTGAGAAGATCCTTGAAATAGAAAGGTAATGTGACTTGTTTTAACCCACCTAGGACATTTATCCGGCCCACTGGGTGTTTTTGCAGCCGCTGCCTGTCCTGCTTAGCAGCCAACTCGTTCCGGGCCCACAGTATGCACTCTCCAATGGTCTGAGGGACAGTGGACTGGCCCCCTGTTTAAAAAGTTTGAGGACCCCTGCTTTAGTGTGTTAGAACAAATTGGCACGAGGCAAACAATGGAATAATTATTATGACCTACAAGACTAATAGTTGATTTTTTGGCATGTAGACATAAATACTGTGTTTCATATTGCTTATCAATTATTAAATTCTGATTTTTTAAAAGTCAACCTTTTCTCTCATATGCTTTGCTTGTTTTTGTTCACCTGCTAAGCCCTTATGAGGAAGTCATAAATTTATTTTAATGTATTGAGACTCTTTCCTTTTAAAAGCTAAGCATCAGAGTCCATGGTGGCATGTTAAGTGGCATGTCATGTCTTGCTACTCATTACAAACAGTATCCTAAAGGGAGTTAAACCAAATCCGTGGAAGAGCTGAATGTTAATTGTAATATTGCTCTGTAGCTCGTTGGGTTCAAAAAGATTTTAAATTATGCATGAAGCAAGCAAAACAGTAGCAATATTTCTGTTAACTGAAGTCATGACCTTCTTTTAGCTAATCTTTTAATGTGAAGCTAATAATAAAAAGTCCAGCTATTAACTAACAGACTAGGTAAGCAATCCAGAGCATGGTTCATAATGGTTCTTGTATTACATTTTTAAGTATTTTTTTTACTATTAATACTATTTTTATGGTCAGTTAAAACACAGGATATTTTTATAAAACAGTGTTAATTTTAGAATGAAAGTAAAAGATAGACATAATAGAAAAAGTTAAATTTGGGCATATCTTTTTTTACATAAGTATGTATTACATAGTTGGTATACATAGATACATATTAATATTCTTTTCTTTTTTCCTAAACATTATAACTTTTACATACTCAGCAATGAATTTGCTTAAAGTTTCAAAATAATTCATCATACCTATAATTATATTCATTATAAAATGAGATGAATAATTTTTGTACCATAAAATATTAAAGGAGCTTCTAAAAATCCAGCTTCAATCATATACTATTAAAATGTACAAATAAAATATATATTTGTACTATATTTATGTTTGTCCAAGAAATGGAAGACTAACTTTATTCATTGATTAAGATTTTTTAAGCATGTACTATGTGTGTCAAACACTGTATTCAAATGTATACATGGTTAGAAGAACACTTGATTTATGGAACTTACAGTTTAGTATACATTTATATGTCATATGATAAAATAGGAAAGAATGCAGAATATTAATGTTTCATATGTTAACTATTCTTAATATAAAAACAAATAGATTTAGTAAATCATTTGCTTAATAAAGTTATGACATTTTCTTCCTGATTTATTCTCTAAAGTAGGGGTACCACATCTTTGCCTGATGTCTCAAAAATGCAACACAGTGTGAATAATATAGTGTATATTCAGGAAATGTTCTATATCTATACTGAAATATGCTTTTGTCTTAACTGGCAGTTTCTAATAATAGCTTAAAGTTTTCCTAGAAAAATTCACAGGTAAAAATGCCCTAAATTAGATGTCATTTTGTAAATTTTTTATATCATAGCTGTCACTAAAAATTAAACTATGATTCTGAGAATATCAGTGGGAATTATGAATTTATTTCTAAATATCAAAACAATATATATTATGGACTAAGCACACTCTAGATTAAAAACTTAATAATTTAGAAATATTTAAAATGCATTGATCAAACCTTTGTCAGAAAACATATGTCTTTGATTTAACCAAACATATGCATTGCTAAAATATAAATTGAATGAGGTAAAATCATCAATTTATATTAAATATATAAATTTTATATATTTTTATGATCTTTATTATGATTTTATAATATATACAAAATCATCAATGATTGGCTAGCCAAATTGTGATCCTTTCTACATGGCATTAAAATACAAGCTAACTATTCCTTCTAATCAATAAGTTTAACTGGCTAAATATTAATATTCTAGTTTTAAATAGACACACTTCTATCTGTTCTGTGTGACCTCATATACCACTAATTAATAATTGTTTACATTTTAAATGCCTCACATTTTAAATGCCCCATACCAGAGATTAAGTTATTTCTTAGCATTCATTATTAAATTATATGTTTATAGCTTACAGAGTTTCATGCAGTCTGTATCTCTCCACCTAAAAATTGAATGTGTTTCTATGTGTTTTAGAATCTTTTTCCCCCTTATCCTAATTGAATTTCTTACCTCAATTATGTAACTGCTTGAACTTAAAAGCAATGATAAATATGAAACACTTAAAACAGTGCTTGGTACATAGTAAAAGCTATTAGAGTTATCAGATAATACTATCAAAGAGGATAATTCTAGGCAGATCAAACTCCTATAGGAGAATAATTAAAGGTAGATGGAGATTGATTTTAGGTGACACATTCTATCATCATAAGCTGATATCTGGGAGCCCAAATTTCTCCCTTAATAGCAAAACGATTGTGAAATTAAGATTGGAGTGAAGTGGATTTTCCATTTAAAGTATAGTCTTCATGTCTCTGAGATCTGGGTGATTTCTGATTTGGCTTTGTAGAAAACAGGTGTTCCATTGCTAAAGTACTCTAGTACACTCCTTTAATTCTAAGACACCCTTACTGATTCCTGACAACTCTACTCCATTTCTCTCTCTCTTACTCTCTTTGTGATTGGACAACATTGAGAAACTAGGATTTAGGTGCCAAATGAATTTCCTGCTAAGGGTTATAAGTTCTTTTTTTTCTTCTGAAAATATATTGTAGTCATTTAAAAATATTTTAATTATTAATTCATTATAGTAATTTAAAAAGGTTGCTAATGAAGAGATAATTTAATCTAATTAAGAAAAATGGAAGGGCAAATTAGAACAGGCAAAATCAATGTTAATGTACGTATTTCATATATGTAAAACTTAGTTCATGTTTTATCAATTATTTATCTTAAAGTACAACATAAAGTCATTGGCAATGTTCTTTTTTGTTAAGGCAGACATTTTGTGATTATATATGCAGTAATATATTTGATGACCAAACCTGCCTACTAATAATATGCCAAAGGGGTCTTCTAGAATTTTTATAATAATACATCATGTGCTTTAATTTGCCTAATGCTAGAACCTTTTAGCAATAAAAGTATATCAAAATAATTTTACTTTAGATATTATTTCCTTTATTAAAAAACCCAATTTTCCTATTCTAATGTACAATATCTAAAACTGACATCAAATGTACTGTGATTAAAATCATCTTAGAAAACATCAGATTCATCTGTAAAATTTTTGATTAAATGATATATTTATACCATAATTGGAAAATATTTCCGAGTTTTTACAATTACCTGTATTTAAAAATAATTTGTTAGAATAGAAAAAAGCCTTGGACTGGAAGAAAAGACCTGAAATCTGCCCTTACATACAGCAAGAGAACAACAAAAGACTGATGATCTTGTAATGTAAGCCATTTTAATCAAGTCATCTAACCTCTTTGAACCTCACTTTCCTTAGTGGTTAAATGCGAATAATAGCATCTAAGCATGCTTCAAAAGAACAGTGTAAGGCCACTATTGTTAAAATGCTTATAAAGCTAGGCACATGTAATGATGTGTATATGATCATGTTGATAGCAATTAGTGTAAATTATGCCTGTTAATGGTCTTATATCTTTTATCATAATAAAATCACATATTTTTCTTTTTAATAAAAATTCATGTAATCAGAGACTTTGATTATATGTTCATGATAAGTGTTTTGATTAGAAAAAAGGAGAAAGAATTCAGTTTCACCTTGATTTACTTTTTAACTATCTTGAGGGGATACTGCTTATGAAAATGTAAGAAGAATGTATAATATGGGCTTAAATTGAACTGATTATGTAAATGTATTGAAAGTGAGTTGGAGGTATAAATCACAGATGTCGATTTGATAGAAAGTTTGTTACCAGCAAAATCTACTGCTCCCAAATCCCAGAATGTTAATTACAAGAAGGCATCTGGTATACAAATTTATGCTAAGCTAAGAAACATACACATTAATGTTGAATACAGTATGTCAATTAGATAGGATACCATCTACCTTCACTTGCTAGAAATTTTAAGCCATAATTTTTGCATTAGCGTATGTGACTGAAACAGATCAGTTATTAAGTACCATGAATAGTATTATAGGTAAGACAGGTGTATTTGTGTGTGTGTGTTACACACAAATTATAGTTATAGAGTTGAGAGTTTGGGGTAGAAAAAAGATGTTACATGTGAATCATTATACTATGGGAAAAAACCTTATTTTAACTGTAGATTATAAAATTTCTAAATTGTAAAGCTTTAAAAAATCATAGTATAAGAATAAGGATGACTGAGGTCA
This sequence comes from Microcebus murinus, assembly GCF_040939455.1. Classification (NCBI taxonomy): domain Eukaryota; kingdom Metazoa; phylum Chordata; class Mammalia; order Primates; family Cheirogaleidae; genus Microcebus; species Microcebus murinus. The sequence goes on along the minus strand of NC_134115.1, from coordinate 38,371,195 downwards.
TCCAATATTATCCAAATAGTCCTCAACACTTGCATTATTGAAAGAAACCCTGCAAGTGGTGTGCTGTCTTCATTAGAAATACTGCTTTTCTTCTAAAAATATGTCTTTTTAGGGTATCTAAAACATTTTTATATCTAGTTGTACATAATCTGTGTGGATATGTTATTATTACTCAGGTGGCCATTCATACTTTCAGCCATCTGAATGATTTCTTGAGTTGGTCAGGAGACTTGAAACAAAACAAACAAACAAACAACAACATAGTGTCTATACCCAGATTCCATGTTAACTTTTACTTCCTAATTAATTCTTCACAATTGCTATCATATGATTTGCCACCAAAATAGTGTTTTCAACATCACATTGGCTCACCCTGTCAGGTATATGAAATCTCTTATATTATTTCCCTTATAATGCCAGCTAGAGGGTGGGAATTTGATGGTTTCTATTCTCTGGTCATCTTTCTCAGCTGCCTGATAGGGAATAGATAGAACTTGTGACCATGGAAGCCACACTGGAGGAAATTAGATTATGTACACTTGTCTTTTGAAACTTCTGTACTGAAAACTAACCAAGTTGAGTCTGGAATGTGTTATTGTCTTGGGTGTAGCATATTTGTTATAGGGAAGTGGAGTTGACTTTTACCTCCTGTTTCCCTCCTCCCCCGCTTCCAGCAAGATAGAGCATAAAACTCTAAGGTGATGGGTATTATATTTATCCCATTTATTTTAGCCTATTCAGACATTCTTTATGCAAAATCACTGCCAGGAAGCTTTGTTTCTGATTTTATTGTGTTGTGTCTTTGATGAAGTTCATTTCATGTTTGAAGTTTTCTTTGGTTTTTAAGGACATTTTAAACTTTTTATCAGGTGTTTTATTTTTATTTTAAAAAATAAAATTATCTATGGAAAGACACAAAAAGATATTTATACATTAACTTCAGAATTTTGGTTTAGGACCTAATTGGAGAATATAAATCAATATTTTTTTCTGAATTTTCTTATTGGCTCCATTTCAATTATCATAAGGGAAATATTCCTATTTGTAGGCCATAGAATTTGTTTCTCAAATTTTCCTCTACTTGTATGAGAGAATGCATATATGAAGGATATAGAAACTTGGTGAGTGTATCTTGATGTGTTATTTATTTTAAAATGAACAACAGAAAATTGTGAAATGGAAAGTTTGGTGTTTCTCTCAGGTGGAAAAGAAATCAGACAAACTTAATTATTTCTGTAGTTCACTAATATAATATTATGGGTATAATTTAATTATCTGTTCCTCAGCAGTGTCCTCCATTTCATAATGGTCACAGTGTAATGGACACATGCAACTTACAAAGGCATGAATCTATTTGAAGGCGTGCTATGCATAGCTCCCATTGAAAAGTGCTAAGTGCTCTCTCTGTAAAATGTGGGTTTTATCTACTCTGTATAGGCGTCAATCCTGTGGCTGAGGGTATTAAGATTATATGCTTAAGATCACACAGTAAGTGGCAAGGTTAGAATTATAATTTTATAGTTAACACAGGTTATATGTAAATAAGAAATGGGCTTCTTGCCATTTTACTTGTAAGTGTGATAATGTTTATTAGGTTTTAAATAATTAGGGAGATAATGACTAATATATTTTTTCTGGTTTCATAAGCCATGATTTTCAGGTGGTATTCTGATTGAAATCTTTACCTTTAAAAATTTTTCCTTCAAGGAGAATCTAATAAAAAATAAAATAATTTGGAATTAAATTCTCTTTAAGAGGAGCTATTAATTTGACTCTTATTCTGTTGAAATAATAGAACAGTAGTTTATAGTGATCCTTTTTCACAATTTCCAAGAATATTTAGTCTCCACAAATATCTCTGGAAACTTTCCAAACACTGGAATCCTTGAACACTAGAAACTTTCCAAACACTAGAATCCATTTTTTAAAATTTATTTCTACTTAAAAACAGTGATGGGATTTGGAAAATAGTGAATTCATAAACAAGGTGATATTGATCAGAAATGATGCTACTGCTCAAAATAAGCAAATATTAGCATTTTACTTACAAAATTAATAAATTTAGTTCATATATTACCATCACAGACAAACACATATGTACACACACACATGCCAACACATATGCAAGCTTTATTTTATTCATCAGTTTCTATATTTGGAAAATAAGATTGTTAGATTATCTCTTCTTCAAAATTCATTATTGTGAATTAATATAACAACATGGAGATATCTCTAGACAAAAGTGAGATGTGCTAATTGCTAGAAGTTCCACAACCATAACTGGTTTTCCAGTGTCACAGATTTTTGGGGGATTCAAGAGGTGCTTGATATATGAATATGAGAAACATGATCCTATTTCAACTTGGAATTTTTTCTTAATTATAGGTACTTTTATTGTCCTTGATAAACATCCTGTGTTCTGCATTTCTCTAATTTTTATTTAATTAACAGACAAAATTACATACAGCTGTTTGAATTTAATGTGGTCGCATGTGTCAGATTAGATCACAGAGGATGCCTAATTGCTGTGTAGGCCAATTTGAAGCACTTGGAAGAATTTGGGGTATTGTAGTATGATATAACAAGCAAAATTTCATATGGTAATACACATGGATATAATCTAATGTACTAAATAAACCACTCAATTTATATGCAATATAATCTCTTGCTTTACTCACTTTTAATTATTTAAAAAATACTGTTAAACATTTTTATTTACAAATTTTCTCCATGTGCCACTTTGAAATAGTTTTAAATAAATTGAATTTAATTATAATGATGATTGTTTTCTTAGTAGGTGAAAGATTTAGGTTTGATATATAAGGTATGCGTTAAATTAGTTTTCTTGGATTTCATAAGTATTCTCTGTGTTTAAGAAAACTTCTAGGCATCTAGGTAGAGAGGGAAAAAAACTGGTTCTGAACATTTTATGTTCTTTCAGGCATTGGGCAATGTTCAAAAGAAGGTTATTACTGTACATAGCAGAGTTATTTCAAACATTGTGAAGATTCCCAGAAGCTCTTGCTCAGTCTTGTCAACAGATGACCAAAGTAGCCTGTAGGTGGTTACTTTGCTGATTTTGCTGCTCATCACTGCTAGCCTCCAAGTACTCCATCCAGCCTCAGAAATCGGTTTACCACACATCCTTTGTTAAAGAAGTTCAAAGTTTATGGACTACAGATACAAACAATGATTATAAATTATTGAACACCAAATCTCTCCTCTTTGTAATGTGAATCTTAACAAATATTGAATAATACATTTAGTTTCAAGGTACCGTTGTCTTGGATTTTAGAGAATAAATGAGTTGCCATATGAGATACTTAGGAAATGTTGAAAAACAGGTCTATTATGCATGTAGTTCTAAAACCAAACATCGTTTTCACACTTTGTGTGCTCTAAACTTATTCTAACACCTAAATGAGGACTTGAGAAAAATAGTTAATTTACTCTATTCTAATTAGAGTTATCTTATGAATTCTATAATTTTAAATGTATGTTGAATGTCTTGCATTTACTAGCATGTGGCAGGAATTTTCTCGTATTGTAATATTTCATAACTAAATAAAATATTGTTAAACTCAAGTGAGTCTTTTTTAACATGAGGCATAAATCAAAAGGATCACAATAAAGATTGTTCTTTGAATCTGGCCTTGTGACTTCTTCAGTATTTATCCTTTGATGATTGTTGTGTGTGTGCTATTTTGCTGCTATTTTTTTCCAATCAAATAATTACTTTCTTGGTATAATTCACATTTGTGCAAACAACTTTTCAATTTAAAAAGTAAAACATTTTATGGTGTGCTTATGACTATAATGATGACTTAATGACTTCTTTATCTGTATATCATGAATACTTCCATAATAACTTTATGAACAAGGTAATATTAATTTACAGTTATAAGAGAACTTTATTTTGAGCACCTGATATGTATTAAGTACTGTGCTAAGATGTTTATATGGGTAATTTCATTTTATTTTCACAGCTACACATTTGGAAACTGAGACTTAGAGAAAATAAGAAATACACAAAGTCATACAAACACTAAAAACTCGAATTACAAATCAGAGCAGTCTTAAACTAGAGCTAACACTCTTAACAATTAAACTACAGTGCTATATTACCTGATTATACTTTTAAAAATATTAAAAAATTCCAAACAAATAATAAAGCACAAAAAATAATTAGATATCTGTGCCCTCTCCCCAATTCAGAAGATGTTGTTTTATAGTTTTTCTTATTTTTTTTCAAATTCCTCTTCTCCTCCCTTCCACTCCCCTCTCTTCTGGAAAACTAATACTAAAGACTTAGTCTACTCCAGTGATTCTCAACTGAGGCAGTTTTGCCCCCCAAGGGACATTTGACAATTTCTGTAAACAGTTTTGATTGTCAATACTGGTGAAATGGGTGCTACTGTCGTCTAATAGATAGAGCCAGGGATGCTATTAAATATCATACAATGCACAGGAGCGCACCCACAACAAAAATCTTAGTCTACCCCATTTGTTTCCCCTTATCTTTCTCCCCGGAATTCACCACTATCAGGACGTTGATGTACCTCAACTTACTGGAAGTTTTCATATTTTTATTATGTATGAATTCATTAAAACATTTTATGCATTTATATTTTACATAAATTGTATGATACTGATTAATTTTCTTAGAACTAGGGGTTTTTTAAAACTTGATAGTGAAAACCATTTACCAGAAAATTCTGTTTACTATAGCTATATAATGGATTTTGATACTTCACAGGTGAGTTAACCCCTATCTTATTCTTGTATTGCTATTCTCTTTATTGTTCACTGAGCCTTTTTTATTTTTTTTTAATTTTTATGGCTGCCTAATAGTTATACATATTTACAGCATATGTGTTATATTTTAATCTAAGCATACAAGGTATAATGGTGAAATCTGGGTAATTGAGATAAATAGCATCTCAAATATTTATCATTTCTTTGTGTTGGGAACATTCTAAATATTCTCTTCTACTATTTTGAAATATGCAACAAAGTATTAACTGTTATTGCCTTATTGTACCACAAAACACTAGATCTTTTTCCTTTTAACTGTATTTGTGTATTACCCAACCCCTCTTCATCCTCACTTCCCCTCATCCATCCCAGACTCTGGTAAAAAAACACACATTCTACTGTCTACTTCCATGAGATCAATTATTTTAGCTCCTATATATGAGTAAATATGTGACATTTGTCTTTTTGTGCCTGGCTTACTTACTTCACTTGACGTAATTTCCTCCAGTTCCATCTATGTTGTTGAAAATTGCAGGATTTAATTTTTATGGCTGAGTTTTCCATTTTGTGCATATACCACATTTTCTTTATCCGTTTGTTCATTGATGGACATTTAGTTTGATTCTATACCTTTGCTATTGTGAATAATGTTGCAATAAATATGGGAGTACAGATACCTCTTCAGTATATTAATTTTTTCTTCTTTGGCATATATACCCAGCAGCGTGGGATTGCCGGGTCATATGGTAGTTTTATTTTTAATTTTTTGAGGATCCTCTATGCTGTTTTCCATAGTGACTGTACTAATTTGCATTCCCATCAAAAGTGTTTCCCAAGCGTTAGCGTGAGCTTTTCAGGTTTCATAAAAATTCCTTGGGATTTTGACTGAAAATGCATTGAATCTATAGTTTAATTAGTACATATCTGTCTTGAATGATTTCCATCTAATAAAGGAATGCTTTTCTTTATTTCTGTACTTTTTTCATCCTTATAGCATGTTTTATAAATGCCTCAAGTTATTTTGCTAAATTTCTTGCCATATGCCTGACAGTTTTATCACTTTTGTAAATGCTATTCTGGTATTTGGTTGCTTGTATATAGGAATGCAAACTTGTTGAATATTCTGAATGTTTTCTGAACATACTTCATAATTGTTTAGATTTTCTATGTAAACAACCATAATATCTACAGGTTGCTTCATCCTTTTTGATTGCTGTACCCCTTTTGCCAAGTATAAATCTAGTATATTGGTGAATAGTAGTATGGGTAGTTGTACAACCTTATCATTTCCCTATTTGTAAAGGGGATAATTTTAAATGTCAGCATTAAGGGTGTTATTTAACACACTTGGGGTAGTTAACACACTTGGGATTTGGGGTAGTTACATTTACTATGTTAGGGGACTTATCTTCTAATTTATTCTCTTCTATATCTGATTACATAAATGGATATTGACTTTTGTAAAATGTTTACATAGACATATTGTCAAGAATATATGGCTTTTCTTTAATATGTTACTTTGATGAATTAAACGTATTCATTGGATAATGTTGAACCATTTTTGCATTAGATCATGAATCATTTATACATATGTGCATATACATACACACTTTTGAATTTTTCATGGAGAAAAAAGGATATCCTTTTAAGGATTTTATTTTGTTTTAATAAGCCTTTTCTCTCTGACTAGCTTTAAAAAGCTCTTTTGGTATTCTGCAATTTTTCTAGGATGTGTCAAGACATAGTCCTACTAAAAACTTATTCTAAATGCTCAATTGGAAAATTCGTGTCTGTCTGAAGTTCTGCAAATCCTCAGCCATTATCTCTTTATGTTCCCCCTCCATTTCTCTTTATGTAGAAAATATTACATAACTTTAACTTCTCTGTATCTTCCTTGTTAACATAACCCTTTATACTTACAGTTTAGGTGATTTACATTTATCTCTGACTCCACTTTCTCTCTTAAAATATAATGGATCTTTTGCTTAATTTATTATATGTTTTATATTGAAACATTCTTATCACATGGGCTTATTTTATTTTTTCTTTTACTCATTAGAATTGTGTTTTATAGTAACCTTTTAGATTTTGTATTATTATCTCAGTCTTGTGGTTTCCTATTTTTTTGTTTCTGCTAATGCTCAAGACGGTTTTTCTTATTTTGAAATGAGATCTTATATACAGGGAGATTTCCTTTTGTTTCCATTTGCAAATCTTATGCAGTCTATTGTAGAATAATCCCTTTGATGTGCATTTGTGTTTGCTTCTACCAGATGCCTTAGGAGAATTTGTATCTCAAGACTAAGTTTTAAGTTAAGTTCTTGGCATGTTGATTTTCACATCAGATAAGCTGTGCCTAAGACAAGTAGTGACCAGTTTCTACACTGGGGGTTTCTTTTTCCCACCTAGAGTTCATGTAGAAAAGTGTATTTGCTCATTTATTTATTTATTTATTTATCTATGGTTTCAATAAGCCAGTGAGTAGGTTTTTCTACTTCAGTTTAATGAGGGTTCATTTGAACTTCTAGCCTGTCCAGACTCACTGCCTTCTTTCCTGTCCTTATGTGGGCATTCAATCTCAATGACCCAGTCCCTCCTTCCACTTTTCCACTCCTGTTTCAGAGCATCAGCTCACACATTATTTGCTCTTGCTTTCAATTTCTTTGTTTCTGGCACCTAGGATTTCTCTTTCTAACTTATACTTAGCTATTTATGTTTGAGGTCATTATCTTTATGCTTGTAGTCAGAGGACTTCTGCATTAGTTTTGTTGGATAACTTTCTGAAACAGAAACTCAGTAGAAGACAAACCACAATTACTCCAATGCTAAGATATAATCAAATGTCAATATGTCACAATAACTTATTTTATAAAATATAGATATTGACAATAAAATACATAAGGCCAAAAGTTATCTTGTACATTATGACAAACGAGAATTCATTATTGTAGTACAATTACAGGTTAATTGATAATCTTTTGCATGCTTTCTTCCATATATATATCTAAATTATCAGAACTATAGTTGTCTTGCATATGGTACTTTATAAGGTACCTTTTTAAAATATCAGGTGGATTTTTCTCACTTTCTCATAAGTATATTTTAAAATCTGCATCAAAATGCATTTGCAGCAATTTACAGAAATTTATTATATCATCATCTCCTAATATTGAATTATAAGCTGGCATCCAAATTTTGCTATTACACATAATGCTGCAAAGAACATCTTCAAAGGTTTTATCTTTTTATTACATTTAAATTTATTGCCTTAGAATAAGGTTCTAAAATGAAATTTCCATGTTAAAGGATGTGATCGTTTTTGTGGCTTTTCTTACACATTGGCTATATTATATTACTTTTAAAATCAATGTGGAGACAGAGGTGCTGAGGTGCCATCTGTGAATAGATATGCCAATTTTACTGTATTAGGTTCAGCACTGACTTATTTTGTGATTTGAGTTTAACTATTACAAAAATAAATTAGGTTTGTTTTTCATTTGAATTTCTTTGCTTTGGATATACTTTTCTATGTGGTTTTATTTTGGATTTTTTTTTTATTCTGGCTTTTCTCTCTACTCTGTAAGAATTTCTATTTCTAGTTTTTCTTATTGTGTGTATACATATACATTATGCATTCATTCTTTGGAGAATTTATATTTTTGTCATACTTTTATATATTGATATAATTGAAAAATTTAATTTCAATTATCACACATATACACATAGGCATTATATTTTCCTCTTAATTTTTTGTTTAGGTAATAAATTTATATACTTGTATTTTCCCCTTGATTCAAATGAAAGGGTGTCTATTTTATTAAAATCTGTAACCTGTTCAGAGTATTGGTAATATGGGAAAGGTGCTGGGCATGTGTGGGAAGACTTTTGTGGAGAGGAGAATTCTCTTGAGCTACCCAGTAATAATGATTTTGATTGTCATCATATTAATAATAAAATCATAAGGAAAAATCTTACGTGCTGTTCCAGGAACTATGCAGATGTTTTACACACTGATTGTTACTAATTCTTAAAAGAACATAGTAAATTGGCAAAGTTATCCTTTTTTGCAGAAGCCAGATCTAACATCCCACAACTATTGAGAATACAGCCAAGTTTTCAATCTGCCTCTGTTATTAAAATTGTACGTTCTTCTCACTATACTCTGTTAACATTGCACAATACAATTGAACCTTTACTTGGACCTCCTCATGGTGCTTGGGCATGGCACACATCAGAACAATTGGCTGTTGTTCTGAGTGAAGACAGAGGGCAATGTCTGGTCACTGACCAGAGTGGATAGGATAGAAGATGAACTCTTCCATAGTACAGCAGTGTCACCATCCACAAGGTCCTAGAGGAACTGAAGTACTGTCATAGTATTTGCTACCATAGTTTCTTAGAGCACAATGCATCGGTAGGACATTCAGCATCTACATTTCTCACACCTGTTACATGGTACACTTTGTAGTTCAACCTGTAAGTTCTTCTGGTAAAAGGTCAAAGATTGACATGATCTGAAGAGAAACAGAGTATGTGAAAGTTCTTTTAAAACATTGTATAAATTATGCCTCTATTTCTCCCTTTCTCTAAATTGCTATCCAGTTTTTGCCACTATACCATCTAGTTATAATTCCTCCTTTATTTTGGAAAGCTCATTTTACCATTTTTAAACTGTATGTGTAGTTTTCATGTGTAGGTGCTTTAAAGTCTGCATTTTGTATTATATATGTGATTGTCACTTCAGTGCCAGACCCACATTGTCATAAAAATTCTTTTATGATGAGATTTATTATTCTCCTTCAAATAATCGAGAGAGCAGCAGTCAAATCTGCCTGCATTCAAAACCGTACTCCATCATTTTTCTGGTATAATTTTAGGATAGATATTAAGCTTCCTGAGCATTAGTTTTCTCATTTAATTTTTGAAAAATGGACAATAGTAATAATAGCACTTTCCTCATCAGATTGGTGGAAGATTACAAGAAATACTGTAAGAACAGGTTTATCATTCAACAAATCATAGGCAGGAGGCATCATAGTAGTTATTTTTTAGTAGTTTCACTCAATTTCTCTATGTGTATTTTTCAATCAGTAATGATAGTTCTAAAACTGTATTTTTACAGTTGGAATTTGATAGTTGGAATTCGGCTAACCTGATGCATTTTTATTGTATTTATGTATTTACTGTTTGGAACTACATAGCAGTTAGTCTACAGTATTTAGACCGTATATTAAGTAATGCATTGCTTAATAATGGGGATGTGTTTGGATATCTGTGTCATTAGGCGATGTTTTCATTGTGCTAATACCATAGAGTATACTTATACAAATCTAGATGGTATAGATACTACACCCCTAGGTTCTATGGTGTAGCCTGTTGCTCCTAGGCTATAAGCCTGTATAGAATGTTACTATACTGAATACTGTAGGCAGTTATAACTCAATGATAAGTATTTGTGTATCTAAGCATATCTAAACATAGGAAAGGTAATGTGTTGTACTAGAACATTACAACAGCTATGATCTCAGTAGGTGATAGGAATTTTTCAACTCCATTATAGTCTTATGGGACCACCATTGTATATGCAGTTCATCATTGACCAAAATGTCATGACATGGCTTATGACTATAGATAAGTGCCAGTTACTTGTGCTTTCCTAATGGTCTTTGCCTAATTGCATGAATGTTCTTTGATTGTGTATTATTTACCAGGGTTCATTGTTGACTTCCTTTATTGTTATTAGTGGCAATTTATCTGATATCTTCCAATGTATGCAATGTTATCTATGAATGACAATATTCACCTATATAATATTTTTATTCATTCTTTCTCTTGAATTACCAAGATCCTCTATAATACTGAAAAATATTGATAGCAATAGATAGCTTTGCTTATTACTGAATTGGAAGGGATTATCACCATTATTTTATCATTGGTTATAATGTTAGTTTTGGGTTATATGGCTATTTCTAAAAATAATTTTTTTATTTCATCATTTTATGGGGGTACAAATGTTTAGGTTACATATATTGCCCTTGCCACCCCCAACCCACCTCCTGAGTCAGAGCTTCAGGTGTGTCCATCCCCCAGACAGTACACATCACATTCATTATGTGTGTATATACCCATCCCCTTTATACCCCTCCCATCTGCCCGATACCTGATGAATGTTATTCCTATATGTGCACTTAGATGTTGATCAGTTAAAACCAATTTGATGATGAGTACATGTGGTGCTTATTTTTCCATTCTTGGGATACTTCACTTAGTAGAATGGGCTCAAGCAGCATCCAGGATAATATAAGAGATAGTTCATTATTGTTTTTTGTGGCTGAGTAGAACTCCATATATGTGGTATACATATACCACATTTTATCAATCCACTCATGTATTGATGGGCACTTGAGTTTTTTCCACATCTTTGCAGTTGTGAATTGTGCTGCTATAAACATTCTAGTACAGATGTCTTTTTTATAGGATGTCTTCTGTTCTTTTGGGTAGATGCCCAGTAATGGGGTTGCTGGATCAAATGGTAGATCTACTTGTATCTCTTTGAAGTATCTCCATATTGCTTTCCACAAAGTATTTTATTGGGAGAGAGATCAAATTTTCTTTTAATAGAATTTTTAAATGATCAAAAATTGTTTTAGCCTACAGATACATTAACATTGTTACAGTGAAGTATCCATTCATGTCTAGATTAAATTATACCATTTTATTTTTGTTCTCAAAATATTCAAATAATAAAGTTAATCTTTATTTAATTATATTTTGGATTTAGAATAATAATTAGCTAATAAGAAATAGTTTACATTCCTATTAAAATTTTTCTTTCTTCCCTTATTCATCTGTGGTACAGGGGTGTGCATCGTTCTGCATGCTTTTCTTCCCTCATAGCAGCTATAATATTCATAAACGTTTTTCTTTCTCAGTGCTGTAACTTTTAATATAACTTAGCTATAGCTATTTATAGCTATACTTCCTGCTAACAGATGGTTATCTTTTATTTTTAATAAAGAATAATCTTTGTATATAGTAATCAGCATCCATTTGTAGAAGTTCTCTCATTTACTTATTATTTTATTTTTTCAGTGTCTGCAGAAGAAAGACTTTCTTGGTAGTAAATTTTTTGAAAGTTCACAGGTCTGAAATTGTCTTTCTCTCATCTTCATGTATGAATGACAACTAGCTTGGGTAAAACAGAGTTATTGGATCACATCTCTCTTTTTTTGTATGACTCTGAAGTTATCTCTCTATTACATTCTGATGTTGAGTGCCACAGCAGAGAACACTGAAACAATAATGCTTTGGCTTCTTTGAAATATTTTACTTTTGTTCTTTTATAGATATAGGAAAAAAATTCCCCCTTTCCTTGAAATATAAGACTATTTCCTTGGAAATTTTATTGAGGTCATTGTGAAATCAATATCAACTCTTTAAAAAGTTCTGGATTTTTTTTTTAATTTTATATTTCCACATCAACTCCTTATATAAAGAATTGTAAGCAAAGTGAACTGCAATAAATAACTTATTTGTGATCATTAATTCAGTTCTATTTCTGTGTTCTATGTTCTCTATATCTTTTATCTCCTTTTGCATTCTTTGTATCTCTCTATTAACTTTGTTTTATTTTATATGCAACTTCAGGTCAACTTCTGGTTTTCTGATACACACTTGTCCAACCTGAATTCTAATATATACTTTGCCTGATGACTTTTCAAGTAAATGTATTTTTTACATTGTAACAACAAAAAGCCCTATAATCCCAGCACTCAGAAACAATTTATAATTATCCCATATTAATAACTATAAGTATATAATGGTGTCATAATGTATGTATAATCTATTAGAGTCCTGTATGCATTTTTGACTTAAGATGTTAGCATTATATACAATATCAGAAAAAATGTAGAAATTTTAGAAAAGCAACAGGAAAATATCATCAGTGATAATATTAAGCTCTTTTATGTATTAGCGTATGCATATATGGATAAATATTTGTATGTGTGTATATTTGTATGTGTGTATCTATAGTATATATATATGTGCACAATAGATATAATAAATAATTCTGCAAATGACATTATTATATAGAAATCCATGCAGGTAGGCATTTTTAAATATTCTTTTAGGAAAGATATTTTAAAATAGCAAGGTTTATATTGTTCTTTTGGCCCTTTTCATAGCTACAATGTACTCCTATATTGATATGAGAGTGGATAATAATTCTCTCATAAATATATAGATATAGGTATATGTATAGATACTAATTTGATTACTAACAGAGTGAAAAGTGAACTATCTGGGTTTAATATCAAGTGATAATCAAGTGATAATAAATGACAAGCCTATTGCTATATAACTAAAGGGCCAGTTCAATCTGTCTTGCATATTGATGATGAGGGAATATTTTTATATTATAAAAATGTGTATATATTTATATGTTTTTATATTATAAAAGTTTTATAATATTTTTACCACAGTCAACATTTTAATGTGGATTCATATGGTATGTTTTCTATTGATACATATATATACACACATTTTTGATCAAAATAGAGATATTACAGTATACTGTTTTATAGTCATTTTCATCTTATTATATCATGAACAATTTTTATATCAATAAATATTGCTAAAATATTCTTATACAGAGAGAAGTATTTCAGATACTGTATGATAACCCACATCCCGTGCCTATGAAACTTTCAAGTCTCTGCTATTTGGACATTTGGATATTGGTCAGATTAATAGCAGTTTTTCTGCATTGGGAAATCAGACTGGAGTGGTGCTTTTACCCTTTTGCTTATAAGATTGTAACAGTTTGTCATTCCATTGACTACCTGCACAGTATGAATGATAAACAATTACTTTTACTGAGTTAGTATCCAAGACATATATTTGCTGTTCTTGTTATTTTCCACTTTCCATTGGAATGGGAGTTTGTATCATTGCTTACAAGAATCCATGTTGTTAAAAAGTATTTTTTTAAAATTATTTCTGTATATTTTACATATCTCTGTGTTTATCCTAAAGTGTGTGGATTTACTTATATCCCATAAGTTTTCACTGTAGATAAGGTAAAGAGGAAAATGAGTGATCAAGAGGAAAAAGGGAAGCTATTTTCTTTAGTGTTGAAAAGCTGTTAATAGATACTCTTTGAAAAGTGTTCTCTTGTCAAATAATTTTAGAAAGGCTGTATTACACAAATTTAAGAGGATTCTGTAGAGGCTTAATATACTAAATTGCATTTTAATTTCCATAATTCATTTTATAATATTATGCTCCTTTTCCCAGCACAATAAATGGCTTTTGTAACTAGTGTTCCTTCGGACACACTCTGTGAAATGTGGTGTTTTTGTTTTTTGTTTTTTTCTCATACTACTTTTCTTTTTCCTCCCAGACATCTTATCCCAGTCTCAATGAACTAATGTTCACTCATGCTCACTGTTCAGGTAGGGGGACTGGTGGAAATAAGCATATCCTGTATGTTTTTTTAAGTTGTGAATCAAAACCAGTATTTTTTATTTTTATTTTTTACCACAGATAACATTCATATAGTATGTTTTCTATTGAGAAATATACACACACACATTTTTAATCAAAATAGAGATCTTACAGTGTACTGTTTTATAGTCATTTTCATCTTAATATATCGTGAACAATTCTTATATCAATAAATATGGCTACAATATTCTTATACAGAGAGAAATATTTCTGATCCTTTTATATGCTCCAAAGTGTAGGATGCTCTGAAAAGCACAGACTTTTGAATGAGTCAGACTGAGTCTACTGCCTCTTCTGCCACTTACTAGATGTGTGATGTTTGGTGAATTATTTTACCTCTCAGGACCTCATTTTTAACATCATTCAAGTGATAATATTATCTTTCTCAAAAGTCACTGGGATAGATAATAGACTCATTATTTTGAAAGTACTTCTACAAATTAAAATAGAAAGTAAGTTATATATATATAGCCAAAATCCATATAAAAATGTTTCAACATGAATGCCTCAACAGAGAATTGCAAATCTATTTTTAGATAAACTTTATTATGTATATTTAAGGTATATATGACGTTATCCAATAGATATATTTATATATACATTATATATACACACATATATATAGTAAAATGGTTACTATAATGAAACAAATTAACATATTCATCTTACATATTTACCCAGTTTTCTCCCTATGGCAAGAGCGGCTTTAATTTACTCATTTAACATAAAGCCTGAACACAATGTACTATTATTAGCTATTGTCCTCCTGCTGTATATTAGATCTTTCTATTGTTCATCTGATCTGGTACTTTGTATTCTTTGACCAATCTCTGTATTTCCTCCTTCTCTCTCTATCCTGGTAATTCCTATTTTAATCTCTATCTGTATATATTCAACCTTTTGTTTTTGATTCCACATATAAGTAATTCCACATATAATATGCAACATTTTTTCTTTCTGTGTCCTATTTAATATATTTTACTTTGCTTAGTATAATGTTCTTCAAGTCCATCCATATTGTGGCAAATGACAGTGTATCTCCTCCTTTTTTAAGACTGAATAATATCCTGTTGCATATATATATATATATATATATATAGAGAGAGAGAGAGAGACACACACACACACACACACACACACACACACACACACCCTCCTACCCACCCACCCCATGGTTTCTTTATCCATTTGTCCATTGATAGACACCTAGGTGGTTTCCATATCTTGACTAATACTGTAGTGAACCTGGGAGTGAAATTACCTTTCTGAGGTGTTGATTTTCTTTTCTTTTGGTATATAACCAGAAGTGTAGTTCTATTTGAAGTCTTTTTTTTTTCTTTTGAATGTCCATACTGTTTTCCACAATGGCTGCACCATGTACAAGAATTCCATTTTCTTCCTACCCTCATCAATACTTGTTGTCTCTTGTCTTTTTGTAGTGTTATCCTAACACATGTGAGGTGGTACCTTAGGGTGGCTTTGATTTGTATTTCCCTGAAGATGAGTGATGTTGAGCACCTTTTCATGTACCTGTTGGCCATTTTTATGTCATCTTTGGAGAACTGTCTATTCGAGTCCTTTGCTCAGATTTTAATCAGGTTATGTTTTCTTGCTATATTGTTGTGTGAGTGCTTTAGAAATCTTGGATATTAACCCCTTACCTTATACATGGTTTGCAAATATATTTTCCGTATATGTAGATTGCCTTTCATTTTGTTGATTATTTTCTTTCCTGGGCAGAAAATTTTTAGTTTGATGAAGTTTCATTTATTTATTTTTGCTTTTGTGGCCTAAGCTTTTGGTATGATATCTAAAACATCATTTCTAAAGCCAACATCAGGGCGATCTTTTCACTATGTTCTGTCCTATGAGTTTTATGGTTTCAGGTGTTATGTTAAGGTCTTTCATCCATTTTCAGTTGATTTTTTGGTATGATAAAAGATAGGGATCCAATGTCATTCTTTTGCATATAGGAATCCAGTTTTCCTGGCACCATTTATTAAGGACACTATTATTTCCCTGTTGTGTTTTTATGGTGCACTTGTCAAAAAATATTTGACCAAATATGTTTGGATTTCTTTATTTATTCTGTTCCACTGGTCTATGTATCTGTTTTTATGCCAGTCCCATACTGTGGATTAATTTAGCTTTTCAATATAATTTTAAATCTAGAAGTGTGATGCCTCCAACTTTTTTTCTCAGAATTGCTTTGTCTATTTGAGGTCTTTCATGGTTACATGCAAATTTTAAAATATTTTTTGCTATTTCTGTGAAGAATTTCATAGAGATTTTGATAGAGATAGTATTGAATCTATAGGTTGCTTTACGTAGTATGGCATTTTAATGACATTAATTCGTCTGATCCATAAGCATAAAATATCTTTCCATTTATTTGTGTCCTATTTAATATATTTTATTGGTATTTTATAGTTTTCAGTGTATGGTTCTTTCACCTCCTTGGTTAAGTTTATTTCTAGTTTTTATGCTAATGTAAATAGGATTGTTTACTTGATTTCTTTGTCAGCTAGGTTATTATTTGGTTATAGAAACACCGCAGATTTTCATATGTTGATTTTTTTATTCTGTAAATTTACTGAATTCATTTATTAAATCTAACAGGTTTTTTTTTTTTTGGTGTTGTTTTTGGTGTTTTCTATATATAGGATGCCAACTGCAAATAGAGGTAGTTTTACTTCTTCCTTTCCTATTTGGATACCACTTATTTCTTTTTCTTGTCTAATTGCTCTTGATAGTACTGCCAGCAAAATGTTGAATAAAAGTGATGGAAGTGGGCATCTTGTTTGTATCAGATCTTAGAGGAAAAGTTTTCAGTTTCTTCTCATTGATTAGGATTTTAGCTGGGGATTTTCATAAATGGCCTTTATACCTAAACTGTTAAGAAAACTGTTTTATGAAGAAGGGATGTCAAACTCTGTTTAATATTTTTTTCTGCACCAATTGATGTAATCATGTGGTTTTGTCTTGCAGTCTGTTAATGTGATGTATCACATTGGTTGATTAATGTATGTTAAAGCAGCCTTGTATGCTAGGGATAAATTCCACTTGATCATAATGATTAATCTTTTTGATGTGTTGTTGAATTCAATTCACTAATACTTTATTGAGGATTTTTACATAATGTTTATCATAGATATTGGCCAGCAGTTTTATTTTCTTGTTGTATGTCAGACTGGCTTAGATTTCAAGATGATGCTAACCTTGTAAAATGTAAAAAATGCCCTCCAGCTTTACTTCTGGAAGAGTTTAAGAAGCATTGGTATTAATTCTTCATTGAGAGTTTGGTAGAATTAAGTTGTAAAGCCATCTGGTTCTGGGTTTTTCTATGTTGGGAGGTTTTTGATAATTTAACCTCTTTGTTATTAGTCCGTTTAGGCTTTCTGTTTCTTTCCAATTTAACCTTGGTAGGTTATATTTTTTTTAGAAATTTATCCATTTCATCTAGGCCATCAAATTTGTTAGTAAATAATTGTTTATTTACTAACTAATAAACACTAATAGTTTTTATTATAAACTAATAAACACTAATAAAAACTAATAGTCCATCATGAGCCTTTCCATTTCTCATTTTTATGTGAATCTTCTTTTTTCTTAGTCTATCTAAGAGTTTGTCTATGTTATGTTTTTCAAAGAAACATGAAATGCAAATGTAAAATACAATCAGATACCACAACACACTCAATAACATGGCTATTGACTGACAACATGAAATTTTGGTTAAAATAAAGAGAAATGGCAGAACTCATACTTCGCTGGTGAGAATGAAAATTGCTACAGACACATTGGAAAACCCTTTGAAAGTTTCTACTACAAATAAATGTGTACCATCCCTATGATAAAGTCATTGTTCTCCTAGAAAATTAAGTATTCATAGCAGCTTTATCTAAATATCCCGATACTAGAAATAATCTTAATGCCCATCAACAAGGGAAGGGATCAAGTGTGGCATATTCTTAAAATGGAATGCTACACTATTGATACATGTGGGAATGTTGAAGGAATGTACTCAGACAGAGCTAAGACTTTATGTACTGTACAATGATTAATTTATTTATAAAAAGTCCATGAAGAGGTATAGCTAATCCATGGAAATAGAAGTTCAAATAGTGATTGCTTCCATGGAATGGGGTGGTTATGACTGAAAGAGGCAAACATTCTGAGGTGAAGTATATAGTCAACCTCTTGATCCAGGTGGCCATTACATAGGTGTATACACATGTAAAAATCCAGCTCTGCATTTAAGATGTGTGTACTTTATGTACTTTCTGAGAATATGCATTAGCTCAATAAAAAAGTCATTAGGAAATCAGTGAGATATAATGTGTATAATATATAATATTTTGCTGACATTTAATAGGTCCTCAATAAATTGGAGCTATTCTGGCTTTTGTAAGTAATTCTGAGACCAAATATAGTACTGCATATAAAGTCATTTTGAAGAAAAAATGTACTTTACATCCCCAGCAACTGATTTAAGAAATGAGTTTTTGGACTACTACCTGTTTATAAATCGGGGACAGCCTATGCATATGCAATGAATTTCCTAACAAAGAAAGTCCTAGAGACAGAAGTGAGTTATATTCTGTATCATCTGCAAGTTGTTTGAAGAAAATGAAGGAAGGATAAAATAGACTATAAATTTGTTTCCATTGCATTACTTGCAAGAAACGGGTAGTAAGAAAAGAACAAACTGAGAGAGATGCATATCTGAATCTGGGACAAATCCAGTGTGTTTGAATCTGCATCAAGGCCTTTCTTACTGTTTTGCTAGAATTTACGTTCTTTTTCCTGAGAAAAGTGCCATAAACTTGATGACTACATCATAATAGTTGTTAATGAAAACTCACAATCAAGAGAAAAACAAATAAAAATTGATAGTTTCTTAAACTATACTTCTAATTTCTGAATTTAATGTGTTAATGGATTTAGAGTTCTCACTTTGATCTTTTAAACAAGCAAACAAACAAAAATGAATTGGAAGGCTTCCACACATATCTAATAGTGCTAACTAAAAACAATCATGCTAAGTGATTGCATGGTAGGTGCAGTACACATTATGCAGAGGCTTTGATTCACTTGGTAAATTGAGCTTCAAAAATTATTATCAGGTTTTTAAACAATGATAGCTATGAAATGGTGTTTCAAAACAGCACTTTAAAACTATACCCATTTAATTTGTTCTGTTTTTCTGTTATATTTTATAGGTTCGTATTTCTCCTGCTGCTGAAATTGCTTAGCCTTATCAGGTTTTATGAATGAAACACACTCTCAAGTAGTTTATTTAATGAGTCCAATCTATCTGTGTATTTCATCTTTATGTAATAGACAAAGACTATATGATTTCTTTCTACTTGGTTCTAGTGAGCCTGAGGCATAAACAATTTTGGTTGGTTTATAACAAAGACAGCTACATAATAAGAGTATTAAAACAGAAATCAAGGATCAAATGATTAGAAACAAAATTCTACTATGTTTTTATAACTGCATTAAATCTTATTCTGTGATTTCCTAGCAGTCAGAGCAAAAAAGGAAACACAATTCTTTAGATATAGCTTACAGTCTACTGAAAATAATCTTATTCAGTGAGAGTAATAGTTTTTTTTTAAATAAATGAATGCTGAAGAAATATTTCACCATGGAAAATTCGAACAACTTAAAAATCTTTTAGCAATTATTTTGCAGAAGTTGGAGAAGATTCTTTTATTGATCCTCAACAAAAGATGAATGTGCCCCATAAAATTTCTATCCAAATTATACACTGAAGGGTGGGTGAAAAAGAGGGGAGAAGGGAGAGGGGCTAGGGAAGAGGAGAGAGGGAAAAGGGGAGAGAGGAGAGGGAGAGAGATTATATCTATTGTGAACTCAAACTGATGGCAGGGTTAATTTTTTGATCTGTAAGCTGTGGCTGGGGCATCAGTGAAGAGGTGTCCAGATAGTCTTTGGATGTGCAGGTATGAATTTAAAGGATAGGTCAAAACAAGAAACATAGAGCTAGGTGTTTCTGCATAAGGTGATATTTGAATGTATGACATTTCCAAGCACAGGACAGAAAATTGAAAGAAGTAAACACTGAAATTAGAGATGGTAAGAATTTCAAGTTTCAAAAGAAAGAGAAAGACTTAGTATAACTGAAAGTAAAGAGAAATAGAAGAAGAACCATGAGAATTAATTCACCCAAAGTAAATAAGAAGAGATTTTTAAGAAAGCTGTGGTCAGCATTGCTACAGAGGTTGCAAAGGAGACTGAAAAAAAATTAGGTTGTCAATTTGTGTCAAGAGGATCATTGGTAAGGTTTGAGTGAGCAACTTTATTAAAATGTGGGGAGACAGAAAACCAATAACAAAGTGATAAAGGGTTAGTTGAGTGAAGGCATGGGATAGGAAATTCTAAAATATCTTTTTAAAAAATCAAACATATTCTTTCAGCATCTCTGGAGAAGCTGTTTTTAAAATATTTCTGTGCCCTCAACCTTTAATTTCTTACCTTTCACTGAAGTTTCTACTGTCTTTATCTATACTCAGTACATTTGATCACATTATTTTATTTAATACCCACAAAAACTCTCAAAGATTTATTTCTGTTATATACACACACACACATGCATACACACACACACTTGACAATCCTACAAAGAGTTGTAGAATTAAAGAAAAAAGCTGCATACATGTTTTGAGAACAGGGAGGCAAATGAAGGGAAGAAAGTTCCAAAACCAAGAGGAACTAATTAATTAATGCAAATCCTGATGAGACTAGAAATGAAAGCAAAAGAATAAATTAGTCTCAGGATGAACACATATTCTCACACAAGAACTACGGGAGAGATGATGTTGAAAATATGGAGTATATTTAAGGTAGAATAAAGGTTGCCATGTAATGGTTTGTATCTTTCCGGTAGAGTAGGAAGTATAGTCTACTGCAACAGTAGTGGGGATGATGGAAGTGAATATGGAGAATAGCTTGTCTTAGTACAGCTATTTTTGGTGTTTATAAAGAAAAATTAATTAATTTTAGATTTTAAAAAGTATTCTGAAGTGTTTCTTTCACCCATGGAGCTTGGAGAAGATGCATCATCATGATCAGACTGTAAAACCCTATGATATTATCCAGAAACATCAGAATGAGGATGTGAGTGAGGAACAAAGAAGGATAGTTGTATCTAGTCCTGGGATCAGGTGGTAAATGTTTAGGAAAGTAAGGAAATACGTAGTCTTTTTGACTACAATAGCTAGCTAAAATGGTAAAATAGAAATCCAGGTAACTAGATTCTGGGTATCAAGTATCAAGTAATGGATTTTGGTTTGGTTGGTATAGTTTGATAATTTTGCATAGGAATAAGCTCTAATGACAAGTAACTTCCTTAATTATAGGGCAATAACCTTGTGGATACTATTCATGACTTATGGTTATTTTCCGAAAATATATAGTTTAATCACTAAAGGACTTTGGACATCAACCTGTTGTTTGGAATAGACTCTCTCAAAAGTGCAGTAGTAAAAGGTCTCTAACCAAGGAAATAGAAAGGATCATATACAATGACTAAGTGTAATTTATCCATGGGATAATATTTAAATCAATAAATCTGATATATCACACTAACAGAATAAAGTATAAAAATCATGTGGTGATAATCTCAATAGTTGAAGAACAAGTATTTGACATATTCAACATCTTTTCATAATAAGAACTCTTAACAAGCTATATATAGAAAAATCTTCAACATAATAAAGGCCACATATGATAAGCCCACAGCTGACTCATACTCAATGGTGAAATGCTGAAAGCTTTTCCTCTAAATTGGAAAAAAAGACAAGGGTTCCCACTCTTGCCACTTTTATATCATATAGTACTGTAATTCTTAGCCAGAGCAAATAGGCAAGAAAATGCATTCATATAGAGAAATTATTTCTGTTAGCATATGACATAATCTTATCAGAATCCTAAAGACTCTACCAAAACTCTGTTACATAAAAAACAAATTCAGTAAAGTTGCAGGATTCAAAATCAATGTACAAAAATTGGAATTGCTTTTTAAAATTCTTTTTTGGATATTTAATTGTTAGTGTATAGATACAGTCTAAGTGTCTACTACTGGATGAATGCATGAAGAAAATGTTGTACATATATACAATAAACTATGGAGTTTTCTCTTATTTGAATTTAATAGTCTATTAACAAGACCTCTTCAAAACACTTTGAAATTGATCTTGAACTTGTAGCTCTTTCTACTAATTTCACTGTTGAAATTGTAAATTAGAAACAGTCATAAATAAGAAATATAAGAGATTTTGAATTCAGAAACTAATAGGGAAGTCCTTTCTCACTCTGGGGGTATGCTTTTATATTTGCTTCTCTTTCTTCCTGCAGAAGAAATGATTGAGCATTAACTCTGAAATAATACCTTGAACTGATACTCTGAAATTACTGTAGTATTCAACACACAACTAGTTTGAAGTTCAGTGTTGTCTAATTTTGATCAGATGAAGTTTCTATATGCCATTCAAGGACATTCTAGAAAGATAATCCTTAAACCTTAAAACAGGTGCTGTGAAAGCATTGGTATTGAGAATAAGTAAATTAAAGTGACTCTAATTTGCAATTGAAAAATACACATAAATCCTTTGAAAACCATTTTATTAGTTTTGCAGGCTTATATATAACAAAAATAGGAACATTTGGAGTATCTACTTTGTGTCACATACTTATGTAGATGCTGAGTTTGTCATATTCAATTAAGCATTTAAACAATACTATGAGGTCTTAATAGATAGTATTTTAATGATCATTTTACAGATAATGACCTGGGGTAAAGATATGCTCAAGGTCATGAAATGTAGAAAGTGGAAGGGCCAACATTTAAGCCAAGGAGGTCTAGTTAAGGTTTTTATACATGATGCTGAATTTCATTTCACTATTCAAAAATAAGCCATAAATGTCATGGGATTGATTTTATTATGTAAAATAGGATGATGATGTTATCTGTTAATCACAGATTAAAGTCATTTCATTTCATAAATTAATTCTCTAGTGAACTAAGAAATAAGCAAATGGAATTAATCAAGAGAAACAATGATTTATTCCTCTCCTTGGGCCCAGAGCACCTAAAACAGTGTTTTATTCATAATAGAGTCTCAAATTGATATTTATTAAATTAATGCATGCCTTGCCACTTGAGGTATTTCAAACTGTTCAGTGAGTTAAACTGATCAGAAATATCAAAATAAGTATAAATACTTTTAAAACCTCTTAAATTGTGGTGAATTAAAAATATAAAGAAACCTGACTTCTTGAATAAAGTGTCAAGATTATTTCTCATGTGTTACTGAGTGGCATTGTAAAAATCTCTAGTGAGTTAAATGTAAATGTCTCAAGAATATGGGTTTTGACCTCTCAGAGTACTCAGAAATTTTTGTAAGTAAAATGTGTTAGGGGCAATTAAAAATATTTGGAAACCTATATAGGTAACCTTTTTGTTTCCTTATCAAAGAATGTAAGTTCTCCAAAAAATAGTAACAACCAACAATTGAATAAGGCTTATTGGTAACACAGCAGTCACATTTACCAAAATCACTTAAAGTGCTCTAAATCAAACATTTTCACACCAAGAAAAAAGGCCAATAGGATGGTTTTAAATAATGACTACAAACCAATCAGTGCATGAACTGAAGAGGGCACATTAGCCAAACAACATGACAGCAAAATATATTATCAAATTTTAATACTATAGCTCTTTCCAAAGGTAATAGCTTAATTTAAGTGGTACTGGACTCCTCTCTCAGTTTTTGTGTACCTAAGGATTCATAAAATATATACTACAGATTAGGGACTATAAATTCTGGAAGCCTTTGAACAAAGCAATAAATAACTAGTGCACACTCTTGAAAATCTCTCTGAATTATTGACAAATAACATGAGTTAAAAAATACAAATTGCTCATAGTTCCCAACCCCGAGCTAATTTGACAATTAGATAAGGGAGTTAAGCATATATTTTATCATGTGAGGCATTTTTAAATCATGTTGTTTTTGCTTTAAGTTTAATCAGATATGAATGAGTGGTATTTTCATTAAGTAGAAAGTTGCTAAGTTAATGAAACATTTGCAAAGACTACATTTGGAAAAGCAAGAAATATAGTAAGAGATAATAATGTGGTACGGGAATCCCTTCCCCCTTTACTTGGAGAGAATGAGCTCTTGGGGCATGCAGAATGCCCTGGGGTGTGATTTGATCCATTGGACCGAGCATTGGACTGGGAGAAGGACAGATAAAGACTCTTTCTCCACTCTGCCAGCTATTAGGCTGGCTGCTTGGCCCAGTTATTTAAACTTTCATAGCTCTAATATCTTCAGATGTAAAATAGGAATAAAAGTAATTCTCACTTAATAGATAGTTGTGAAGAGGAAATCGAATCATACATGTAAAGTTTCTGCCACGATGTGAGATATATTTAAGGTGACCATTAGTACTTGCCACCTTAACTACTTCCTATTAATTTTCTTCTTTATATTTCAGATGAACCACCCTTTATCAATTATTCTTAGTGCTTATCTGATTTATGTGATTCCAGGAGAGAATATTATGGGACAAGAGTCCTTAGGAGCTCTTGAGGTTATTTCTCTGTTACTGTAATCTATGTAGAAAAATTCAAAAGCTATATCTGTCTATGTACATAGAAATAGACCTCTGTGTTGCTCTCTGTCTAGCCAGTGTCCCCAAAGCCAGGCTATTCCCAACTCTCTAATTATAGATTATTTGTCATTCAAAGTCCAAAACTTTGCAAGAGTCTATATCTTAAATTAGGAAGTTCTCCATAGCATTTTGTTAAGGTATTGTAGTAAAGTTAATGCTGTCATAGAACTCAAAAAGGCTTGAATTTGTAGCCCTAGCTAACAAGGTATAACCACCAATTAAGTTATATTTAGGGCTCAGTTTCCTCAACTACGGGAAAAATAGGGACATACATATACACGTACATGCATATATTTCAGACATATCATAAAATATAAATATATACACATGCATACCTAATTATAATGGGGATGACGTGTGCCAGTCTCTGAAACAGTCACACAAATGGTAAAATTGTTCTTACCATTCTCAGTACATAGCTTGTGCTTGATTGCAAGTTTCCCTGTTAATGTGAAGTCTGAATGGCCCAAGTGATCTCTTCCATTGTTTTATATATGACCCAGCATGGCACTTGTACTACTTTACATAGAGTGATTGATAGAGCAGAAAGGGATAGAGAACATGAAGTCCAGCCTTCTCACTTGAAGAGTGAGGAAACAAATTCTGAGAGATAGGTCAAAGCTCTGGTCACATACCTCACTGCCATGAAGCTCTCTTAGTTCCCAGTCTTGTACTCTTCTCTACTTTTCTGTATTCCTCTCTATCTTTAAAAGATTTTAAAAATATGTTTGTATATAGTGTGGTTAGTTATATATTTTTTTGTTTCTCAATGCTCCAAAGCAAGACATGTGTAGGGTGGAAATGATGGAAGATAATGTGCTCTGAAGAAAGATTAGATTTTAGGAAATACTGGAAAAAGCCATGCCTCATGGTAGAAGTTTCCCCCAAGCCCCATAGAAGCCAGAGTGTTCAGAGAGACATATAGGTATGTGGAAAGCTGAGAAGTTTAACATTTGTGAATGAGTGCACAAAGGTACCCTCAATCAAGGAAGATGAGGGTGCAGAATCTGACCAAGGACGTGCTAAACCCCAAACAGAATCTTCTCATTAACTTCCATGGCAATTATTTCTCTGCATGCCATGTGTATAAGTAGAGGCAGCAAAATCAGCTAACCCAGTACACTAAATTTTGCTGCTGCACAAGCTCTGATAAACCTCTTTTTATTTGCCAGTGAGGGTGACACCTTGCTGAGCATCAAGAGATTTAGACAGGAGACTCTTCTTAAAAGCGGCTTCCACTATAGGAATTGCCCTGCCAAGATACATGGGATGAAAATTGGTGAGACTTTTCTTTCTGAATCACTAAATCTCAATACCTATGTAGGAAGATTGTTGTTATATATTTTTTGAAGTGCTTAGATTTCCAGAATATATTTGGGTAAATCATCTCACTTAACACCCTTTGCAACTACATGGAGGGTTCTGTAAATATGTCTTTGCTTGTGCATATTGTATATAACTAGAGATTATGTAACTGTGGCCAGTATATTATGGAACAAACACTGGGCCCGTGATTTCTGAAAATTTCTTTGTGGTTCTTTCCAAAGTAATCTCTCTCTCTGTGGATTCAGTTTCCTTTTAAATAAACATAATATTGAAACAATTTGTCTCCTTGATATGCAAAAGTCTCTTGAGGTTTAAGGGTGATTGGGGCAGCAGATTTTCTTGCAGATAAATCAAACATCAAGTGCCATGGCTTCCTGCCATGCACACAAAATATCTAACAACTTCACTTAGGCACACTTAGGGCATATTTTATTTAATGATTCCTTGCTGCTCAGTTCCAAAAAGAATACCTTCATGATTTTTTTTTTTTAATCTAGAGTGTAGTATTTTTACTGTACTATTTGATTTTCTAGAAGTTATTGAGAAGTATTTGGGTCCCACTGAAAGATAACAATTTCAGTCTTTTAACTCTGCAATGGTTGTCATAGCAAAAGAATCGTTTTAATAAAAAGTTCAGCCAGACCAATACGACTGTTCAATAGTTCTTGCATTCATGTCTTCCTGACTCCCTTGAATATTCCACAGAGCTACAGTTCCATATTTTTTCTACTTTGTTTAGAACTCCATCTTTCCCTGCATATCCTTCTCCTTCATGTATTTAAGAGGCACACTATTAAGTCAGAGCTGTTAAATGTGAATTTCCTTAGCTACCTTTATTTCCATCCCAGACTATGTCTGTATCATCACATCCTTCTTTTATTAATATCTCAAAGGGGAGAAATGGGTCTTTCTTTTTCTGACGGTTTAACTCATATTGGATACCTCACCCTCTGGAATGATTGTAGACATTGTGCTAATAATGTTTATACAATCTTTGGTCTTATCTTTTCTACTAGGCCCTTTTCACTTTTGAGTAAACACATTTTGGTTTACCTGCTCCTAAATCAAAATAAGAAACAAGCAAATCAATCCCCCACCACCTGTTCAAAATATCTTTGACTTTTATTCTTCTTTACTTTAGCATGAAACTTCTTGAAAATAGACCTAACTTGATTTTACTTCACACTTGTCATCTTGTCTTGACCTTATTATGCCTGCGCTTCTGGTACCTATGCTCATTTTTAGGCATGATGTTTTTGTTGGGCTTTCAAGTTATTAATAGTACTTCTCAAATTAAGTGTTCCATCTGCTCAACCCTTTCTCTCAAGCCAGCCCTTGTACCTAACTTGCTCTATCGTAATGGTCCCATTTGTCTTCCAGTCATGCACACCAAATTCTAAGTATATACTTCAACTTTTGTCTCCTACCCAATTTGTATTAATAATTGGTTACTAAATCCTGTATGCATAGATCTTCTATATGTTCTTTTTTCAAATACTCGTTTCTTTTCACTTCTGTTGCCATAGCAATACTTTAGGCCTTCATTTACTTCATTGCTCCAACTGCAGACCAGACATCTCCCCACCAGTTTCCATGTTTCTAGCTTCTATCTGCACCTGCCTAAAAATGTAACTCCCATAATATTCCTCTTCTGCTTAAGTTTTTTGAAGTAAACAATTGAGACTCAAAGAAGTTCTATCTTCTCCTCAATTCAAAAGGCCTTCTGTGATCTAGCTGTAATTTATCTTTGTGGGTTTAGCTAATATAATACTGGTTCCCTATAATTAATCCCTGCCGTAACCATAAGCATTCCTTATTTTCTGATACTTCTGTGCTCTCTTTTCCTTTCTTTTTTTTTTTTTTTATAAGAAAGTCCTTCACACCAAGGTGCTTAATTTATCTGTAACATTGAAAATACTTAATGTCTTTGCCCTTTCCTGACCTTCTCAACTAAATTCTTCTGAATCCTCCAGGCCAGTGACAACCTCTCTTAAGAAACTTTGTATATGTATATAGATGAACAAAATGAAAGGCAGGAAAAGCAATTTCTCCTACTCTGTTTTTGTGTGAGAAAAGTGGCTTTCCTATGGTTGATGTTCAATAAATATAAAAATTTTAAAAAATAAGGAAAACTTTTTGATTTGAAACAAAAAATTCTGCTTTATTCACAAAGTGTGTCTGATCATTGTGATTCTAAAATCAGACTATAATTTTATTTTACTTCATTATATTGAAATCAGAAGTTTCTTTTAGGTCATTGTTTTGTTTTGTCTTTGTTATATTTCATGAAATCGTAGTAGTTTCCAAATAACATTCCACTCATTACCTTCTAAAACAAACTTTGACATTATTTGTTTTATTTTATTTGTTTTATTTATTTGTTTTATTTATTATTCATTATTTGTTTTATTTATTGTATTTGTTTATATTTCATGCAATTGCCATCTTAGGTGTGTATCTTGTCTCTAGTGAAATATTCATTCTATAGGTGCTACTGTGTTTCCTTAATTTCCTGTAACTTCAGTAAAGAAAGTTAACAAAAATCAATTACCCATTAATATGGAATTGGAAGAGTTGAATAATTCTGACTATTTTTAATATATCTGTAAAGATCTTTTTATCTACTTACCATTATAAAGCTGTGCATTTTTCAAATAGGCCATATTTCCCTTTATGGGTCATTAAATATATTTATTATATTATTTAAATTTATATCTTGTCTATTTTCAAAGCTCCTAAATTGTATATAAATTAAATCTCATAGAAAAATGATATATTTCATAATAAGACAAAACAGTAGTAATGGAAGTAAGGAGTGAAGAGTAGGTGGTACAGGTGCCTAACATGAACTAATGACTTTCATCTCTTGTTTGACTTCTAAGTATTCTGGCAGCTAAGACAGATGTATAAGCATGTTGGACTAAATGGTTACTGGGTAATTATTGACTCTTGACTTCAATTTATAAAAGCTGAACTTGGTAGGAATGTGATTTTGAGCAACTGGTTTAAAGAAAGCCACAATCAGTGCTCAGTGTTGCCTATTAACATAAATGGAATAAAGCAACTTACAGGCGCTATCAAGTGAATTGATGAAAAACAAATTCTAGGATTTCTCATAATGTTGTGGAAACATTATTTGTGTGAGCTACTGGCAAACAACTCTATGTAGTTCTAAATTCCAAGCTTTTTTTTTTTTTTTAATTTTCATCTCCTAAAGTAAAGCACTTTACGAAATAGCATTGTATTTAGTAACTAATGGACACTGTTACTTAGGAGAAATCCTAAGGGAAAGTCAAGTACACCTCATGGAAAAACTATTTAATAATAAATCTTATTTGATATGAAAATATCTATCTGTACTCTAAGAAGAGGGAAAAAAATCACAAGGCATCAAAGTAATATAACTTTAAGGTATAAATGGATATGTACTGAAATAAGAGAATGTATTTGAAAGGGAATTTCAATTATTTTACTCATAATATTTCTTTTCTCAGTATTATGGTGAGCTCTTTGTGACCTCATATAAAAGACAATTTTACAGAGGAATACTAGTATGTCAAATTGGGTTTGATTCAAGGGACAGTTGGTGAACACTACATTGAGTCTGGCTTGTGGGCTATGTGCAGTTAGTTTAGAAGATTTACTACCGTAGATTGAATCTAGCAGCTCACCATAAACCCAATTTATCATCAGACATTACTTTATCTGATAGTTCCACAAGGTAGAAAAATTATGCTGTAGGTTTCATTAATTTTTTGGCATATGTGACTGGATTCTAAGAATATATAGCCTAAACATGAACATTTTATAGTGGACTGCCTTTATTTCGAACAGCTTACTTGAACACATGACTGTATCTCTCATAAAAAACACAAACATTATCCAGGAAACTTTTTCTTAAATTACTCATATGAGAAGGCAGACTTTTATGTTTCTGTTCATTTTCTTAATTATTTGAAAATGTAGAATTATGTGCCAATGGAGAAAATTATACCTGATGATTTGATATAATAAGAACATCAAAACAGATACATGTATACACATTTATTTCTAGCACATGGAGCAATCACATAATACATGTAAAGTTAGGCTAAATTATAGGTATGCAAAAAACATAATATGTTGGCTGTATCATATACTATATTCTAATAATTAGTGTATCTCTTTTTCTCAGCAAGCAAAATTAAGCCCATAATACTACCAATTTTAACTACTTATCAGTATAAACAACATGTAACAATTGTTTTACAAACACAAGTAGATTTATGTTCACCCTGTTTTCCCCTTTTAAATTTACCTTTAACCTATAACTCTTAAAAATAAACTGATACTTTTTACAAGAATTCATAAATGCTGGTGACTCCTTTTCTCTATTTGCTACCAACTTCCTTTCTCTGTTAACCTCTACTTTGCTGTTTTATTTATTTGGGGGCAAAACTTGAGCATCAGAGATGTCTTTGTTAACCTACCTATGGCTTTAGAGTCATCCTTTAGAATCTGTTGGGTTACCTCTTCTTCACCTCCTTAAAAACCAAGACCAGATGAAATTTATCCTTATAGCTACTAGTAGCATTGTGGACGATGGACTAATAGGTAGTAAAATTGGAGGGCAGAAGACTGGATAGGAAGGGAAAACTAAATATATATAGGAGATGATGAAGTCCCTGAACTAGATTATGGTTTTAGAAAGTTGAAGACACATGGATATTTTCATTCTTCGAAACCATTTTTCTATTTCTTTGAAGTTAAAGATAAACAATGATTTTGATCAAAATAGAGATACTAAGTGTATGAACATAGTGATTTTGGAATCAATGGTTTCATCTCTAGGAATTTATATTCTACCTTTCAGAATCCTTCTAGTTCTAAATTAGTAAACTTGGAATAATTCATGGCACTGGAGATTGACATTATGGGAAGTGGATCTAGACAGGCTCTATGTTCTTCTGCAACCGTAATATTTTATTTCAAAACTGTCCATACTTGATAAAAGATAATCTATTAAAATTGGCTATTTTATTACATATTATTGTCCACTGAGGTGAAAAGGCCTACTGACTTTGATTTCTCATTGTGTTGAAGTTTGGTCTACAACCACCATTAACACTTTTACTTTTGCTGTGGTTCCTGAGGTTAGCCTTTTCTCACTAGCTCCTCTGCTACTATCTTGCCTTATCTTTTTCTAAATCTCAACAGTTCTTTCATCTTTTCATATCCATTTTTTTCCACTCACTTCTCTGGAACATTTTCTCTTTACATATGAATTACCAACAAGTTTCCAGCTGTTGCTTTAAATGTTTCTCTGGAGTTTTCATATGTATGCCGATGTGATTTATATGGCAATACTATATATTTTATATCAAATTATATTTTGAAGAAGCTCTCTTTAAAAATTCATAGCAATAACTTTAAAAACTAAGTCAAATGACAACAAAAATAAAGCTCATGAAGCCTTGGAAAATATGGTTTTAACTTATTGAGTATTAAAGGAACACCTGACGCTACAAACAAAAAATAACTGTGACTTAATATTTTCTATAACACATTCCAGATTGTTCTAGTAAAATATATTAATTATGTCACCAGTATATTTATTGTAATTATTATTGATAGTAATAGTAGTAGAGTTTTCACCATTTGTGTAAAAGCTTGCTTAGGATATTTAACTTAGTAGGCCTAAAATTCATATTTGAAATGGTTATATTTCTAAGTTTATGCAAAAGTTATTTTACAAAAACATAGCAACACAGATAATAGATGAGTATTTGGAAAATTTCAACCCCATTTACAGGATTAAGGTAGATTAAAAGTAAACAGTACAGTGTAAATGCATGTACCAAGAAAGAAACATTATTTATGAAGGATCATGTGGATTTCCACTCCCACCCTCATTACCTGCTCTCTTTGCTCCTCCCACCACTATCACAGAGAAAATAAAAGGAGAAGGAGAGGAGAGCAGAGGTGAGAAGAGAGAATAACTGTGGAAAATTCCTAACAGTCTGTGTCTTTCTTATTTTCCTTCTTGTTTTTTGCTTTATTTCTTGTTGTTATTTTGTTCCATTTTTCAAATTCATGTTATAGTTTGCACAAAAATATCCACCTTTTCTTGCTGGTCCTGATCATAGTTACTTTCTGTCTGACTAGATAGGGAAACCCTTGAGTTCAGGGAGATTCTCATTCTATTCTTCACCCTTCAACATGTGTCCAAGACCACATTGTAAATAAATGGCTCTGGGTGACTTTAAAGTTAACGATTCTATGTGTGTATGTCTTTTTCATGCTTTTGTTCTTGAATTCAATTTAATATAATAGAAGTAATGTAGATATAGGGTTCCATTTGTTTGATTTTTCACAGCTTGCCATAACCAAAGGAACAGATGTCAGTGTTGCTTTAGACCAGGTATGGGGAAACTTTCCATGATGGAAGGACTCATTGATTTAGCTATAATCAAATAGGGCCTCCTTCAAGAAACTTCAATTAGATATACTTAAAAATATACCTTATTTTGTAAAAATCTAACTACTGTGTACTTAATGATTTCAAAAAAGGAAAACTATTTGTTAATTTTAAGGTTAACCTTTTAATAACTTTGTTGTGTCTGTTTTTTGTTGGAAAGCATTTGAATATTTGGTTGTAGCATGGAGGTCTTCAGTTTCAGTTGCTCTTCTAGATGGGTATCAGTCATTTGTGACCTGAAGGATGTCTTGATTTGGATTAGTTAGGTGAATGTAAATTCACAGCAATAAGTGGTTGAAAAGCAAGAAAACATTTTTTGCGCATGTTGCTGAAGGCATGGGTATTCTGCATTTTTCCATATTTCAGTTGGATCATTCTTAGCATCAAACAATGACTTTAAAATACCGTCTGTGGAGAGCTCAATCAATTCCATCTATAGTTCTTTAGGTGCCTTCGTGATCCCAGCTAGGTGAGGCTGAAATGCTAATTTGTATGCGATGCCATGATTCTCGAAGTCAGGGAACCTTTCATTGTACTTTCCAATTAATAGGTCTATAACAGCTGGGTATTATTCAAATTATTCTCATATATCATCTTGCTCTTTAATGACCTTTGCTAACTGGGGAAAATGTTCATCTGAAATTTCCTTTTGAAGAAGTGTTTTGAAAAGAGATAGCTTTTGGAGAAATGCTTGGATTTCTTTGCCACATATTTTACCTTGAAAAGAAATATTCAAGTCATTTTGACTTGACGTGATATCACACAGAATTACTGTATTCTTATAGAAATCTTCTTTGAATAATTTACATTGCTGATTCTGTTCTTCACAAGATTTATATGTTCTTACAGAGATAAAATTTAGGCTAACTCCTGTCCCTGTGATAGCAAACACACATTAGAATGATAAAGCAAATCAACACTGAATACCTCATTGTTCAACGTTAGCATGTTATGAAACTGATGATACTATCTTGCATTTGCAGAAATACAGTTAAGAATACTTATATATAACTTGTTTCAAAGTGTCACTTAAAATAGTAGCTTTAGCATAGACATTTTGTTGTTGCAAGATGTAATGAAAAGAAATGAGAGTATCTGGTTCTGTAAATATTTTTTTTCTTCTATGCAATAAACCCTTCATGTTTTCCTATCATGGAAGGTGCACTGTCTGTACATACACTCACTAAATTTACCAAATTCAGTCCAACTTCATGGCATTTATCGGGAAAGTCATTGAAGATATCTATTCCCCATGTGCTGTTCCCAAGAGTGCCTAAAGTGAATAACTCCTTGTAGCAAAGCAAATCTTCTGTTATGACCCAAATGAAATATAAAACCGGCACCAAGTCAGTAGTATCAGTTTCTTCATCCAAAGTAATTGGATAAAATATATTTTCCTTTTGAAGTATTGCATGAGTTATTGTGTTAAGTTGAAGGCTAATTCATGCTGCTGACCAGTTATGGTTCTCCTTGAAAGAGGCAGTTGTACATACCTGAGATGTTATTGGAGTCTAAGCATCCTACAGCTTCAACAATGCTTTCTTCCACAATTTGTACATCATTAAATGGCTTCCCTTTTTCCTCAGGTATATAAGCTACTTTACATGTTGCTTTAGTGGCATCATTTCTAGGTCTTTTGCTGATTGAAATAATTGTTTTTGCTGTTGTTTTTCATCTTTTAATTTCTGCAGTATAACCTTTTGTGCTTCCTGTCTAATTTAAAATATTTGTAATCCTTATGAATATTATAATGCTGATGTTAGGTTTGCCTTGATATTCCCTGGTTCTTGGTTCCCAGTGTCAGGAATGAGTACTGGTACCCAGTCGAGTCGATGGTAGAGTGATCACAAATACAAAGCAATCTTACACACACAGAATGTATTGCAAAGTGAAAGTATATCTCAGAGGGAGAGACAGGTCATTCTCCACAGGTGGAGAAGACCCCAAAGCCTCAGCACACACTGTCTTTCATATGCTTACTAGTTTGTCCCACCTCTCTCCTGGGTGGGATTTGTTGCTGTTCCCTGCCTTTGGGTGATTGACAGGTTGGTGTTATATAACAGTTTTCTTTCTACACATGCATCTTCCCAGAATCCTTCACAAAAAGCCTGCCAGGGGTCAAAACCATAATGCTAATTAGATGGTGTTGTGCCCCAGGTCAGTTAAGGTCACTAGGAGTTCTTCACTGTACATGCTCCATCCAGGGAAAAGTCTCTGGCCACAAATATCTGCATTTTGATTAGTTCTTTTCTGCATTCTGATTATTTCCCACATTCCACCTTTATGTACTTCCTCTACCTGCCTTGCCACCTGTTTGCCCTCCACCAAGACCTAACAACCTCCCTTGAGAAACATGGAGCTTGAAAATCTTTGGGTATTAGGGGTGAAGATCCATCTTCCATAGCTGGTTCAAATTGAACAGGTATGCAGCATTCATTAAGCTGCATGGTCTCTGTGGGAAGGCCACAGATGGAAGGTGTATGCGTGAGTTACAGTGGCTCTGGGAATATTGGAGGGACATGTCTGATGGGTTCTTGTCTTGGGAGAGTTTGGAATCCTTGGGCCAAAATAAACTTCCTTTGGAGTCTAGAAGACACAAGCTTAACCAGGAGTTTAAAAAGACATGGTCCAAACATTAGAAGAAGGACTATTATAATTTAGTTTACAAAAGGAAGTAGCCACAAGAGAGAAGGAAGATAGTCTTTTATCTGTTCCCAAATTGCTACCAAGGTCTGGGACAAAATTTTATTTAGCCAGGTGGCTTGATCTAAGGTTGTCTGAGTTCTCATCTCAATTTTTCCTGAAGAATTTATGTATGTGTAACAGGTGCTGCTCTTAATCTCACAGACTCCTCTTTTGTCTAGTAGGATAGAGTCCAAAGCTAGGGGGTGATCAAGGACAACAATTGCCAGAGAACCTAAGGACTGTTGCACTGCTTTAAGGGATTGACTAGTCTGTATAGCTGTATTCTGGCTACTTTGGGGCATTGGAGCAGAGAATGGCAGGAAGTTACTGTGGGCTGGTCCTGGAATCATACCCACTAGTGGTTAATGCCAGTTTGGGTGATTTCTTGGGACAGTCCAAATAGGGTGTTATCATTCCAGGGAGTCAAAATGGTTAGAGTCAACATTATTGTTAGTAGAATGAGGAAAAATGGTATCATAATGAACATTTGGGTACTTATAAATAGACCAGCATGGATTACTCCTGTGTGGGACAATATATCTAATATGTAAAGGATCCCAGGAAAAGCTAATAGCAAAAAAAGCCAAAAAGTATACATAGGGATTTTTCAATATCCATAGTGGCATCACCTATAATGCTTGGTTATTTCAGATTTTTGAAGAGGAGTTTTAGCCCTTCAGCTGCCTCACACCCATATGTGTCTTCCCTCTTGTCCTCTGGATGTTGAATATCATTCACTGGCTTAATTCTAGAGATGTGTGCTCAACTTTCGACCCCCCTTCTGCTTGACTCCTGTAGGGGTGGATAAAAGGACCTGGTAGGTTCCTGTCCAGAGTGGCTCTAATAGAGTTAATAGACCTCTGTCTTTCTAGTCTTTGAACAATTCCTAGTCTCCTGGTTGGATTGAATGGATGATCTCTTTCTTTTGAGGACTGGGAAGGACCTGTTGTCCATAGTCCAGTAAAGCTTGCTGGACTTCACCAAGATTTATAATATGTTTGAGGAGAAAACTAACTTCAGCACATTCTCCAATTGCCTGCCATAGAGGATTTCAAAAGGACTGAGCTTTAGTGTCCTTTTGGAAGAGACACGGGCCCCCATTAAGGCGATGGGCAGATTTTGGACCCAGTTTGTCTTGGCCTCCTGGCACAGTTTGGCCAAGGTCCTTTTTAGGGTTTGTCTGTTTTTTTTGACCTTGCCAGATGCCTGCAGTTGCCAAGAGGTATGCAAATTATAGTCTACTCCTAAGGCAGTAGTTAGTCCAGTGTTAGTTCAGATGTGAAAGCCGAACCATTATCACTGTGAAGGGTTGGTGGAAGAGAGAAGTGAGGTGTGATATCCCTTAGTAATATTTTACATACCTCTGTCACCTTCTCTATATGGTTTGGGTAAGCCTCAACCCATTCAGAAAAGGTGTCTACTAACACCAAAAAGTGTTTGTATCCTCTGCACTGATTCATTTGGTAAAATCCAATTATCAGTCTTTCCTCAGGTGCCTGCCTTGCCATTGCACCAGCTCCAGCAATCAGGGCAGTTGAACTTTCCCTTGTGGGTTGTTCTGAATATAGAGGTAGCATAAAGCAGTTACTTGTTTGACCAACTTGTTTAATCCTGGGATAATTATCATTTTTTTCTAACAGGATTTTTAAAGAATTGGCCCCCACATAGAAATCCTGATAGAAGCTAGAGACTACTTTCCAAGGTATATTAGAGAGGATGGAGGGCCTTCCCTCTTGCTCCTACCACCCTGTAGGAGAAAAGGGATGTCCCTTTTCCTTGGCTCAGTTCTCCTCCTCCTGCAAGTGAATCACCCTGTCTTGTATTTCCAAGAGTGTGGGTAAAACTGGCAGCACAGTGGATGTAAACTCCTCCTCCTTTGCTACCATTTTGGTGTCCTGGTCAGCCTTGTTATTTCCTTGTGCTGCATCCGCATCCCTTCATTTTGGTGTCCTCTACAATCCATGACCAAGATTTCTATTGGCAAATAAAAAGTAAAAACTTTTCTGCCTGTACAAGTTTTTGGATTTTCTCTCCATGTTTAATTGGAGGAGTTTTTGGCTAAATGCAGCCCTCTCTCTTTCCAAATTTGACCATCTGAATGGAGGATCATGAAGGCATATTTACTGTCAGGGTATATTTGTGCTCTCCTGCCCTCAGCCAATTCCAGTACCCATTTCAGAGCTATCAGCTCAGCTTTTTGAGCTGATATATTTGGTGATAAGGGGTCACTTTTGAGAACCTGTGTATGGGAAACCCCCACAGACCCAGCTCTCCTGTGTCCCTTACCATACTACTGACATCCATTGGTAAATCAGATGTCTTCTGGGTTAAATAGAGGGGTTTCCTTTAAGTCTATTCTTCTTGCTAACCTTGTTAGTGTTGACTCTTTACATTATGATCAAAAGCTCTAGACTCTCCTGGTTCTACCAGAATGAGCGTGGCTGGCTTTAAGACCACACAGGTTTCCAGTGTAACACTGGATGTTCTATTGGGAGGAGCTGGTATTGTAACACCTGACTATTGGAGAACCAGCTTGGTTCGTGCTTGATTAATAGAGGAGCCAGACTGTGGGGTTCCCAGACCTTGAGAGTCCTGGAAAAGACCAACATTGGGGCTTCCTCCACCAGAAGGCCCACAGCTGGCAATACTCTCAAGCAATGAGGCCAGCCCTTGGCTACTAGGTCTAAGTTTTTAGAAAAATATCCTGTTGTTTACAATTTCCTTCCAAGCTCTTGCACCAAAACTCCCACAGATACTTTCTTTCTTTTGTCAACATACAATATAAATGGTTTGTCAAAATTGGGTATCCCCAAGGCTGGTGCATGGGTACTGCTTCCTTTAGGTCCTGAAAGTCTTTCTCCTGTTCCTTCTCCCACATTAAGACTTCACTTTTATCCCATTTTAGGTCCTCATATAAAGGTTTTGCTATTTTCTCAAATCAGGGAATCCAAATTCTGTAATATCCCAGCATTCCCAGAAATTCTCTGATTTATTTATTTATTTATTTTGTAGTTGGGGATACCAAGAAGCAAATAGCCTGTACCCTATTAAAGGACAGTTTTTGCCATCCCATACTTATAATAAATCCCAAGTAGATCACATCTGGTATACACAACTGAGCTTTTTCTCTAGAGACCCTAAAGCTTTCCCTCCCCAGGAAATCCAGAGTTGGTTTGGTGCTTATTATAGAGTCCTCATAAGAAGGGCTACAAATAAGTATGTCATTGACATACTGGACTATATTGTTTGGAGGTTCCAACTTCAGCTCTGTGAGCAACTTATGCAATGCTCCCCGAAACAAATGAGGGTTATACTGGAATCACTGAGGAAGGATGGTCCACATCAACTGTCTAGACCTGCTTATGGCAGAATCTTCCCATTCAAAAGCAAATAAGAATTGGCTGAATGTAAGGGAATTGAAAAGAAAGCATCCTTTAAGTCTAAAATGGAAAAGTATGCTGATCCCAGTGGAATCTGAGTAATGATTGTCTATGGATTTGGGACCACTGGATGCAAGGAGATAACTGCCTCATTAATAATTCTTAAGTCTTGGACAAGCCTCCATTTTCCATTGGGTTTTTAACTGCTAGGATGGGAGTATTGCTAAGGGATGAACATTCTAACGACATCTCAGCCTTTAGCAATTGTTGTACTATTGGGGCAATTCCTTGCCATCCCTTTGGAGACAATAGGTGCTGTCACTTGTGGGGAAAAGGGATTCCTAGTTTGAGTGTCACTTTTACTGAAAGAACACTCATAGCCTTTCTGGGGTTTCCATTCATCCAGACTCTAGGGTTTATATTCTCCAGGGCTGTCAGTAGTTTCTATTCTCCATCAGAGTCATCTCAAGAGTTACCCATCCACATGATAGTGTGGGGTTATAACTATAATTGCAGTAACTAAAAAGTCTCTTCCTAACAGTGAAATTGGAACCTCAGGAATAAGGAGAAATTGGTGGATTACTAACATTCCGTCCCATCTACATGGTAAAACAAGGGTATGATACCCTCCGGTGGGGCATCCATCAGTGCCCACAACACAACCATATAGGAGGAGGATGATATGGGTACACTAAAGTTTTTATGACTGTATAAGTGGCTCCTGTATCAACCAGAACAAGAATTATCTTACTGTCCACATCCAGAGTTACCCAGGGTTCTTCATGTGTAACCTGGATGGTTCAAGGGCAGCCTGTATCAAGCCCAGGCCTCTACAGGCCTGGTCAACCATGACTGTGTTGCCAGGCTTTGGGTTCCCTCCCCTTCCCCTGTGGTCAAGGGATAGTCCTGTGCCCAATGGCCTGGTTGTCCACAGTTGGGACAGGGCCTCTTGGGTCTCACTGCCCTTCCTGCTTTGCCCAGGGCTCCTCCAAAGTTGGCCTGACTCTCCCTCTCAAAGTGTATGGGTTTTCCACAGTGGTAACAGGTTGTGCCACCACCCCCGGATCCCCTCATAGTGGCCATGGGAGCCACTGTGGCAATAGCTGTCCCCAATAATTTGTCCTTATGGTGGTCCCTCTGAATTACCTCCAGATCCCAGTTGTTATAGACAGCTAAGGCCACCAACAGCATCTGGGTTGTGTCTGCCTGGGGATCTAGAACAAGTTTCTGGAGCTTTCTGCAAATATCTGAGTAAGGATAATTACTAAAATGAGTATTATCACTATTATTGCTTCTGTCAATTTGCGGTCCATGATAGTAAATTTCTTAACAGCTTCAGTGGTTCTTTCTCTGAATACTGTGAACCTATCGTCCTTTCCTTGAACTGCCTCTGCCAACCTGGAGTTAGAAGGAATCCCAGAGTTAGAAGGAGACCGAGTTTCAAGGCCAAATGTTAGGTCTGCCTTGATATTTCCTGATCCTTGGTTCCTGGTGTCAGGAATCAGTACTGATACCCAGTCAAGCGGATGTTGGAGTGATAACAAATACAAAGCAATCCCACACCACACATGCAGTGTTTGTTGCAAAGCAAAAATACATCTCAGAAGGAGACACAGGTTATTCTCCAGGATTGGAGAAGACTCAAGAGTCTTAGCACACGCTGTCTTACTAGCTTGTAAGCATGTCTACATGCTTACTAGCTTGTCCCACCCCTCTCCTGCATAGGATTGATTATTGTTTCCCACATTTGGGTGATTGACAGGTTGGGGTTAACTAACAGGTTACTTAACAGGTTGGGGTTATATAACAGTTTCCTTTCATGCATGCATCTTCCCAGAATCCATCATGAAAAATTTACTGGGAGTCAAAACCATAATGCTATTTAGAAGTTAGTGTGCCCCAGGTCAGTTAAGGTCAGTAGGAGCTCCTCACTGTGCATGCTCCATAGAGGCAAAAGTCTCTAGCCACAAATATCTGATATTGCAGTTTCTTTCCTGTATTCTCATTGATTCCCGCCCTCCACCTTTATGCACTTCCTCTACTTGCCTTGTCACCTGTTTACCCTCTGCCCAGACCTAACACTGATGAGCACTGAATTTCTTTATTGTTGATATTACAGTATTAAAAAGCGAGAAAATCATCTTACCTTTAGCAGAAGTAAGATAATATTATAATTCCCAAGCCTCATTTAAAAATCTGTTTTCTTCCTTCAGTATTCTCTTAGTCTTCTTTGACATGATGGGCTGTTAAGCAGACAGAATTAAAAAATACTTTCAAGCTGTATAACTCTTCACAAATTCCACTTCAAACAGAATCACAGTGCACCATTGTCAAAAGCTGATAACAGATTTGCGTCCTCGACCCGTGTAAATTCTTGCCAACCAGCCTGGTGTGGTAGTGGCACTAGTCAGGTGGGGGAGATTAGAACTAAATCATGAGTGTAGCAGCTGTCAATTTGGCCTTTATGGCTTACTAGCGTTCTAATTGTGCCGGGCAATCTTGGAGGATTATTTTGTTGAAACTTACTTTATTATTTGGTATTTTATATATGTTCAGTTTTTAAAAATAAAATATAAAAGACAGACAAAAATGTATCAACGAAAAATAAAGAGATTTGTTCTGAAAAATTTGGATTCAGTCTAAAGGCCATACTTAAGAACCTAGAAGGCCACATGTAGCCTTAAGGTCATAGATTGTCCACCCCTGCTCTAGACTTATAGAGCAGTGACAAGCCTTGAGACGTGTTTTTTTCCATAGCTGAGTGATGAAAAATCATTCCAGGGGAAGCATTATGAAACATATTACTGATACAAAACGTGCCCAAGTCTAGACCAAAGCCTCTGTATCAATTGTCTATTGATTGCTATGAAACTGGCTAAATGGCTTAAAACATGCAGTGAGATGACAATTTAAGCTGGATGGCTAAAGAGTTCCTTGCAGCAAGTGAGGGTGAGCTCCAATGGACAAGTACTTTTCAAACCTCTACTTGTAGACTGGGCGTGGTGGCTCACGCTTGTAATGCTAGCACTCTGGGAAGCCAAGGCGGGAGGATCACTTGAGGTCACGAGTTCGAAACCAGTCTGAACAAGAGTGAGACACTGTCTCTACTATAAATAGAAAGAAATTAATTGGCTAACTAAAAATATTTAGAAAAAATTAGCCGCGCATTGTGGCGCATGCCTATAGTCCCAGCTACTCCAGAGGCTAAGGCAGAAGGGTTGCTTGAGCCCAGGAGTTTGAGGTTGCTGTGAGCTAGGCTGACATCACGGTATTCTAGCCTGGGTAACAGGGTGAGACTCTGTCTCAAAAAAAAAAGCCTACACACAAACCTCTACTTGTGTCATGTTTTAATGTCCTATTTAGCAACCAAGTCACATGGTCTCTGTAGTTAAAAAGAAAGGGGACTATAAAAGCATGGATATATTAATAGAGAGATAAGACTCAATGTGGCCATTACTTCTTACATTCTACAGGACCTCTTTCATACCATCTCCTCTACTTTAGTCATGGGGTATATGACCATGAAAGAACGGACAGCTATCCATCTAAAACCTATAGAGTAGATGTAACCCTCCCCATAAGATAATCTGTGCTCTCTATTGCAAGGAGAGACTGAATTAATGAACTTTATAGTAGGAAGATTCTAAGAGAATTTGTTTTGTCTCTCCCAATATGCCAGCTCCTCTGGTAAACTGTGAAAACAGAGGTTTTCAAAGAGATCCAAATATATTGCTAAAATAGGAATTATTAAAGAAATAGCAATAATAATTTTTAAACAAAGAAGAACAAATAAGAACTATTATAAACACCACCACAATATGTATAATTACAATGCTTCTATAATTACAGTGGGACGGCTTCCTGATAGGTCAAAAATTTCATAAATCAGAAATGCATTTAAGACCCTGATAAACCCATAATATAGTGGAAAAATCATAACTTGATTTGTTGTAATTTCAGGAACTCTTCAACTTGCAATGGAGTTACCTCCAGATAGATAAACCCATTGTAAAGTCAAAAACCTGGTAAATGGAACCATTGGTAAGTCAGGGACCATCTGTATAGAGGTACTTAGTAATTGTTAAATGAATGAAAAATGAACCAAAAATGAAAACAAAAGAGAAAAATAATTACTTAATGAATGGG
Source organism: Microcebus murinus (assembly GCF_040939455.1). Lineage (NCBI taxonomy): Eukaryota > Metazoa > Chordata > Mammalia > Primates > Cheirogaleidae > Microcebus > Microcebus murinus. Next base: position 38,328,235 of record NC_134115.1, on the reverse strand, counting down.
CTACCTTTGCTGAATCTTGGATCTAGCACTTAATAATTAAATATGCCACTTTGAATAATCAAATTTTTATGAACCTTGATTTTTTTCCTTTTAATAATAGGATTACTGTTTTCACTATACATATACCTGATAAAATAAACATGGAATAATCTACTAAATAGAAGGGATTTTTGGAGGCTAGAGACCATGCCACTTTTCTTTGAATATACCTACTGCTCAGCACAATGTCTTGCACTGTGAATGTGCTCAGCAGTAGGTATGAAAAGTAGATTTAAATATAAACATGAAAATATATACAACATTCAGCGAAATAACCCTGATGTCTTAAAGGTACAGTATCTCAAGCCTTAAAGAGTAATCAAACATCATTCACACATAACCTAGCATTCTTGAGGTAACTGATATTTAGCTGCATTAATTTTTGGATTAGATATTCCATGCCGATTTTGTGCTACATGATCTGAAAATCAGATTTGAAATACTGCATTAATGCTGATCAGATTTAATTGGCAACACCTTAAACAGTATCAGGAAATTCAGGAGGGAAAAAAAGAGCTATCAATGTGGAATAATTTGAATATATTTGTGCAATCAAATTTATGTGAAATTTTTGAAGCTGATTCATTCCTGATTTTGGGCTCACATTGTTTTTGAAATGAATTTATTTCTAAAAAATTCTCCCTCTTCTATGATTGAAATGTGGATTCCAAAGCCTATTTCAAATTTCACTTAGTCCCACCAGGATCACAAACTGTGAAAGAGAGTAAGTATATAAGGGATACTGTGGGTCCTGTAAGTTATCAGTTTTCAGGGGATTGTTAAATTAGGTCAAGATTCTGTGCTGAGGGATCGGGTATTGCATATCTACTTATCTCAGCAGTTAAGAGGCTGTTCCCAAAATGACTACGCAGTTAAGTTCAGCCCACACATTGAAACTTAACTGACAAGTTGGCGTATATAAGTGGACATCTTGCACCCACATTTAGTACATGTTTAGTTCCCTGAGAATATAAGCTCTTAAACTCTATTTTCAAGGCCCTCCTGAACCAAGCCTTAGGCAGTAGTTCTCCAGTCCTACCTTGCAATCGTGAGGAATGTTTGACAAGCTCACAGACAGAAAACCTCTGTGTCAGTATTTTTGACAGAGATTCAGCCAAATAAAACAGGAAATAGTAGAGATAAGATGAGGAATGAAATTTTTAAATAATTTATTTTTTTTTCTTAAATTGGATAGACTTTTTTCAAGGTAGTGGAAGAGATGACAGTAACAGTCTATGCATTATATATACATATATACGTATAATATATGTATGTGTGTATATGTATTTATGGAAGAGACTATATAAGAGCACAAGCACTTATTTGTATGTGTATATATATATGACTTATGTTTTATATATATATATATATATATATATATATATGACAAAATGTGTTGAAGACTAATTTATAAAGATTTAGTCTATTTCCAAAATGGTACATATTAATTCCTGTCTTATATTATACATTGTGGCACAAAGTGTGATACAAACTTTGAATGAAAGGCCGTTGATAGTGAGGGTTGGAGTAGAGTGTCCTTTTTATTTGTGTTCACTTTCAATGCAAATGTGAACACTGAAAACAATTTATGTATATGATTTATATGTGCATATATATTCATACACACAAATCTTTATTTATGCAAAGATAATAATTACTTCTGCATGTTGATTATAACCTCTATCTTTTCAAGAACAATATCGTATTTTTGACATGTTATCTTCTAATGTGTCCTAAAGTGGCAATTGACTTAAAATGTTATTCTTCTCAGAAACTTGGCAAATGGTCACAATGATATTAAATGACTTTTCAGATTTCTTTCATTTTGTAGCATACCCCTTTTATTATCTTAGAAAGTAGATAGTCCACAAATGCTTTGTTCTCTCTGTATAATATGTTTGTGTGTATATACATTTTAGAAACAAAATATAGGTACTTTAAAGGTCTAAACACATGAAAAGAAAGCCAACATCCTCTACTGTCCCTATATTATCCAGAAGCCATAAAAAAAAGTCATTTCTAAATACCTGATTTGTATTACTAGACTGAATTGTATAACTCATCTTTTTTTTCTTTGTCTTTGCTGTGAAATTTCTGAGAGTGAAAATGTGTAACTCTCATCAAATAATTATACAAGAGAATAAAACATATTTATGCATAATTATTAGCCCATTTTATAGTCATACAGTTGTCCATTTTATTCTACTATACTGTAAGGATTTCTTAAACCTTCAAATATTTTCAGAATGAAGAAAGTACTATATAAATAAGAATCATTTGAAGGCATGATTTATAATAGAGTTCTAATGCAGTGATAAGCAATGTGATATAGCAAAAAAAAAAAAAAAAAACAGCAGGTATAAGGAGAATTTGGCTCTGTCCTTCATTAGTCATAAGATCCTGAGCAAGTCACTTCTGTCTTTTAGTTTCTTTCTATAAAATTGAATATACTAGACAATTGTGAAAATGATGGTCAAAATGCTTTGAAAATCTTTACATGCCATATGAGTAGTATAAAGTGCTATTAGGACACCTTATTACAATGTTTTAAAGACAGCACTTTGTGCAAGATATGGATTTCCTGCTGGATCTCGTTCGTTTGCACCGTTAGCATTGGCTACAATTGAGGGAACAATTATTCTTCTTGTTCAGTTTCCATAGACTGTGCTTTTGAACTTTGTTCAAATATTGCCAACTTGCATTGTCTTCCTTGAGTCCTTGAAACATTAAAGCCTCTTTTGCAGGAAACAGTGAGAAAAACTGTCCTTCAAATATATCCTTATTCCAGATTTCTATGAAACTGGAAAAAATAACACTTTAGAGTTTCATATTTACTCTCTGAGTATTTTCCTCCTCAAACCCTCACTCCCAGTGCAGCATTTGGGGAAGTAGAAGGTTGTATATTACTGAAAGAATGGATGAAGTTCCAATATTAAGATGCACTAAAGAAGTACAAAGGACAGGAGCATGCTGACTGGGAGTCATAACCTATCCAGATTGACAAGATTCACAAAAATGGCAGAACACAGAACACCTAATGAAGTTCTCATTGTACAGAACAAAAAATAATGTTTTTACAAGACAAATTATGTTCAGAGAATAGAATCTTCTCCACCAATAGCAACAGTGGGGGAAAGAGTCTCTATTTGAAAGTACAATTACTTACCTCCTGCTGTTTTCAAAAAATTATTTTAAGAATAGGCTTTGATATGATTCTGTTAGCATTTATTCTGAATGAGGACATATTTTAATAGATAATGGTGATCAGCATTGTCAAATTAAAAGAGTCATCCCTTTTTAAAAGAAAATGCCTGATACTTTTCAACTCTTGAATATTTAAGTTGCTAAAATGAATATAAAATAGAGGGTTAAAGAAAGCAAACGAATGATAATTATTCTTTAATTTCTATTATTTAAGAGTTGACTATTAATTTTAGTTATTAAGTGAATAGCACTGTTGAATTTATGTAGTCTAAAAGCTGTCATCTAATACATTTGCATCATGCTTTATATCAATACTTTAAAAAGTGCCTTGAATTATATTTTTATTATGAAATAAGACATTTGTCTTATTTAATACCTTTACATGGGATATTGAAGATGCATAGGAGTTTATTTAAACATATTTTAGTTATAATGAATGTTAGACATAAACAGATTCTTAGTAAAATATCTTATTAACTTACTGTGTTATATAACAGAGAATCATTATAGCTGGTGTACATGGTAATTTTATTCCTGAAACGTATACATTTTGAAATGACCATGCAAAAAGTCATCTATTTAATGACATTAAAAAGAAAATTTAAATATTTTACATCAACCCTACATTAGATGTGTAATTAAATACAGAAACAGTCAGTTAAATTTGAAATAAAATAAGTGTGCTCAGATATCATCTCAGACATCTTTTTGTGGGCTGTTTGATATAGTTAAGTTCTATAAGATGTCTCTTCTCTATATTGACATTTAAACGTATTCTTTAGATTAAAATGTTGCACATTAATTAACTACTTCTAATTTTTATCTGAACAGCTGTCTTGGGAATTAATAACACATTTTTTGTATTTACAGTAATCCATCTAATACATTGCCAATGGTATTCCAAATCAGTATGTAATGGTTTAAAATATAGTATTCTGATCAATTATGAGCTTAAAATGACACATAGATTGCTTTATATGCCCTGCAAATAGTTTTCTTAAACTTCCTGAAAAGGATTTTAAATATCTATGTTAAAGATATTTTAGTATACATATTCATGTTACTAATATAGCTGTCATGTCCTAAACATAGACCCTGGGAGTCAACTTCTAGTTTTGCACATTAATTATAAAATTATGACTTTTTTCTGTATAACGTTGCATTCCCTCCCATTGATCTTATCTATTTCCAAAGACAGGCTCCAAATTAGGTGACAAGTGTTTTCTATGTGGTAACATTCATCATCAGATATGTGATATTATTAGACAGATAACATAAGAGCATATTCTTTCCTAGGTGAAAGAATCAGAAGAATAATGCTTTAATCTGTATAACTGAAATGCAAAGAACAGGGGATATCCCCACTTGGAATTGATAAATGAGGTTAGAACTGGCTTTACAGTGAAGGAGACCATTGAGCTATGCCCTTAAATTAATAGGTGTTTATTTTATATGACTTGATTAGCAAAACCAAAAAGCATATATAACAAGATGCACCAAAAACACCTGTCCTTAGTAGCTGCCAGCATATATCTTAAAATATATTTCTATATTAATGCCATGAGAGCCTGTGTGTATAATTTTACATTTACAGAAATAGCTAAAAGTAAAGGAGTAGAAAACCAGGTCTCTTTCTCTATGGGCCTTCAGATGAATGCATTGCATGATGGCTGCTTTCGAGCAAGCAACATCTCTGAAGAAAGAAACCAAAACATTCGTAATTGTCTCTGTACACTTTGAAATGGAATAATAATTAACACCATGATCTAATTAAAAATAAAACAAAAACTTGAGGAGCTATACTAGTAACATGGACTCATATGAGGACCCCACAAGAAAGACAAATGTGTTCTCAGTGGAAGGCAGATAGATGTGTGATGGCAGATGAAAAGTGGGAGGGCTCAGTCCCATTAAAAGGAACACTAGGCTCCATCAGCAAAAATAAGGAGGTATGCAATAGTTTGGCATCCTCAGGAAGTAGTAGTAATTTGTTTAGTCCCAGCATTCACAAAGAAAGGAGACGTGGGGGAAGGAGGTAGTCCCTGCAGCATTGAAGGCCAATGAAAGATCAAAAGAACCTCATGTGTTCTTATAAAGGATTTAACTTCTTTCTGTAAATAGCGGTGGGTGTGGAAGGCCATTGGTGTTTTAATCGATATAATAAAATCATCACATTATAAGACTGGGGTCAATGATGGCTTTATTAGTCCAGTTCTGAACTAAGAAGAAGTGGGGATGGGGAGGAAGAAAAATATATGCAAGATATTAAGGAGCTAGAGATGCCAGCACTTGGTGAAGAATGGGTTTTAGGGGGAAAGGAGGAAAACTAGGATAAATTAGTTGAAAAGTTGAAATTGGAAAGAAATCTTTCAAACAGTGATTGAGAACTGATGAAATTTAGGAATGTAAGGAAAAGAAAAGAAGAGAATAATGAAATGGAGGTTTTTACAGCTTTCTTGCTAGGCTTGTTTTAATGGAGGTGAAAATTTCAGCACTACTATTTTAAATGTGAATTCATTGGTAGTTTTATATATACCTGTAACTAGTTTAATCTCTGATAAGCACCCAGCTGGCATCATATGTAATATATGTATATATTTATAGACATATGTATTAATTTTGGTAAGCAATATTATTTGAATTTGTAAAAGATTAAAATATTTCCACATGATCAAAACATTTTGAACTTTTCTGCATCATTAAGTTTTTGAAAATTTCCAATTACTATCAGGGACAAAGAGCGGGTATGGTAGCTCATTAAAAACAGTTCTGTTGCCACCTACCATGTACTAATTATTATTAAAATGATTAAAATATAACAATTGTATTTTATGAAATTTACTTTTTTCACCTTTTGCCAATACTGTTTTTAATAAGAAATTTACCTCTCTCTATATATATGTTCCAGTTTTTATTTTTATAGCAACCAGGTATAATTTCTTAGCATTATTATGATTGTGATAGAGGTCATCATTGTTTTATACATTTTGTTTCATTTTGTTTCAAATAAAATATTTGTGAAATATTTTATATATTTAAGAGATTAAATCAAAATATTATATTATATTAAATATCTTAATATTAAATATAAAGATATATCTTCTAAAGAGTGAAAATGTTTTCTGAATTATAGGCATTTACAGCTGATATTTAAAATCAAATTTATTTATTATGTACCTATATATAGATGTATATATATATTTATATTTATCTATTAAGAAAAAGAGAGGTGTATAATTACTTGACCATTATATAAATCATTGTAAATGTTGTAAAAACTCATGTTTAGGTTTATATCTGTTTATTTTATTTTTTATTTTTTTGAGACAGAGTCTTGCTCTGTTGGCCAGGCTTGAGTGCCATGGCGTCAGCCAAGCTCACAGCAACCTCAAACTCCTGGGCTCAAGCAATTCTCCTGCCTCAGCCTCCCGAGTAGCTGGGACTACAGGCATGTACCACTATGCCTGGCTAATATTTTCTGTATATATTTTTAGTTGTCCAGCTAATTTCTTTATATTTTTAGTAGAGACGGGGTCTTGCTCTTGGTCTTGAACTCCTGAGCTCTAATGATCCGCCCACCTTGGCCTTCCAGAGTGCTAGGATTATAGGTGTGAGCCACAGCACCGGCCTATATCTGCTTAAATTCTGTTATTTTTACAATTAAAGTACAAAATTATTTTGAGATAAAACCATGAATATTTGCCTACTATGATCAATGTCAGGATATCAAATTATTTTTATAAATATTTTATAAGAAATATATATATTTTTTAAATTTCTTGGTGAAAAACATAAATTACTTTGTTCAACCAGTATCTCCCTTATGGAGGAAGATACATGAAGGTTGTTATATATTTATTTAAGCTGAGGCATTTACACAGAGCATAACTTTTAACAGAACTTAAAACATATAATCCAAGGTCCATAAAGAGGAGCAAATACAGAAATTTGTCCTGGCACCCCAGGGAGATGGCAAAAGCAGTGGCATAGGGAATAGAATCACCGTGCTTTTAATTGTACCTTTCACAGTAAAAAAGCTTTGTGAATTTTGGCAAATTGTTAACCATGATGAGCTTTAGTTCCCTCATCTGAGAAAGGGGAACAATAATTACTTTCTAAAGTTGTAAGGACAATAAATATTAATATAAATTTATAAACTGTAAAATGCTATGTCAAGTTAGGCAGTATTTTTATTAATACAAGCTATATAAAGGTAAATATTGTAGGTATTTTCTAGTTCTAGACAAATTTAAAGCCTAGATCAGTTAGATGTTAATGATGATAATTAATTTGATAATATTATGATATCTAGCACCTATTAGGGACTTATTATACCCTGGACATTACCATATCCAGCCTATAAAACAGGTACTATTATTATCTTTATTTTACAACTAGAGAAACTTTCATGACTTAGGAATTTTAAGTAGTTGTCTAAGGTCAAGTGTGTCCAACTCCAGCCCCTATACTATTACATATATACCACACTGCATTTCTTCGAGAGAAATGCAATTGTCAAAGCTACTGTAGTATTTTCATATCTCCCTCCTCTCCTGCTGTCGTTCATTCTTAACTATTCCAAAAAGTTAGAGCATAGACCTAGTAAAATATCCCATAAGTTTTAATAAAAGATGTTTGACCAAATATATTTTTGTACTTGACTCATTTTGATGCTTTATATTGATCATTTCATATCGGTTTGTTAAAATTAACATCTTCTTAAAGCCTATATTTGGCATGAGAAGATTGAAATCTTAAGAAGGTTGGGTCCCCAAGTTTTCTTCCAGTTTTCTATCTCTAATTCTCTCTAAAACATAGAGGTCACATGGCTATTAACAACATTGAAACAAAAAGGTAAAGATAGCTGTTAACAATTTGTGACACTTTAAGAAAATATTTTACTCTTAGGTTATAACTTATTGATTTTAAAAGTGGCATTTAAAGATATATCTGTTATGAGCTTTTCATGTTACTGAGACATTACAAAGAAATTCTGCACTATAAAATCTTAAGTGAGATTTAAATTTGTATTTATTTAATCTTATTTAACAAATATTTTAAGCATTTTGCAAATATGCCTGTAATTGTGGAAAACTGATGAAAATAGTTTTGAAAAAACTATGTTTACATTAAAATATACTTCTGTATTTTTTAATAAAATTATATCAGATAGCATTAAAATAAATAAAATTATTCATATGGAGGAAGGTGGTGGTTTTAGTGGTCAGTCACTCCCCTGAAATATTTTAGCAACCGTTTTCCACCTGTCAGTTGTTTTTTCTCTGTTTTGGTTTATTTTCTGTTTTGTTTTCTGCTACATCCAAAGGGAACTTTCCAGTGAAAGTGACTAATTATTTAGTATCTAATCAGGACAGACAGTACATATCAGCTCAGGCTTTGATCTCCTTTTTTAGTGAGTGTTTTATGATTGGTATGTAGCTCTAGTGAATTTTGCGTGAATGACAGTTATCAGCCATCAGTGGACCATATGCTGTGATGGATAGAGTTGCTGTCAGCTGCCAATGGGCCATCTGGAGTAATGCTTACTAAGTAGTCTAAAGATTGCTTAGAAGTACAGCTGAGAGCCAGCAGTCATCAGAGTAAGTCTTGGTCCCTCCTTACCAAAACCTGGGTGTGACCTTAGCAATTAAATCTCTTAAAGCCATAATAAAAGGCTATTTTTCTTGACAATATGTTATAGTCATATTTAGTAAGGCATAAATTTCATAGTGATAAGAAGCTCTACATGCTACATAGAAGATATCTAGACATATCTTATCAGGAAGTTATTCATAGAAAGAAAATGATAATATGAATGCTATCCAGAAGCATGGCCACTGGTTTTTATATGCTGTCACGGCTGTTAAATGAAAGGCTGCTATTTTAAAACACAGATTTACTTACTGAATCTACTTTTTAACTGCTTCACAGAAATGTGTTATGTAAGAATGTAATTAATGAATTAAAGGAAAAACGATACTAAAAAATGCCTCTTTTCAGTGATAGTACAGATCTTTCATGCAGACTGTTCTCATAAGACTCATTTGGTTTTCTTTGTTTTGATACATTGGGGTGTTTTTGTCATCTTTCCTGTCTGAAAACAGTTTGAGAAATATGCTTGTCTCTGAAATTTGTAGCACTTGGAAGAGTCAGAAACACTGAGAGACCTACTTTGCCAGCCTGTGGACATAGAGACAGAATAATGGAAGCTTAAGTGATTCTTCTGGCTTGTTCTTTGCATTGTTCAGGTCAATATCCTAAACCTAGGTAATTTTATATTTTCTTCTCTGCCTCTGAGAAAACTATAATCTACTTCTGGTATATGCAAAGATGGCATTGTTAACATCTGAAAAGGTAGACTCTTCCTCTGATTGATGCACAATAGCAATTGTTTCAACAGTAGGAGAGAACATCTCTTTGTCAGTGTCAAGCTATGCTGCTCTCTCATCCAGTTTCCTTCTTAAGTCAGAATGGACCTCTGTAAGATACCCGGAAAAGAGGTGATTATAAATCAATGGCTTTGGAACAAAGCAATGCTGGCCAGTTTTCATAAGCAAAACTCTAGTATTTGTGCTTCTGATGAAAATCTCAAATTTTTTTCTTAGCAAAATTATACAGAATTATCCACACAAAGTCTTTGAAGACTCTTGGGCTTCTGAAGAAAATAAGTGTAACAAAACAACAGATAAAGCAAGAGTGAAGGCTTCATAAAAGAAATAGTAAAGTAACTCAGAGCAATGATATTACTCATGAAATAAGAATTGATATCTTAAATTGCATTAGTTTATTAAAGTCAACACCCTTTAACAAAAATAAATTTTGCGATTTAAAAAATAAGAGTGGCTGAATTTAGCAGTGATACCAAGTTAAAATAGGGAAGCAATATTTGCATGCAAAGGAAGGTATACTCAATGATCTCTTAAGTATTGGCTTTAGTATTGCGTCATTACCCTTTAAAAAAAGACAAACAATGGAATGCTCTATGTCCAAAATGCTTACATTTTGTTTACAGTAACATTTATAATTGTATGTGTGTGTATACACACTTTATATATTTATATGTACATGCATGCATATGTGTGTATATATATATTCTTGAATACTTATAAATATATGCATAAAAATAAGATGGGCAACAAAGTAAATAAAACTTGTATATGAGTTATGATTGTAATCACATGTATAGCATGTGTTTTGATATATTTTTGAATAATTGAGTCAGCCTGCTATTAGTTTAATTAAATTTTTTACACCTTCTTGATTAGACTGCTAGTTTAATGACATCTTCCACACTCTGAGCTGTGAAGTGTGGCTCATTTTAAAGTTCTGTAATGAGAAGGAAAATGTAAATCTGATGAACATCTCGACAGACTAAAAAACAATTTTTAGTTTTCACTTGTAGAAAAACAACAGAATCCACAGATGATTAACTTTTTGTTTAAAATAATTTTAGTATGAGCATGATGTAATTGACCATTAAATGGATGAAAACTTCTATAAGGGAAGGTACATCTTTAGGTACATCTCTCAGTGCTTGGAGAGCAAAGTAGCACATTACAGATGGGGGTGGGGGGAGTTGTTCAACATTTTAGCCAAAAACATTATTATAAAGGTGAACAAAGAAAATATTCTGGTGACTTTGATAGTATAGGAAGGAAACATTCATTTAATGTATTATGAAGTATGTGCAAAACTGGGGATAAAACAAGATTGGATTTTCTTTTGTTTAGCATTTTAATACTTCAGTAATTCCTTTATAAAACAAACATTTGAATAACTTTAATGAGCTGACTGTAAGCTGCCAGCAAACTCAGCAGTCATTTTATATTTACTAGACAATTATCATTGGTCTCTGGAGTTGGTTTTATTTATAGCTTGAACTCTTAGATTCTTATCACAATGGTTCTTTTTATATTGTCCTGAAATATATGGATTTCCATGCAAAACAATGAACCCTATATATAAGTGCTCTATTTTCTATTTTCGTTAAGCTAAAGAAACTACAGAATTCACTTTGCCTTTGCATTTTAACTTGGAATGCAAGACTAAAATAATACAACAAGAATTCCTACTATTTTGGATAGGGTAAGACTGCCCTTTAATCATTCACATTATTGTAAAGAAAGTAATTATTAGGGAAGCAGAACCAGCATGCTATTCAGTAATAACTGCAAAATAGTAGTATCTCTTGTATTTTTTATTTATTTCCAACAGAGTTTGTGTTTTAGCTTTCAAAGGGAAATGCGAAAGTGAATATTCATCACATAAATTCTTCTTGTGGTGGTCATTTACCATTTGTCAACATTAGAAACTCAGTGCCTCTGGGTATTTATACCCCTTTGCTTGTTCTTGGTTGCACTACATATATCTGTATTATGTTATTCCTCATTTTATTATCCACTTGCCCTTTGTAAGAGATGCAATAGAGATGACAAGTAAACATCAAAACAGCATCCACATTGAGATTTCCCCTGTCTGACCTCTGATGTACTATTTTTTTAAACAAATATATGGTTTTTAGCCCCTCCAGTTCAAATGGTGAATGAAGATTTCTGTTGTGGACCATTGACACACAGACTCATTTATGGACAGTTGCTGTTGTGGGGATAATAGTTCTGAACAGTTGACTAAAAATATGATAATGGATCTTATAATGCCTGAGAGAGAGAGATTAAAAAAAAAGGAAAACAATCCTATCAAGCTTTATTTTTGGCCATTTTGATTTAGATATTCTATTTCTGCCAATACTTATTAATTACTATACATGATGGAATCATAGCTTAATAAGTATAGTGCATAACATTTTCTTCTAGTGTTAATCTTTATTTTTCATAAAGTTTTTATGTATGACCATGGTGTTGCCATCAATTGTTCATTTTAAACTCTGTAATACAGGCCTTTAATTCAACAAAATGTTTTAATATTTATTTTTGTGCTTCTAAAATAAACAAGATGTTTTCAGTCACTGAAGTAGCTTTCTATAAGTAATTTATCAGATTCTGAAAAAAGGACATACTCTCTACTGGAGAAATTTTAGTGAGAAGTTCAGACTTGAGGGTTCAACCTTTCATCAATATTGAAAAGAAAAGAAAATTACTGCAAACAACTATAGGTTCCAACTGCTTTCCAAAACAAAAGAGTGTGTTCTAAAGCTAAAAGCATACAATGGAACTCACCATATATGTTTCCTCACCATGGACTGAAACTCCTATTTTATGTATGATTTTTAAGTATGTGTAAACTTAATTTCAAATACTTCAACATTTAAATTGTATTTCCTTTATTTTGGGCCACAGCAAACTAACACTCTATAAACAATTGTTATGTCTCTATATTGAGGGAAATCATTGAAACACATCCTACCACAAAACAAGATGTTGCAACTTTTAACTCTGCAATTATAATTTGCTTTGAATGTTACTGGGTACTATTTTAGAGAAATCTAATAAAATGGAACAAAAGAAGGGAAAGATGAAAGTATATCTTCACATAGAAATGTGACCATGATCTCTTTTAGGACAGAGACTGAGTAGTAGTCACCTTTCAATCACAGTGCCTGGAGCATAGTAGATAGTAGAATATTTCTGTGATGAATGAATTTTTGTTCTTTTTAAATCATTCCCTATACTAAACTATAATATTGTGTCTGGGTCAATCTTTCTGAGTTTCCACAGAGTTTTTTGGATGAATAATAGAAGACATATGGACAAAATTAGCCAAAGTAAGAAAAATTTAAATGGAAGTATAGAAACTATAGATAAAATGGAGCACCAAATGGAAAGAAAAGCAGAAATAAAGTGAAAGAAAATAGCAAGGCTCTACCAAAGTGATGGCTACTAATATGGATAGGTAGAATGATAGTTCAGAAACGAAATCTGTGACTATTATTAGCTATGTAAAATCATACCTCTTTGATATATGACATAAAATGTAGAGCTAGTATAAACTGAACTGGATAACATGAATCAAATTGGACAGTAAACTCCATTGTTATAATTTGCCATTGTCTCTTTAAAATGGCTCAGTAAAAATGGACATGATATTTTATTGTTTTTGTTAGTCGTTATAGCGAATCATAATAGCCAAATGATTTACCAAGAAATGTTCATATCTCCTTTATCCAGATATGGTTGCCACTGATAAAATCATTTGTCAATATTACAATAGAAGCAAGAATAAACATGGGTATGGGGTGGGGAGGATGAGGGAAAAAAGAGAAGGAAAGTGTATTTCAATTTGAGGTCTAAATGTTGTGGACATCTAGCTAGGTTACTATTCCAGTAATCTGTGTGTCAGAACTTACTTCCTAAAGTAGTAAATTTTGTTGTATATGGTAAATTCAAGTTGTTCTCCTAAATAAGACAACATGTCACAATTTCTATAGCAGTAAAGAAAACGTGGATATATTAGATAAATAATATGCATTCATTATCATAGCTGATAAAAAAAGGATGAAAAGAGGGCAGTACTTAACTCTGACAGTACAAGAAGCACACTGAATATTTTTTAAGCACATTTAATTGATAGGTGATATTCACTTTAGAATCAATAAGAAAATATGGCTCAAATCTATGGAGTATAAAACATGCAATAAGCAGACATTTGATTCCACTAGAGATAAGGACTGTTGGTTTAATTGTGAATGTAGAATACAAAAATAGCTATAGAAGTTCCCACTTATTAGAGAAAAATACATTGATTTACTCCTTGCCCTTTGATCTTGCCAAGCCCACCCATCACTTATACTTTGAATCACTAATAAATATAATAAATAAAATGGGGTATAATTGTTCAGCAAGGGTTTGTTTCTGACTCATCCTAGTCATTCTCATCCTTGGCCAAAGATCTCTATATCTTCACTAATTTAGTTCTAGTCTCTAAATCTAGATGAATTACATCCCATGTTAATGAAAGAATTTGTAGAATTCTTGAGCCACTATCAATATGCCCTGAGAAATACTAAAGATTTTCAAAGGTGTCAAAAGACAAGACATGACATGTTTTTCACCTGAAAATTAAGAAAGCATAAATTCTATATGAGAGTAAACTCAATGTTAATTCCTGAAAAAAGTGTAGAGCCAATTATGAAATGAATTGTACAAATTAAGAAATTTAGTGGTGATTTGTAGAAGTTGATATATATGTTGGTTTAAAATCTCATGCAGATTATTAATTTTATTTTTTCCCATTCAGAACTATATTTTACTATAGCCCTAAATTAAGGGCTTGCATATTATGATGATAAAACAAATTATTTTTATTCATTTTATTTTTATTGTATACATTTAAGGTATACATGATGTTTGGATATACATAAGTGTAATGATTACTTCATTTAAACAAATTAACATATTTATCATCTCATATGGTTACCTTTCTAAATGTTTTAAAATTATTATAAAATTGTTATAAATTGTGACTTCTTGTAATGTTGACGTTTTCTTCCTTGTTAAGCATTAAGAATTGACAAGATCCCTATAATAAGTATTTTGAAATGTAATGTCTATGAAAAGCAGTATAATTTTGTTTAAGATATAGGTTACCATTTCCTCTTCTAGATGTTCCAATTCAGTACAACTGAAGGTAAAGTCCAGGGATTTTTATTTTGTATAAACATTTCAGTTTACTAGGATGCCTGTGGTACTTGGACCTCATTCTGAGATAGACTGACTCTAGCGTGAGTCAAAAGAGATATCGAAGAGATAAACTTTGAAGAATATTATAATTAGAAAATAACCTCCGAATTCAGGAGACAGCAACCAAGGAAATGTGCAATACCATCCATTGAAGTTTAGGAGGAGCATATCAAAAACCATATTTATCTTTGCTTTTGCCTTAACAAATAAGGAAATAAACTTTGATAGGATTACTATGAAGATCATCACTGACACCTCATTGAGTCTCATGTTAGACTCACCATATTTTGTAGAATTTGAGAAGCATTAGAGATATTCTGCATAGTGGTTAGAGCTAGGGGCTCTGCAGCCTAACCCCTTGCACTTGAATTGTGGCTCTACTGGTAATAATGGGAACTTCTTTCAGATTCCTGTGCCTTCATTTTTCTCATTTATGAAAATAGTAATTATAATATCACTTACTTCATGGGGTCACTGTGGAGACTAAATGCGTTAATACATGTAATTTGTTTAGAACAGTTCTTGACACATAGTAAAGTCCTCCAAAAAATAGTAGCATTGGATCTTTTTATTCCTTCTTTTTCATTTTATCATTATTATTATTACCATTATTTTATCATCATCTTTGTCTTTAGGAGAGAGTAGAAATTAAACACTGTAAAGATGTTGAGAGTGGTATTCTTTATCGTTTGTTTATAATCAATAAATTGCATTATAAATCAGAGTATCTATGCCTGGTTAACTTGAGTGATTATAGAGCTGGATACTCTAATTTGGGAGTGGTTGGGAGAAGACTTTAACCAAATAAGTAATAATAAATATTTAAAGTAGGTTTAAATATTGAATTATCTAGTTTTAACTAAAATATTCCTCACTAAATGAACAGTTTTAAAATATTAATGCAAAGAAATTTCAGGTTGTATATAACAATAATAAATGCATGGGAAATAACAAAAAATGCCATAGTATAATCCTTTCTGAATCCTAATTGAACCACTTCATTGGCAATTTATGAGATAAAAACAATCAAGAAATCAGACTTTTTATCGTTATCTTAATCATTTTCATTTTATTTATAAAATGGCATTTATATCATGTTTATATTATAAAATCACTGGAGAAGTTGACTCAGTTATTTATTTAGCAATGGATGGAGTTTTGGGTAAAAAGAAAAGAAGTGTATCTTGCCCTGATTTATAGCTCTGACAAAGTAGTAAACATTAGTAAGGTTCAGAGAGAAGAAAAAGACCAGTGGGCTAGGAACAAAAGAGCAAAGTCTGGTGTCCTGGAAGTCAAAATAACACAGGACTTGAAAGAAACATGGTTGTTGTTTATTACTTATGAGATATCACATATCTTGAAGCCTGAAAATCAACTACTGGATTTTGCAAAATGGATGTCATTGGTGATCTTTTACACAAGTAGTTTCTTTATTGCTAGGAAGCTTTGTCCCCAAACCAAGATAAAGCCTACATTGATTGGACCATCCTTTGTGTAGGCAGAACTAAGACAAGTTCAACGCTAAACCAGGCTTGGTGCTCCCCTTGACCACTTTTCCTCTAAACCCGTAGATCAATCATCCCAGTTTAATGAGATTTTAGGGAAAGGGGTGCCAAGAAAAAGGAAGTGAGGGTAGAGACTTCCAAAAGGGATCCAGCCCTAGGCTCCCTTTTCTTTTCACCACAGTGTGATACAAGTAAAACAGGAAATTATGTCCAGGAGGGCTTAGGAATCTGACTCTGCCCCTGCACCATTTACCTCTCTTGTCTAATTAATGATTTACCCTTAGCAATGATTTCTTTCTTTTTTTCCTCCCAGCCTTTCCTTCCTTCTGCCTCCTTTTCTGCAATTAATATTAAACTGTTCTACTATGTGATAGACAGTGTCCTGAGCTTGAGAATAAAACAGGGAACAAAACAATGTTCCTGTGATTATGTTGCTGAAAATTCCTACTGTGGAAGTGGAAGTGGGAGGGAGAAATCTTAACCAAATAAGTATTAACAAAGATTTAAAATTAACAGGTATGCCAAATGGTAATAAATGTTGTATAGAAAAATATAGCAGAAAAGAGGGATAGGAAATGTGTGTCTGTGAGCACGTGCCATGTGTGTTTGTGGAGGGAAAGGCTGTATTTTAAATGAAGTAGTTAGGAAAGGCCCCACTGAGTGGGGGAAACTCTCACAATGGAATCCTACTTTCCGTTTAATTAACCAAGGGCAAAGGAACACAAAGAAATTAACCAAGGGCAAAGCATACATTTTTCATTTGTAGACAGCATTTTAAATTATACCATTGTGAAACATATAATGCTAATATATTTGTCTTGAGCTAGATATGAGCACAATCTTCCTGAATTAATAGATTTAATGCTTTTAGACACTGAAGAACTTCAAAGATTTATAATTACACCATTATTATGCTTTCATTTCCACTGCCTTTTAAAACAATGGCAAGCACTATATATTTCATTCTGCCTTGTAGTTTTAATAGAAAACAATCTAGATTACTTAATCATTTGTCTTTCCTGGTTTCTTTCCCATTTTTTTTTCTTCCTTTTTTCTGCTTTGGTGTCATTAACTAATCTCTTAAACTCCATAAATAAGTAAAATGATATATTCACAGTGTAAATGTTTTAAAACTTAAAAAAAAAAACCATCTACAGTCATTTAATAGAGTCCTGAAGATATGTTAAAACTGAAGTGCTGCTGGCAAACTAATGAAAGATTTGAATATGCAAACACTGAAGATTAGAATGCTTCTCTAATTGGGATTCAGTTCATGTTGGCTATACTTAGAGCTGCTTGTCTAAGGCCCCAGTAATCCCATGTATTCTCATGGGGAAGAGTATTCCTTGCAACTATTGTTTCCAATTTTCATTTTAATTCTCAGCTATTTCCTAGTATTAACTAATAGCATGTATTATGAAATAGTTCAAAATCTAAATTAATTTTTTTTCATGTATTGTTCTTGATATATAGTTATTATAAAGCAAATAAATATCACCATGCTTCTTATTAACTATAATAGTTTCTTTTCTGGTAAAATGTATAAATCATAATGACACAGTATAATCATGTCACACTGTCTGTACTTCTTAGTTATACTCACAGATTAAATGTATTAAGATTATAGACATCTGCACTCATATGCTTATAGCAGAACAAATCACAATTGCAAAAATGTGGAAATACCCCGGTGCCCATCAATATATGAGTGAATTAATAAAGTGTGGTACATGTATACCATGGAGTATCACTCAGCCACAAAAAGCAATGGTGAATTAGTACTATTTGTATTATCCTGGATGAAGCTAGAGCCCATTCTACTAGGTGAGGTATCACAAGAATGGAAAAACAAGCACCACATGTATTCACCATCAAATTGGTACTAATTGATCAACACTTATGTGCACATATGGTAAAAACATTAATTGGGTATTGGGCAGGTGGGGGTAGGAAGGGATGGAAATATTTACACCTAATGGGTGTGGTGCACACTGTCTGGGGGATTAGCATACTTGCAGCTCTGACTTGGGTGGGGAAAAGGCAATATGTGTAACCTAAACATTTGTACCCCTGTAATATCCTGAAAAAAAAATGATTATAGAATTTTAGAAGAAAATGTTAGAAACACTCTTATAGACATTGGCCCAGGCAAAGAATTTATGAAGAAGAACCCAAAAGCAATCACAGCAACAACAAAAATAAACAAAGAAATAAATAAATGATCAAATTAAAAAACTTCTGCACAGCCAAGGAAACTATCATTAAAGTGAATCAACAACCTACAGAATGGAAGAAAATATTTGCATGCTGTGCATCCAATAACGGGTTGATAATTGTAATCTATATAGAACTCAGGAAAACAGGCAAGAAAACATTAAACAACCCCTTTAATGAGTGGGCAAAGGATATGAACAGAAACTTTTCAAAAGAAGATAGACTAATGGCCGAAAAAAAAAAAAAAAGAAAAGAAAAAATGCTCAAAAACTTTAATCAGGGAAATGCAAATCAAAACCACAATGAGATATCACTTAACTCCAGTGAGAATGGCTTTTATCAAAAAGTCCCAAAAGAATAATGCTGTTGTGGATGCAGAGAGATTGGAACACTCCTACACTGCTGATGGGACTGCAAACTAGTACAACCTCTGTGGAAAGCAGTATGGAGATACCTCAGAGAGCTACAAGTAGAACTACCATTTGATCCAGCAATCCCACTACTAGGTATTTACCCAAAGGAAAAAGAAAAAAAGGCATTTTTTAAAAAAGATACCTATATTTGAATGTTTATAGCAGCCTGATTCACAATTGCAAAGATGTGAAAACAACCAAAGTACCCATCAGTACACTAGTGGATTTACAAAATGAGGCATATTCATATGTATGTATGTGTATATATATATGTAAACTCACCATACAAAAATGGTGAACCTCTTGTATTATCCTGGGTGGAGCTGGAGCCCATTCTTCTAAGTGAAGTAGCACAGAATGGAAAAACAAATACTACATGTACTCATCATTAAATTGGTAGTACTTTATCAACACAAATGTACAAATATGGAAGCAACATTCATCAGGTGTCAGGCAGGTGGGAAGGGGGAGAAGGGGATGCATAAATTCACACCTAAGGGGTGCAGTGCATGCTGTCTGAGGGATGGACATGCTTATAGCTCTGGCTTGGGCAGTACACAGGCAATTTATGTAACCAAAGCATTTGTACCCCTGTAATATTCTGAAATAATAAAAAAGAGACTATAAAGAGAGAACAGGGGTAGAGTACCAGGCTAAGATAAGGGACCCTTCAGGGATCACTTTGAGATTTCAGGAATGAGGAAAATAACAAAATCCAAAGAAAATTACAATGAACTCTTAAAATCAGTAAAAATATTTAACTGTGTATTGGATGATGGCATACTGAGGCATTATTAGAATGTAATAAGTTTTGAAGATTTTGAATACTTTTTGTAATAGAGCTTGATTGATTAAGGCTCTACTGTATGTTTGCTCAGCATCATCCTTCCTAGCAGAGGGATTCTTGCTATCTATAGGAAATATTCCTAGTTCTACTTAAAAAAATAAGTAAATGGAGTGAGAGCAAAAACATCTACACCTATCTACAGTTTACTGTCTTCACTAACACAGGTTTATTATTCTGCTGTCTTCTTCAACAACACTTTACTATTCCAGTAAACTCTTGCCCAAGGAAGATAAAAGTTGTGAAAAACTTATGTGTTTGTTTCAGAGACTGCCTGCAAAACTCATTGAAATGATCGCCAGACTGTGCAACTTTTTAATAGCATCAAACAATTCTTTATTTTCTAAGACTCTGAGAACCCTCACCTTAGAACATTTTCTTTGGTTTGTTCATCAATTCTAAACTATTAATATTATATCAACAACCTTGCCCAATCTGAATTTAGCCATTGCATAAAAAGATCTACGTTAAGCTAATTCCCCAAATTATAAATATCTTGACATTGCTCTCTGTACTGAGAGATTTCTAAACCTCTATCAAGGCAGGGGTCTGCTTTAGCACAGTAAGAATGAACTCACCTTTGCCATATCAACAGTTATTTTGTAGTATTTTATAGGAGCTTGTATTTGACAATGTAAACTATTTGTTTGCTCATAAGCTGTTCTTTTTCTCATCACTTTCTTTTTACTAACAAAGAATATGCTTTAAATTATTTTTCCAGTAAAAGCTCTACTTTTTCTACATATTTCCTTAACATTTGTTCCCTTCCACCACTTCTTTCAAGTTCTATCATCTTAATATCATGCATCTTGAACATTTCTATTTCAGAAGTGTTATGTGTTTTTAAACATTTTTTTTCTTATTTATGTCTTTGAAAAAAAAAAAGGAAAAAAAAACTTTGTCTCCCAAATTAATTTTGGAATTGTAACTGAATAAAGCTATTTTTAAAAAGATTAATCTTAGATTTGTACTGCTTAGATTCTCCGGCAAATGTTCTTCCCCTCTGGCTTCCTTTCCCTCAGTTCTGCTTTCTCACTCCCTGCATTCACTCATCACTATCCCTTTAGTTTTCCTAATGTCATAATTGATAATTGATATCATAACATGCCCTTTTTCTATGAAAATAACTACCTATATTCTTGTTAAACTTCTTTCTCAGATCCTGTTTCTACTTCAAATTACTATTGTTCTGCCTTCTTTCACAACAAAGAATTGGGGGAAATAAGGCCTATATATTTTGCTTCTGTTTCACCAGCAATTAACTTTTTAATACTTTGCAATTTGGTCAAATCATGTCACTCTATCAAAACCACATTCCAGGATAACTGATGGTTTTCTAATTGCCTAAATCTAGGTTGTTTTCTTATCTTTAAGAACAGGAAAAAAAATAATTAGACAAAGCCACAAAAAAGCTATTGCCCCAAATTTCCTTAATGGATAATGAATCTCTTTCTTACCTAGGTTTCTTATTTTGGTTTAAATTTAGGAAATATTAAAATGATAACAATTCCAATGGCAAATACAAAAGAGTTAGTAAGGTTTGCTGACTAACAAAACAATCCATTTATCCCGGGCACATACAACAAAGAACTGCCCAAAATTTTAGCAGAAAGATAATTATATGTGTTTGTGAATGTGGATGTTTATAGACACATATCTACATGTGTGCTAATCTTGAGGCACATTATACTTGTTGTGTTAAGGATTAATTAAATACTCTTTACTCGTACACACTCTTTTTTTTTTTTTTTTGAGACAGAGTCTCACTTTGTTGCACAGGCTAAAGTGAGTGCCATGGCGTCAGCCTAGCTCACAGCAACCTCAAACTCCTGGGCTCAAGCAATGCTTCTGCCTCAGCCTCCCGAGTAGCTGGGACTACAGGCATGCGCCACCATGCCCGGCTAATTTTATTTATATATATATATATATATATATATGTATATTAGTTGGCCAATTAATTTCTTTCTATTTATAGTAGAGACGGGGTCTTGCTCTTGCTCAGGCTGGTTTCGAACTCCTGACCTCGAGCAATCCGCCCGCCTTGGCCTCCCAGAGTGCTAGGATTACAGGCTTGAGCCACCGCGCCCGGCCTCGTACACACTCTTTTTTTTTTTTTTTTTTAATTATTTTTTTTATTTTGGCATATTATGGGGGTACAGATTTTAAAGTTTCAATAAATGCCCATTTCCCCCCCTCCCCCCAAAAGTCTGAGTCTCCATCATGACCATCCCCCAGATGGTGCACATCTCACTCACTATGTATGTATATACCCGCCCCCCTCCCCCCTCCCACCTGCCCAATACCCTATTACTGTAGCACCTATGTGTCCACTTAGGTGCTACTCAGTTAATACCAGTTTATCGTACACACTCTTGATTGGCATCATAAGCATTTGAAAAAGTCTTACCTGGAATTTAATTATTTATGTGTTACTGTGTGTGATATTTAAGAGTTCTTTTCAATGTTTTCCTCTGATTATCAAAGTGAAACATCTAATAATTCTACGCTTTGCTGCCTAGTGGCCACTGCAATTACTAATGCTCATGTAAAGTCTTATTGAACCAATAGAGAGTGTATTAAGGAATCACTAATAGCTGAAAAAAATCAAATATTCAATGACGCAAGCAAGATAAAATTTGTTCCTTACTTGTTTCAATCTTCAGGCACAACATAGCAGATCATCAAGCATTTCTAATACAAGGGATCAATTTAGGAATATAGAACAATGGTGACTGCCAATTTTAACATAGTTTCCTAAGTCTCCGAATATAACTATTTTGGATATCCAAGAGCATAAATGGTATCTCAAACATTTCCTCATAGCAAGTCAGGGAGAAATTATATACATTTCAGTTACATTTCATTAATAAAAGCTCAGACCTACAGTCCATCCTTTGAAGATGGAATGGGAAATTCTATACCTAATTGGGCAGCCAAATACAGGTTACAATTCATTTACTATGAAAAGACTAAAGGATTGTAATGGCCATGTAGCAGTATTATTCAAAATAGATCTATGATACAACTGCTTCTCATTAGGTGATTTAACGGTTATAAAATATTCCAATTTAGAGTGCTTAAAAGTTTACTTATAATCTGCGTTATTCAATTTATCTTTGTCATTCCTGTCTACTGTTAGTCTTATTCTAAACAAGAAGGTAAATAGTTAAAAAAATAGATAAATAAGATAACAGGCAACATTTGCTTATCAGTTACTATGTACAAGCCCTGTAGTAGTGTTTGACATAGATTTTCTTATTTATTTCTTAATGAGGGAGATACAAAATTCAGCTACATGTTATATGTAAGGAACTAATACATGGCAAAGCTAAATAATTTCCAAGGTAATTCATCTGATAAGTATAGCTGTGATTTAAACTTAGGCACACTAATTCCAATACCATATTCTTAAACACTCATTCATAGAATCAGTAAAACATTATGTGAAATTTAGTTGGTTTTGGCATTTCAAATGAGCAAACTTACACTACTTTACATTTTATGTCTCTTGATACAATTACATTTTTATTCAGTTAGTTATACCTATAGATTTCATGTAGGTAAGAAGTTGTAAACATACAAGAAATGATCTAACAATTTTTATGCTCATATAAATATCCGTAAATTTTGGAAGCATTCCCCACATCAACACTTTGTAGCTATCACCATCTTGAAAAGTATAATTAAAAAATAATTATCAAAGACAAATTATGAAAAAAAAATTTTAAAAAAAGACAAATTATGAGCAGGTCCCAGCTTGTTGCTCAGAGCCAGTGATGTAACCTCTGCCATTTGAGTTTGCTTTGGTTGAAGACTCAAGGTACAGATACAGAGAGATAAATATATGTAAAATATGTATGTAAAATAAATATGAAAATATGGCCAGTTAGTTACCTGGTGATTAGCATGTCTATTGAATGGAAGTCTTCAGAAAAGAAGGACTGAATTTATTTGGATGTTTGCAGATGAAGGTTTTAGATAGAGAGAAAGCAGAAGCAGAATGGAAAGGTTGTTCTATTATGGCATTGATTGATATATTTGTTATCTATTGCTGTATGATAAATTATCGCAAAACTTAGTGGCCTAGGCAACAATAAATATTTATTGACCTCATAGTTTTTCTGTGTCAGGAGTTTGGGAGCTGCTTACCTGGACACTTGTGGCTCAGGGTTTCTCATGAAGTTGTAGACAAGATGTCAGCAAGGGCTGCAGTCATCCGAAGGTTCAACTGGGGCTAGAGAATCTGCTTCCAAGATGGCTCAGTCATGTGTCTGGTGTGTCGGTGCTGGTTGTCAGTGACAGGCCTCAGATCCTTTATTTGTTGACCTCTCCAGAATGTCTTCAATAAATAATAATGGCTGGCTTCCTCCAGAGTGAGCTGTGCCATGGCAAAGAGAACTAGAATACATAATATTCTAATATTATATACAACTAATAGAAGGAAACTATTGCAACTATTCTTTTTTAGAAACACACTTTGAAAACAATATAGTATTACTTACACCAGTCGTATTAGAACCCAATTTAGAAACCTGGCCTACATAAAGGAGAATTAGACTCAACTCTTTAAAGAGAAGAGTAACAAATAATGTGTGGTCTTATTTTAAAACCACAATCTATATGCATATATGCAGTATCATTAAGAGTATGGTATGGCTGAGGTTACATATACGTACTAAAGAAGTAGGAGATAAACATTATAAATAAAAGGTTAGCCTTGAATATTTGGTAAAAGGATTTGAACTTGATTATTTTAATTCTGTATACATTTGTGTATTAAATGTCTATTTTTGAAAAATGGAGTGATATGATAAAAATGGTACTACAAGATGATAATATGGCCCTGATACGTAGGATGCATTGGAGAGGAGAGAAACTATGAGAGAGGATAGAAAGTTATTAAAGCTATAAAACCACTTAGTAAAGTTGATACACAGCTTTATAAACTTAAAAAATTTTCTCAAGCATACAAAAGATTCATCAGGAGAGTTTTCTAAGATTTATTTTATCAAAAGATATTACTATATTTTTACCAATAAATCATATAGATTATTTATAATAGGGGTTGGCGAGCTTTTTCTGTAAAGGGCTAGATAGTAGATATTTTAGCTTTTATAGTCCATATATAGTGTATGTTATATATTTTTCTTTGTTTTTGTTTTGTTTTCATTTCTACAATGCCTTAAAAATGTGAAACCTGTTTTTAGCTTACTGGGGGTACAAAAACAGGCAGCAGACCAGATTTGGACTATGGGCCACAGTTTGCTGACCTCTGATCTATAATCATACATTTAATTTATTGCATATTAATATTTAACACAAATCTATTGAGCAGCTTTATAGTCAGAGCATTCTCCTACCGCTAATGAGCGTTCGCATGAAAATAACAATATCTAGCATACATTGAACAACGAAGTTTCCAGGCATCTTGTAAGGCATTTGGTAGTATTTCTGAAATTACCACAGTGCTTTAAGATGTAGGAACTTATAAGGGTAAACTGAGTCTAAGAGAGACTAAGTAACCTGCCCAAGTTGGGTGGACAAAGATTAAATCCAGGTTGTTAAGCAATAAACACAATATCACTAGCATACAAAGAGGAATAGGATCTGCCACCTCTCTTAATGGGACCTACACTGTTTAAGAGGAAACAAGTATCAACAGAAGTGTCATAATCAGCCAAAAGCTAGAAATGCAAAATTATATTAAGCAAGGAGAATGAAATAAAATCATACTGAAATACCAGCTTGCTCATCCTAGCATCAATTCCTAGCTGGGTAAATTTGTATAGTCATCAAAAGGCACTGATAGTCCATTACATAAACTTTGAAATGTACTCTCTTACTTAAGATACTTTTTTATTACAGATCATCATCAGCTCTTTGCTTCTGTATGGAGATAATGAAAGATAGTATCCTTACATGGGAGGTTAACTCCCGAGTTCCCATGATATTCTTCTAAGGAAATAGCAGAGACTGAGACAGGCAGAATTTAGTTCCCAAACACATTCCTGAAAGAGAGACTCAAAAGTACCCAGCTGGGGAAGACTTCATTTTTGGTCCAAATATCATCACCAGGGACCATCCCATTTGGCAGAATGTCACTTGTTCTCAGAGAAATTGGACTCACAAGAAAGGCAAAAGAAACACAGATCCAAGACACCAAGGCAGAGAAAATACCTTAGGGTTCATTATCAGATTGAAATGTGATGTTCTACCCCTTATCTTTCCATATATGAGTGTGCATGTGTGATATGTGTACATATAAAACACATCAATCTTACATATAGCATATTAGATAAAACAATCTGATATGCTATTGTTTTATGGAGAGGAATGGTTAGGCATTGAAATATTTGTTGATGGGTATATAAGTAAACATTAAGAAAAATACTAATAGGTCATAGTGCATATGGACTGATGATTTTATTGAAAGGTAATTTGACATTGTCCATTTAATATAACTACTGCAACCACTGATATGGCCATCTGTTTCTCTTCTACAAATTCCTCCATGAATAAGGCTTACCATGAGTTGATAATTTATATCCATCTACATTTTGCTAATATTTAAAGTATTGAATAATTTGCAAGGTATAAACCAAAATATGATTTCCTTCTTCTTTATCTAGTACATTATTAACATTTTATTAGAAAATTTTCTATACATGCACATGTCACCGTTATCAAAATAGGTCATGAATTTATATATACTGGCTTAGAAACCTTATCATCCATGAACTAAATTCACTGAACAGATCACTATTGACCAAATCATTGGGAATTTCTGACAACTTTCTAACAATTTGTAAACCTTGTAAACTTAGAGCTGAGAATTTATTCTACCTAATGAAAACTTGTTGGTGGGCTAAAAAGATATTAAAACTATTTGCAGCTCATTTTTATTAGGAATGGTATAAACCAGGCAATTATTTTAATAGGTAGGCTATATATTTTCATACATTTTTGGGACTCTTTCTTAGAAAAAATGGAAATTTATTTATAATATAAAAGAAACTCAGGAACATATGAACCCTGAAGAAAATGGAGACATTCTAACACATTTATAAGGTCTATGAGTGTGAGTGACATTTCCTATATGTATATATAACATTCATTCAGTTATCATGCCATATGCCTTGGAAATCCACAGTCTAAGCCTTTATTGGGTATAATAACATGATCATATAGAATGATATTTTTTATGTTAATTTTCTGATTTCACATTAAAACTCCAAACTATTTTCAACAGTGAAGCTTCCGCTATCTATATAAGTATGCTATGTAGCAGAGTTTGGTTGTTTTCTGGACAGGAAGGATTGGACATTGAAATATTTGTTTGATAGGTATGTAAGTAAACATTAAGAAAAATATTGATAGGTAATAGTGCTTATGGACTGATGATTTTATCGAAAGGTAATTTGACATTGTCCATATAGTGTAACTACTGAGACCACTGATATGGTCATCTATTTTTCTAATACATCAGTAGATGGCTGACGACACCTGTCTCTTACAATTCCCACTCTCCAGAGGGATTAGGTGAAACCGTGAGATAACAATGGATTCTATGGACACCTTTAGTCTAATAATTTTCAAAATCTTCCTTCCATCTTTTTTCGTGCTCACCCATGCTGACGTGTGAAAGCTGGCTCTCACCTTTCATTTTGTGCTGATTAAACTGAAACCACCCTTAGAGAAAATTGATACACACACGCTAAGAGTGAAAATTCTCTTGTCATAGATATTTACAGCTAAAGTTGCTGTGTATATTTAGACTTCTACACACCACCGGTGTGTTTCATATTGGTTTCAGATATTTTGTTTTGCATTTTATGTTTTTTTTATTCCCTTTGTAGTATAACAGGTGATGCTGAGTAGCAAATTGCCCTACAGGATATGGGTGGATTTTTCTAGTCTCCAAAATTCAGAATGTTGTCAGGATTATAGACAACATACATACAGTTCACCTTCCTTGTATTTAGACAAACTAAAACTATGAAATCTATGTATACATGATATAAATATTCTTATTATTGCTGTAATTTTCCTCTTTTACTGCGCTGTAGCATTAGGTATTTTATGCAAGTGTGATATTATCTAGTTGTATTATTCAACCAGGTTACTTGGTAACTTACAGGGCCATTTATTAGATCAAAATATACAATAAATTTTTCTTTTTTTTTACATTGTTGTGTGACCTGCTGAAATTTTAACTCTCTTTAACATATATAAATACCAACTATAGTTTTTATTTTCACTTTTGTTGTATACAAGATTTCTGAGGTAGGGAACATCAATAGGATGTTATAATAATAGCATCAGGAATTTCCGGTTAATATATATTAGAACATCTATTTGCAAGAAGCATTTATTTGAGCTAATATAGCTTATCATGGATAGTTTTCAAGAACATCCATGGTTAATTCTTATAATATTCACATGTTAATACAGTTTGATATATTTTAAGGGCATTAATATGCTGCAGCATAAAACTGCTGAGGTACTGCAATCTTTATTTAAGCATTTTCCCCTTACATTGTTTTACATTGTGTATTTCTATTATCAAGTAATTCTTTTAAAATTAATGTCAATAATATCTTAATACTTATCAACTTCTCTCTAATCGCTATCATTAAGCTTCATGAAACCATTTTATTGATGAGTTGATTTATATTTACTAGTTGAATTTATTTTATGAGGCCAGAATAGATTATTGAGTTTCCATTTTGTTGCATATATTTGCAAATATAAACCTGCTATTGGATCATTATAAATTTTTTATAACATTCACTTTTTAAATCTTTAAACATCATTGTATAAACTAATATAAGTGATCAAGAAGATTCTGAACCAGATAATCAGGGAATAATAAAAATTATTAGTTATCAGTTGCTATTTCATTTTTTAAGTGAATGAATTATATTTTATATAATTTGTACTAGGACAACCATGTTTTTCTCTAACTCTTGCTTGCTATTCTGGTTGCAATATTATTATCTGCTTTATTTTCTCACCTCCAGGTCATGAAAGCTTACTTTTTTCTTAATAGAACTGTTGAAAGTAAAAATCAAAACCCCAAGTAACTGTCACTTAAACAAGAGGATTATTTTAAACTAAACAGTTACTTGTTATAATGCCATCATCTCGCTGAGATGAATGGCAGTTTTTGAAGACCTTAGATTCCTGCTAAGTTCTCACCATTAAGAGAGTGGTCTGACATCTTGACATGGGTATATTAAGTGCTGACCCCAATTTATTTTTTGGAAGGTTGGTTGTATAGTTTCTTTAGTGTTTGTCTGGCAAGCCTATAACTGTGGCCAGTTAATCTTTGGTTAATTCAAACATGTGATGAGATTTCTTTTTTTAATTGTTCACATGTAAGAAGAGATAAAGTTAGGTCAGTCTGAGCTTGACCCTTGCCGTTGCCACAGGGTTTGGTGGACTTCACACATAGGCAGGGAGGGTGAGACTGAAGTGTTATCTTGCCATTTCTATTCACTCATTTTCACTAGCCAACTCTCGTCAGTAGCTCAGAAGGCTAAAGAAGAAAGTCATATCCTAACTCACTTTTGCAAAGGACAGCATAGACTTGTCCTTGCAAACTCTGATATAGGCCGATGTGTGTTTGCTAAGACTAAATATCTGAAATTGGCGGAGCTTTCCCTACTTTCAGGTATAAAAATGGGTTGTACTTTATATGTACTGTTTAAAAGTTATATTTTAAAAATTAATATAGCTTGATATTTCAAATGATGAGAAGCTAGAACATGGAATAACAATTTCTAGAATTTTATACTCAGTAATTACTACTTGTCATGATTTATGTCCTTTGATTTTTGACACATTACAAATATGGTTTATGTTTGAAGTAGAGCTGCATTTATGAATAAACATCCTTTGTGTACTATGATTATCTTACCTATTGAATTGACATAATTAAGCAAACAAAATTATATACTTTTGAAAAAATATAGACCAAAATTAAAATAATCAAAACAATAACCTGTTCAGTAACTCTTGATTATCTCTCTCTGTGAATGGTTCTTCACTATTTTGGAAAAAAGCATGAAAGTTTTGAACTCTCTCACAAAAGGTGAAGAAATACACATGTGTGTCCACTAAACAATTTCGCAGAAAATATACGGGAACATTGTACTTTAAAAGTAGCTCTTTTGAAATCTATAACCAACCTCCCCTCTCAACCCCTGGTTACAAACTCCAGCTCCACTTTATTTATTTATTTATTTATTTATTTAAATCTTATTATTTTATTTTTACTTTAAAAGGTTTTTTAAATAGACTTTAATTTTTAGAGCAGTTTTAGGTTCATAGCAAAACTGCACTGAAAGTACAATTTCCGTACACTGGCTGCCCTCACATATGTGCAGCCTCCCCGGCAATCACCATCCCCCACCAGAGTGATGCATTTATTACCACTCCGTTAATACATCATTATCATCCAAAATCTGTAGTTTTCATTAGAGTTCTATCTTGGTGTTACACATTCTATGGGTTTGGACACATGTAAAATAGCATGTATCTACCTTTTCAGTATCGTACGGAGTATTTTCACTGCTCTAAGAATCTTCTGTGTTCTGCCTGTTCTTCCTTCCTTCTTCATTAACCCATGGAAACCACTGGTATTTTTACTGTCTCCATGGTTTTGCCTTTTCCAGAATGTCATATAGTTGGAATCATATAATGTGTAGATTTTTCGGATTGGCTTTCACTTAGTAATATGTATTTAATTTGCTTCCATGTCTTTTCATGGCTTGATGGCTTATTTCTTTTTGATGCTGAATAATATATCAGTTTTATGTACCTCATTTTATTTATCTGTTTATCAATCAAAAGACATCTTGGTTTCTTCTGAGTTTGGACAATTATGAATGAAGCTGCTATAAACATCTGTGTGCATTTCTAATAAAACTATAAGTTTTCAACTTCTTTGAGTAAATACCAAGGAGATCACTTGCTATGATATGGTAAGAGTGAGTTTATTTTTGTAATAAACTGCCAAACTGTACCATTTTCCACTCCCATCAGCAGTGAATGGGAGTTCTTGTTGCTCCTCATCCTGGCCAGAATTTAGTATTGTCAGTGTTCTGGATTTTATCCATTCTATTAATAATAAGTGTGAAATGTCCACTTTTAAAAATTATTTAAAATTCAAAAATTTAAAAAAATTATCTAAAGTGGCTAAACTTTCAAAATAAAGTATGATTTAACTAGTCCTTTCTGTGTACTTAGTCATTCAATCTTTTTAATTCTGCTCTTTAAAAGATCAAGACTGACCTTAGCAAATTGATATTTCAGTATATTTTTCTGATGCTATGTGTATATATATATATATATATACACACACATATATAATATATAGTATATACAGAACAGAAAAAATAAAAACAAACAAAATGCCATATTAACTTTTTTCAGTTATTAAAATTATAAGTGTATCTTTATTTCTATACCCTATGTCAATGAATATTGGTATGGCTGGACTGAAAGTATCTATGGTGATGTGTGGAATTTATGCCAAGAATTTAGTTTTGGACCAGTTTCCTCAGTAATTTCTCTGTATTAAATAATTGATGTACTGTGAAGAAGTAGGCCATTAATAAAGTCAAAGAAGCACACCAATTCCAGTAGATCTATGGGTACATAGAAACATAACAAATGTCTAGAAGCCTACTTTTTAGTCTCAGAGGCAGTAAAGACATTCAGAATTTTGAACAAAAAAGAGACTTTGGTATTTTCTCCAAGACTATGGTATTTTCTCCATATTAGATGACCAGAGACATTAGACAATTCAGTTATAATAAAATGAGATGAGTTTAAGGTAGATTGGAAACTGTCAGAGATGAGCTAGATTAGGTTGGGAAAAAATGATTTATTTGTGCTAACAAATAACATATTTCATTTATTTGGCTTAGTTTATATAAATTCAGGAAGGGAATAACTATGTTTTTGTCAAGGATGACATAATTTACAACTTTTATGTGTACACTACAGTTAATAAAAAGATATTTTAGTGTAACTTTTACCGGAATTTTTTTTTTTTTCAGAAATCTTCAGATACTGAAAGAATACTTTAGTTTGCATTATGGATCTGCTATTTTCTTATCTTAAAAGTTAAAATTATATTCTCATGCCCAGTAGATATGAAACATATTTACAAATGTGTTCATGTTAGGATCACACAGTAAATTTGCCTTTAAAATATATCTTAGGTGTTGTGATATGATTCTCTTCAAAGTCCCAGGGAACTCATAGGAGAAGTGTAGCAGTTATAAATAAGTTTTATCAGCTCTACAATCTCAAGATATTTTCATAAATTCCCCATACAATTAATCATTACATGGCCTTGTCCATTAGCCAATATGAAGATACCTAAATTATATTTAAGTATTTATTGCTTTGGAACAGGGGCTGGCTAGGTATATTTTACACTTTTTTATTTTGATCTTTTTTTCACTTCCAAGCCACAGTTATTTTATATTTCCGATTTTAAACTTAGTGAATATTTATGAAATCTCACATTAGAATTGGATTTTTATAGAGTAGTTCATTCCAGTGCTATATCTCTGGAATACACTCAATTTCTACATTTAAACTTTATATTTTGGGGAAGTAGATAAACTGGCAAATACAATTATTAGATGTAAATATATTAAAGTGAGTCTTTGAATCAAACTCAGGAACTTAGAGAAATTAGGAAAAGTCCAATATTTACATATGCTTTCCATTGGGGTAGGACACATATGAGATTTTTGATCTGTAAATTACTCTGAGTATCCCTTTGTAGTAATACAGAAGAATAAATTCTATGTGATAAAATATCTAAGACCAGTGTTTCCCAATTTTTGCTTTCTTTTCTATTATCATCCACCTAAGGAGGCTTTTTTCTTAGTCTTCCCTCCAACCATGGTATTTTAATACCATAGGTATACTATTATTTCACAGATATACTATATATATATCCATTTATCCTTTAGGAAGGCCACAAAGCCATTTTCATATCCAAGATTATTTCATCCCCTTGGGGGTGATACTGTCCCTATTGGGAAGGCCTGTTCTGGACTATCTCTTGGGAGATTTCTTTTTTTCAATTAATGCCTGCTTGATAGATTTATCATTTAGAGATCACTTCAGGTAAATTCTACAGGTAAAATAGAACCAAGCGCATGTCCTTGAGAAATTTATTATTTCTAAAGATGACACTGCTGCAATAAATAAAATAAAGTAGTGCAACTAAAAGTACAAAGATGGTTCAGACAAAATTGAAAAAATGGGAAACAGACAAGGATCATTTTTATATAGAAACTTAAAGCTTCTATCTAAAAATTGGTATAAATGTTAAGCAAAGTGTTTTATATTTAATATCTAAGCCTACGAAAATGTACAATAGTAAGTTTTTTTTTTGTTTGTTTTTTTTTTTTTTTTTTTTTTTGAGACAGAGTCTCACTTTGTTGCCTAGGCTAGAGTGAGTGCCGTGGCGTCAGCCTAGCTCACAGCAACCTCAGACTCCTGGGCTCAAGCGATCCTTCTGTCTCAGCCTCCCAAGTAGCTGGGACTACAGGCATGTGCCACCATGCCCGGCTAATTTTTTCTATATATATTAGTTGGCCAATTAGTTTCTTTCTATTTATAGTAGAGACAGGGTCTCGCTCTTGCTCAGGCTGGTTTTGAACTCCCGACCTCGAGCAATCCGCCCGCCTCGGCCTCCCAGAGAGCTAGGATTACAGGCGTGAGCCACCGCGCCCGGCCTCAATAGTAAGTTTTTCTTGAGTCTTAACCTGATTGGAAATTGCTTTGGGAGGAAATAATTATAGCTGCGAGTAGGCTTTGGATATGCACAAGTGTGTATGTGAAATAAAGACAGAAATTGGAGGAAAGAAAGAGAATGCAAAAAAGAAAGTAGCAATAGTAACTCCTAAATAAACTATCAGATTATTGGTTATAAGGGGCAAAAAATGTAAAATTTTAAAATATAATATCAGTAAAAACTAAGGAGGAGATAGGAAAATGCATTTTCAGTTATTTTAATAAGCATAAGTTTAAAATTAATTTGATTTAGAAATTCAATTGAAATTTTAGTCAGGGAAGTTTTGACTAATCCTTTCAAACCTGCTAAATTTTCATCAATATTCCATTTGATGTTTCTTAGTTTGCCTGGAGTGATGCAAATTCAAAAGCTGATTTTTACAGATTTATTTCATTTTTTACTTTGATCCCCTGCAAATGCATTTTGAAGTGACTTTATTACTTATGGTGCCAGCTTTGGCTTACCTATTATTGATTTGCAAAAACAAGGAGTTACATTATTTTAAAGAAGAATAAGTCACCCAAATACATGAGGACTTATATTTCTTCTAAAATTTAAGTTACCCATAGTATTAGGTAGACTAAGGAAATGAAATAATAATAATAACCACATTAATAGCATTTATTGAAGCCTTTCTCTTTTGAGTATTCAATATACATTATCTCAATTAAGTCTTGTAACAGACCTCTGAATGAGAACTGTTATTTTCCTTCCTTTAGAAATGAGAAGACTAAGTCACAGAGACTTTAATTGGCCTGGCTAAAGACACAGCTAATACATAGTGGAGGAGACAAGAATTGATTCCATTCCCTCTGGCTTTTGTGAACACGTGCTTAACCAGTATATCAGAGTTCTGATCTGTATAATAAAAAAACAACTAAGTTTTTCCTCTAAAAAGTAATTTTTGAAAGAATGATGTTTTTGAAATAAAAATCTGATGTCACTTTTCTGTTTGCAATATTTTAGGATCTACCATTGCTGACAGGATAAATCTAAGCTCCTGAAAATAACATACAAGGCCTTTAGGGTTCTAATCCTTCCTATTTCTTTAGCTATACATCCTCCTGCTCAAATACTCCTTTGCCCACCACTTGTAGGTATCAGTCTAGAAACACTGAGCTATTTTCAGTGGCTTGAACATATCATGCTTTTTCTTATATTTTCACTGCCTGGAATATCTTTTTTTCCCCACATATGATCTTCCTAAATGTTTCTGATCAGTTTCAAAACTAGTTCACCTCCACTCTTAAATCTTCCCTGAACAAGCCCTGACTCAGGTGTAGTTAATCTCTTCCTCTAATGCCATTTATATGTATTTCTAATGAATTATGCTATCACTAGATATTATTACCCCAAAACATGCATACTTCATGAGTCTTCTTAAGACTGGTTTAACACAATGCTTTCTTTATATCTTCAGCATCTATAATACTTCCTGAGCACATTGTATGAACTCAATAAAGTTTATTGTGCTGAATAACAATTTTGATAATGTTTATGATACCTTAAAAAACAAAAAACACTCAAATTTTAATGTATTATTTTTTGCTCTAATTGCTATTGTTTTCTCTTAATGAGAACAGATGAGTTTTCAAAGCATTTGACATAAAAGTATTTAATAATAGAAATTTTTGAAATAAAAAAAACTCCATCTCACCTTTTCCCACTCTCTGCCAAATACAACTTATCAATTGTCTTATATTTGAATGTCCTCCTCTCCATTACAAATATCAAAATCTTTTAATTTCTCACTATATAAATCTTAATGAGTATATTTGATTTGGTGATATCACATTCCTTGGCAGTCATTCTATATTTTAAATAAAGATATCTCTGCAGGGGCCAACCACTCTCAGCCTCACACAGGTAATATTCTGAGGGAGGCCCTGCAGAAGGGAACAAGGTTGACGTTTATGAGCACGTTTGTTGTGCCAGACACAGTGCTAGGAGATTTCCATATGGGAGATAATGAAGCACCAGGAGTAAGGCACAACTTTTGGCTCAGACAGCCTAAATCCCAGTTCCATTATTTCCTGGCAGCGTGATCTTAGACAAGTTACTTATTCCCCCTATGCTTCTGTTTTCGCACTTCTAAAATAAGGATGTGGTAGCACTTTGACAAAGTCTTTCATAATAAAGAGACAGTATGCATTAGTGACTGCGATTATTATCATCATTATCATTACCACTACTAATACAGGTTACTTTCTCTCATCCTCTTAACAACACTGTGAAGTTAGTTGGAAATAGAGTTTTACACTGGATTATAAACAGCGTCAGGGCAGAAAATATTTTTCACTTGTCTTTCTCTCTCTCTCTCATATATATCAAATATATATCATATATATCACATATATATCTTTATGTCTGCTAGGGCCAATATGTAGCCCTTAGCAGGTGCTTATAAAGTTTGGAAGCCTCCAGGACCACCCTCATGTTCAACAATTCACTAGAAGGATTGGCAGAACTCACTGAACTCTGTGATTCTTATGGTTATGGGTTATTATAGTCAATGAATACAGATTAAAACCAACCAAGGGAAGTGGTACATTGACAGAGTCCAGGACAGTTCCCAGTGCAAAGCCTCCATTTGTCCTCTCCCAGTGGATTGTGGACAATGCTAACTCCTAGTAATTATGTGTACCAACATGCGTGGAGTATTGCCAACCAGGGAAGCTCATCCAAGCCTTGTGTCCAGAGATTTTACTGCAGCCTGGTCACATAGACAGGATTGACTGCCTGTGTAGCTGGCCTTAGTTTCCAGCCCCTTTGGAGGTTAAACTGATTAAATGTGGCCCAAAGCCCCCACCATGAGTCACATTGCTAGCATAGACTATCCAGGGTGGTCAAAAGCCCCCAAATGAATAAATAAACTCTTCAGGCAAGACATTCCAAGACTTAGAGATTACCTACTAGGACCTAGAGAAAAGGTCAGACCTCTAATTGAGTAAGGTTAATATTTTACTACATAGTGCTCAAAAATATTTTTGAATTAATGAATTAGATATTATTGGTAAGTAAGCAGAAAGAAAAAGAGAGATAGTTATATCCTGCCCAGGCTTAATACTTTATTAAGGCTACATTGATCTTGATATTAGGAGAGATTATAAAGGGAGTAGGACAGGGCAGTGAATCCAAGAGTTCCTATTTGTAAGTTGTGTTTATATTACTATTTATATGGTAGATAAAGGACTTTTGTACTAATGAATTAAGATAGAATATTTCTTACAAATTGATAGGGTATTTTTACTGTTGCTGTTGTTTTGGGTCTTTTTGTTTGTTTGGTATTTATTTACTCATATATTTATTTATACCATTCCTGGTTTGTGTTTCATTCCCATAGTAATCACTAGGCTGATAAATCTAAAATATAAGGAATAAAAACACGAATCATACCTGGGACCTAGTCTTCCTTATCTTTTCAGGATTCAAGAAAACTGACTAGAACAGAATTAGAATTATGCATTCTGACTAACTAGACCCTAATTTTTCCAGGTGGAGGCAAAGTAAGATTCTGTAAGCCACTCCTAAAAGCTAAATCTACCCTGTCAAGGAAGATAGGTCATAGGAATCTCTATTTTTACCCATTTACTCATTTTTTTTTCCAAAACAGCATCAGAGAGAAGAAATTGGGAATGATGGAATCATAATCTCTTTCATGAGCCCCCAATATTTATTTTGAGAAATACAACAAATGTATCCTGGTTAATGTAAGTTGATAAGCAAGCAGAGGAAGGTCAGCAAATATTGGTTTGGTTTGAGAGCTGTTAGAACAATGAGAAATATGGTCTAGTTCAGTTAATGTATAATTTGTTCTACCTGCTTCTAATGAATACAGCTGTGTGTCACTTAACAACAGACATGCATTAGGTAATTTGGTTATTGTCCGAACATCATAGAGTTCTTATACAAAGCTAGATTGTATAGCCTCCTATACATCTAGTGTTCTTAGGCTACAAACCTATATAGAATTACTGTACTGAATACTGTAGATAATTGTACCACAATGGTACTTGTGTATTTAAATAAATCTAAGCATAGAAAATGTACAATAAAAATACTATAATATAATCTTATGGGACTGCCATCCTGTGTATGGTATGCCATTGACTAACATATTATATGGTGCATGACTATATATATAAATAGTTTCAAAACTGTGTCAATTATGATTATTCCACTATTATTTTCATTTTTACCTTGTTCCTTCTTTAATAACAAACGGATTAAGATCAGAGTTATAATAGGTTGAAAACAGCAACAGCAATAATAACACTAGGTAACAAATGTAGAGATTTTATGCCCTAGTTGCTTGCTGGAACATTTACATCCTGTTAGATTGGCATAACAAACGTGATGGATATATATTACTACATCCATTATATCATACAACTTAAGAAAACTAAACGCAAAGATAGCAATTATATTCTGTCAAGTCATGTAGGCATTAAATGGTAAATCTGGGGTGCAAATGCCAGGCAGTTCTTGTCAGTATTTCATTTTTTTTTTCCCAATTACCTTTGTAGCCTTACAGAGAGAGATTGCAAGCTGTTATTCCTATAAAAAAAGAAACATGTTCTGGTCTAGAGTTACCACAGGGTGGTGTTGGGGGCAAGTGGTGTACATTTCTAAGCTACTTTCAAGGCAGCCCTATACCTGCCTGTAGTTTCCCCAGAAGTGTAGCTAGGTATGTGACCTGCAATTGTCAGAGAGATTGTTTGGCTGAATTTATCAAGGGCCTGATTCCAGGGCCTCAAGCACGGGGGAGGTGCCTGTAGTGTTAGCTATGTAATTTTGTTCACAGCTCCCTTCAATCTATGCCTGCCTCCCCACTGGGCCAATTTATACTGCAGTGTAAAGTAATGAACAGTTACAGTGTCCCTGGGGAAAATCAGCAAGTTTTACTCAGTATTGCATTACAGACAATTGTTATGTATACTTCCCCATTAGTCAGGTTGAGCAGACATAAATGAAATCTGCAGTTATTTCCCAAATCTCATTAAGACATCACTTTACCCTTATTTCCACCGAATCTTTTACTAGGTGGCTAAGAGGTAAGCAGATAGATTGATTTCAGTTTCCTGTCTTTGTAATTCTTTTCCCAGAATCTGGCAGAGGGATTAATAGGATTAAAGCTAGTTTTGAAAGAATTGGCAGAAGAATAGAACTAGGGGGGAGAGAAAGAAAGGATGATTAATAATTTAGATAATTAGATCCTAAATAATCAACGTGTTTTACAACCCTTCTCAACAGTTTGATTCCAATAATAGGCCAGTAGATCTGGAAGAATTACATGGTCTGTTGCCCAGCCAGCTCCCTCGGGCTTCCTCAGCACCTTCCCCCTCAAATCGTAGCTCGCTCTCCCAACTTCCCATGATCATAAGATTTCAGGGAAAGTAAAGTGAAGTTACCAATTCTGAGGTAAAGTTTAGAGGCTCCTGCTTTTCTCATTGGATTACATTAGTTTTAATTATTAATAAAATTATTGTTTGTAAGTAAAGAATCCCTCTTGCATTACCTAGAGTAAAAAGCAGAGAAAATATAGCAATCTGAAGGTTTTTTATGAAGTCCAAGGACAGGGATGGAGTCAGGCTCCTGAGGGATTAGAATCAAAGACTAGAAAGTTCTAAAGCAGGAAATTATTTACTTCACTCTCCCTGTCTCCTTGTCTCCCTCTCTCTCTCCCCCCACCCTCTGTGTTTTCCTCTTCCTCTTCTTCTTCTTCCTCTCCTTCTTCCTTTGTCTCTTCAAGACCAGAATGTTTCTAGATCCTTCTTCTCTTTGTACAACCACCTCACTGATTTCTCCTGTGCAGTGCACAGTTTTCACTGTTTTGTTTGCTTTGCTCATTGGCAGTTCTAATTTTTTCACGTCATTAATTCTAGAAAATTTTTATGCCCAAATGTAAATCCTTGGAAAGGAGAACTTATTTGGCCCCTTGGTTTAGCTAATATGTATGAATAGCACAGATTTGGCTCTGAGAGTCTTACTGCAAGCTATGGGATGGCAGGGCAACAACTAGTGATTAATTGTGTATACATTTATTTCTCAAACCATGAATATCTTTGAGGTCAATAATCATATCTTATTTCTCATTATTTCACCCAGAAGCTGACATAATACCTTGAATTGGAAGACACAGCTGTTTAATTGAATGTTTTTAAGTAATGATAGTATTTGGAAAGAAATGAAAGACATGGTCACTGCCTTTAGAAAGCATGTAAAATTAGAGGTCCCCAAAGAGATATTTCCCAGCATTTACCAGGCAATAGGAAAGCACATGTGTATTTCTACAGTGCAGGCAACAGCCTTCAGTGTTACTGACAACTGGCCAAAAAATTGGTGGCAGCACATAAATTGGTTCAGGAAATGCATAGTTTGTGTATTAATACCACATTTCATCAGTACCATAAAAGCATTATGTCTTTGCAATAATCATTTTGATACCCAAAATAGTCTACATTACTCCAGTTTATAATTTCATTTTAAAAAATCTTTATTGGAAGTTTATTCTATTTAACAAAAATCTAAGTTATCAAATATTTTATTTTAAATAATTACATATTTATTTTTTAGAACTAAAATTGTGCATTAAGTGTCACCAAGAGCTATTTTGCTGAAGGTTATTAATCACATGACACCGAGTCACCATTAGGTTGTAGTTGCTATTCATTTAGGGAACCGTTGGATAAATTATGTGGCTTTGGAAATTTATTTACATCCTGATGGTACATGGTGTGCATTCTCCTCTATGCAGTCTCACTTAATTCATGTAGCAATTAGTTTTATTGATGAGGGAGACTGTGCTCATAGGTGTTGGGTAACTTTGCCAAGATCATACAGCTTCTAAGTGATAGTGTTAATCTTTTGTATGCTTGTAACTAAGAAGAAGGAATTATTCATTTGTTGCACAATTATTCAGGATAAGGACTTGAGCCAGTTATGAAACCCTTGATTATATCTAATTTACTAAAACTAGCCTTCAGATTTTCAAAAGAAGATATGTTGAAGCAAAAGAGAATTTCACTTACATAAGACAAATTGATGGATAGATACCTATTCAAGAGTACGCTGTAACTAAGAGAAATCATCAGATTTGTTTTCATAATAAATGCTCTAGAAACAGTGAAGTGATAACTTAAAATTCCAAGATTGCTATATCACTGAGGGAAAGGGACTGTGGAAAATAATGAAGGAAGTAGGAAATATGACCAATTTAAAAATATCCCCCATTTCATATGATTTATTAAATAGGGCATGATTTGTGGATCAATTAATCAAACCCATGGTAACAAAATCTGTATGTAACATTCAAGAATGTCACCATCAAGGCCTGTCTCCCTTGCCAAAGCATATGCTTATAGAAAACTTGCATCTCTTTTACAACATGTGACATATCTTCAAATAGTTTTAGTTTTCTAATTGTAACTATGAAACTAAAGAACATGAAATCATACAGCTAATCAGGAAATAAACTAGTGATGTAAATAATAAAAAAAATATATTTAAATAAGTAGAGTTTAACATTTGTCTAAATTCTTAATCCCAGAGCATTCTAAAAAAAAAAAAATCATCAATTCATGAACTGCTTAGTAAGATAAAGCATAAGTAGAAAGGGTTACTGAATGCAATAATATGGATTATGCTTTCTTTTAAAATCTCAACGTATACTACTATTAAAAACACAGAAATAAATAAAAAATAGGAAACTGATTTTACCAGTTTATATTTCACATACTTCTCCTTTCCTTTTGTATTTTTCTTTGAAATCAAAGGGAAACCAATGTAAAAATACAAATCAGAATCCTAACGGAAATGGATCAAATTTATTAACCTCATGATGAGATGGATCATAAGAAATGTGTATTCATACATAGCTTCTGGTTTTTGGTTCTGGCAAAAACAAAAAAGGCCACATCAATTATTATTTCTTCTTTCAGTACAGTTTTTTTTTTACTAGTGATCATATACATTCTCTGTAATACTTTATCACTATGAATCATTGTATCAAAGATCTTTAGGTCTAAATATTTTATAATGCTTATGTGAGCATAAATATAGAAAAATAAACTTCTATTGACTGTGCATGTCACACTGTAGACCAAAAACCTGTTGAGAATGCTAAGGGCTGAGCATCGGCAGTCCAGTGTAGGAGCATTGATGAGCTGGTGTGTGGCTCACAGTGGAATAACCAAAGTCCTAAAGCTCCAAGA
Source organism: Microcebus murinus (assembly GCF_040939455.1). Lineage (NCBI taxonomy): Eukaryota > Metazoa > Chordata > Mammalia > Primates > Cheirogaleidae > Microcebus > Microcebus murinus. The sequence goes on along the minus strand of NC_134115.1, from coordinate 38,286,342 downwards.
CAGTTCTGCTACTTAGAATCCAGAAGATACCATTGTGATAATCACTATGTTGTCTGCAGGTCCTGCCTACTCCCTCCACCAAAGGCCTTAGGAATCTGCTCCATTCTTTCTATTCCTGCAAATGTTTATACTTTCCAAATGACACATGTTCTCTCACATATTCAGGCTTTGTCCATATTCTTCCTTCCACCTGAATGGCCCTCTCTTCAATCTCTCTCTTTTTTTTTTTCAGTGAGCTCCTGAGCTCATTCATAAAGGCTCAAATAAGACATCACGTCCTGGCGGAATTCAGAGCTCCGCTCCCTGGGTACCATAACGTACTCTCTCTAACTCCATGAGGGCATTTTCATACTGTTTTATGTTGTAGCTATTTTCCTTCAGTGTATTCTTTGAAGAAAGAATTTTTATTATTCATCTTTATGTTTATTGAACCATGAAAAAAGGCAGAGATGAAAAATTCTGAATAAATAGTTGTGAAATTAAATGATAAATGGAATATAACTGGGTGCATGTCATGTAGTAGAGTTTTGTTGCTCTAATTGGTCTATTTCAGAGTGGGAATGACTCCCTTTGATGCTCAGTGATGGGGAGTTCTTATTTATCAAGGAGATCTGAAATGGCTCATATTTAATCATCTTGGTTTACAAAAACACTGTTTTGTATGATTCAGTATAATACCACCTAACCGTAGAATAAACCCAATCCTTATATAGCTAATGACTAAACAGATACTGTGGATACAGATTTTATTCATGATTAAGTCTTTATTATATTCTAGAAAATGCACTAAGCTCTGAGGATACAACTATGGCCAAATACTTGTAGTCCCATGTCTCATGGGATTTACATTCCAGAAGAGGAGAAAAATGATAGACACATACTCAGATAAATAATTTAAATAAATCAGTGAAGAATTGCTATGAAGAAGAAGCAGAAAGAAAAAAAAATAGTAGGGAAGAGAAAAGGGACAATAGAGTTTAAGGAAAGCTTCACCAACAGGTGGCCTTTTGAGCAGAGACCTGCATGTTTGGTGATGACCTGGAGGAAAAGCTCTCTTGACAGAGGATGCAGCAGGTGTAAAATCCTAAGATGTCGGTGTGTAGCAGTGAAAAATGTCAGGGAACTAGGCAGGAGTGAGATCATGGTCAGGATTTTATATACTTGCCTAAGACGAGGGGAGACATTGAAATTGTGCTCACAAGAGTTAAATGATCTGATTTATGTTAGAAAGACTACTCTGGCTTCTGAGTGGTGACACAAGTTTCTAGGGAAACCCACTAGAAGCAGAGATCCAAGTAATTAATAATGTTGACTTGGATGAGGGTTGTAGCAAGGAAAGGTTTGAGAAATGGTCAGATTCAAGATATATTTTAAAAGAATTGCTGACAAGGATTTACTATTGACTGTACAAGCATTCATACCCGTCTTAGCTGTAAGAAAAAGAAGTAGCGCCTGACAGACAGGAACTGTCCTGGTGCTGTCAACTACTCCTTTGTGATACTTGGAAGTTTTCTTAACCCTTAAGGCTGGCCCATGATGTCTTCCAGTTAAGCATAAACAATGTAACAGAAAAACATCACATTAGGCCATTCGATGACTGTCATGGATCGAGACAAAATCAGATCTGAATGCAGGTAAAAATACGGATATTGTCCAGACCACAGAATGATCAAAGATCCCCCTGTCCTTACATGTTGCTCTTTTGCGATCACAGCTTTAGCCTTAGTTTGTGCCTGCTGCCTTCCAGATAAGAATTATTGAGATGCCCAATAATAGAATTATCCCTGATTTCTGACTGCATCCAATCCAGAGAAAAGACTTACTTTCTCAAATCCTTCCCCAAATAATTTAGCACAAGCCCAATACTATAATAAATTCTTTCTAACAGCCTCTGGCTGAGACACTGCACCATTCGTTATGGTGAATATTTGCCTTCATTGCAAAATCCACAAACCAAACTTTGCCAACTATATTATTTCCAGTGATCTTTGGCTGGGGATCTTGACAGCTGTTGATAAGTAGACCAACAATTTTATAACACCTTGTTTAATTTGTCTATTTTTAAACCTAAAACCTTTAGCAAGATCTATGTTAAATGTCTTAGCAAAATAATTAATTTTAGGTTCAAGTCTAGAACCTGCAGACATTTATGATGTGAATAAATCAGATGAAAGCCAGTCTGGGGACTTAGTCTACTCCAAGGAATGTTCTATATTCCTAAAAGTGTTTAGCCACACAGAGAGCCCCTTTCTTTTATATGTTTCCCTACTCTGCAGAGAAAATTCTGTTCTCATTTCAGAGGTCATAGCCAAAAAGTGAAAATTACATAATTATCCTTCTTCTAAGAAATTTCTTTAAGCTTCACAGTCAAACACTCTTTGAGAATACCTTAGGTTTCACCTACAGTCATATGTGTATGTTTTAGAAGATGCCTATTGCTATAGCAAACTCTTGGGCAAAGACAAGCTTCCTTTTTAACAATTTTCTATAACAGGTGCTCTTCAACTGCTTTTATACACCTAGGTAACCAGAATCCTCACAGGTTAGTGTCATTCCAGAGAAGGAAAGATGAGCCTGTCTAGATAAGCCTAACTTGGATTCCAAATATGCCTATGGTATATTGATTATAATGAAGTGGAGGCAATGTGATGAAAATGAAGGGTGTGACAGAGTTTAAGACCACATGCTATGATTTGGGGTATAAGTCCAAATTTAACCATTTTGAATATTCTTTTCCTTATCTGTAATGCAGAGACAAATAAAATACATAGCATATTAAATAATATACATATATGAAATTATATTTGGGCTATACTGTATTTGAGTCCTTTATAGGTAGAACTATATTTATTTAACATATTTGCTAGGAATGGGTAATTTATCTAAAATGTAATTGTGAGCCACATAAAGTCATCTAAAGGAAAAAGAGAAAATGAACTGAGGCTCATTAAATATTAGCTCTGAATTGACTATAAGAGGATCTACAGATCCTCTTAGTTAATACCAGATTGTTAGGTCAAAAACAGCCTTTGTCAGCAATGGTAAGCTCCACTTGTTTTCTTTGCCCAAAAAGAAACTTTGTTCTCAAAGTCAAATGAGATAATAAAAAGAAAGAATCTGGAAGAGACAACTGCCAAAAAATCTAAAATTTCATGAGGACACTTAAAAACTAACATGAATGCATGCTATTGCAAAGTTCTTTATGGTGTATTGATTATAATGGTGTAGAGGTGAAGACAACTAGTGTGATATGGAGAGTCAAGGGTGTGGAGTTAGAACAGAGTTTAAAGCTGTGTGCTATGATTTTGGTTGTATGTCTTTCAACTATCTGAGTGTTGATTTCTTTGTACTACAGAGATATTAACAAAATTAAATGCAGCATACAACATAACATAAATTAAATATTTTTCTATTATAAACACTATGTAATTGTTTATAGAAGAGTTCTTGGCTTTGTGAAAAAGGAAACGGGGTGATGCCAGATTGCTGTGCGTGGATTTGGCCAGTGCAGATGTTTAGCTTGAACAGATATCAGTTGAATCAGATGTCTTGAAAAATTGTTTATAATGTTATATTAAAATAGTATTCTGATAAGAAATCATCTAATTTCCAAAATGCAAAAATCTGTTCCTAAGGAGTAATTCTTACACTGGCAGAATTTCACTGTGTCAATAACATTTAAACGAGTCACTGTTATTTGTAAGCCTTTCATTGTGATAGCAGAAAATTATATGTGAAAAACATGATTATATGGTTATCACTCTGTTTAATAGGGTTTGCAGCCTCTCCGTACACATAACAGCTGCCGAAGCAAGCCCTCAATTAATTTTACATAACAGGAGCAATTTTATACAATTACTTGAAAATCTTTGGCCATGTTCCATTTCTCTGACATAAACATATGGGCCAAAATCACAAGAAATTATTACTCCAATGGGATCTCTTATAATAATAGTTATATTGAAGCTAATATTTTTCCAGATTAAATCTTTCAACTTCTATACAATCTCATTTGATGTTTAGAAGTTTTTTTTTTCATATGGATAATGCTTATTATTAGTATTAGAGCTAACATTTACTGAGTACTTACTAAATTCTAGGCCCTCTGTTTATAATGTCAAATTCCCTTCCTCCTCTAATATTCCTTTAATACTTATCCCTAAAGAATAAGTTCCAATGTTATTTTATCTTTTAGAGAGAAAGAAACTAACTTAGCAAGGCTAAGTATGAATGACTTGACCAAAGTTACAGTGACCAATAAGCAGAATAGGCAGGACTCAAACCCAGTTTGGTTGGTGTCTAAAGCCAGTTTTCTTAACACAAAGCCTCTAGTTTCTTTTTGTCACTATAGCATGTTATTTGTCAAAGCTAATTTAATAGAAGATTTGTATTCTAACTATAATTATAAATTACTTCAAAATGCATGCATTTATTAGCAGTGGTAATTAGTAAAATCGTTTAGGCACAATCAGCTTTATTTATTTATTTTTTGCTAATTATCCATTTAGACATTCATTCCACAAGTATTCATTAAGCACCTACTATACTCAAGCCTCTGCTTGAGTTGACGTATTTAGCCATTCCTCCTGCCAAGAAATGCAGACGTGTATTCCCTGGTCAGGAAGCATATTTCTTTTTAATCATTTTATCTCAAGATGTACTTCCTTCCCATTTGAGAAAAGAATAATTATAGTCGAGTCCAGATTCTATATATAACTGATGTCTTTTAATCACACTTCTCTCTGTTATCTTCTTATTCCCTTACCTTACAAATACCCATATTATAGCATTTATTATAATGCATTATAATTCTTACTTATGTACCCATTTTCCCTTTTGATTCAAGTCTTTGAGAAGAGAAATGATATTTATGATTTTTTTCATTCTGTAGATTATAATCCGATGCTTAATGAGTTGTGTTGTCTGAATGAGTGTATAAATTAGTAAAGTTCCCAGCGTACTCCAGAGAATTTAAGATCAATGCTTGAAAAAATTCTAAGAAGAAGACAAAATCCCATTTTTGCTGTGTTCACTGAGTATCAGTAATGACTAGCTCAGCTGGAAATGACAGAAATGGCCTCAAATGTGTAAGCTATCATACAATGTGAGTCCCTTTAAGGCTTCTACCTGTCATGTACCAGATTCTCAGGGTGAATTGTACAATGGCACAAAGCATGGTTTAAATAATAACTGGGGAAATTTGCTATTCAGAGGTCAGCAAAAGGAGAAGGCCTGGGGAAGCTAATCTTCAACATCATTACCCTGGGGCGGAGAGATAAGATCAGGTCTCTTCCCAGAACACCTACTTTTACTCTGTGTCCTGCCAGCCCTATAAACCTCACAGTGGGAAGTAAATAAAGACAAGAAGGCCAAGACCTCTTGGTCTGCCTGAATCCTGGCTTGTACAGTGTCCCAGTAAAGCCTGTTCCTTAACCTTCACTTACCCATAGTGCCCAACTGGTAAACTACAAGACACCAACCTGCCAAGAAAAAAGTTGTGACTCATGTCACTGCAAAGACCTTAGGCATTATTGGAGACTTTATTCAAAGAGCTAGAGGACTGTGTTTGTTAATTTCCTGTTGTTGCTGTAAAAAATTAGTACAAACTTAATGGCTTAAATGTATCATCTTTCTTTTCTTGAGGTCAGGAGTCCGAAATGGGTGTCACTGGGCTAAAATCAAGGTGTGGGCAAGGCTAAGTTCCTTTCTGGAGACTCTTGGGAATAATTCATTTTTATTTTTTCTTTTTCTATTAATAGCTTCTGAAAGCCACCCCCATTCCTCAGCTCGGTGTCCCCTTTCAGCTTCACACAAATAATGACTTATGGAGTCTTTCCCATAATGTGTTACTGTGACATTGACTGACTCTCCTGCCTCCCTCTTCTGTCTTTTAATGACCTTTGAGATTATATTGGGGCAAACAGCATAATCTTGTGATTATGGTCAACTGATTAGCAGCCGTAATTCTATCTGCACCTTAATTCCCATCTAGACCTAACATGTTCACAACTTCCAGGGATTAGAGTGTCTTTAGGGATCCATTATTTTTTGTATTACAATGTTGTCTGTCTTCCCTCTTCTTCTTCTTCTTTTTTTTTTTTTTTTTTTTTTTTTTTTTTGTCTCTCTTTTCTTGTATTAGGACTTTATTCTGAAATACTACAAGGCAGCAAAAAGGCTGCTAGCAACTGATGGGCCACAGCTTCCTAGATTCAGATTCAAGCAGGAAGGGAAAATTTCCCTTCCTTTCAATATTATGAACTTCATTCCTGGACCTATGATTTTCTGATTTATTTCATGTGCACAGGCCTTGTGGGCAAAAAATGCAATGCTTTTTATTTCCAGACCTAAGTCACACCCTCAACCCTATATGACATAGATTGATGATAAAGGAGGAGGTGAACACAAGAAAAAGAGGTTTCTTCAGGACACTCGTTAAGCTAAAATATAAGGGAACCAGGAGATGAAAATATCCACTGCATAGCAACGTGGAAAGGAGGGAGAATTCCTATTTCTATAGAAAAATATGTCCCTTTGGGCTATATAAGGTCTCTCTACGTGTCTGGGTAGGTGGTTCTTCCACCCACTGTAAGTTGAAAATATAAACTCACTATAAACCTCGGATCTGATCATATCTTTACATATTTTATCATATCCAATATGTTTTGAATTCTGGATAATAAAAATCACTTGCTAAATAAAAACTGAATTTCATGGTTTAGGTTTTTAAATTTAAAAAATTAGGTCAGTGTACTTTTAGTTTTTTTTTAAAGAAAAATGAAAAAAAAAACATTCCAAAAATATAGAATTATGCCAACTTAGAGAGGTAAATAATTATATAAAAGATATTATCTTAATAAACAGAGTATGTGATCTTTTTTCCAGTATTATTTCATGTGTAAAACTTTAATTATCTGTTACAATCATAAGATAATGTAGTCCTACACTTTAAAGAAAACAACTGTTTACAGTATTGAATACCTATCCATCCTCACAAAAGAATCTCATAATGTTCATTTCTTTTGTAATAATCATCTATATGTCAGGCATTAAGCTGAACACTTCTATATTTGTAATTTGCCGTTTACGATAAACCATCAGTATTACCTATATTTTATAAGCAAATTAACTGAAGCTGAGAGAGATTGATTTGCTCAAGATCACATAGCATTTAAGTGGAAACCAGTTCACCAACAAAAAGCCCTATATATTCCACTACAATGATATCCCTTTATTTTTGGGAAACAGTGAATGCAAACTTAGACTTTATATTTTTCTAACTTATTTACATTACCAGTCACTGAAATGTATCCTCTTTTTTCCCACTCTCTCAGCATATAGATATATTTTTGCTGAATCAGTCAATGAGATATGTTTCTATCATTCATAGATTTGAGCACCCGACTGTGAAGAACATGTGCTAAAAGCTACAGGAAAAAATAACCATTAATTAGACTCTAATTCTTCTTAAGGAGCTAAAGTTTAGTGGAAGACATAAGATACACACACAGACCACATATATAACCAGAACATGAAAATGTGTATAATGTTTTCCCAGTGAGAGACACAGAGAACTTTAAAATTAAAAAGGGAATGAGCCTTCTTTTGCCTGGAGTAATAAGCTTTTTGAAGAAAGTGGTATTTGTGGTTAGTTTTGAAAGATACCTAATATTATAATGTGTAGAAATGTGAGAAGTGACTATGGTAGGTTGAATATTAGCCCACAAGATTAAAAATGCTGAGTGATACCAACGGAGGAAGGAGAAATTACACTGTGAGCCATTTGTATTATAAACAGAGAGAGGAGAAGTCAGGGAAGCTCATCTTTGAGGCTAAGACTGATGTTAGAACCCCAGTGAGAGCCTGCATTTAGGATATAGAATGAGAGCTTAAGTTATGATTTAGGAAGCAACAACAGCAATTTAACACTTCATTTAAAATAAGACTATCCTTTGGAATTTATTTTAATTCAGTTTTATCTCTTTAAGAGAAAGAAGCAGGTTTTTTTTCCTGACAAATTTAGAGACTATTTATTCATTTTTTTATAGTTTATAAATTTGCATCATGTATGCTTATAGGATTTTTGCTTTTAAATATAACTTTGGCAAACTTACTTATTTTTTGTACTATTTCTTAGCTAATTCTTCTTTTTTCAATTCTCAATTTTTTTTTCCAGCAAATTGTGCGATACTTTATTCCATTGACTAAGATTGACGCCATCATTTCTACCTTTTTAATTTCATAGATATGTAAAGTTCTTGGTATTTTCCTTCCAGTTGTATTTGAGAATATTTTTGGAAGACCTGATTTTACTCAAAATATGTGTCTTGATTTTATTAGCATTTTATATGTATCTTTATTTGTCACATAGAATGAGAAAGATATAAGAAATCCTAGGAAATCATCCATCTGGGATAATGGTAGTGAATGACGTCTATCCTCTTTAATGAAAGTTTTGAAATGATTCTTTAAAATCTCCTTGGCAGACAAACTCGTGGTCTCTTTTGCTTATACTATAATTATTATTTGTTGATATTCTCATTGACATTTGATAATTTAAGAATACTCTTCTAGTACCATCCTTTCTATTATGTTAACTTCTTAATTAGAGCCAGCCATTTGAATGGCTATGGATCGTTTGAAGTCTGTAGGATGACTATTACCCAAAAATCTCATTACTAAATATTTTATCTTATCATTTGGGATGAATTGTGACTTATAACTGGTGCAGATGAAGCACACTCAATGCTGTAACTCTATAAATATGGTGCTTTGATAATCTGCTAATATGTCATCCATTTTCGACATGTGACTATGAAAGAACAGTGAGTAAAAATCAGATCCGCTGAAGATGTCAACTAAATTTGTGTCTCAAAAACTTAGAGCTTCCCAGTTGAAGTGAAGTATGAGCCTTATCAATCATATTATTTACGTGACATTTATTGTGGCCACGAACTATAGGGGAAAGGAAGCTTGAGCCATATAGTCACATCCCTGGAAATTTGTTATAACTGAGACAAGAAAATTAAGGTATGAGCATATGAACGTTAATTAATAAAATTAAAAATTTAATGAAAAATAATCTCTGTCACCTAAAATTGCTTAGTTATAAAGGCATACATGGGATCCTTGATGTTTAACTAATGTTTTGAAAAAGGCAATAATGGACATTTTAGCTGATAAGAATGTTCTTAATAATAACCAAAGGATATTTAAATTGAGGATAATGCCTGGTAGCCACTACCTGAAACTTCATAGTTTCTATCATTTGTAAAGAAAATATAAAGTCAAGAAAACTGAATATGTTCACAATATATGTATATGGCCCCTCTTGGTGTGACTATTATTTAAAAATATAACCAATGCCTCAAGCCATTACTAGCCTTTGATTTGAATGTGATCATATTCATAGTTGTAATCCTAATATCAATGCCACTTTTCCTCACCAACTCATTTAGAGAAGCTCAGTTCTTGGGAGAATGGATAGAATGTTTCTCTCACTGCTCCACACCACATATCCATACCATGAGCCTAATAAAAATTCTCTCAGGGGCCTTTATTAAAACAATAATAGTCCTATTATTTGTGCTTTGCGTTTTATATAGGGGCCATCATCCTTGACAAATATCATTCCATTTCTTTTACTCATGTAAATTAATAGAGAGAAATGTCTTAGAGTTGCCTCTCCCATCCACTTTCTCATACATACTTGTCTCAATTTTGTTTTAATATGAGACCTCTTCCTTTTTTTTTTTATTTTTATAGACATTTTGCCAAAGAATCCTATGATATATACTGATTTGATGATTAAGAAGTTTATTTATGCAAACTAAGTACTCAGTATATGTCCCATGAAACCACTAGACGTGGGTATATGATGGTGAACAAGGCATAATTATTATTGTATCCTATTTTATACATGAAAAGCAGAAATACCCAATTTAGATGGTATTTTAAGAATTCTTCATGGACAAGGTAATGTTTCTGTTGTGGAAATAAACATAGGTAATGACTAGTCAGTTCTTCTGGAATCTAGAATTTTCAAGTAGATGATTACAATGCAGAGTCAATTGGCATGAAAAGTAAAGCATAGAATGTTAAGGTAACTATAAATAAATAATTGTAGCCAGATTGATGTGTGTTTATTTATCAGTCTGTAGGAGGAAGGGTACAGCCAGGAAATTGGAAAGGAAAAGCTTTGAATGCCTTATTAGAAATGTGAAGATTTATGTGGAGTCACTAAAATTATAGAACAGCCTCAGCTATTAGAGATTAGAAAGACTAGTTGGTATCATTCTTGAGAATTGAAGTGGCCCAGACTTAGACTTGGAGATCAAATAAATACCAGTTTTGGAAATAGCAATGGCAGTGAATTGAAGAGATTAGATGACTCACTGTATATGAAGAATAAGGGGAAAGATTTACAAGATTGGTTCAAGTTTCTTATGTGTGAACCAGGAAGATAGTGGCACTATTCCCTGACATAAGAAACATAGAATGGGAAATTTTATATAAATTAAATATATACACAGAATAACTTTGCATTTAGATATTACTATTACCATTTTCTAGATGGGGAAACCTGAGAGCTACAGAGATTAAATTCTCCCTGAGTAACGCCACTGGTAAAATACCTTAGTGACCATAATGAATCAATATGTATGATCTTTTTAAAGCCTATGGTTTTTCCTCCACATCAAAGCTACACAAATATTAATATGCAAAAGTCACACAGAGCCAAAGAATCTGTAGAAGATCACTATGGGTATGATAAACAAATCCCAGTTTCCTGAAAGAGTTAATGTGCTTACAGAAAGTGAAGGGGGAACAAAGTAATCCTTCTCCAGTATTAATGTGGGCTATTCTTTTTAGCCAGATAACAGATGAGATTAATAGAAACAATATAGTTATTTGGTTTCATAGACTTTAGAATCTCAGGGAGGTGAGACTCTGGACCATATTGCAAGGATCCTAACTCTGTTCTTAAGGTCTCGGAACACAGGTTTGACCCCAGTCCACTCTAAAGAAAGTGTGATACAGTAACAAGCCAGTTGGCTACAGTCAAGTGTTCTGTTGAAGACTTCCACACTATAGAAATGATGAGTCTGGCTTACAGAGGGAATCTGATGGTTAAATGAATTCCTTCCATTGCAGCAAAACCTTTGTATGTTTCCTAGGCAACTAAAATACTTAAGAAATGGTGGCAGTTTAAGTAGAAAAGTGCTTTACAACTAAAGGAAAAAATAAATTGTTTTTTAAAGGTGATGTGTGGTCAGACAATATTGAAAAAAAAAATTCTGAGTACATAATCATTCCTGATATATAAGCAGGAACATTTAAAAAATAATATAGGATTAGTGTAACTGTGTCTTATTGTTGCATTTTAATTCTGTTGTATTTAGTTGCTTTAATATTCTACACTTCACAATTACTGAGTCGAACTTCCTACTAATTTCTTTTCATTTTAAGTAGTGTTGAATTTTTATAAATGACTACCATATGCCAATTCTCTTTGGAGTAACTGTCTAAGTGTGAAATATACCTGTGAAAAACTATTTTCAATGTGTGAAGTACATTTTTCAAACTGGTAAAAGATGATAAAACTATTCTGATCATAGCATAATGGACCCACCGCAATTGAACTCAAATATACTTGGCACAGAATATCTGAAAATAAAACTAAGAAAAATTGGAAGTTTGTTGGAATATTTATTTAAGCTGAGGTTAAAAGGGTTGTAGAAATAATTACACTATTCTTATGCATATTTCAATCTTCAAACTTTTTTGTTGACAATTACTAATGCATTTTGTTCTATTGAACTTCTGAACATTCCACTAACTTCTCAATTTTATAAAATACCTAAGTTAAGTTGTATTGACAGTACTTTCCTTTTGAATAAAGGCCACATGGGACATATAATGGCATTTTTCTTTCAGGAAAGTGATAGTAGAGACACATTTTGCTGTTTGGTGAAGTATATCTGTCTCATGTGCTTAGTAAACCTTACTTATGCAAGGAAGATAAAAATATCATTCCTAAAATTCAAGAGGATACAACTGCAGCTGAAAATGATATCCCAAACCAAGTTGCTTTCATCTTTTATTCTTTGGTATTATATTTACTGAGAATGCCGTGTACATGTTTTTGCTCTCATGGATCATTGATTTCTAGAAAGTACCCATGAAATCTTAAGTTTACATAGCAAAGCTTTCTAGGAAAGACAATGGTTTCCTTATTGATATTATTCTTCAAAAAAATGTATTGTCTTCATGTATTTCTTAATGGTTCTCTTTAAAAATTAATTAGAGGCCAGTCTTGGTGGCTCATGCCTGTAATCCCAGCATTCTGGGAGGCCTGGACAGGAAAAATCACTTGAGGCCAGGAGTTCGAGACCAGCTTGAGCAACATAGAAAGACCCTTTCTCGACAAAAAAAATAGAAAAATGAGTTGGGCATGGTGGTGCACACCTAGTGTCCCATCTACTTGGGAGGCTGAGTTGGGAGGATTGCTTGAGCACAGGAATTTGAGGTTGCAGCGAGCTATAAATATGCCACTGCCCTGTAGTCCAGGCAACAGAGTGAGACCCTGTCTCAAAAAACCAAACAAACAAGCAAAGCCAAAACAAAACTAATTAGAAATAAAACTGGCAAAATAGCTTTATAGAAAGAAAAAAGGAAGAAAGGAAAAGGAAGAGAGGAATCTTAAGTTTTCAACCAAGATTTTGCTCATATAAGCAGAGATACTATGACTAAAAAGAATCAGGTATAAAATATATTTTTCATAACAACATACAAATATTTAGAAACTTTTAGTTGAATTTATGAGAAATTTAGCACATATTAATAGTTCAAATTACAATATGTTCCTTTAATATTCCTGATAATAAACATACTAAAAAGATGGAAGTTTGAATACACAACTCTCAACATAATGCAGATAATTTAATTTATAGTTTTTAAGGAACTTCTCTTATCTGAACTCAGTTATACTTTTACACAACACAAATCAACTGAACATAAAGATATATTTATTTCTATAAGTACTTCAAGTAGAATTTTATGCCTGTAATATAATATATTTAAAAGTTGAAATATTTGCATGATGTTGACAAGTTCATAATTGAATAAGTAAAAATGAAACCTGACCTAACTGAACCTGAAGAATCATCTGTTTGGAGGATTTACATAATCAAAGTGAATTTGCAAATTATCTCCTCTGACTGTAAAAGTACATGGCTCTGCATTTAAATAGCATTAAGGAGTAAATGGGTTCATTTAGGTCATTGTACCCTGTCTGCGAAGATGCAGAGAGAATCTTCTGTCTGTGTTAATACCAGTAATGGGTGCCTTTCCCCAGTCAATGGGTTTACTTTTATCCTATGGATACAAGTATCCAATTGTGTTTCCCTTTTACACATTTTCACTACTTACAAATTTAGGATGAATTTTGAGGCCTCTGTCTGGCAAGCAAACACAATGTCAAGGTGTGTATTTAATGTATTATTTCCTAAATAACCTTATTTGATTTTCCCTGTGCTCTAATTTCATTATGCTGTGTATATCAGGTTTTGAATTAATCAGAATAGTCCACAGTAGCTGTACTTTCCAGACCTGGGCTTCCAACGTTGATGCAGCAAGAAAAAAGAAAAAAGAAAAAGAAAAAAAAAAAGCATACAGGTTTCATATCAGCAATTAATACTATTTAATAGAAATGACATAATTCATTTGGCTCATCACATATTAGCCATAATTAGACTCCTAGCTTTTACCTAACTACAGGCATTTTTAAAAATGTAGAAGAGCACATGTAATATTAGGTGACCGTCATTTTCTTTGCCATAGTTCTGTACACACAGTAGGTACTCAGTTAAGTATTTTTGGTGAAAATATTGTGTGAATAAGAGTGTATGACATTATAACAAAAGGCAGAGATACAATATTAATAAAGAAATCCTAGAGGTTTGAAAAAAAAGGCTAGTTAATATACAACAGATTTGAAACAACTGAAAGGATAAAATGCAAATTCAAAATAGGGCACAATAAGCTAATCTCAATATTTAGAAAATTTTGACAAATAATTGCTCTGCATTGTGAACACTGTTTTTTAATATTCTGAAGAGAATACCCAAGATTTTCAGAGTCATTTGGTGAGGAATCTCAAAGGTTTTCCAGAGATTCTATCACCACATATCATAACTTCAAGTACTGTTCCCCTCGAAGGGAAAGTAACAAAGCAGAATTATTCATTGGGGATTATGGTGATAAAATATTCACAGTTCCTATTAAAGCAATAATGTGCCAGTTTTTAAATTACTGAACTATTCTGTTTGTTATTTCCAAGGGAATCTTATTAGCAAAGACAGTACACATGAACATGGTTTTACTTTGGGATTCACCACATATCTGATGAGAGTGTATTTAAAAATACATTTCAGTTATCTTCTCTTCTTGCTCTAAACGGGTTGAAATGACAATTAAGTAAGTCTCAGGGTTATTAAATTCAGAGGACATGAAGGAACATCGTAACTTGTGAAATTGTACCAGCCGTGCACATACTAACGTAGACAGTAAAAAGAAAGAAAAGGATCAGAGTTATAGTTTTAAAATAGATCTAGTTATGTATACATAGAATTACCCTCCCAAAGAATTCTGGATATAATTTTTACCACACAGCATCACCTTGGTCCAAGGCTCTACTTAGAAACTTACTTAGTCACTTGCCCCAGTTAGCATTGATCTGAAAATATCTATGTTGCCAAGCAGAAAAAATAAGTAGTCTATTTTTTTCAAACCTTTTGAACATCATTTACTGATTCAGCCAATTTACATAAGGTGCCCATTCTATATAGGCAGCCCAGTTCTATAAGCCAGTAATTCAAAAGACGTTCTGTCTGGTTCTTCCATATTTTTTTAGTTTAAAATAAGTAAAATAAACTTCCAGTGTTACTAGCCAGTATTTCATAGCATCTTCAAATTGCTGGGCATAAGGCGAATTTTCAGATTTGAAATTTTTGATGACTGCTTAGTAGGAAGTCACACGTTACCTCAGTGTCTTCAAATAATCATTACCTGAAAAAATATCAACTGATGGTGAAAGACATGTGTTCTACTTATGAATTAAAAGAGGTTCATTTTTTTCTGATCAAGTGAGTCCTTTCTAGTCAAAGGGAACATGGAAATATCAGACGTGTGGAAAACAAAATCACTCTTTATATCACCAGCTCTCACTTCTGTTAAAACAAAGGAGAGTGTTCTAAACCTGGGAAGGAGTAAGAGTTTCAGTTCTTTCCAATGCAAGTATTTCTCTGACAAGCTACAGGTCCCTGAGGGATCCAGCTTTGGCTCTTTTCATTAGGACAGAGACAGTCAGTCCCAGCAGGTTGTAGCAGTAGAGATGGTCAATCATGGACCAGAGTGCTTGCCCTGTTGCTTTGGCTTTTCCCTGGAAGAATATCAAAGGAAGGGCCTTTTATGTAGCCAACTGGTCTAGTTATGGTGTTTAACAGGAGCAGACAAGCATTTTTATGCACAATTAACCTCTAAATAAAGCAACATCACTAAAACCAACCACAATCTTCTTACATCACACTTGCCCACAAATTCAATTTCTGTACTTTTAACCCAACTGCATCTACTTGTTAATGACTAAAGGCCTATAGCATCAACAAATGTAAGGGTCCTTTAGATGACTAGAAAGAGAAACTCATCAAAAACTATGTTTATATTTGCGTAGAAGACACAGAGCCCTCAAGAGGGATTTTTCTAAGGATTCCCATTTATATATAACTATTTTCAAATATCACACAACTAAAGAGGCATAGAAAATATTTCTCATAAATAAAGGCCTATAAGGGTTGATATAAAGAAGTTTTTTGGATAAGCTGACCAAACACCAGCCTGTTATCCATGCCCTAATTGATGTGAATTCAACAACCTAAAGGCATGTGATGACAATGTAAATAAATGAAATGTACAGGGAATAAAATATGGCAAAAGGAAGGGTGGCTTCAGGAGCTAGCTCCGACTTAGCTCCAGCTAATTGTTGACATTTGGGCTTGGTATTACCAAATCTTCTGATTTTTATGCAAACCAAGAGATATGGCAAGGCATAAAAAAGTGATGTGTCTGAAGAAGGCTAAGAGACACAATTATTGGAAAGGGAAGGAGCTGGAAAAGAGAAACTGATGCAAAGATCGTAAAGCTGCATATGGGTGTGAGAGAAGACTCCAGCTTCCTGTAACAAGAGATGCAAGGTGTCCATTTTCATTTGGCTCCACACAGTGGCTGAAAGACATTATCTTAACTAATGAATTAGGGCCCAGTCTGTGCTATTTATTTCACACACTTAGATGCTGTTTCACAAAGTAAAGTGATGATCCTATTAATGATGGATAAATATATAGGTAAGATTGATAAAGCTCGCATACTGAAAGTCTAGTTGTATTTAAATACATCGTAATCTGCACATTTAATGCCAGGAGCTGTACAAGTGCAGAGAACAAGGAAAGTAATTTGCAAACATAAATCGGTTTTGGCTAGAGACTAAATTCAAATCAATTCACCAAATGAAATCTTATATTTGACTCTATAAAGTCAAGTGATTTTGTAGGGTTTACTCACAGTCTAAGTAAGTTAACCTCACTTTGAACTCAGTAAATGTATACTGGCTTATATTGAATTTTTTACAAACTTCATCAATTTTAAAGTATACAGGCAGATAGTACATATACATTTAGTTCTACCTTGAGGCATATATGCTAGTCACTTTTTGTAATGAGATTGTGTTCATATAAATATTAACAGGAACATGAGCTTATTGAAAACTCATGAAGTGACTAAAACTTACATTGATGCATTTTGTAGCACACTGTGCCCACCAGGAGCCAGACACGGGTGTAGGCACTGAAGGTGGAATGGAACGTATAAAGCTTCAGACTAAAAAGACAGGCCACAAGGCAAAAGGCAAAGGAAAATGGCAAGAGGATGAAGAGTCTTAAGGACAGACAAAGTTGAATTCAGGAAAAATTCAAGGCAAATAGGAACAAAGGACTGCCCTTTTACTAATAAATGGTATGAGCAATAATCCAGATATGGAACGTTAACTATTTGAAGTACTGAATTACATAACAAAACTAAGCAAACATTTCTGAGAACAAAAGGGAAAATTGACAGAGACATGAAAACATGACTTCTTTACATTCTTCTCAATTAACTTTTGAATAATGCAAACAACAGAAGTACTGAGGACAATGATATGAATAGTTTAACATATAATTACATGTTACTAGTAAGTATACATAGAACTCTAGGAAAGGAGAAATGCTTTTAATAAAGCAATCATTAATGCATTTTAAAATGGAACAAAGCCTAAATAAATTATACTCAGATCTGTTTTAAAAAATTATTCTCCTGCTCCTTCTTTCTCTCCGTTTTCCAGCCCTTCTGATTCTATATTGGTCCCATTCTCTTCTACCATCCTTGCCTTCCAGAACCCTCTTCTTGTGCACTACTCCACCTTATGAATGAGGTTGATAAAATGACTGCTAGCCATTAGTGTCACGCCTGCCAACTAGGAGATCACTGGGTCATGTCCATGACCCAAGAGATAATTCAGATCACATCACAGGATAGAAAAACAAAATGGACTCAGCTATTTGACCAGCAATACTGGCAGGTACAAGGCAGTGCATTTATAATTCTGGAATGTACAACATATGTTCTCAAAATATTCCAAGAAAATGATTTCTAAACTAAAATTATATTCTCAGCCAACTTTCCAATCATGTGAAATGATCAATTTCCTATATATTGTATTTCCAAAGTTTACTTTATGTGTATCATTCTCAGGAAGATATTCTGAGACACCCTCTACAGAAACGAAGTAGTAAAGCAAGAAACAGGGAGAGGTATATTCAGAAAACAGGGGATCCATCACAGGAGAGAAGAGAAGAGAATTACAAGATAATGGTAAATAATAATTGGAAGTCCCAAGAACACTTAATAGATTTAGAGTAATATCTAGTCCAAATCGGAACAGGAGGATACAGTCCTCCAAAAGGATAAATCTAAGAAAAGAAAAAAAAGGTAGATAATCAAGAGAGTTTTAAGCAGTATTCGAAGGTTTGAGACCACATTATTTTAAAAAGTAAGATGTAAAAAATAGGGCAAAACAGGGAGGAAAAAGTTATACAGGAAAAGAAATATAATACTAATAAGCAGTGCAGCTCTGTTATAAGCAACATTTAGCCAACTGTAATAGCATAAACACTCGATAGTAACCTGACCTGATTATATCCCAATACTGTATTGGTCGAATGGAAAAGGGAAAGTATTTGTGAGAGAGTATAGGATATTTAAATATTTATCTTTCATATTAAACATACAATAGATGATATCTAACATTCAGAATTTTAAAATAAGAGCATAAGCATGTAACTTAGAAATATGGAGACATAAAGTAATAAAAAAATGCTGAAAGCACTGAAAAATATGATCACTGGGAAGCATGAATCAGGCTAGGGAGGAAAACTGATGTTTTTAATTATAACTTTAACTTTTAAATTTCTTTACCTATTTTACTTTGAAAATTATTTAAATTAACTATTTTATTTTTAAAAGGAGGCAACTTTTCTCCTAGCTCCCTTAAACATAAATACTTGAGGCAAAGATCACGTGTTCAATTCCTCTGAACACTCACTCAAACTAGGAGGGGGGTTATTGATCAGAGAGAAAGTCATTACTTGTCTGTATCTGTGATCTTAGGGGAGAGATCTTTTATCAAAGACAGCAGTAAGATAGGAAATGAGGCCATCACACTGACCTTTCAGACTAATTTGAAAGAGGAATGCATGTAGGCAGAATATGTTTAATATTTAAGAAAACATACTATTAATAGCTTCTTAATTTATGAAATATTATTTAAATATAGTATAGTTTTAAAGATTCCTAAGTTAGATGAATAAATCCTATTCTGTCTACAGAAATTTTGTAGACAAACTTCAAAGCAAAATTCAGTTTCATCTGATTTGAGGAATCCAATTTCAGCATATTTTAAAATTCTTGCATAAATGTTTCCCAAGGCCAAACATGCAGAAGTTAAATATAGAACCACTTGATTTTCAGGTTGACATGAAACAATAAGCATTGTATTATGTCAGAGAATTCTTACACTAAAGATAGAATAGCCCCCCAAAAGTAAAATATCTTGCAGTGTTAGTCTTCCATTTTAAATTAAATTAATGCATTCACTCTTGTTTGAAAATTTAGCAAGGACTGTTAGGGAGCCTGCTAGTGAACATGTGTTGTGATATTTCCTTTCGTTGATTAATTATGTGGTTTTTTTTTTTAATGAGAAGAAAAAATAAGACTGAGGCAATAGAATATATTAAAAAATGAAATTAAAGAATATTTTGAAATATGTGACTTGACAACACTTCACTGATAAGCAGCATGGTGTGATGGTTGGAGTCTCTTGTTTAATTCCTGGCTTTGACATTCTGTATGGCATCAATCAATGTATTTGATCTTTCTCTGCCTCAGTTTCAACATCTGTAAAACAGGTATACACTTAGTGTCTGTAACATGGTATGGCTATGAATATTCGATGAACTAATGTACATATAGCATTAGGACAATGTCTGGCATATAATTAGGCACCAGCTCACTCACTGCTAGCTATTATTATTACTCTTTTCATATTGCTATGTTTTCTTTGGCTATGACATGCTATGTATACTTCCTTAAAATGTAGCTGAAAACTGTATATTTTTTGTTAATTTAAAAATAATTCTAATGTACTGTGTAACTCAATGCTATTCTTTTAGAGAGTATTGAAGATTAATTTTTAATTCATCCTGTATGACCTAGAACCCTTCATTCTAGTGAAATATTCTCTTTAACAAAAAGAGAATGGAGGTGGGTAGGCAGCAGTCAGTAAGTATTACTTAAAAGAAGTAAATTAAAGGGGCTGATACTCAGAAAAGTTTTTCTTACTAAATTTATTTTGCATTTCTTAAAAATCATCTAGTTTTATTTCCACTAGCCTCATTCTTACACATACTAGCAAACATTTGCCTTTCAAAGGTGTTTTTAGGTGCTTGTTATTAGAATTTTGGCTGTTCATACAAATGCACAAGGATATTACACCTGTTTTCTTTGTCTGTCTGTCTGTCTCTCTCTCTCTCTTTTTATTCTGCTCCTATTATCACCACATCACCAGGGCAAGGACACTAGATTCCTGGCTACTAGAATTGAAGAACGCTTGTCATTTCATGTTTGATCTTTTAGAACAAATAGATGCAAAGTGCTCATTGACTAGAATACAAAGGATAATGTGATGTTAATATTTTAAAACTGCTGAGAGTTTTAGATAGTATTTGCAGGGGCCCAGACTCCTTATTTTATGGTTAATTAAATGGATTCCAAGAAGCAAAATGATTTACACAAGTTTGAATAGTTAGTAAATAGCAACACAAGGACTACTCTATGCATCTTTTGAACCCAAATGTAGCACTTTTTTTTCTTTTTTTTTACCATGGTACATATATAAGTTGAGACACTTGGTATTTTGGTCTTAATTGTTTGGTTTAATTTTATCAAGCATAATAAAAAAATATTCCCCACAACAAATATTGCTAAAGCCACTAAAATGAGTAAGATAATCCTGTCGTGTTGTGTGTTACTGCTTAATCACATGCTCTGGCTACTTACGCTTTTTATGCTCAAGAAAATCACTAATTTAATTAGGTAACAATGTTAATAAAAGATCTTTCTGTGAATCACTACATTTCTGTATCATGATTTGCCATATGTTCTTTAATTGCCATTCTAAAATAGGTCTAAATTATGCCCAGGCTGAGTTTTATAATATTAACATGATCTTATGTCTAAAAAAAGATTATGCTAAGCTACATTATAATAGTCTTTGTGGTTCTTTCCAGTAAGTGAAATTAATATCTAGTAATCACAACCTAGCTTTAAGAAGGCAAAAATTCCCTGATACTGCCAAATTACAATACTCTATATTCTTTCTAATATCTCCTTATCCTGTATTAAAATCTTATTACTTTAACCATATTGGTTTCAGATAATCACCTCTAATTAATCAGTTTAAATGAAGTCTATTGGATTGAATTTATTTCTGAGAAGGATGAGAGGTCATGATTACTGTCAGTCATGTGTTATTTGATTTTAGTAGCTGAACTTAGAACAGAAACAGAAGGACGGGTGACATATTTTCATCATTGTATCCAGAAGAAACAATCCATTTCTTTGCCTCCTGTCAGATATTTGTAGAAGTTATTGTAACATCTGCTATCTATGAATTAGATGACTTATTTTGTATTATACTTACCTTCCTTCGTTCTTAGTAAATTGTAAAATGAGCATTAGTCATATATGCTAATGGAAACACTGTATGAAGAAGAAAATTCATATTTTTATCTTACATATTTTAGAGAGAACTTTCCAATACCTGTCAAAGGCAGTATATATAATCCCTGAGGCTATTTCTGCTTGCTCTCAAATCATACTTGTCAGTCAAGTTGGAAATATTTATTAATACCTGCTATAGTATTAGTTTATTTCTAGGTACAGAGATACTATGAACACATGAAAACAATAATAATTAGAAATTATTATTGACAATAATCTAACAATAATTATGGATGTTACTAATGTACTGGTATTGTATCACATATATTGTCTCTAATAATAAAAATATCCCTGAAAAGCAGATATTCTTGACCCCTTTTTACAGATAAGGGAGTTAAAACATAAGGTTAAGTATTTTCCTCAAGGGTTCCATTGAGCTCTGTCTGAATTTAAAGCAGGTATTCTCTGCACCCCATATGCCTTTCTTGACATAAAACAACACTGTGAACACTCCAGGAGTTTAGAAAAGAGTAGAATCAATGGAGCAGTAAAGGAATGCGTCTGGGGCAAATAAGAACAGCTTCCTGTATACTCTTGTTTTCCCAACCTTGTCATTTTCTACTTTGGTTCCTACTGATTTACCTTCCTCACTTTTTTTTTTTTACCTTTTCAATTATTACATGTTTATTTTCCCCATATCTTATAATTTATTCTCCTGGTGGGCTTCTAAGAGGTGGGATTTCCAACATTATTTTACTTAAGTAAAGTATTTTTGGTACTATTTTTCCCAAAAAGCTTCATACCCACTAGTGGTAGTGGCTGTTTGCAGAATACCACAGTAGGTGAAGGTGTGGACAAGTGAGTGGTCATTGTCCCTTCCTCTTGTGGTTGTGGCATCTCCCATTTAAAGAATGATCAATATGATGACTTTCTAAACTGATAAGAGAGTTTCATAAGATAAAAGTCAAAGATTATTTTTTACCTTTTGGGTAAGAAAGACAATGTAGGGGGTTGACACAATTTAATTTTCTCTTTAATTTCTCTCTAAACTTTGTAATTTAAATTCATTTTTCCATTATTATTCATCAATTCCAGTTGTCAGCAAGGAGGAGCTATCCTATATTGTAAACCTTCCTCATTCTAAAGGCCAGGGTGTATAAGGCCCATGTCCCTTTGCTCCTTGTCTTTTTTTTTTTTTTTCTTCTCCTTTTGTAAAAGTAAAATACGCATACAGAAAAGTATGCAAAATAAAAGCCTGTAACTAGGTGAATTAGAACAAAGTGAACCCACCCACATATTCACCACCCAGATCAAGAAAGAGGTCCAAGTACCTTCCCCCTCGCTTTTACCAATCATAACCCTAGTCTTTTCTTCAAAGGTTAATAGTCGACTATACCCTTAGTTTTCCCTTCAAAGATTAATATCAAGTAATGTGTTTTGTTAAGGAGAATTATGAGGGTTTGGGGGCATTTTTATATGTAGCATCAAAACATGTTGCAAGTAGGTGGGAGTAAATATTAACAAGATAGATCATGTATTGATAATTGCTCAAGCTGACTTGTGAGCATATGGAGGATCATTACATCACTCACTCTACTTTTGAATATGTTTGAAAATTCCCAGGATGATAATTATAAAAATATCAAAAATACAAAATATAGCAATTTAATAGCATCTCTACTTAACATCAGTGAAAACTCTATTCTTAAGTACAGCCATTCACTACTCTACAGATCTGTGCTTTACTTATCTCAAGATACATAACTAAAATATTTTCTTCCACTTAGTCTGAAATAGGGTGCTCATTCCGCAATTTCTGGCTGTCCTGGCAACAATGTAGTGGAAGTCCAGCAATGGGAGGTTTAGTACAAATGTCAAACTAGTGCAGCATTACCATCTAGAGGTTGAAAGGATAACTGCAAACCTCCTCACCTTTATGAGCCTTCCATATTTTGTATAAGCTTTCAAGTCTGAATATACATGGCAGTTTGTGTGAATGTGAAGAAAATAATGTTTGCCATTGTTTTCTCTCCAGTTGGTTTTCCAGAAAGCAATCATAGCTACAAAGCAGGAACCACCTGAATTTACAGATGGTGTAAGGAAAGCCTAAATTTTAAATTCTTATATTTGCAGCACTACAGTATGTATGTTTCAACCAAAGATGAGCCTCCCACATGTCAGACAAACCACCTACAGCAGGACCACAGCCATGATGGTGTTTGTTAGCACATTCCTGGTATAGAAATCTATGTTGAACTCAACATGAGTGGCTTTGGCTTTTCCTTTTTCTTGGCAATCAACAGCTTGCAACATTCTGCATTTGACTATTTAGTTTATTCTCCCTGCTGGGTAGGCATGACTATGGAAATAGAGTAGAGGATATTTGGAGGAGTTATGAAATTATTAATATAATTTACTTCTATTATGCTTGCTACAAGTAACATCCTTTTCCATTCAACTTGGAGAAATGATTGTGTAAGTTGAAACACCTACTATTATGTAATTAGTATAATTGATATTTATATTGTTAATTATGTAACTTTTTTTAAATCTAAAAAGTTACACAGTCAATTCTTAACGTATAAGTGTCAGTTAAGCTTAATGGTTTGTTCTCATTTATTTATTCACTAAATGTTTACTAAGCTCCTCCTCTGTGCCAAAAACTATGAGAGACTTCCTTACGTGCTGGAAGTCTATAATCTGGAGTGACTCAGAAAATACATTTAAAGTACAATGAAAAATCAGAGTGGTAAAGTTTATTATGCTTAAGGAAACAGGAAAATGGTTCATGTATGAGGAATCATCTTGAAGGATGAATAAAAACTGGCAGGCTAAAAATATGAACAAGGAAATTCTGGATAGAACAAAAAGTATATAGTAAGAAGATTTTTAAGGGGGATAGTTTGTTGAAGTGAGTAGCTTATGTAGCTGCTTAGAAAAGAAATAGTTGGGGCTATGACTGGAAACACAGTATGGGGTTAAATTCGAAATGACTTTGTATACCTTACTAAGTAGTTTGGGCTTAAATCTATAAGCAGAGTGAATGACTTTTGTTAACTACCAAGTGGCAACACTATCTGTGCTTTGGAAAAGCAAGTCTAATGAGAGTGTCAAAGAATAATTGGAGAAGTGACAGTCATGAGATGCTAGAAATGTAGTGTAATAGTCCAAAGGAGAGATGATGAGTGCATCAGCTGATGGAGTATTGCCTGAGGTACAATTAATATTGGTTGATGCAATATGGACGAAAAAGGGGAATTGTTGAGATGTCTCTGAGGTTCCTAATTAGATCAATGAGCAGATGGTAATATCATTATTCAACACAGTACTGCAAGGGAAGGAACATTTTCGTGGAGGATTTTGTTATGTTTGTTTTCTCTTACAGTTGTACAAAGGTGGGTGAAGGTGTCTAATGGACAATTAGAAATGTACTTCTGAAATTCAAGGGAGCTTCAAAAATGTAGCTATCATCTGGTAGTAGAGATAGTAGATTAGTTTATTGTAGCAGAGTCTGCTCTGTGAAAATTAACATGAACCCAGAACATTATGCTGGTGAAGAAAAACTATACCTCACTTCCCTTGGGACTCTTGTAGTCCTGATCATTCTACAACTTCATTATTTATTTGTTGCTCTTCTATTTGTGACATTGTAAGTTGCTGGAGGAATCTGGTTTTTGAGAGTAATTAAAAACACAGTTAGATATATTTCAAGTATTTGGAAATTTAAAATATATTTTGTCCTTAGAAATTTGTAGAGAGAAGCAGGCTGGGGTAGAGTGCTTATGAGCACAGATTGTGATGTCAACTACCTGCCTGGGTTTGAATCCTGGTTACTCTATCGAAAAGATGTGAGACTTTGGGTGGCATTTGTCACCAATAAAATGGAGGAAATAATAGTACATATTGATTGAGATGTTATGCATATTAAGCAAATTAATATTCACATTTTACTTAGAACAGTGTTTGGAACCAATTAAATACTATAAGAACATTTGACAAATAAATAGTGATCACTTTATCTAAAAGTTTTCCATAACCTCTTTCTCCATGTGTGTGAAATGAGTGGAATCAAGCCTGACCTTTTCTTTGCAAAATATAATGAATCTTTTTTTATTGGTTTATTTTGACAATGGTTATCTATTTAAAACCTAGAATGATGAATGAATCCAAAAAAATGTTGATGTGGATGTTTCTGCCTTTTTCCATTCTAATCTTAACTGTAAGATAGCTTGCCTTTTCAAATTGTTAAATATGTGTTTATTTGTGTTTAATCCATAGGAAAGGTCATAGAAAAAACATTGACAGTTGGAGATATCCAAACAAAGCGTCACAGTATGTCCCCCAGTGAAGCTCGAAGAATTTAACATCCCATGTGACAATTATTCCAGTAGCAGTGAGAAATGTCACTTTTCAGTTTGTCCTAAAATAATGGCAACTGTGTAAATGAGAAGGGGAGTGTGTAAAAAAAATAGAATCACCATGCACATAGTGTTTATATTCTGTTACTTGTTATGACTTGTAAGTGACTTTAATTACTTAAATCTGAAAGTCACATCTATCTTTGCTTATTAAGACTCTGATACTCAATGAGTGATCTTTGGGCCAATAGCCTTGACCTCACCTGGGAGCTTGTTAAAAACATAGAATCTCAGGTCTTATCCAAGAACCTCTGA
Source organism: Microcebus murinus (assembly GCF_040939455.1). Lineage (NCBI taxonomy): Eukaryota > Metazoa > Chordata > Mammalia > Primates > Cheirogaleidae > Microcebus > Microcebus murinus. Next base: position 38,260,299 of record NC_134115.1, on the reverse strand, counting down.
ATCACAATCGGCATTTTAACAAGATTCCCAAGTGGTTGTATAAATATTAAAATTTGAGAATACCTGAATAATGATGCCCGTAGTTCAGTAATAGACTGACAATAGATAGAGTTGTTGGAGAGTAAAAACAAAACAAACAATCCTACTCTCCAACTCCACTGAATTTCTGAAATAAACCTATTTTACAAGTACAACTATTAAAATTCTGTTGCTTCTGAAAATATTTATTAAAAACCTATTCTATGCTAGTCTCTTCTATGGGTTCTAAAGATAAAGTAGTGATTAGTATAGGAAAAGTTCTTTTACTCAAGGTGTTATCACTCAAATGCATTCTGAGAGAGTTAGAGAAAATTCCTATTTAAGAATGTGAACTTAAAGAAGTAGACTTCTTCAGACATGTATATTATTCCCTGAAAAACTTTTACATATTCAATTTTTCTATAGTTTACTCACATTCAATCATTACTCAGTTATCGCTCATATTCTGGGACCAGACTGTATGGGTTCAAGTTCTCTGTTCCTAAATTTCCCCATCTGAAAAATGGGGAGAATAATATGTCCACATCAGGGCATTGTTGTGAGAATCAATGGGATTGATGTGCACAGAATGGTCAGGGAAAAATCTAGAATGTAATCAGCACCATGCAAATGTGAGAAATTGTTACTCTTGTTCTTGGTAATGAAAAATCATTAGTGATATATTTCTCCTCCCTAAATGTGTTTTTTTGAGGAATTTGCTCAAGTTTTAGAATATGTGGAAACTCTGTGAAGAAACGATTCAGCAATGGATTCTATTAAACTATAGTTGATGCTGACTATTAATAGATGTTGACAGAGAAGACCAGCTTCTCCATATGTTATCCTGGACTAACAACCTGGTTAGGAAGACACTGACTTGTTAACTCCAATTCGGTTCCTGCATTTTGCATAATCAGAGATCTTTTTTTGGTCTTCTGCACAGAGAACATAGGTATACATGTCTAATTTGCTTTGAGCCTTGCTCATATCTCCAAGCTTTTTCTCTTTAATAGAAGCTCCCTCATTTGGTTAAGTTTATTGGTACCTGAATGGGAACTTAATTCTTGCTTATCTTGGCTTCTTTTCTAACCTTTCCATGTGTTTTAATGAAAGTGGTGACTCTTAACTTTTAAAATTGTATAATAATATCCAAAATCTAACAAGATGATGAAATCGTATAAGCAATCGCATAGCAATACATATTCTCAATAGTAATTCTATTCATAGAATTTTTTTTTCTTCTTGCCAAAGTAGAAATAGATTTCTGTCAATTAATTCACATTCTTCACTAACTCTCCACACATTTTGAATGCTTATTCCTGATGTACATTTGGTTGAAACCAAGAACTTATAGAATAATATAAAGCAGGTATATAGTACACACAACTGCATACAAGCTCTCTGTGGTCAGGGCTTGGCCTCCCAGACCCTCTTCCCTTGTCTTATTCCCACCTGCCAATTCTGCTTTTCAACATGAAGCATTTTGTATCTCACCACCATGTCTTTGTTTGTACTATTATTTCACAAAGCATGGTCTGGGAACAAAACCCTTTCAGGGAAATCTGTGAGGTCAAACTATTTTGGTAATACTACGGAGCTATTTGCCCTTTTTGCTTCTATTCTGTTATGAATGTACAGTGAAGTTTTGAAGAGGCTCCATGAAGTGATACAACAGATTGAAAGCAAGTTGGAGAATTCACCTGTCTTCTATTAAGCAAAACAATATAGAGATTTTTTTAGATGTAAACAATGCCACTCTTCTCAATATTCATTTTGTCTTTGAAAACTAAGTTTTTAATGAAAAATCAATTTTATATGAGCATTTAATGAGATTATTTTCAATGAGTTAGTAAAACATAAATGTTTTTAATGATCTTCATTTTAATTTAAAATACAGGAAATATAATTACATACAAACCATGTGAATGAAAGCTTTTTGGGGTCCTCAATAATTTTTAAGAATATAAATGGATCCAAAAACTAAAATGTTTAAAAATTTCTGGTAGATAGTATTTCCTTGGCCTGGTGCTTGCCATGTAGTCATTTCTCTCCCAGACTGTTTTACAACTCTTTTCTCTTTCCAATGTGTTTCTTTTACAGGGTGGAAGGGAAGGAAAATGGTAGAGGGAACAGAAGAAAATATGAGATGCTATAATGGATTAAAATCCCTTTTCTAGACCATGACACACCTATAAAATGGCAAGCAATGACATAACATTATTTTATGATTTAGTGTAATAAATAGAATAACAAGTAAAACTGAGTGTAATTGTGTTGGGTTTTGTGAAGTACTTGAAAGAGCCTCTCTGCTCTTTGGAGTTCAAGTCCATTGTGTTTCACAGGCAAAGGAATTGAAGCCATGGTTGATAAAGGACATGGTCTGAGTCATTGGTTTCTTGGCAACCAAATCAAGAACCAGAACTCCAGTTTCTAGCCCCTAGTTTTATTAAACTATCATGTATCACATAAAATTAAATATTTATCCATGTTTTTATGTAGGATAAATTATGACTATAATTATATAAACTCCACACATAATACTAATGCTCTGAAAGAAAGCCTATCATGTGAACTAATAAATCTGGAAAGGAACATTGAGAAAATGTACATCGATGGCTGGTATTCAGCAAAAAATTAGGTATCATGTAAAGATTCAATTGCAACTTTCAAAACAACACATGGAATTCTCCCTGTAATTTGGCAAATTATTCCAATAGCCTGTAACACTATTGATTTAGAGATTTTATGAGGGTTATGATTATATCTCAACTTTTAAAACCATATCATTATCCATTCAATTAATAGAGTGCATTGATAAAAATCCCAGTATCCCCAGTGTACACTAAAATTGTTAAGCAGAATAATTTATGCAAATTACTTATAGAGTTAATATATGTTAAATATGTTTAATTATACTGGAGAACTTAGTTTGCAGCAGTGCACACAATTATTTTTAATTATTAAAAATAGATATTTTTGAGATTTATATTTGACCTGTTATACTGCTAGTTAATACTGTTTTTCTTCCTTGCTTCCAGAGATAAAGAGAATAGATTATTAATTTGTGCCAGAATCTTCTTGTTACTAAAAAACTTATGTATATTTAAATGATAGCATTCTTTGAGATTTAAAACTGACAAAATACTTTTGGGCCTTATTTAAAATGTATACTTATTACCAAGGGATAGTTAAGGAAACTAACAGAAGAAACAGCTTAAAGATGTGCTTAAAGATGTAATAATATTTACCACCGGGAGACAAAATTAGGGAAATAAAAAGAGTAGAGCAGCAGCTTTTATTTTTATTATATGCTCTTATTTACTACATGATTTTTAATAGTATATGTATTACTTCGATTAAAAATTAAATTTAAGAAATACATATATACAAATACATATACAATATTCACCTACATCTTTTGGCCACTACATCTTCCTATTACTTTTGGTTTATGTAGAAAGGAGGGCTAAACAATGAATAACATGCCTCAACATGAGAGATTTCATGATATAAATAAACCTAACAATTTCTAAATTTTAGGTAAAAAATTCCTTTTGCACTAGGACTGTTTTTTCACATTATGACATTAGGTACTAGATTTGTAATATATATACACACATGGGCAATGAAATCACATGAAATTTTAGCCAAACACATTTCAATAATGATACTAAGGCAACAATGTGATTTTCAGGATAAAGTATGAGTTTACAAATGACTTTTGCATTTGCCTACTATATACCAATCCTCAACCTGGGAAGCTATAACATTTTAAAACAATAATTGTACAGAAAATAATATACACCATAATAACAAAATGCATTACCTAATGAAGCTCAAAATATTAATATTTTAGTGTATTGCTATTTTTACTGATATTAACTTATTACCAAACTAATTCTATTGATCATAGAATACAATTACATTACTATATACAATTTAATATTAAAATATTTGTTCATGTTTATATGTGTACTTTTCTTAACAAGTACATGCTTATACTAATTGTGCAATATAATAATCAAATTAAATACAGTATATTTTTTATAACTCTGAATCTTTTCAGATAGAGTGCTGTTTTTGAACAGGATGTTGCTATACACATATCTCTCAAAATTCACCCAGAGACATTACAACTATTTAATAAGGAAGATTTATAAATTAAAGAGTGCCAATTAGAATAAATGTACAGTCTAATATTTTTAATTAGATATTAATAAATATTTCTTCATTGCTAGCCAAATCATATCATAAGATCCTGCTATGAGCATTCATGTACAAATTTTTGTCTAGACCTGTTTTCATTTCTCTTGAATATATACCTAGGAGTGGAATCACCGAGTCATGCGATAGCTCTAAACTTTTGAGGAGCTGCTGCACTGTTCCACTGCCCATTGTTTTCCAAAGTAAGTGTACCATTTTACACCAGTGGTGTATTAGGATTCGAATTTCTGCATATCCTCACCAATGCTTATTATTATGTCTTTTTGATTATAGATCATATAGGGAGTGTGAGGTAGTATCGCATTGTGGTGGATTTTTTTCTTGTTGTTTTGAGACAGGGTCTCATTGTGTCACCCTGGCGAGAGTGCAGTGGCATCACTGTAGCTCACTGCAACCTCAAACTCCTGGGCTCAAGTGATCCTCCTGCATCAGCTTTCTTAGTAGCTGGGGCTACAGGCATGTGCCACCACTCCCCCACACCCAGCTAATTTTTCTTTTTCTTTCTTACGTTTTTTTTTTTTTTTTTTTTTAATAGAGACAGGGACTTGATCTTGCTCAGGCTGGTCTTGAACTCTTGACCTCAAGCCCTCCTCCAGCCTCGGCCTCCCAGAGTGCTAGTATTACAGGTGTGAGCCACCATGCCTGGCCTCACTATGGTTTTGATTTATATTTCCCCTGATGGCTAATAATGTAGTTTTCAGAATATAAGTTTTACACTTCTTTTGTTACTTTTCCCCTAAATTATTTTATTCTTTTTGATTGCAATTTGAATTTCTTGCTTAGCTTTACTTTTGGATTGTTCATTGCAACTGTATAAAAATACAATTGATTTTTGTATATTGATCTTGTACCTACAGTTAAGCACTAAATACACTAAATATTAACTTCTGATTAACAAAAAAGTCCCCTGTGACCTCACTGGCCTCTGCTAGATTACCAGGTATTTTAAAGTCAAGGAACATTCTTTTTATCTTTGTGTACAGTCAATACCTATCTCAGTGCTTTGTGCATAGTATATATTTTTTTAATTGTTTGAAAATAGTCTCCTCTTTCATACCAACACAAAAGGTGGTGATAATGCTGTGATAATAGCAAATATGTTCGTAGCACTTACTATGCGCCAAGCTTTGCTTTAAGTACTTTGCATATATGTTAACTGATATAATCTTCACAACTACATGATGTAGGTGTTTATCTCATTCTACAGGAACTGAGCAGAGGTTAAGTAATTTGGTCTGGGTTATACAGTAAGAAAAGCAAAGTCTTGAAATCAGGCCTTTGGACACTAGAATTCATTCTGTATAATACTACCAATTATCATTATGGAATGAATCTAACTGAAAATACATTCTTCTGGTAAAGAGTTCTCAAAAATGTAGTTTTGTCATGGCTAAATCAAATCAAACACAGAAAAATCTAATATATACACGCCCTTAAGGAGTGTTCTCAAAAGTAACTGGTGTACAGTACAGGAGCATATAAGATGTTCTGCTGGAGGCTGGGAGAAATATATGAGGGTTTCTGTTTCTATTATATTTTCTAGATCTTCCTGTCTTAATTTTGGGAGTGTTTTCTGGTTTGTTTTTAATATGCAAACACTAATACGGTATAGTAGTATATTTGTAACTTTTAAATGAATACTACACAAATATTGGTGATCCCTGCATACTTTTTATACGTATTTTTATGAACACATTAGCCATAAGGTTTGAAAATCATTATTTTAAGGAAAGTATCCACAATTCAGAGAAAAATAAGATTCAAGGTAAAAGGGCATATGCTCTTCTCTGCTAGAAAATGTAACAGTGGTTGTGTATTCTTTTTCTGACTCTTTTCCTCATCTGTATAATGGAAATATTAAACATATAGATTTATTTAGCAATGACATAATGAGTAAAATATGTATGAATTTTAAAAGCATGTATTACTACAGAGCAATGAATGGCTCAATATACCAATATTTTAAAATGGCATATTGAGCATCTAGAACTAACCCATGTGAGAGAAATATTTGTTCAGGGACTCTTCTGGGCCTCTTTATGGTTAAGTCGTCAGGATGACCTTTGGCATGCCTGACGTGGAATAGTCAATTCCTGGGAGATAAATACTCTCCTAAAGGCACCATCTCTACCACTTTACTTTCTGTTGTTGATATTTCTGAAGTGCATTAATAGGCTTTTAGGAAACCACACTAGCCTCTGGCCAGGCAGATCTGAGCTTGGTTCATATAAACAAACAAAAAAAGCTAAAAAGGAATAAGGAAATTTTCTCTTTTCTTTAAAGCTGCCCCCAACCCTGAAAATAACAGATAGAAATCAAATGAAGTAATAATTTGGTTTATGAATATATCCAGTGAATAGGTATTAATGTTTATTATCTACATCCATATCATTTCCAGTGCACATCTCAAGATAGTCTGTAATACCACTTTAGATTTTAATTCAGTAAACTCAAACATTATATTTCTACTGACAATATTAACCTACATTTTAATATCACAAATTTGGATACTGGTTAAAGTGAGTACAGCATAGAATATTTCTTCCATATTATATACTTTCTATATTAAAAGTATTGAAATACAACAGTGTTTCCCAAAGTGTGGTCTACAGAACACCAGTCCTATAAGCTCTCAATTTTTAATAAAACATTCCATGGTTCAAAAATATAGCAGTTCTCATTAGCATATTATTGCGCCTGAGAAATCTGAGTACTTTGATGATTTCCTAAGTTTATTTGAGCAAAGAAAGCATTTTGGGTTCTGCTTGTCTGCTAACAAGTTTCTCAAGAAACTAAATTTCACAAAATGCCTTGGAAAATACCAAGATCCACATTTCTGCTTTATAAGTTTTATAATAATTCAAATGATATGATTAAAAATGCTGGAGTAAAAATGAAAATTCTGGAGAATCTTATTTTACCAGAAGAACTTAGCTATTTTGCCGAAATAGAATCTACCACAGTAGAAATATATAGTTATTCATAATCCTAAAATGCTTGTTTTCTGGATTATTTATTTAAGATAAATAGTATATTCATAAGCCTTGCATGAGAAAGCATATTTCTCTCTAGTGAATAAGATTTAGAAATTTACGTTAGCACGTTTCCATCAAGTGGCAATGGGATGCATGTTAAGATCAGAGGATGGCACCATGACCAAATTCAAAATTATAACATGCAGCACACACAGAAAACACACACAGCACACATCCCTTTTTTGTCTCCCCTCTCCTTTGGTAGAGCTATTTGATGCATCTCTCACTCCACTGTAAACAATAACTTGAAGACAGAGGTGACAAAAGGAAAGAGGGCATAATGTCATAATAGTGGTAGCCTCATGTTTCATCAATGTCCTCATATAATCCTTTCCAGAAATATGACAGACAAGGTATTTTAAAACGCTTTACAAATACAGACTGGGTACAAAACAATTGCTGAATAAAATACAGGAAATATTCTCGCTGACGGTCAAAGAACTTAAGGAAAATCTCTAGGGGCAAATCCTAAGAGGAAGTAGGAATCAAATGTGTCTGTCTTGTGCACATTTGTCAACCCTGGAAACAAAGAGGCTTCAGTCATAAAGGTTATGAAAAGGACAAGAGATAGGATCTGTGGAATTTGAGAGTTTTATCCTAAATAGTATAACTCTAGTGTGTATACTCATGCAAAAATGTACATCTATATATCTTTATTAAATTTATTTCAAGGAAATATGAGAATACAAACATTTTGGTTGCATTTTATATCTCTGCCTCTCCCTAGCGAGGGTTAGAGGTATGCCCTTCCCCTCCACAATGCTCACCACATCCCTCAGATGTGATGTGGGTCTAGCCCCCCAACGGGGGGGGGGGGTCACCAAGGATTCGGACACCCACCCAACCCCCAGTGCACACTACCGTCATTTGAGCACCATAGAGTTAATCAGTCAGTACCAATTTGATGGCGAGTACATGTGGAGCCCATTTTTCTGATCTTGTGTCACCTCACTTTGGAAAATGGGCTTAAGCTTAACCCAGGATAATATAAGTGGTGCTAGCTCACTGTCATTTCTTAGAATTGAGTAATATTCCATTGTAAACATATACCAAATTTTAATAATCCACTCATGAATTGATGGGCACCTGGATATATATGTTAGTATTTTAATAGTCAAAAATTAGAGAATTCTAGCCGGGCGCGGTGGCTCACGCCTGTAATCCTAGCTCTCTGGGAGGCTGAGGCGGGCGGATTGCTCAAGGTCAGGAGTTCAAAACCAGCCTGAGCAAGAGCGAGACCCCCGTCTCTACTATAAATAGAAAGAAACTAATTGGCCAACTGATATATATATAAAAAATTAGCCGGGCATGGTGGCGCATGCCTGTAGTCCCAGCTACTCGGGAGGCTGAGGCAGAAGGATCGCTCGAGCCCAGGAGTTTGAGGTTGCTGTGAGCTAGGCTGACGCCACGGCACTCACTCTAGCCTGGGCAACAAAGCGAGACTCTGTCTCAAAAAAAAATAAATAAATAAATAAAAAAATAAAAAAAAAAAAATTAGAGAATTCTAAATGACTATCAACTTAAATGCCTACCAATATTTTATATATACAGAAAGCGATATATATCAACAAATATTTATCATTAAATGAATTCCACACAGGTAATCATGCTGAGCAAATTGAAAATGTATTCATAACAAATGATACTAATACACTATTAAAACATGCTAAACCAGACGTCCTCAAACTATGGCCCGTGGGCCACATGCGGGTGTTTTTGCCCGTTTGTTGTTTTACTTCAAAATAAGATATGTGCAGTGTGCATAGGAATTTGTTCATAGTTTTTTTTAAACTATAGTCCAGCCCTCCAACGGTCTGAGCGACAGTGAGCTGGCCCCCTGTTTAAAAAGTTTGAGGACCCCTGTTAAACAATGCTATCTATTGTTTAGAAATATTTATAAAGGAAGAGCATGGGAATCGTAATTGCTAATTAAACAGCTAGTTACTTGAAGGAGTGAGAGAATACTATAGTTTGGAAGTATGATACAATGAGTTTCAATTTTATTGGTAAAGTTTTATTTTTAAGCTAGGTTGTGTACATGGCAGTTTATTTTTTATGTATGTCTTATGATTCAACAATTTAATAACAAGTAAATAAATTACCTAATTTATACCTTAGAAGTAAATTAGAAGATTCCCATACTTTATTTAGTTTAATAGTTCTTGGCTGTGTTTTGGTGCTACCATTTCAATGTAATATAGAAAATAATTTTCTCACTGATATTTTCTAACAAATAATTCAAATTTTTTTTTGGACATGAGTTTAAAGGTAATGACATGAGTTTAAATGATATTTTGGCATAGGCTTGTCACAAACTTTAAATTCATTTTAAAGAGATTGCTCTCGTTTAATAGACAGGTAAACCCAAGTCTTGATTTTTTAAGGAGAATAGGTTATTTTGACTCTCTGATTTTATATTTTTATTCTTTAAAAGACTCATGTATTAATGACCTTAGAATGCTTCCTCTGAAAGTTTCATGCATCCTCTGCTGCCCCTCCAAATCCTCTCTTCTCCCATGCAGAAGTTAGCAGGTGTGTGGAGAAATGTTGTTGTATTGTTGAGAATAGAAGACATTGGAATTAAAATAGTTCCTATTATAATGATCCAAACAAAGCATTCAATTAATATTGATGACTGAAGAGTGCTGTGAAGAAGAAGAGTAAACAAGCTCTGGGATAGTCAAATGCCTGGAAAAGGAAAAGCATTAGATTTTGTTCTTAGTGGCTCCCTCATTATGTAGGACCATTACTGCAAGTTTTTCACAGAGACCGTTCTTTTTGCAAACATTAGGACTATCTCAACGGCATTAATATGACCACAATTCCATCTCCAAAGTCCTGATTTTAAGGGAGAAATCATTTTAAATAAAAAGTTGTAATTTAGCTGAGCATGTTGGAGATGATTATTTTAAAGATGACAATTGTACTTTGGTTCAGGTAAACTAGCTGATAAATCATTTGAAAATTGGATTTTCTGGTAATTTGAAGGATCTTGTTAAAGGGAAATTACCATAAATACCTCGCCTCGCATACATACCCTGTGTGGCTTATGAATTTTATGAGGATTTCACTCAACTATAAACTATTGCATATAAGTTAATCTTTCTTTTATGATACAAAAGCCACCTAAAGATATTGTAGCATTTAAGGATCAGTATTATGAATATTATATAAGAAAAGCAGAGAAGTGAGAGTTAATACAGACTTCTCTAGATACAACCCTGCATAAAATAGATTATATTCTATTTTGTAAATTGTACTTAAGACACTTAGATAACATATTAGATTTAAATATTATAGTGACTAGATAGACTAATAGAAAGATGACAGTTTCATTATTGAATAATCAGATAGTAATATATTGTGAGAAAGGTTTATATCTAGCACCTCAAAATGCTTGAACAAGCAATACTTTCAATTACATATGCTCTCGGAATTATAAATATACCTACTCACACATATAGAGCTATTACTACTTGTAATTCATATTTCATTATTTAACCTTACATGTGAGACAATTGTCTGTTTTATATGCTGGACCTTAAACTACTCTGTCTACAGAGGTGATGTAAAATTTCTACTTGAATAGCAATAAATCATGTTAATTCAGCCCTAGTCAAACAAAACGAGGTAGAGAGGATGGAAGAGGAATAGGAATGAGAATGGTCAAAACAAATTATCTAGTAAAAGAATCTGCCCAGTTGAAGTGATGCACTAATATTGGGTCAAGTATTTCCAGCTATGAAACAAGAAGTCAAATCAGCAGTAGTGTTTATATAATTATAATAATCTATTGATAGTAAAACAGGATACATTAATTTCATGTATTTTTATTTTAGTACAGTGTTTTCTAATAAATTCAATTAATACAACTCAATTAGTTTCAAAAATGAAGTGAAAATCTGCTGCCTGCCAGAGGTTAATGAGGTAAAATGGTTTGTGTTAAAACTGCAGGCATAGTCCACAGATTGATGAACTAAGAACTCACCTTATTGAATTCTCTTTCCACCACATTCTGTTCTCAAAATGAAACTTAATGAAATGGGGTTTACCTATAAATGGCTCCATAATTAATTAGCTTATATAGCTAATAGGTCAAAAGTCAGTCTCTTTCTTATAAGGCACATTTTCTTAAAGAGGCTTGATGACCCATCTATGCATGACTTCATTTTCAATCCATCTACTTTCACAATCAGAGTGCCATCTGGAAAATGAATATCTATTATTTTCTATGTCTCTTTGCATTTTCCAGGGTCCCCAAATTTTCATTCCTCAAAAAGCTTAAGACATTGATGAAAAAAAAAGTTTAGATATATTATTTTCTTGTGCAAATGTGATACAAGATTTTAAGAATCCTCTATGTCACAATGAAGTTAGAAATCAAAATCTGAGAGATGCTGATCCCTGACTGCCCACTGTTATTTTTGTATAAATTACAGCTTTTGATCCCGGCATTTCCATAGTTAAAGGCTAAGGGTCCCAGCTATGATTAAATCCAACATGGCTATATAGCAGTCTCTAATCACTTCATGGCTCCAATAGAGCATCCTTTCTTAGTGTTGAATAAGAGGTTCTCTTTGAACAAATCCATTCCCCTCTCTATAGAGAAGGTTTGTGTCTGACTCTTCATCTCCATCAAAGTGTAATTGGGAACTAAAAGAAACAGATTGATTACTGTCAGCTGTATGATAGGCACTGCAAGGAGCCAGGAAAATACATGATTCATTGGTTTTAATCATGTTCAACACTTAGTCATCTCAGTATTCACATAAATGGAGGGCAGTGGTAATTTAGATAATCCACTATAGTAGATGATTCAAAATAATTTACAACTGAGTTTGCAATGCATATTTTTCTTCAACACACTTGTCACAATTGTTTAATGCTTTAATGTTTAATGCTTAATGCCTTATATTTTATAATTCTTTAACAGTTTACAATTATAAAGTGATTTTATCTATAATGATTTCTCCCTTTGGTGTCTGCCTAATAAACATCACTGGTATGTATTTCAGCTCAAATGTCACCTTCTTAGAACTGACTCTTGGCTCTTTTATTCAAGATTATCTATATCTTTTCTTTGCTATTATCATAGCTCTCTATACTTTCTTTTCAAACCAAGTGTCACCATATTATGAATCCAAGAATTATCATGCCTCTCAAGCTAGCCTGTGTATACCATGTGAGGCCAAACAGCTGTCTGCATTGTTCATAATTGTATCTCACCACACTCCGTACCTAGTGAGCCCATCCTAAGTGCACAATAACCATTAGTTTAATGAGTGAATGTAGGAATGAATGCGTGAATGAATTTAACCTAATTACTGTTTTGAGAGATTGGTCAGAAATCTTTATTATTTTTTTATTGTCAGTGTGATACAGTGTAGGCTAGTTTGGCAGATGGCCAATTTGGCCACTAACTAGCATCTTGACCTTGACAAATTTCTTATCTTTTGGCACCTCTGCTTCATCATCTGTAAAATAAAAATAATGATGGCACTTAAAAAAATTTACTTATTTCAGCATATTATGGGGGTACAAATGTTTAGGTTACATATATTGCCTTTGCCCCACCCAAGTCAGAGCTTCAAGCGTGTCCATCCCCCAGACGGTGCGCACCACACTCATTAGGTGGATATATCCCCATCCTCTCCTCCCCCACCACCTGCCCAACACCCGGTAAATCTTATTACTATATGTGCCCTTAAGTGTTTATCAGTTAATAATGATGGTATTTTTTATACTTTAATGAGGATTAGATTACACAATACATGTAAAGACCTTAGCACAGGGACAGAAACAAAATAAATGCTCATTTTTTTTATATTTTACAAAATAATGGTGTGTTATTATTAAGAGAATTGAGATATAGAAAGATCAAATTATCTGCCCCAAATTATACTACGTAAAATACATATATAAAACAAAAGCAATATTTTAAATAACAAAATTGGTTAGAATGCTTACGAGATAAATTGACTTGGTTCTGAATATTTCTTCTTAGTTCATTTGAGTGTATTTTGACTGTAAAAGGAAAATACTTGCTGATTATTTTTTGAAACATTTAAAAGACTTATCAGGCTTATAGTCTACATCTTCCCTGTGGTATAATCCAGCGCATTGGAGGGATAAACATGTACATCTATATAGGTCTATACTAATCTATAAAGCATTGCCTAATCCATATTGCCCTGTAGCATTTTCCAGTTTGTGAATGTATATTGCTCCACAAGCTAGTTTTACACATCCAACTGCCTTAGCAGGCATCAGTAATGTTTCTCTTTTTATTATTTAAAGGTTAAAGGATCTGAATGCTGAGTTGTTTTCCAGAAAATTCCTGAAACTTTTACATCCTTAGCAGGGTAAATTTCCGGTGGCATCCAAATCACATCTTCTGCCTTTTTTCAAGTTCATATCATATTAAAAATACACAGATTTGTCCTTTTTGTTTGAAACAATCCCATTAAGTAGTATTCCCTCAAGTAGCAAATCATTGTTCTTTATTAACTATATTAAAAAGATATTAAACATGGACAAAGGGTTTGAATAGACATAGCTCCAAAGAAGATATGCAAATAGCCAATAAGCAAATAAAATGATGTTCACATCATGAATCATTAGAGAAATGCAAATCAAAACCAAAATAGCATACCACTCAGACCCACTAAGGTGGTTATAATGAAAAACATACAAGCAATAACAAGTGTTTATGAAGCATAGAAAAATTAGAATTCTCATAGATTGCTCATAGAAACATAACTGGTGCATTCACTTTGGCAAACATATCAGTAGTTCTAAATGTTAATTAAACATAGAGTTAACATATGACCCAGCAATTTTACTCCTAGGTATATAAAATTTAAAAAGAGCCTATGCCCACAAAACTTGTATACAAATGTTCATAGCAAGGTTGCATTTTTTTTTCCTGGGGTCTATAATAAAAAATTCATTCCCTTGTCTTTTCCAGTTTCTAGAGGTTGTCCACTTTCCATAGCTCATGTTTCCTTTCCAACTTCAAAGCCATCAATGGCAATGGCAAGTGGAGTCTTTCTCAGATCATATCACTCTGATTCTTACTCTCCCACTTCTCTCTCTCTCACTTAGAAGACCCCAGTGATTACATTGGCCCTGCTTGAGCAATCCAACATAATCACCGCTATCTCAAGGTTAGCTGATTAGCACTCTTAATTCCATCTGCAACTTTAATTTCCTTTTGCCATGTAACATAACATAGTCACAGGTTCTGGGAAATAGTATGTGGACATCTTTGGGGGACAATTATTCTGCCTAGCACTGATAACTGTTGTTCTTTTATTTATTTTTATTGTTTCTAAATGATTATTTTAAAATTAAGACGTTATGAAATGAAAATGACCCTTTATAGTTTTTCATGCATTCAAATAGTCTAAATTTATTTTTAAATTAATGAGCCATTCAAGTGACACTCTAAAAATATTGAGGGTCATAGAAACAAATCCACAATGCATCAAAAAAAGAGATTTATACATGCATTTGTGTATTTGTGCTTGAATGTATTTTCTAATTAGTAATGTATTTATTCAGATATAACTTATGGAAACATAAACCACAATGTTAAATGGAATAATTTATCTCTAGGGACTGGAATTAGAGCTAGTAGTTATGTGTGGATGTGTACGTGTTTTTGTGCATATATCTAAGTTACAGTCATTGAATTTTACTCTGATTGTTAGAAAAAATTTAAAAGAGTTTAAAAATGAAGGAATAATATACTAAATGCTCTATGCAAATGGAAGATGTAAGGTTTTTTTTTTCATTTTTCAATTACATATACAAAAAGGTGCATTACATTACATATACAAAAGGTACATGTACATTACATATACAAAAAGGTGCATAATACAGAGATGGTAAGTTTTATCTTGCATGATATATTGGACCAAGACATATATTAAAAAGGATTCAGAGGCCACATCCTTGCTCAGCAGGAAGGAATTTTGATTGAGTGGCGATGTGTACCATGTAAGGAGAAATGTTTTAGCACTTGCAGTATAGGCTTGTCATCCCTGTTTTAAGTCATTATGGTTGCTTTTTGTACATCCAAACACTATTTTATAACATTTCTTTTACCTAAAAATTAAATGGCACTCTTAAAAATGTAGATAACATATCATCATCTTAAGAACATGGATCATTGTCATATGTGAACAAAGATTTTAGAATTTATAGTTAGAAGCTCAAGCTATTCTTAATATTGCCTCATAAAAAAGCAACCCAAGAGAGAAAAATAAAAAATTACTTGCAGAGAGACAAAATGTATTCTTAGAATCAGGGCTGGTTCTGAAGTAGCCTCATTGAAAAGCAGTGGCAGACAATGGAGTTTTATAGGGGTGAACAAGAAAGAGAAGTGAAAGACAACTGGATGTGGTGGCGGGTGGTGGGGGGAGGTCTGTAGCTTATGAGAGTGAAAATGGAGTGGGCTGGTAGGGTGGATGTGTCTTATAATGAGGAGAAAAAAGAGAATTAGTTTTCTACCATGGTCTAGGATTGGACCACCTGGAAGATATACGTATTCAAATATTTGCTTTATCATAGTGACATGATAGTTATTTAGCACACAAAACTAAAACTCTTTATTGCAAGATTTCATACAAATTGAGAATCAGACAGATAGACAGATCCAAGAACAGTCAGAGCCATGACAGTTGCTGTGAGGCCTATGCCAGATCACACCTTGTGTGGAATCACTGTGGCATTACATTACCTCTTGCTTTCGGACCCACACCTGTGCCTCCTCTTTGACCTACTGTCTTTGGTGAAGGTAGCACAAGTACTGGAAAGCAAGATGCCCTTCCCTATTACCAGATCAGTTTACAGCCATGGGAAATAGATGTTCTAATCTCAGGAAACAGAATTCATTATAGGATGGGGAAAGATAATGGCTGATCATGGATTTTTAAAAATCTACCTATGCAGACATACTTTATTTTTCTGGAGTTCTAGTATCACTTTTGATTTAGAATAAAACCATACATAATCTTACAAAACTACAGGATATCCATAATGTATTCCATATTACCATTAAATCACTGCAGCACACATATTTGTGCCTTTTTTCAACCTTTATTTTGTTCTCATATTTTATGTATCGATTTTTAATACTTAAACATTCTGGAACAGTTAGTTGATTGAAAGATTGTTTCATTAAAGTGATAAAGCATGAATTGAGTTCTCACAATAAACCTGGTATTGCATTAATTTCTGGGCATTTTTAAAGGAAAGTATGACTTATATTGTTCTTTGAAGGAGCAAAAGATCTTAGACAACATTGACTAAGAGCTAGAGTATGGATTTTGCTTCTAATTCATCTTTTCATGAGCTTCCACAAATTTTTACATTGAAATATTTATTTCAGCATTTTGAGCTCGAGATCCTATTTTCTTCTTTTAAATACTATTGGTTGTACTGTTTTTAATGGCATTTTGGTATAACTGCTTAAATTTCATATGTTTATATTAACATATATAAAGATATCAAAAGATGACTATAAAGTTATAAAAATATATTTCCACATGTAGAATAAAGGTATATGAAATATGTTATGATCATTTATAATTTATGATAATTATGATCATTTTAAATTTGATAATATTGAATTTACTTAAATATTTATTGAAAACTTGCTATTAATCATATCCAATGGCAGGTGATTGGAATTCATCAGTATACAAAGAAGATGAATCTTTTTCCTTTAGAGGAAATCATCATTTGCCTTTAGAGTTTCCTTTCTAGGAGAGGGGAGAAGGGACATAAAGCTCGGAAACTTAAAATTACTTTTTTATGATATAGTACTTTTTTATAATATAGTAAGTATGATGGGAGATTCATAGGGTACTATAATAGCATTTAAAATAAATACCATAAATATGACACAAAAAAGAAGGCATAGCATAAGGGAATTTTTTATTTGATTATTATTTTTGTTACTTTTTTTTTTTTTAAAGTGTCAGTTATATTAATAAGAGGTATGAAGGTAGGGAATTTAAATGGGAAAGATACTTTATTTTTAAACAGTTATGTCCCTTTTTAGGAATTGCACTTTTTTTCATTTGTTTGATTCAACAAGAATTTATTTTATATCTAGCAGGAAATATATTAGTAATAAATATATAGTGGAGGAAGACACACAAACATTTTATCTCTTAGTGGAATTTAGAGTCCGAGGGATTGCTTAAATGATTTTAGTCCATGAATGTTTGATATTCACTAGATAATTATGTAGGCATATGTTGGAATTTATTACATGTAAACCATCACATTGAATAGAAGGTGCCAAAAATTAAGAATAAACAAATACATTTACTCTTTAGCTAAGTACATTTCTTTCTTTGTGGACAATTGGCCCTTTTTTCAGATTATTCAAATAATCTATCCTGTTATGTTTTTTAGCTTATAAATTAATTGCTTTTGTGTATTTATCTATTGCTGCAAAAATTCGGTAAAAGGATCTTTTTCACTGTGTAGATGCCTTTGTCATTTCTGAATTAATTCATATTTTATCTTAAATATATGAAATATAAAAGGCTGGAAGCATACTGAAATTTTTAGAGCTGTTAGAATGGTTATTTACTAGCATTTTAAATTTCTTCTACATTCTACTTGATCAAAAATGATGATTATAATCTTGAATAAGCAAAGTAAACAAGCAAAGAAGATTCGTTACCTGTAAGTGACACAGGACAATGTCAAGGTCACATTCATGATGTGGAAAGGAGTCAATATGATCTGATGGTCTCCCAATGAAATGCATGTGAAGTCTATACTAATTAGCTTATAAATCAGACTGATACTCAAGTTTATTTGGGCCAAAAAGACTACCTACTGTCAGGCAATCAAGCTCTACTCCTTTAATTGCAATTTATTCCAACAACCACAATTTATTGATCCTAGCATACACTTAAGCCACAGCAGTATCATTATTTGACTTTATTTTAACAGCTTCAAAAGGTTAGAAAGTTAGAAACCACTGTGAAAGAGAGCATTAAAAAGTTGAGTTGTGAACACTGCTTCACACTCTATGCTGAGCAATGTTAACTGTATATGGAATTATATGAAAGGAAAGGAAAGAAAGAATTGATATTACTTAGGTATTCAATATGAGCTAGTGCTTTCTTATACCAAATATTATTTAATAATTACAAAACACACAAAAGCAAAGAGGATCAATATTAATTGTTTGCATTCTACAGATAAGCAGCAGCTCAGAGGGGTTATGTAAATTTCTCAGAACTATAGTGTTAAAATGTTAAAACCATCTGACTCCAAAGCACATCTTTAATTTCTTGCATGATTTCTTGCAGAAGTTTTGCACACTGACCATTTTGCAATATTGTGGCCATCTTGAAACACACTTAGTGATATTGAAAGCATGACGACATAGTTCATTCACACGAGTTTTGTACCCAATATAGTCTTTAAAACACAAAACATCAATATCTAGTCGCTCTCATTTGTTCAATGTATTATCTTTTATAAGCAAAGATTTTTTGTTTGTTTGTTTAGTCAAGCATTAGAGTTGTAGAATTTCACTTTGTAATTATCAGCTAATTAGACAACGTACTCGGCATGCCTGGTAAGGTAACTCTGGTAGCTTCAAAGAATGTTTTTCTTTACAAAATGTTTATTGAGCATAAAGAGTTTCTTAGAGTTTGGCATTTCTTATACACACTTTCTAAGTAGGCCTGAGTAACTGATTAACTATCACAATTCTTCATAAATCCTCTCTTAACCCTTGACTAGATGTAAGCCAAATTTAGTCTGGCTTGAGGGAAGACACCAAAAGGTGGAAGTCATAGGCTTCCTTTTTGTACCAATAAGAGCAGCTCTGCTGTTAATGTTTTCATTTCTTGCACTTTCATGAAATTTTATTCATAGAATAAATAAATAAATATTTTTAAAAATTAAATCATGGAACTAGTCCAATGTCCTCATTTTTGCAGGTGAAGAAATGAAGAGACAAAGAAGTAAAGGACCTGTCTCAAAGTCACACTACTAGTAAGTAATATTTGGAGATCTAGAAAAAGATCCTCAGACTGATCTGGGTTCTATCCATTGAATAATGATTTCTCATTTTAGACATAATGTTGGAAACATAAAACTCTGTTTCCATTCCTATTTAAACCACATATGGTTGGTGGTCCTAAATTGTGTGCCACCTAGGTTTAAGCTGTATACTTTAAAGAATTCTCACAAAGTGAGTTATAGGATATCCTTTTGAAGAAGAGACAATGTAGCTCATGAGATGCTATAGCCAAAGAAAAAAGTTGGCATCCATTTGAATACTTTTGATGTCCTAGGATCTTAATGTGAATCATCTCATTCAATCCTCACAAAAATATTGTAAGTGAAATGGTTTTATCCCTATTTTAGAAATAAGCTAAGGCTTTAAGATGGTTGATGGTTTGTCTAATAATGCAGAACTATTTAATGTCAGAGCTAGGTTTCAATTCTCAATCTTTCTGACTTTAAGATACCTTTGGTACTATACATTTCTGTATTTAAATTTACAAATAAAAAAGCAGGGATCAATACAAATAGTATATAATCCCATCCTGGTGTGATATAGCCAATTGTGTTGATATAGTGCATAGTTCAAGGTGCTAAGAAAAAACTAAGTAGTGAAAGATCAACTTGGGTTGACACTGTATATTCATTAATGATTGATATGCTCTTACTATTGACTCTCAATTAACAATTCTTTGAAAGCTTGTTACTATGAAGACATTAGATATAATGATATCTGTAACGGAGGGAAAACAATATTGACAACATATACATAACCATTACATCTGTAGAGATTGACAACTTGTCAAGATAGAATAAAATAAGCATTTAGAAGAGACAGGTTTTACTTTAGCTTTTGGAATATAAAAAAAGTTGAAAAAAGTATTGACATTTTGAGCTGGATGAAATATATATATGTGTATGTGGATATATATATATAAATCATATATATATATAAATCATTTTCTTTTCATAAGAAAGTGTGAAAAGAAGCATGGAAGTGGAAATGAGTAGGGATATTTTATCAGTAGAGAGTGTTCTAAATTACAGAATATGATTAGGAAGGGTAAAGTATTATTTCAAAGGTTGGACTGAGATTCATCAATGGAAGTCTTTGAAGCTTGATTTAAAAAATTGTATTTCAATTGATAAGCAATAAAGAGTATTAATGTTTTGTTATTATTGTTTGTTGTTCTAATCTGTACAGTGCTGTAATCAGAGCTGTGGCTTGGAAACAGTGTGATAGCCATGTGATGGATAGACTGAATGAGAGGAAATCAGAAGTGAAGAAACTCAGTGTAGTGTGGGGTAAAAAAATGAGACCAAGGATCCCTGTTAATCTGTTAAAGATAATGGGACATCTCTTCAGGTTTCTATAGTAACTTTGAAGAGGATCTAATATCTACTTTCATACCAGTTGTCCTTTTCTTTATGAATGTTTGTTGAATGAATAAGTAAATTCCCTTTCTATCATATCTATCCACCTTGAAAATCCCTGTAACATAAGGGAAAGAATAGACATCATAATAGTTGTTTATTATCCTGGAATCTTATTTCTTCCAAGATGAGAAGTCTTTCTGAGTAAAAACTTTTGTCTTGTGCTTTGAAGATTTCTTTTTATCTAAAATTTGCATTGCAGATAAAGGGAAGGAAAAGTAAAAGATGCTTACTTTTCTACTGAAGAGAAAACAAATAGGAAGAAGCTGTTATCCTAAAGTATAACAAAGGAACAATCACAATGAAAAAGCCTTTTTGTAAATTAAGAATTGTTTAGCTTCTAAAAGGTCAACTGTTCGGTTTAGTTATCACACCCAGAGGGAAGAGCCCTGAAAGTTTTCTGCCCTAATGTTAGATAACCAATACTGGGCAACTTCTGCCCCTAATGAAGATCCTTCCTAAATCCTCAGCACTCTCCTTGTTTTCCAACCCTTCTCCCAGAACTTATGTTCATCCCTTAACAAAGCTGAACAATATCACTTCAATATTCTGTTGCCTCCTACCTATGTCTTGCAAGTAATGGCAACTACACCATGAACAATTTACTTTGTTCTTGCTTGGTTAAATACATAACCCAGAATCATTATTCAGTGGTTTTTTTTTTTTTTTTTTTTGTGTGTGTGTATTATATTTATGACCCAGACCCCCTTTAGGGATGTACTCTATTTAATTCATATTCGTTTACTCTATAAGCTATATATCTGCTAAACTTATCCATACTGTATTGAATCTCTGCTCTTCCTTCTTAGAGAAAAATGTATATATATTTTTTCTCCTGCTCCAAGCATGGGCTGTGTCTCTTAAAAGCAATACCTTTGCCATTAGAGTTCTTTTTGCTAAACCAATACATATTAACGATTCTGAGCTTCTAAGAAGACAGAACTTTGATGTAGGGGCTATTCAAGTAAATTCTATATATAAGATTTGACATTTCATTTGGCAAGTTATTCATAATGAAAAGATGAGTTACAGTTTGGGGTGGGAAAAGAAGATAACACTACACCTTTATCTATAGATATAATAGAAGTCAAAATAGGCCAACCTTGTGAGGGTTTGGCAAGAGCACTGAATACCCATAGTATGTGACTGGCGCACAAAAAGTTATTTGTTGAACTGTGTTATAGGCCTGTAATTCACAGTTCTTTTGTCTGCTTCATTTGTCTGTGTCAAAGTAATATCAGATAAAGGTTACATTGAATGAATAAAAATCTAGCATTAAATTTCAGGCAACTGTCTCAAGAATCAGTCCTCTATTTGCTTGAATGTCACTCATTAGCCAAAAAGGCGAGCTTGTGCAGGGACTGATCTATAGCTCTTACTCTGCATGACTCTCGATAGCCAGTTGTGCTGAGAACTGGTGATGAACATGACGTTCTCTGCATTGCTTCCTGCCATAACTTTGATGCCGCTAGCAAGACCCAGTGGCATTCTATTTATAGTTTTCTTTTTATGCATTCCGGATTGATCTTTGGGCTCAGAATGAGGCTAAAATGATGAAATGAACTTACCTCATAACTTTTTAATATATGACATGGAGAAATGTGTGAAATATTTGCTTTTTTTCCTTAACGAGATAAATTAATATATTTTCTAGTACCATGAAGGTTTGTTTTTTTTATTGATGCATAACATTTGTGCATATTTTGGGGGTACATGTGATATTTTGTTACAGGCATAAACTGTGTAATGATCAAGTCCAGGTGTTTGGGGTATCCATCACTTTGAGTATTTGTCACTTCTATGTGTTTGGGGACATTTCAAATCCTCCCTTCTAACTATTTTGAAATATACAATGCATTGTTCTTAACTGTAGTCACCTTTCTTTGCTAATGAACGTCAATTATAACTTATTTTTTCTATCCAACTGTATTTTATGCCCATTAACTGACCTCTCTTTTTCCTTCCCCTGCACCCCCACCCACCCATCCTTCTCAGCCACTAGTATCTATCATTCTACTCTCAACTTCCATGAGATCAACTTTTTTAGCACCCCATATAAGCGAGAACATGTGATTGATTTTTTTCTGTGCCTGGCTTATTTTACTTAAAAACATAATGACCTCCAGTTCCATCCATGTTGCTACAAATGACATGCTTCCATTCTTTTATACGATCTAATAGTATTTTATTGTGTATATTTACCACATTTTCTTTATCCATTCATCCACTGATAAGACACTTAGGTTGATTTTGTATCTTTGCTATTGTGAACAGTCCTACAATAAACATGGTGGTACAAGTATCCCTTGGATATACTGATTTCTTTTTCTTTGGATAACCAAAACACCAAGTAGTGGGATGCTGGACCATAGGGCAATTTAGTTTGTTTATTATTTATTTATTCTCCATACTTTTTTCCATGGTGGCTATACAAATTTATATTTCCAACAACAGTTATTTTTTGTCTTTTTGATAATAGCCATTCTAACAGATATCTTACTGTGGTTTTGATTTGCATAACCCTGATAATAAGTGATGTTGAGCATTTTTTATACAACTGTTGGCTATTTGTTTGTCTTCTTTTGAGATGTGTCTATTTATGTCCTTTGCCCACTCTTTAATGGTATTATTTGTGGGTTTTTTTTAACTGTTGAGTTGTTTGTATATTCTGGATATTATTGTAAATATTTTCTCCCATTTAACAGGTTGTCTCTTTACTATGTTGGTCATTTTAACTACGTTAATTCTTCAAATCCAGGAGCATGATCTTCTATTTGTTTGCGTTCTCTTCAGTTTCCTTCATCAATATTTTGTAGTTTTCTTTGTAGATGTATTTTACCTCCTTGATTAAATTTATACCTAGACATTTTTTTGTAGTTATCATAAATGGATTACCATGAATGTTTTCCTAGCTAGTTCATTAGTGATGTATAAAAATGCTACTGAGTTTTTATATGTTGATTTTAATCCTACAATGTTACTAAATTCATTTATCAGAACTAAGAGATTTTTGGTATAATCTTTAGATTTTTCTGGATATAATATGTCATCAGCAAAGAGGGAACAATTTGATTTCCTATTTTCCAACTTAGATGACTTTTGTCTTATTGCTCTGGCTAGGACTTCCAATGCTCTGTTGAATAGGAGTGTTGAAAATAGGCATCCTTGTGGTATTTCAGTTCTTCGAGGAAAAGTTTTCACCTTTTCCACATTCAGTGTGGTGTTAGCTATGGGTTTTCATATATGGTCTTTATTATGTTGAGATATGTTCCTTCTATGCCTCATTTGTTGAGGGTTTTTATCACAAAGGTATGTTGAATTTTGCCAAATTCTTGCAACTGTTGAGATTATCATATGGTTTTTATCCTTCAGTCCATTGATGTGATACATTATGTTTATTGACTTGAGTATGTTGAACCATCCTTGCATCCCTATGATAAATCCCACGTGATTATGAAAATGTGATTGCTGAAAACATATTGTAACATAAAAGATATCAACATAATATGGGAGGCAGTTTGGCATAGAGATCAAGAGCATGGATTCTGGAAAATCATAATATGTATAAAAACACGTGTTCCACTATTTTCTATGTATGTGACCTTGAAGAAGTTTACAAATATTTTTGTGCCTCAATTTCTGCTCCTGTATAAAATATCTATGTCATAAGTTGATCTAAGTGTTAATAAGTTAATGCACGTAACATTTCTGACACATACGCACACACAGCTTTTGTTTTGAGTATTGCTAAAATGTTTTCTGACTTAAACATTATTTTCATTACATCTAAAACTTTGGTTTCATGAGCTTCCCACACTGCAGTGGAATAAAATAATGCAAGAATGAAAATATGAAATATTATTTAATATTTAAGTTTGTAAGAGCACAACTTCTGTATGTTAAAATGTTATTAATTTGCTTAGGACATATTCATTTATACTCTCCCTGATGTTCTCCACATAAATTCCTATTTAAATTTGCAATAGGGACACAAATATCCTTTGGAACTATATTTAAATCTGCTTAGAATGTGACTTTAGGAAGAGTAAAGTATACTATGTTGAATAGTACATCTATATCTGTATATGCACCTATATCTCTATATCTAGATTGATTTTTGTTCCCTTTCTCCTCTATTTACTAATCTCCTTCCATTCAAACTCTCGTATTCAATCTAGGTATTTTTGGCTTAATATTAGTTAGAATTCTACAATATCTAGTTAACATCACAAATGCTCATCTTAGTACAGACACAAAACAATGAATGATGCTCACTAGCCTTATGCACTTATTTGTTCTTAACTGAATTATTTCCATGGAGTTTTTATATGAACTTTTAAGAACGTTTGTCAGGAGGCCCAGCACGGTGGCTCATGCCTGTAATCCTAGCACTCTGGGAGACCAAGTTAGGTGGATCCTTTGAGCTCAGGAATTCTAGACCAGCCTGAGCAAGAGCAAGACCCTATCTGTGCTAAAAACAGAAAATATTAGCCAGACATGGTGGCACTTGCCTGTAGTCCCAGCTACTTGGGAGGCTGAGACAGAAGGATCCCTTGAACCTAGGAGTTTCAGGTTGCTGTAAGCTAGGCTGACACGGTGGCACTCTAGCCAGGGCAACAGAATGGGACTCTGTCTCAAAAAAAAGAAAGTTTGTCAGAGGATTTACAAAATACTAAGCTCTGATAATTTTAAATGAGACTATGAAGCAGGAACTTTTCTGAGGCACATGAAGTAAGCCATTGGATAGAGATGAAATATCGAAACAAAAGCTTTTGTGTCCATAGCTTAAAGAAGTTCCAGGTTTTGGCAGAAATGGGAGAAGTAATACTAGATGAAACTTGAAAAAAGAGTAAGTTTGGAAACACTGTCTTCACAGGCAAAAAGGTTACCTTTTTTTTTTTTTTTTTTTTGAGAGCAGTTTCAGGTTCAGAGCAAAATTATGATGAAGGTACAAAGATTTCCCATATACTCCCTGCATCCCCACCCCAAAAAATTATCAACATCCTCCACCAGAATGGTACATTGGTCACATTTTCTGAACCTACATTGACACATAATTATCACCCGAATTCCGTAGTTTACATTAGGAGTTCACTCTTGGTATTCATTATTGGTGTTCCTTCTTTGGGTTTAGACAAATGTATCATGGCATGCATGCATCCACGGCTTTAGTACTGTGCAGAGCATTTTCACTGTACTAAAAATCCCCTGCGCTCTGCCTATTCATCCCCTTCAACCCCTGGCAACTATTAGTCTTTTTACTGTCTCCATAGTTTTGCCTTTTCCAGAATGTCATATAGTTAGACTCATATATTATTTAGCGTTTTGAGATTGGCTTCTATCACTTGATAATTTGCATTTAATATCCCTGCATGTCTTTCATGGCTTGATAACTCATTTCATTTTAGTGTTGAATAATATTCCATGATCTAGATATACTACAGTGTATTTATCCACTGACAAAATACATCTTTGTTGCTTCCAAGTTTTGGCAATATATAAAACTGCCATCAACATCCATGTGAAGTTTCCTGTGTAGACATAAGTCTTCCATTCCTTTGAGTAAATGCCAAGAACTACAATTGCTGGATTGTAAGGCAAGAGTATGTATAGTTTTGTTAGGAAGTGACAAACTCTCTTACAATGTGGACTTACATTTGCATTCCCACCAGCAATGAAAGAAAGTATCTTTTGCTCCTCCAGACTATCTTTTCTCAATTTTTTTGCCTTTTCTCCATTGTGAAAGATCAGTTGACTCTGCTTGTGCTTTTGTGGGTCTATTTCTGTGCTCTCTGTTCTGTTCCATTGATCCATTTGTCTTTACTTTCTCCAGTACCACAAAGTCTTGAGTACTGTGGCTTTATAGTAATTCTCAAAGCCAGGCAGTGTCAGTCTTGAACTTTATTCTTCTTCTACATGGGATTAGCTATTATGAGTCTTCTGCTTCTCCTTATAAACTTTACAATCAATTTGTTGATATCTACAAGATAACTGCCTGGAATACTGCATTGAATCAATAAATCAATTTGGGAAGAACTGATATCTTGACAATGTTGAGTCTTGTTATTCATGAACATATAATATTTCTCCAATTATTTAGGTTTTTTAATTTCTTTCATCAGTTTCATAGTTTTTATAATATATAGATCTTATAATTTTTTTAGATTTATATGTAAGTATTTAATTTTGTTGGGCATGAATGTAAATGTTATTATATGTTTAATTTCAAATTTCACTTGTTCATTACTGGTATATAGGGCAGGAGTTGACTTTTGTTCATTAACCTTGTCTCTTGAAACCTTACTATAATGATTTATTCCAGCAGGTTTTTTGTTTATTCTTTTGGACTTTTTACATGGATGATCTTATCATCTGTGAGCAAATACGTTATATTCTCCCTTCTCAATCAGTTTAAATTTATTTCCTTTTCTTATTTTTCTGTATTTTCTAGGATATTCAGGATGATGTTGAAAAGGGATGATGAGGTGGAACACTGTTATTTTATTCCTGGTTTTAGTAGGAAAGCTTCAAGTTTCTCATCATTAAGTATGATGATAACAGTATCTTTTTGTGGATATTCTTTATGAAGTTGAGCCAGTTCCCCTCTAATCCTGGTTTAGTGAGAATGTTTATCATGAACAGAAATTGGATTTTATCAAATGCTTTTTCTTGCAACTATTGATATGATCATGTGTTTTTATTCTTTAGTCCATTCTTGTGATGGAACAAGGATTACCTTTAAAATTTGATTTAACATACAAGTATACTGGCCTAGCATCTTATAACCTCTTTTTAGAATCTTCTTTGTTAACTAGATTGAAGAACTATTTTCAGACCTTCCCCAATTTTTAGTTTACACTTACTTTGTATATACTACTTAGATTTAGCCTCTGGGCATAAATATCACAGTATTTAGCATACTAACCATATGTTTTTTCATTATGTAAATTACCTGTTTGGACATCTGATATCTCATTGTGTATATTAATAATAAAAATGAGGAAGACTTGGGTCAACTTTAATGTGATTTTTGTAACATTTGGCAAGATGAGAGAAATTTTCTTAGAAAGCAGCAAATATAAGTGTCATTGCATTTAATACAATGACAAATGTTGTATTGTGGTTCTCAAATGTTGAGAAGGTGGTTCAGTCAAGCACACAGATCTGGAAGCTAATTCCTAAGCAGTCCCAGAGACCTGGATAGAATAAACCTAAACTGTGCAGGAGAAGGTATCAGACTTTCGTATCAGAGCTGCACTTCTTGCTATGATTGATTTGGAATAGCAAACCACTTCAGAGTAACCATGCCATAACATTATATAATGTACAATTCCTATGACAGGTGAAGTTCCACTGACCTAAGGCCAAGCTGATTCCTAAGATAAATAATTTTTGTTATGTCTTTGCAAGGATGTAGTACAACCTTTATACATATCCTAGTGTATGCCATGAAGATAGCAGACCTTAATTAGGTGGGCTGATTTTAAAATCCCTCCCTAAGATTTTACCTTTTTAAATGGAAGTAAATATTATCGTTCTTCCAGCCTCTCCGTATCTCGACATCCCCCAAAAAAATGAAATTAGAAAAGAGCAGATTTCACTTGTCAGGGCAGCCAATTAAATGGCTGAGAGTGTCTTTTTCTGTGTCATTTTCAGAAACAATTGTATCATTAAATCGCTGAAATTGTAGTGTCAGCAGGAAATAGAGAAAATAGCTGCCAAAGGGAGAAAAAAAATATGAACAATACAGCTACTTTGATGTCTTCCTGCCCTCCTTTCCAGTGCCTAGTGCTGAACAAGCTATAAACAAAATGTGCGGGAGCAAAGGCTCCTGTGTTTGAGCCTGGTGACTCCAACCTCCCTTTCTGGGCGGCTTGCTCTCTGATTTCTTCTGCTCCCACTTGTGCCTTAGGCGAACTGCACTAATCAGTGTTTTAGAGCACAACTCCTACTTCCTTGCTGCTGTTTCTCTCCAGTTACTGTTCACTCGCGAATACCCTCTCTCATCTCTCTTTTTTCAATTTGCTCATTTATTCATTCAGCAAATACCTATTGAACTTCTACCTTGTGCCAGGCACAATTCCAAGCTTTTACAATACATCTGTGAACAAAACAGATTAAAAAAAAATCCCTTTCTTTGAGGAGTTTACTTGGAGGTGGTAGAAATAAAATCAGACATAAAATTGTACGCGCAATAAATCTGTCAATCATATAGTAGGTTAAAAGGTGATCAGTAGAGCTGGGAAAGGGAAATCAAGAGTCAGGGGGTTGTACTTTTTAATAAGGTAGTTAGAGACTTGGGAGAAAGAGTTTTATGCTGTCTTGAGAGGTTCAGGGCACTGTGGCTAAGAGCACAGACTTTCACAGGACTGCTCGGGTTCTTAATCCAGCTCTGTCACTTATTAGTTGTATGACCTTGAGAAACTGACTTTATTTCTCTAGATTTCAGTTTTTCTACTCTAATGGGCAGTTATTGTTAATATCTACTCAATTTTATTTTATACGTAGACCTTAGAACGTGAGGGGCAATATATGTTACATAGTGTATGTAGTATGTAGCACTATGTGAATTCTCTCACTATTATTTTCTGAAGAGTGTATGCTTCAATTTAGAGACATCAGAGTTTGAAAATTGAAAGATATTTCCTCTCTCCTCACTTATCTGTGATTTAGTTGTATGACCATAAAAATGAAGATAATTGTTCCTGCTTAAAGCTGTTGTGAGGATAAGAAGCTTCATAGCGTATCTCCATAGGAGATCCTTGTTAAATGCCATGCCTCTTTGCTCTCCTCTTCTAAACTCAGTTGAAATGTTTTGAAGTCTTCTCATATTATCTCAGCTGGTAAAAAAAATCTTAAGCCTCCTGGCATCTCTCATGGTATTTATTATATACTAACTTGTGCAATATTGCAGTTCCTCCCTTCTAAGTGAGCCATCATGAATAAAGAGGAGCACACTGTCAATTTAATATTTAATAGCAACTTTTCAAGGGGAAAAAAAGAAACACTCTCACATTAAATGCACCCATCAATTATATGATGTGCCCTGAGTTTAAAACGATTTAAATGTGAAAAAATATGTGCATTATCGAATCAGGGAAATGTGTTAGTTTCTGTTTATGCCTTTTTGCTGCTTCTATGTAATTAACTACTCAGAAACTGTATTTCTTTGCATCCTTCTCCTTGCTTAACCCACTGCCCTACAAATTGAAATAACTCAATAAATATTTCCTCGGTGATAGAATGAATGACTATATAATTTCTTGAATAAAATAACTGATTTAAGTTTATACACAAATGTTGAATGGAAATGAAATATATTTTTTCATCTGGGGACTTTTTTTTTCATTCTTAATTGTATGAAAATAGTAAGGATATAGTAAAGCAAATTTTTTTAGATATAAATATGCATGACAGCATTTTAAAATATTTAGATCTGATTGGTTAGGACTCTTTTTGGTTGCAAATTACAAAAACTCAATTTAGACTAATGAGCAAAAATGGGGAATTGTCTATAAGCACACAGTATTCTAGAGGTATAGTGTACTACTGAAGATCAGAAAAGCAAATGCAACATTGACTGGTCCACTTCCAGCACCAATTTCTTTATGAATCATCTCTTTGTTACAAATCACTCCAGTCTGGCTGGCATAAAGCAACCTGTGGATCAGGAGTTCAGAGAGGGCATAGAGATGGTTTGCCTGTTCCCCACAGTGTCTGGGCTCTCAGATGGAAGACGTAGTTAGGAGTTGGCCCCTCTTTAACCCTCACTGACAGCCTTCTTCAGGCAGGCGGGCTTCTGTTAATAGTCTGCTCAAGGCCCTTTTAACTTCTTCATACTACCTTGGTTCAAAGTCATGGTCTTGTGATTTTACTGCTCCAAACCATGCTGTTTTTATTGTAGTATCACTCTTCTATATCAGTATTTGCATTGGTTACTGTTTGGTAAGAGAAGCAGAATAACTATGATTATATGAAATAAGGGGTTTATTATAGGGATTAGATCTTAGGAATTGGGGGGGCTATTGGGGTATTTAAATAATACATCTGATGTTGAGCCTAATGTTGCCATAAGTTAGCTGGACTATTAGGAAAGAAGGATGATTGTGAAGTAGAGGACAAGGACAAAATTGGAACTCCTGAGGACGAACTGGGACTCATGAAGATGAATTGGAACTCATGTCTGTTTTTCACCACCACCAGTGTAGCTGACACGTTTGACCTACTACAGAAGAAGTTTGCAGGCTTTACCAAAGAGCCACACACATGCACTTGACTCAAATTTAGAGAAGTTTCAGAAGGAGAATTAGCAGAAGCTTAAGGAACTACATGTCTTGGTGCTTCCCTCTGCCTAAAAACTGAGTCCGCTAACCAGGGACATGTGCAGATCCCTGCAGAAGCTGACAGCCTACGTCCACTCTTAGAGAGTAAAGATGACTATCGCTTCTCTACTTACCAAATCATGCAGAAATTTCCCCTTGTGGCCAAATCTAACTTGAAGCCACATTTCATTCATAAAGGGAATAAAATTATGGAAAACGTGGTATTAGTTGGGCTGAAGTAACACAATAAAAGACACTGAAACCAGTATGCATCAGGAACCTTTAAAACATTAATTTTCATTGATTATCTAATTTTTTAAAACCATAGGAAACAAATCTGGACAAAAGAGCAATAAGTGTGTTGGGGGGATTGTTATAAAGATAAAACTTTTCTCAACATAAGTGCCCATCAATTCATAAGGGGATAAAGAAAATGTGGTGTGTATATACACATACATACACACACACACACACACACACACACACACACACACACACACACACCATGGAGTACTACTTAGCCATAAAAAGGAATGAAATAATGTATGTTGCAGCAACTTGGGTGGAACTGGAAACCATTATCCTAAGGAAGTAGCTCAGGAATGGAAAAACAAACACCACATGTAGTGTCTAATAATTGTGAGCTAAATGATAGGCACACAAGGACACAAAAGCTAGAATCCAACTTTTATCCCGAATTCACTGATTTTAAATTACAAATATATATATTAAGATAGTTTTTCTATATTATTTACACATAAAAATGTAGAAAATAATGTCTAGTAGTAATTTAAGTGCATTTTTACACAATATGATACACTAATGCACATCAAAAATGGTTATGAAATTTTGAATGATAGAAAAATATATATCATATCACATTAAATGAAAAAAGTATACGAAATGTATATACAGGGCGCGGTGGCTCATGCCTGTAATCCTAGCACTCTGGGAGACTGAGGCAGGTGGATTACTCGAGGTCAGGAGTTTGAAACCAGCCTGAGCAAGAGCGAGACCCCGTCTCTACTATAAATAGAAAGAAATTAATTGGCCAACTAATATATATATATATACATATATATATATATATGTGTATATATATATATATATATATATATATATATATATATATACAAAAAATTAGCCGGGCATGGTGGCGCATGCCTGTAGTCCCAGCTACTTGGGAGGCTGAGGCAAAAGGATTGCTTGAGCCCAGGAGTTTGAGGTTGCTGTGAGCTAGGCTGATGCTACAGCACTCACTCTAGCAAGGGCAACAAAAGCGAGACTCTGTCTCAAAAAAAAAAAAAAAAAAGTATATACAGCATAAACTCAGTAATGTATAAAAATATCAGTGTAGTAAATCAGTATGGTAGTTGTGTCCATGGGGTAGGATTATAGGTATAATATTTTACCTTTTCTGTTTTTCAAACTTTTATGCAAAAAATATACATTTATTATTTTAAAATATAGATATTTATTTATTAAATAGAATGGCTTAGGAGGCATTAAGCATGCAAAGCACTTATAAAGTCGTGTCTAATCAAAAGCCAAGAGAGATAGACCATCTGTTTATCCTACCCATCTGAAGTAATAGTAAAGAAGTTATGGACACACATTATGATTTTCTATTCAATACAATGGCATGACGAATAACTAGTTGAAAACATAGTCACTTTTAAAATTTTTATTTCAAAATACTAAT
Source organism: Microcebus murinus (assembly GCF_040939455.1). Lineage (NCBI taxonomy): Eukaryota > Metazoa > Chordata > Mammalia > Primates > Cheirogaleidae > Microcebus > Microcebus murinus. The sequence goes on along the minus strand of NC_134115.1, from coordinate 38,227,519 downwards.
AGTATTTTTAGTTAATTCTAATTCCTTAGAACATGCATATTTTTAAAAATTCTTTTAAATCCCACTTCACTTTCATGAAATAAGTCATGCATTGCATAAATAGCAAAGAGGACAGTGACGACCAAAACAAAATGTAACCAAGTCAAATAAAAATCAACCAGTGTGTTTTAAATTCATTAAGTGTCAAATGATATAAATTCCACAGTAAGCATTTGAATGTAAGATCATGAGCATTAAAATATTTTGGAATATTAGAAAGAACGTGTGGGAAAGATAAAACCAGAGTTTATAGGCATCTCCCATATTCAATAGAAAAAAAGCTATTAATTCCCAATCTATTTGGCTAATATTCTAACTGTATTATTTGGAAAATAGTTGTCAAATTAATAAAATGTAGCTTAGTTCTATCATCAAAAAACAAGAATCTGACTCTGAAGAGCTCATTGAGCATACATTTTCCACAATGCAGCCGTATCTGAAGTTGCTAGAAATGAACTCAGGCCCTGTTAATGAAATTGCAAAAGAAGTAAGCTGATCAGAGGATTTTCATCTATATGACATTTTGGCTTGTCAGTTAGTGTTGGAAGAGTATGGGATGCCATAAACTGAAAGGAATTACCTTCTGATTTTAAAGTTCTAATGAGTTGAACTTCTGTATTCAGGTTACCTCTTTCTCTACTATAATTCCGAAATTATTCTTTTACTGCATAGGATCGAATTTATTTCCATGTGATGGCCTGAAATCATGGAACATATGATCAAATATTTTTTCAGATATATAACATTCTTAATCATTACCTCCTGCAAGCCATTCAAAATCTCATAGGAAAACTCTTGACAATAGCTATGTTGACTTGATTCCAGGAGATAAAGTGGCTTTGTGTAAGATGACTTTTTTCCCTTTCTATGCACTTGTCTGAGTTGCTAACAAGTTCCTATGGGCCAAGAAAACTTTGTAAGTGTGTGTGTGTGATGTACATTTTTAAAAATTTTTTCTTGTACTTTCCAATCTTGAAAAATTGTACAATCCTGCTCTTACTTCCCCTGTTTCTTCTGTTTTCCAGTTCTAAGTCCCTTGTGCAAATGTGTTTCAAAGTACCATGTGTAATTCAATACATATTAGCATGAAAAACAAGAAAATGAAAAACTGAGGTTGTGTCTGAAGAGTTACTAATATATTGTTCTGGAAGAGCCCTAGCCTTTATATGAGTTACTGATAAAAATGTATGGCTCTCAACATTCATTAGGATTTCTAATTTTTTAATAATCTGTGCAGTTCCAGTTAAATCAAGTTTTTCTTTTATTTAATGTTGCTTTTAAGACGGATGCTCATTTACAGTAACAGAAACTTACAACAGTATATATAGAAGTCCTCTCCCTTTGTTGTCTATCCCAACCTAGAGGCTGGAGAATTTTTATAATCAAAAGTCCAGAAATTGTTACTGTAATGGAAATTGTTACTGTAATTCTCTGTTACAAAGACCCATATGTTGTCCTTCCAAAGAGATATCAAAGAGTGGGTTTGGGTCTCTGCAGGAGCCCTGAGACTAGCAGAGAGCCCTCACAGTGGACCCTTACCACAAGCTTGGCATTAGTCTGAGCTCTAGAAATTCGTGTACTGACATAAATGACAGGAAAACAAGTGATCTCTTCCTTTGTACTTTCTTCCTCAGGAGGTTTGGAAAGGGAAAAATTAGTTACAAATAGCACCTTTTTCTAGATCTGTAAAGAATTATAATGGTACTTTGATAGAGATTGAATCAAATTGGTACTAACTATACAACACTAAGGTGCTCACCTGGGTGTTGGGGGGTGGGCTTGGGTAAACTCACAACTAATGGATATCATGGGTATTGTATGGGGGAAGGGCAAGCTTCTAGCCCTGGCTTGGGTGAGGCAAAGTCATTACTTGTAACCAAAATGTTTGTACCCCCATAATATTCTGAAATAAAAATAAATAAATAAAGCGTCCTAATTAAAAAACAAAAAAGCAGCATCTTTTTAAATCTCCTAAGGTTTTACGAATGGAATGCTTTTCTTTTCCCTAAAACTTGTCTAAGAAATGCATTAAGATGTATTCACTTTACACAAGAACTCTAGATTTTACATTTGTCATGCAAAGTGTCTTCAGACCCATTGTTGTGACATAGTATATTCCAAAGATTAGCACAAAATTGATAAATTTTATTAAATCTGTCTAGCATATGTAAATATAAGACGTGAAAATAATTCCAGTTACTACCAATTATTAGGAAATGATAGAAAATATTGTGTGAAAACATATACATTTTATGATCAATTTGTCTCAGAGACCTGTGAGATGATAAATGATCTGGTTGGTTCAATCAGCTAAATCAGCTGCCATGAGAGTATTATTTGATTTAAGGGGAAGGAGTCACATTAGCTCTAAATAAAAAGAATTATCCTTCCTTTTCAGAGCCTACTGAACTGTGAATAGCAGTATGCTGTAATATCATATATATACACACATATATCTGAAATATATTTATATTTATAATTTATGTAATATATACTTATGTGATTGTCTTCAGTGCCTACAGATTATCTAGTATAAAATCAGTTAATTTATCATTCAGGCAAATTAAATGTTATCTATTAATACACCACAATAAAACTCTAAGGTTATTTGAACATAGATTGTCAAGTGTGCAGATGTTTCCTACCAAAGTGCTTATTGAGGTTTTTGATTCCCATAGTTCTACTGTATTCCAAAGAAATTTTATATTTGAAGAAAGGACACTCGTTTGTCCTAATGATATTCCAGTCATGATCATACATGGAAAATTGTCAGAGTACATTTTTAAAGTAAAAAAAAGGACTTAATGAATCAGTATAGCACATATGTTTCTATTTAGAAATATTATAACATACACAAATAAATATTCATATAAAAAGGATGAAAAGGTATTTTTCCAATAACAGAATTTTTAGATGATATTCTTCATACTTCTTCACATTTTCTAAAGTGTCAAAAATAAATGTGTACTACTTCCATAATTAATATATGAATAAAACTAAAGTATAAACCAATTTGAAAGCAAAGAGTGGGTGGGAAATTAATTGTAAATCTCTCTAAGAAATGGATATAAGCAAAGCCTACCTGAGGTAAAATAGATGCAATGATACAAAGTTCAGTCTCTGTTTAATGATGAATATTTAAGTCAGTAATGGGAAATTTAAGTTCTACAAAGAATATTTACCTATCTCACACCAGGATAGTGATATTATGGTTGAAAAATTGATATTCTATATGACAGAGACTTGTCACAATACCATGCTATCTGTAATGGAATATTATGAATTTTCTTATGAAATATAACAATAACAAATATGCAACTTTTATAGTTTGGCTTCATTAGCATATTTTGCAATATTCCACGTATTTTCATTATTTTTATTTCAAAGTTCTTGACTATGAGGGCAGTTTAAACTAAGTTTAGTTAATAAATCAATTTGTTCACATAAAGAACATCAAATTAATGCTTTGTAAATATAACACACTTAAATCTCTGTATATAATCAGATTTCTAAAGTTTCCAAGTTACCATACAGGACCTCATTTTTTGGACATCAGCATTTTACCTGAATTCTTTGGCAGCTTCTATTAAGTAAGTCCAAAATTTCAGAGTCTAATTGACAACTTTTCTAATTTGAACTAAGATTTTTGAGAAATTTCCAATCAAATATGATAGATTGCTTTTTTTGTTGTTTCTCTTTTTAACTCAGCAAAAGTGAACAAATGTGCATAAAGAGGAAAAATATGCTTAACTTAGAATTAATCGGTGGATCAAAATCTAGGTTTGGACACTTTTCTATTTGAATATTTGTTCTAATATATTCGTCATGTGAAAACAGAATTATCTTAAAGCAGTTTGTCACATAAAAACCTATACATATTGAGGTGTGAATTTCATATTGACTTTTACAGTTAAACTAATGAAAACTATACTTACTGTTTCACGAGAATGTTACTGTATATGAATAGTCTATCCAAAATCAATTTTCAATCCAGTCCAAATTCTTTCTTTAGTCAATATTCTGAAAAATTAGGCAACAACTAATTGTTGAATATGATACATACATCAGAGATTGAAAAAAAATTTACTCACCTTGGAGTTTGGTTGCTTTAAAAGGTCTGGCTATTGTTTGATATGTTCAAATAATCATTTTTCAATGCCTCATGACTTCATTTTGATTTTCTTATAATAAAGCTTTTTTTTTTTGGCATATTATGGGGGTACAGATTTTAAGGTTTCAATAAAAGCCCATTTCCCCCCCTCCCCCCAAAAGTCTGAGTCTCCATCATGACCATCCCCCAGATGGTGCACATCTCACTCATTATGTATGTATATACCCGCTCCCCTCCCCCCTCCCCCCTGCCCAATACCCTATTACTGTAGTACCTATGTGTCCACTTAGGTGCTACTCAGTTAATACCAGTTTTCTGGAGAATATATCTGGTGCTTGTTTTTCCATTCTTGGGATACTTCACTTAGTAGTATGGGTTCCAGCTCTAACCAGGAAAATATAAGATGTGCTATATCACCATTGTTTCTTAGAGCTGAATAGTACTCCATGGTATACATATACCACATTTTATTAATCCATTCTTGGATTGATGGGCACTTGGGCTGTTTCCACAGATGTGAGAATCCTGATATAAAACCATCCTCTTATAGCCATCTCATCTTTGACAAAGCAGACAAAAACATACGCTGGGGAAAAGAATCTCTCTTCAATAAATGGTGCTGGGAAAACTGGATAGCCACCTGTAGAAGGCTAAAACAGGACCCACACCTTTCACCTCTCACAAAAACCAACTCACGCTGGATAACAGACTTAAACCTAAGATATGAAACTATTAGAACTCTAGAGGAAAAAGTTGGAAACACTCTCCTAGACATCGGCCTGGGCAAAGAGTTTATGAAGAAGTCCCCAAAGGCAATCACAGCAGCAACAAAAATAAATAAATGGGACATGATCAAACTACAAAGCTTCTGCACAGCCAAAGAAATAGTCATGAAAGTAAACAGACAACCTACAGAATGGGAGAAAATTTTTGCATCCTATGCAAAAATTTGCATAGAATGATAACTAGAATATACTTAGAACTCACGAAAATTAGGAAGAAAAAATCAAATAACCCCATTAAAAAGTGGGCAAAGGACTTGAACAGAAATTTTTCTAAAGAAGACAGAAGAATGGCCAACAAACATATGAAGAAATGCTCAACATCTCTAATCATCAGGGAAATGCAAATCAAAACCACAATGAGATATCACTTAACCCCAGTGAGAATGGCCTTTATCAAAAAATCTCCAAACAATAAATGCTGGCGTGGTTGCGGAGAGAGAGGAACACTCCTACACTGCTGGTGGGACTGCAAACTAGTTCAACCTCTGTGGAAAGCAATATGGAGATACCTTAAAGCGATACAAGTGAATCTACCATTTGATCCAGCAATCCCATTGCTGGGCATCTACCCAAATGATCCAGTGACATTCTACAAAAAAGACACCTGCACTCGAATGTTTCTAGCAGCACAATTCATAATTGCAAGGCTGTGGAAATATAATAAAGCTTTTAAAGTAGCAAACAATTTCAACAAATTAAAAATAAATCAAGGTTCCTCATTTGTTAAAAGGAGAGTTCCTTTTTTTTCTTTTAAATAATAGGGCAAACCTAGTTTAGTATTAATAGTTTATGAAGATAATAAGCTTAATGATCACATATAACATTAAAAATAGTCTTAAGTAGTGTGTATTTCTTCAAAATTTATCTTCCCCAAAAACAAACAAAAAAAAGAAGTATGGCCAATACGGAGATTACATTCTGTCTTAATATAACATAAACCTTTCTTAAATTGTCTAATTTTTAACTACAGCCTTATATCTCAAAATGTGGCCAGCATACCAACAGCACCAGGACCACCTGGGAGCTTGTTAGGAATTCAGAATCTCGGCCCCTACCCCAAACTTTCTGAATTATAATCTGCATTTTAACAAGACCTCCGAGACCATTAAACTTTGACAAGCACTGCTCTAGAATGCTTTTCTTCATTTTATACTGAATAATAGCTTGGGGAAGAGGAAGTGAAGAAGATGAAATTTAGAGCCACTTGAGCCTGAGTATCAGCTTTAACACACACCAGTGAAATATCATGTTGTTTAACAATAACCACTGAAAAAGTTTGTCATGGCAATCAATTAAGTAAATTGCAGAAAAATATTTTGTATTAAGATATTGATTAAGATTATATATGTATTAGTAAAATTTAAAATCGAGATTTGCCTCGTCGAATTGGACATTTTACTGTTAAATTACTTCTAACATTTGAGAAGACCTCCCAGAGATGTCTGGTAACAAATCTTACAGTCAGTGAGGTATTATTATTGGTATGATATTTTAAAAGCTTGAAAAAGAGATTATGTTTCCAAAATCTAATATTGGCCATACAAAAAGACCTTGAGTGTTTCTTTAAAGGCAGGGATGCCCAATAAGGATACTTGTGATCAGATTCTACTAGATTATGTGCTCCATTTGTTGAAATATTGGGATCTTGGAGGGATGCATTTAAAACCATTGGAATGAGTGTCATCTGACTCCACAGTCTGATCAGCTCAACCAACTGACAGTAGAGTCACAGCTGTCTCAGGCAGGTACTCTGCATATCCTCTGCAATAATAGTGTCGATTTTAGCATTATGAACAGCCTTCTTATTGGCCAAGCAGAAAATATGCCTTGTCTTTGAATTTTTTCTTACTATGAAGTCACGGTGACTTAATTATCATCGATTATTTTTGCATTAAAAATGAATGAAATTTTGTAAGCCTGCCACGTTAAAAATCTTTGTTCAAATTACCAGCAAGGAGATACTACAAGGCTTTATTAAAATCTACATTGATATTATTCGTTCAAAACTTTGTGGGGTTTTTTTTTTCCAAATAAGAGAAGGGGCTATTGGACAGAGTATCTAATAATTGGACATTACTCCTATAGGGGGTTGTGTATTGATCAACTCCATTTGTGAATGCTATATTCCCTCTCTTTAGAGAAGAGCCAATCAATTCCTGGTGCTCTCATACTCTGTAATTCCAGAAGAATGAGGGAGGAGGCATTATAACTTCTGAAAAGTTTGCTTTGTTTAAAGAAAGACATGAATCAATACATCAACCCAGTTTAAATGTTTCCAGGTTCTGCTAACTTAATTCAATGAAAGGCATTCATCTAATTTACTTCGAATTTTTCTTAAATATTCACACAAGTGCATCCACAGGTCTTTTTTTCCTATTTATTTTTTTAAAAGATAGAACTCTATATATGACTGTATATATAAATCATCTTTCACTAGACAGAATTTAAGGATCAAAATTAAATAACTATAACTTATTAAACTTATTAACATTTATTATTACCAATATTAGATTGCCAGTTATTCAATGGATCCTGCCCCCTACAAGCTAATGCCACTCCATCTTTGCCCAACAATAGAAAGAGTTGGAGTTTATATCTAGATTTTAAGTGAAGAACTGTAATGTTCATTTTTCCACTTTTGATAACTTTCCAATAGATTGCTGACAAGTGAAAGCAATAGTTTCTTCAATAGCTTGTTAAATAAAATTGTGAATCAAGTAACTTTATAGTACTGGTTGTTTTTTGATAGAATCCTCATTCTAGCCACCGTTACTTCGATTACTTAATACTTCCTTACATTGTAATTGAATTTTCCAGCCTAAGTAACCCATGTCAACATTTTCTTGTCAGCTCCCAGGTGAAGCATCCCTTCCTGGTAGTACCTTGGCACTTGGACTTCCTCATCTTCCCCGAGTCCAACGGTATCTATTTCTAGTCCTTTAAAATGGACAATGCCCTACTGGCTCTCTGCTGAGTACAAAATCTCTCAGATACAAAATCAAGTGGTATCAAGGTACAAATTGGTTGGTAGAATTGCTGTCTCCCTTCTTTTCAAATTATGTGTGTATATGCTTTTTAATTAATTTCTGAATATTTTAACCCCAAATGACTTACCACAAGTGGAGATTACAAGTGTAGTAATGAAGTTATATATTAAGGTTTGAAGGATAAAATTGATTTGGTGTTTCTCTTAGTGAAGCTCATTAGTAGATGCAAATACATAAGCTTTGCCTGGATATTTATTCTAAAATCACTATTTATTCTAGGTTTGATATACTGGTCCAGGACAATAGGGAAATCATTAGTTTATATGTGAAAGAGTCAAATCGAGGAGGATCACCTATAACCTCAGGACTTAGCCTGCAATGACATCTCCCAAACATAACTTTCATAGCTATTTTATAACTAACTTTAGCTTGCATTTGTTCTGTGGTTTTCTTCATTTGTATTCTTACTTGCAGTTAGGATGTGCCAACATTGCACTATTTTATCATGCATAATCCATTTATGCGTCTGTGCAAATGCATGCAGTTTAATGCATGCATTAAACTAAGATGTTCATATTCATGATTGTAAAGAGTACTTGCTGTTCTTTCACAAACTGATCAAATATTTAATGGGATGTTGGTTTGAATTTGTTGGAAACACATATAATAACTCTCACATGGATTACTCAGAGCATAAATTTTTCTCACTCCCTCATTTGATATGAATGTATTTTGAATGTGACTTAGTCTTCACCATGCTACCATTTCTGCCATTATATTTAAGCTTTCAGTTACATTAATATGCATCTTTTACTGATAAATCTTCCTTCTTGGCTTGTTTGACACATTTATTTCAAAGCTAAAATGCCTACGAAAGTGGAGTGAATTCATCTTCAGAAGAAAACTTGAAATTTAACTATGATATTCTGTAATGTTTTTGCAACAATCCTAGGCTGCCTTAGGAGTCAGCCATTTTAGTCAGCTGGTTCTTAATTCTATATATTAATCTACTTGGATGGTAGCTTCAAACATAAATATGTCCTACATAAATATTATCCCACTATTGTTATTTTTAAATGTTTAATAAACAAGCAAACAAATGAGTTTCCTTTGTTTTAATAAAGAGTATGTCCCTACCCATCCCACCCCACTATTCATCCCTTTCAAAGTGTTGTCATTGTTCTGACTTAAAATGAAGACTATATTCCAACAATCTACAGACTAAGACCAACAATTCTGTTTGTTCTTGTACTTTGTTTCACATAATCTTATTTATCTAGCCTTCCAAACTATATTAAACATCTCACAGTTTCTTTGATGCCCTAATTTTTAATTCTGTTTTGTCTATTTGTTACACTGCTGCTCCCTCTGCATTTACAGTTCTTTCCTCAACCCTTCATTTAATCAAGCAATGCTCTTCTCAATCTTCGTATTCCAGTTTAACGTCATTTCCTAAGAGCGTTTTTCTCTGACTGTACAGTTTCTGTTTAGATTATCTGTTATGCATTCTTATAGCATTTCTTATTTTTTGGAGCAATTATTATAATTGTAATTGATTTTTTAAGTGATATTTAGTGCTGCTCAAATGATTGTTAATGTAAAATCTGTCACTTGACTAAAGCTGCATGAGGACTGTACCTATCTACCTGGTTTTCCACCCAATGTCTAAATTTTAGCTAAAACTCTATACATATTTGGTGAATGAATAATGTAATGGAAAAAAGCCTTCAAATAGGTGTTCTAAGTAGTTCTTTCTAAAAACGCATGAAGAAAATACAAGATAATTTGCATTGTAATGATGTTATCAACATATGGGGTCTCTAGGGGTTTAGGGTTAAATGCTGTGGGTGATAATAACCTAAATTTTTGTGCTGATAAAAGTGATGTTGCAATATCAAAAGATGTATTGGAACAGAGATATATATCAATGGAAGAGAACTGAGAATCCAGATATAAAACCATCCTCATATAAGCATCTAATCTTTGACAATGCAAACAAAAACATACACTGAGGAGAAGAATCCTTATTCAATAAATGGTGCTGGGAAAATTAGCCACATGAAGAAGACTGAAACAGGATCCACACCTTTCACCTCTCACAAAAATCAACTCATGCTGAGTAACAGACTTAAACCTAACACATGAATCAATAAGAATTCTAGAAGAAAATGTTGGAAAAATTCTTATAGACATTGGCCTAGGCAAAGAATTTATGAAGAAGACCCCAAAGGCCATCACAGCAACAACAAAAATAAACAAATGGGACCTGATAAAATTAAAAATCTACACAGCCAAGGAAACTATCACTAGAGCAAACAGACAACCTACAGAATGGGAGAAAATGTTCGCATGCTACATATCCGATACAGGGCTGACAACTAGAATCTATATAGAACTCAGGAAAATCAGCAAGAAAAAAATCAAACAACCGTATCAAAAAGTGGGCAAAGGACATGAACAGAAACTTTTAAAAAAGAATATAGACTAATGGCCATCAAACATAGGAAAAAATGTTCAATATCTCTAATTATCAGGGAAATGCACATCAAAACCACAGTGAGATATCACTTAGCTACACTTAGAATGGCCTTTATCAAAAAGTTCCAAACAATAAGTGTTTATGTGGATATGGAGAGATAGGAACACTCATACATTGCTGGTGGGACTGCAAACTAGTGCAACCCCTGTGGAAAGTAATATGGAGATACCTCAAAGAGATACAAGTAGAACTACCATTTGATCCAGCAGTCTCATTACTGGGCATCTACCCACAGGAACAGAAGAAATTCTATAAAAAAGATAACTGCACTTGAATGTTTATAACAGCACAATTCACAATTGCAAAGATGTGGAAACAGCTCAAGTGCCCAGCAATACATGAGTGGATTAATAAAATGTGGTATATGTATACCATGGAGTTCTACTCAGCCACAAAAACAATAGTGCTATAGCACCTCTTGTAGTATCCTGGATAGAGCTGCAGCTCATTCTATTAAGTGAAGTATCACAAGAATGGAAAACCAAGCACCACATATACTCACTATCAAATCAGTATTAACTGTGATCAACACTTAAGAGCACATATAGTAATAACATTCATTGAGGGTCGGACAGATAAGATGGGGAGGAGGAGATGGGTATATGCACACCTAATGGGTGCAGTGAGCACCATCTAGGGAATGGACACGCTTGAAGCTCTGACACAAGTGAGGCAAAGGCAATATAGGTAACCTAAACATTTGTACCCCTGTAATATGCTTAAATTCAAAAGTAAATAAAATTAAAATAAAACACAAAAGATGTATTGGTTTTTACAAAAGATGTCTACGAAGCACATGACAAAGCAGTTGCCTAAAAAATTATGATGCTTTATCCTAACCTTTTAGGAGAAAACCTGGCCAAGCTTTGCTAAATTCTTGATCCATATATTAATAAAGCTTAGTGTGATTAAAAGAGAGGATTTTCAAGCTTATGTAGTCAGCTGTTTTTTCCTCAGCTGTAGGCATTGCTGACTTAAGCAAGTCTGAGATATAATTTATCAATATTAAGTGCAGAACTCTTCAATTGCTAGTTCTTCATAATGCAACGTACACGTGTAACTGGAATCATTATTTATAATTGACCTTGATTTTTTAGACTTTCCTTGCTAAATAGTTGCATTGTGATATAAATTATTCTGTAAAAAGTCAAGAGTTTGGAACATAAAGCAGAAATCTATACTATGTAAAGATTTTAGAATCTGAATTGACAAGCTACTTACTGATCCACTAAAATGTCAGATAAAGCATTTTCAGCCTTTTTATTAGAATTTCCATGAGAAATGACATTTAGTGGCTGGAAATAATTCACTAAAACATATAATTTTTAGGTTGACACTGATTGAACTGAGTAGGTTGATGAAACTATGAAGTATATTATGGGAGGAAATAAAAAAAAATGTCATTGCCAAGCATTTTATCTGGATTCCCTACCTTCACATCCTGTGCTTTTGGATGTTTTGGACATCTTTAGCTATCCTTCAAGGTCTCTCTTTAAATGTATTTTATTGTTATAAACTAGTCTTTATTGTTATAAGTAAAAATGTAAAACTATAGGTTTTATTAATACAGTCAATGGAGCAATTATACTTCTCACTGTATTCATTACTCATCCTATATATGCATTTAGAAAAAAAAAAACATGAAAAAAAAAACCTTAGTGGAGAAAAACAATTTCATGTTAAAGTGTGACTTTCTTTAACAAAAAATAATTAAAAGAAAAAGAAGATATATCTACTCATTTCCTCAACTTGTTTCCCTTTGCAAAATATATAATCTGGAGAGTTTCTAAATTAGTTTGATAATTGAACTTGTACAGTAGAGAACAACCACAGAAGCTGCCATTCATATGGTGGGATAGATAGTGCCTCATATGTATTTTAAATTTCAGATGTGTTTATTAGTTGAGTGAATTTCAGATATGAAATCTAAAGCAGTAACAATCTGTAAACCACAGTATGAAATGATCACTAAGTCATCTGCAGAGGAGAAGGCTGTTAAGTGCAGTTGTTTGCAAGCTTTAAAAGACAGAATCAGAAAGTAATTACAGTTTCAGAGACTGATTAATAATGCATTGCAGCTTAGGTAGGCGCTGTCGCTTGCCTAGCCTCTTGAATCATTATACAGTAGCTTATGCTAGTGGTGTCTTGCCAACAGACACAGTGTGCTTTGCCACATTTATTTCTGTTTTTCTATAATGAATTATTCCTTAAGAGTTGATCATGTGATTCTACGGGAATAAAGGGAAGAGGAGGAGAAGGAGAAGGAGGAGAAGAAAGCAACATGTTTTTAACCTGGTTGATAGCTCTCTGAAATGTTCTTGCAGTACTTAACCCTATTTTCACACGTATGAGTAGAATCTCTGTAGCAGAATATTGCTACAGAATATTGGTACGTGCCTGCCAAGGAAACATTCTCTCCTACTGCAGAATTTAATGTTGCTTGGGACAATGATGTTCCCAATCAATTAGTGCAAGTGTCTTTTTGATAAAATGATATTTTTTTTCCTTTGCCCAGTAGTGTGATTGCTGGATCAAATGTTGGGTCTACTTTTAGTTCTTTGAGGAATCGTCATACTATTTTCTATAGAGGTTGTAATAGTTTGCAGTCCCACCAACAGGGTATAAATGTTCCTTTCTCTTCACATCTATACTAGCATCTGTTTTTTAAGGACTTTTTGATAAAAGCCATTCTCACTGAGGTTAGGCGATACCTCACTGTGGGTTTGATTTGTATTTCCCTGATGATTAGTTATGTTGAGCATTTTATCATGTTTATTGGCCATTAGTCAATCTTCCTTTGAAAAGCTTCTGTTCATATGTTTTGCCTACTTTTTAATGGGGTTGTTTGATGTTTTCTTGCTGATTTGCTTGAGTTCTCTGTAGATTCTGGTAATTAGTCCTTTGTCACATGTATACCATACAAATATTTTCTCCCATTCTGTAGGTTGTCTATATGCTCAGTTGATTATTTCCTTATCTGTATATAAATTTTTTTAATTTAATCATACCATTTATTTATTTTTGCTATTCCTGTGACTGCCTTTGAGGTCTTCTTCATAAATTCTTTGCCTAGGCTGATATCTAGAAGAGTTTTTCCAACATTTACTCCTATAATTCTTATGATTTCATGTCTTAGGTTTAAGTCAGTTATCCATCTTGTGTTGCTTTTGTTAGTGGTGAAATATATGTATCCTGTTTCAATTGTCTATATGTGGCTATCCAATTTTCCCAAAATTGTTTATGGAATAGAGCTTCCTTTCCTTGGTGTATATTGTTGTCTGCTTTATCAAAGGTCAGATGGCAATGTATGGTTGGTTTTATATCTGGGTTTTCTGTTCTCTTCTATTGGTCTACATCTGTATTTTTTGTGCCAATCCCATGTTATTTTCATTCCTATAGCCTTACAGTATACCTTAAAGCTGATATCTCCAGATTTGTTCCTTTTGCTTAAGGTTGCTTTGGCTATTCAGGCTCTTTTCAGGATCTAAGTGAAGCTTAAAATTATTTTTTCTATATCTGTGAAGTATAATGTTGCTATTTTGATGGGAATTCCATTGAATCTGTAAATCATTTTGGGTAGTATAGACATTTTAACAATGTTGATTCTGCCTATGCATGAGCATGATAAGATTTTCCATTTGTTTACTTCTTCTGCAATGTACTTCCTTAAGTTATTCATAGTTCTCCTTCTGGAGGTCTTTTATCTATGTGGTTAAATATATTCCTACATATTTTATTTTCTTTGTAGATATTATGAAAGTTATTGAGTCTTTGATTTGATTCTCAGCTTGAGTGTTGTTGTAGCATACGGATGCTATTGATTTGTATACATTGATTTTGTAAACTGAGACTTTGTTGAATTTGTTTATCAATACAGGAAGCAGAATCTTTGGGGTTTTCTAGATATAAGAACATATCATCAGAATAGAGCTATAGTTTGACCTCCTCTTTTCCCAGTTGGATACCCTTAATTTCGTTTTCTTGCCTGATTGCTCTGGCAAGGACTTCCAGCATTATGTTGAATATAAGTGGTGACAGTGGGCATTCTTGTCTTTTTCCACATCTAAATGGAAATGCTTTTAACTTTTCCCCATTCAGTATGTTGTTGGCTGTGGGTTTGTCTTATATGTCTTTTATAAGTTTTAGATAAGTTCCATGTTTGCCTATTATTTTAAGAGTTTTTATCATAAAAGAGTACTGAATGTTGTGAATGAATCCTTGTGGTTTATATGTGTTTTCTGGATACAGCAGATACTTGGCTTGTTTTTTTGTCCATTCAGCCAGCCTATGTTTGTTGAGTGAGGAATTTAAACCGTTCACATTTATTGAAAGAATTGATAAATGAGATGCATTTCTGTTCATCCTGTTGGGTAGAATCATATTGCTTTGTTTTACCACTTGAGCTATTATTTTATATGGACTCTGAGCATTACCTTTGGGGTACTTTTACACTGGTGAGTGTCTATTGTGCTGATCAATGCATAATGCAGATCTGAGTACTTCCTGCATGGCAGATCTGCTTTTGACAAACACTCTCAGTGTTTGCTTTTCTGAAAAAGTCTTTATTTCCCCTTCACATAAGAAACTTAATTTTGTAGGATGCACAATTCTAGGCTAGCCATTATTGTGTTTAAGAAGACTGAAAATGGGGCTCCAATCCCCTCTGGCTTATAAGGTTTCAGTTGAGAAGTCTGCAGTTACCCTGATGAGTTTTCCTTTATAAGACACCTATGTTTTCACCTTACAACTCACGCGACTTCCTCCTTCATGTTAACTTTGGCCAGTCTGATAACTATGTGTTGTGATTGACTCTTTGCAGTGAATCTCCTTTGTGTTTGTTGAGCTTCTTGTTCCTTGTAGCTGGATATCTAAATTTCCTTTCCAGGGCACTAGCCTCTTTGGCCTTGATCCCTTTCAATATCTTCTCTTTATCTTCTTCCTTCTGGGCTTTGCAGTTTTCTCTGTGGGTTCTGCAGCTGTCCCTGATATCTCTCTCTGTGATCAACACCTGAAGCCTTCTACCCTGTCCTCTCTCCAATATTCTGCCTTCCTGCCGGGACAGGACAAGCGAGGTCTCTAGTCAGCCATCTTCCAGACTCTTATATTTTATTTTCTTGGTACATCAAAATATTCAAAACTTCCAACTTTATTTGCCAAGTGAAATTTTTACTTAAATGTGCTATTGAAAGTTTGGCCTATGAGTGATTGTAAAATTGAAATGTTTTAATCGTATAATCTGTAAAGTTTTATATTGTCATTAGAAAGGAGAAACTAATTCAAATCTAATTTCAAATGACAGCATAAAAATCTAATTAACTGATTAAATTAGATAGATAATATTGGCAAGGATAGCTAGCCCCACACCCATTTTTTTTCCTCTACTTGACAAAGACTTTGTATAGCCCAGCTTTTTTTCATTAGAGTTTCTATATAGCTTAAAATGTGAGGCTCTCTAGCCAGTCTCACTAGGGAAATAAACCAATTGTGTACGGAATTACATTTTCTAAGCTATGCATTAGCAAACTAATAGGGATATCTGTGCAGAAAATAGAATGTGCTTGCTTTATGAATGAATGAATGTGTTATATTTTGTTTTGTTTTTGCTTTTTTTTTATATTTAGAAACTCTTTAAAGAAGCCCTTGGGATTAGGCTTAAAATCTATAATTAAAACTGAGCATACAGTGTACAATGTTAGCTTCTTATTCATCTGGGAAATTATTTTGCTGTTGTTGCATCTGTATTTACTGTGCCAAGATTGAAAACATTCTAACAGCAATGCTAAGAATTTTTTATACATATAGAGTAATGTATTACTCATATCTGATAGCAAGTGCAGTTAATAGTATGCATGGAAAACTGTAAGTGTATTAAAAAGCATCTAATTTAATATTTTGAGATTTGTATTAATATAAAACTGGTTTTCAACATAAAACAGTAGTGAATTTTCTGGAAAAATAATTAGACCAAAGGAAATCTTTCACAATTAAAAACATGCAAATATGGACCAAAGATAATTCTTTGGCTTTCTTTTTCAGATTTGTTTTTGTTATTCATTCAGTGTTATTTAATTTTTGATACTCTTAACCATAATATGTAACTCATGCATGCAAGCACCATTCTATGTTGAAATTTTTCTGTTATTTTCTGAAATTTTTCTGTTTGTATTCTGCATTTCAAGGAATATTGCCTTCTGCTAATATAAATGCAGTTATATTTTTCCAAATGCCAAAGGCCCTTTACATTTATAGTAGAAGACAACATACTTGTCTGCTTGCTAAGTTATTGGGAATACTATACTATTATTTTTTCTTCTTTGTAAAATGTGTGCGGTGGTCTTTACCATACATATTTGCCATGTAGTAATAAAATAATGCTGCTGTAATCTCTCTCTCTCTCCATCTTATTTTTGGAATTTACTTTATTTGGTTTCCTTCATAGAATTTGATCAGATTTACCTCCAACTCATAGAGAATGATGTCAATTAGATAGTTCTGGATTATCTTAAAATGGGGCTTCCTTTAAAAATCTAACAGTCATGTATTATAACAATTAGAAAGTATTATTAATAATTGGTTTTTAAAATAATCATAGTCCACATGTCACCATTTTAAACTTCCAAATATTATGTTCAGCTCACTTTGTGTATTAACCATCTCTTATTTTGTCTTAAATTCCAAAGTGGCTTATATGGATCCAAAAATGATTCTGGTGATGGTGTCATAAAACTTAGGAAAAACTAGAGAAAAATATTATGAAATGGATACAGCATGAAACTGTCCTGAGAAGGAATCAGCTCTGAAAATATATTACTATAAATGGCATAAGCCACCAGCTAACAGCTGAGCCACTCTCTGGGGATCAACCAGCTTGAATGCAAAATTGGTAGAGGCTGCAGAAGGAAGGTTAATTCTTCTCTATAGTTCCATCGGGCCTATTGCTCTGCCCTGCAGAACTGTAAAGGGCTAATGGAGCAAAGTATGTTTTATTTTTATCTACACAAATTATTTGCCTTACCTTAGGGGAAAGTTTAAGGAGAAATTTAATGTTAAACAAATATTATGACAGTAAGATTGAAACACTCTCTAAACCATGCATGGAAATAGAATGCAAATATATTGTTTAACAGTCCTACATATTTGGTTTTGAATTATTGCTTATTAAAGATAATAAGTTAAAACTAAAAGGTCTTATAGTTTTAATAATCTAGTTGCTTAATTCTTTCATTTCTATACATAAGTTCCATATATCCATTGTGATTTCAGAAGCAGTAAGTATGTTGATAGATGTAATAGCCAGGACATGAATGATTCTAGGTAGCGAAGTTTACAAAAATAAACTAAACTTGTCCTACTTGTGATTTAGGTTTATCTCATACTTAATAAGTATGCATGCCTTACAACAGGGATCACAAATTATGGAATCTGTGATTGACCCCATTTGAAAAACAAACATTTTGGGGATGAATCTGAAAAGCTCAAGTTTTAAAGGCAACACAAACGTAATCAAGACATTCAGTCTGGATCTCTCTGAATCATAATTATATATTTTCTAATCATGAAAATGAACTACACATGCATACATTTTAATGTTAACTTGGTGTTGATCTTTCTTTTACATATGTTTGTAGATCTTATCAGCTCTCTACCTCTCACACCATTCCCAGATACATTTAAATGGCAGGGAAGAAGAGTAATAGTGTACAAACTTAATATTGTCCTGTCCCAGAGCCCAGAAGAAATTTATGACTGAGTCCTGAAATATCATAGCAAATGTACAATTCTGAAAGGAAAATGTGATATTGGAGTATGTGATAATTTCAAAAGAAATAACTTGGAATTCAGAGACATATATTCTAATCCTGCCTCAACCATTTACTTAAAATAATCTATCAGGCTGGGCAGGGGGTGGGGGTGTGGGGGTGTGGGGTGTGTGTGTGTGAAAAAAGATGGCTGATGAGAAACACCGCCAGACAGAGTGTCTCTGCAGAAAAGATAGATTCTAGCAGAAATCAGAAGAAAGAAGCAAGAAGACTAGCCTACATCGGATGAGGGTCGGAAGGAGGAGTACCTGAGACCACAGGAGACTCCACGGGAGGAGGTCACGGAGGAGAACTGGAAGCTGGGACCACCGGAGCAGCCCGGAGACCAGTGGGAAGTATCGGCTGCACTCGAATGTTTATAGCAGCACAATTCATAATTGCAAGGCTGTGGAAACAGCCCAAGTGCCCATCAATCCAAGAATGGATTAATAAAATGTGGTATATGTATACCATGGAGTACTATTCAGCTCTAAGAAACAATGGTAATATAGCACATCTTATATTTTCCTGGTTAGAGCTGGAACCCATACTACTAAGTGAAGTATCCCAAGAATGGAAAAACAAGCACCAGATATATTCTCCAGCAAACTGGTATTAACTGAGTAGCACCTAAGTGGACACATAGGTACTACAGTAATAGGGTATTGGGCAGGTGGGAGGGGGGAGGGGGGCAGGTATATATATATATATATATACATAAGGAGTGAGATGTGCACCATCTGGGGGATGGTCATGCTGGAAACTCAGACTTGTGGGGGGGAGGGCATTTTTTGAAACCTTAAAATCTGTTCCCCCATAATATGCCGAAATAAAAAAAAATAAAAAAATTAAAAAAAATAATAATCTATCAGCAATGGCTGGTACCTTGGGCATTGGATAGCATTGGTCACAGTTGCTCTCCTGAAGATCTCCCTATTGGCTTCTGTCACACTAAAAACTTATGATTATCTGTCATCTATTTATCTAATCTATCATCTATTTATAATTTTTATGAAAACTGATGTCCAATATGTATTTTAGCCTTGAGCTCTCTCCTAAACTTCAGGAACACATTTTCAGTTGCTTCCATGTACCCTCTAATAGCATGTCCTAACATAAACTCAAACTTTCTACAAAAAATCTAAACTCATTATAAATCACCCACCAACAGAACCTGATTCTTATTTGTTTACTTGCCATTGCTATATTTCTGTTCATGTAACTCAAAACCCCAAAATGATCTTCTCACTCTTTATACCAACATCTAATAAACCCTTCATGTTGAATAAGTAGATAAATCCTATTGATTCAGTTTCTATAATATTGGGAAATTTCACCCGTTTCATTCTAACACTATCCTGTTTGGGGGCTTCTTTTACTGTGCTATCATAGTAATTTTCTATGTGGTCTTCACACTTGCAATATATTCTTTCCCATACAAATATACTTTGTATATATCTACGATATTAATATTTCTGCATGATAATTAGGATCACCTTTTCCCTGCTCCATGGCATTCTGAGTATCTCCTCTACCTGAATATTAAAATGCAGATTTCTTAGGCTAATGTCAAACCTCCTTTCAGCATATCTATTGTTTAAAACTTTCTGTTTCCACGATGCCACCATTGTCTCCATTTATCAAATCCCCACAGTTCAAATACCATCACCTCCGTGAAGTTGGATGGAAAGCCATTGGTGTGAGAAATGATCTGTCTAATCTGAACCATAAAAAGGCTTTCCTTATCCCTCTCTTGTGGCATCCATTGCATTGGCCTTTGCATATTTTATACATCTTTGTATGCATAGAAAGGGGAAATTATGATGGAAAACTTCTAATAGAAAGGGTTAGTTTAGCTGAATTTTCAATGGTGACTGAAATTCAATACACAGTCAAATCCAGTGGGAACACACTGGAAGCAGACGTAGCAATACTTGTGAATGTGTCAGAGTGGCTTGTTCTGGGACCTGGGACTAGATTTCATGGCTTATAGATGTGTATGTGGTAGAAGTTGAAGCTGGATTCTAACCTAGAAACTACATAGAAATGGCTTTGTATCTCTTGTGGAGAAATGTCTACTTCATCCTCAAGTTGATTAAGATCTATTTGAAGGATTTTTAAAATTTGCAATCACTTGATGATCAATAGTTGTGTTCTAGGAAAACCATTCCAGTGGAATTGTAGAGTGAAGATAAACAAAGTAGATAGTTTTAGGGGTTATATATCCCTGTCTCTAACCCTGTTCCCTGTCAGAGAACACATAGTAGGTGTGTTCCATAAATAATTGGTAAATAAATGTCATGTTGTACCTTTGTAGGTTTTCATATTCTATTTTCTTCAAATGTCTACTTATGACTATAGAAACCTATATGAATAGTACATAAAAGACACAATGCAGGCTAACCCTGCAGTATGTAAGTGTCAGGATGGTTTCCTGGACTGAATTGTCAAATGATAGAAGTTTCACCACTACATCATCACCTCATTTTAACAGCACCTCTTCAAAGTCCTGTTCAAATCTGGAGTCCAGAAAATGTTTAACCCATGCTAACTGTATAGCCTGTGGAGAAAGTGAAAATAGAGGAGACAAATATTTAATTATTATTGATAATCACAAAATGGCTGTTTATCTTCACTGTGTCAGTCAGGAACATTGACAGACAAGAAGATGGATCTGTTTTACTACCTATATATTTATAGTTACCAAGAATGTGTTCATTCCTTACAAAAAGCAATATAGATGACAAGAAATTTTATATTTCGTAAAATTACATTCCAAACCTTTCACATTTGCTCTTGAACTTTAGCACAGATGAAACAAAATTTCTTTTTCCAAGGTCAGTGGAATTGAACCTTTGAATTCCCTCAAATTGTTTTCTTGGTGACTTTCTACTTTAATTTCACTCTTATTGCCTTGCTCTGTCTCTTTTCTGTTTATATTTTTGTCATGTTTTTATATATAAAGCTCATATACTTTAGAGATAAGTAATATATACTAGTTACACAAACATAGAAAATAAGGATGTTTTCAGTCATTCATCCTGATACCAGGATGCAGGCAAATTATTTTCTTAAAACATCAGTTTATAAATTTTAAAACCTCTAACACAAAGTTTTTGTGAAATACCTGATTATAGTTTCCCTCTTTAAAATACATTTCTAATCCAACAAAACTAGAAGGCAGCTATACATTCTACTTCATATTAGTAGTAATCGATACTTCCATATTCCTACAATACTAAAATACTATTTTAATTGTATATGTGCTTGCTTCATCAAAAACAATCAATCTTTAAGAAATCAATGTTCTTTACAAAATAGCCTCAAATGGATGAGGAAAAGTGAATAGCCCAAATATGCAGAAAGAATTGACTTTGCCTTTTTATACTAATATTGGCACAGGAGTATGTAATGAAAAATCAATTATAACATAAAAATCTCATAATAGGCATTCAAGGATTCTCTTCTCAAGTGACAATACAAAAATCAAACCTGACTACTGACTATATTCCATCTCACTAGACTCTGGTTATTTTTATTTCCTTAAGAAGGAACAGCTGTTAGAGGTGTATAATAATGAGGTGAGAGAAGACCTTCTTATTGGTCACTATGTGAGGTAGCCAGGTGAGTAACTACCAGATGAGATTTGTCTGAGAATGTTGGAGGCAGAGAGAGAAAAGAAAGGAGGTAAATAAAGCTATGTGACATCACACCCAGTGGCCCCTCATGACAATACTGTTCATCTATCCCACACCAAGCTCAGCTGATAAAAAACATTTTATGTTGTCAGAATTAGTGTCAATAGTTAACAGTGGGGATGGGATAGCACATTAGGGTTAACCTAGTTACCCTTATATTGTAAACTGATCTTCCGATTCCAATAGTGGACCCTGATGATATAATGAGTAATACAATGGCACTACTATCATTATACTGATAAATTATGTGTAACTTTTCAGTTTTTAAGGTGATTTCTCATGTTTTAATTTTCATTCATTCCTCACAACAGCGTGGTGCCCAACATATAGTAGGAGTGGGTACAAAATAAATAATTGTTAAATAAATGTATGAATGAAGGATGGAATGAGTATACAAGTATCCTAATGAAACAGACGGTGCAATTGCGTTTATCCTGATTTCCCAGAAGAGCAAACTGAATTTCAGAGCAGGGTAAGGGATTTTTGAATGTTATTTTGTAAAGTGAGTAGCAAAGCCAATGCTAATACTTAGTTCTTTGATTCTTAGAACATGTTGCATTTGTGTATAGATTTTCACCAATTTTTAAATCTGCAATTTGTCATTCAGGTGCATGTAATTAAGAGCTTCCTTAGTTCTTTCATAATCACTGTGAAGGCTGCCCTTGAGTTCAGTAGAAGACACTGTGAAGGCTAAATATTTTTCCTGTGAGTTTAGAATATTAAGAAGGGCAGCAAGAAAGTATAAGATAAAACAGCACCTTTCACTAGGGAAGAAGAAGAGAAGTCTGAAAATTGCATGCCAAAGTATAGCATTATATGCATAAAGCATAAGCAAAATAAAAAGTAAGAAAAAAATAACTCAGTATAAATATACCCAGTCTGAATATCCAAAATTGGCTCTTGCACCCACATTTATGGGAAAGGGGCCAAATGGAGATTGCAGTCAAAATTGGTTCCCGTTTGCCACTCATGCTTCTTCTGTGACAAAAAGAGTTTTGAAAGTGTAGATACAGCAGGTGACTGGAACAAGCAGTTTGTTCTCAAGGCCATTTTGGGCTCAGCTGTCCTTTGCCCAGAGCAACAGCATATTAATGAAAAAGTCATCTTTGCATTCTTTTGTGTTTAAGAATCCTTCAGATTTGTCGAAATTCCACTATAGCTGTCCATTATTTGAAGACAGTGTTACAAGGATGTCTTTTCAAGAATGCATAAATATACTAAAGGCTTATCAATAAATAGGGTACAATGGAGCTTCAGTCAAAAGCTTTCAAGTCCATTGGGATTTGTAGAAAAGCTTTCTCCAAACACCTGGGAAAGATCCAAACATCTATTATTTCTCTCCCTTTAAAACAGCCACACATTATTTTTTCCTTTTAAACTCTTGTGAATGTTTTCCTTTTCTTTCTTTTGCCAAAGAAACATTGCATTCCTCTTATAGCTATTTCCTAATGCTGCCATTTATTTGTATAATTTTTCATGGAACTTTAATAGATTTTGTACTTTGTTAAAATAGATATGGCTTTTGACAAGTCTCTGTACTTCTGAAATCATATGTTTTCTATTTTTTGTATCCAGTAACAGGGTTAGAAGAAGATATATACATGTTCTAATATTTCTTTTGCTACACATT
This sequence comes from Microcebus murinus, assembly GCF_040939455.1. Taxonomy (NCBI): domain Eukaryota; kingdom Metazoa; phylum Chordata; class Mammalia; order Primates; family Cheirogaleidae; genus Microcebus; species Microcebus murinus. The sequence continues at coordinate 38,203,931 of NC_134115.1, read as the reverse complement.
AGTTAATACTATTTTCCTTTTACTGTTTTTTATTTTTTTACTTAAATGCTATATGTATCTTTCCTCATACCATTTTATTGCTTTGTATTATTTGTGCTTCATTTTAAGTCTCTATACAGGCCTCTTGTTCAAGTGTATAAAAAAAGAGTAATTTGTTAATAAAATACCATTTTACCAATTGTGAAGAAGAGTTTCCTACCTTGATTGTGTGATACTCCAGGGGATCTAGTTATCTCAAAAAGTAGTAGACTCTTGAAATAATATTTCATTAAAACTTTTATGCCATGCTGCACTTTTTGGAACAAAAGAAAAGTGACAAAATCAATGATACCTAGTGAGAAGGTGCTAACACAACTCCAAAAAAATGTTGTCAAATACTGCAGTAGCCTGCAAAATTGTACCATTTTTAGTTTAAGTTTTTTCTCTTACTTAAAAAATATCATTTATAATATTTTATGGGTTAAATTAGTATTGGATGTTCATAGTTTATATATATATATATATATATAATAGAGAAAGAGAGAATAGAGTATTGGATGTGATAAAGATGAAGAAATTGTCAGAAAAAAATCACTTGGGTTTCAAAGGCACAGTATTTATGAAATGGCTATTCTAGAAGTGCATTTTCTTTGAAATTCTTTTTCTTTTATTTTAATGTTCCGAATTTGGTGGATATCCATTGCACATATTTAGTAATAGTCATCGGGTGTTGGGCAGGTGGGAGGGGGAGGAGGGGATGGGCATATTCACACCAAACAGGTGTAGTGCACACCATCTGGGGGATAGGCATACTTGAAGCTCTGACTTGGGTGGGGCAAAGGGCCATATATATATAATAAACATTTATACCCCCATAATATGCTGAAATAAAAATAAATAATAAATTTAAAAAATAGAAAATGAAATAATAAATAATTATTTCCATTATATGGCCTTAGCAATTTTTAAACTGAAATAAATAAAGAAGAAAAAATTGAAGAAAGAATAGGTGGAGATAATGACAAGGACATCTTTTTTCATCCCTAGTTCTCTTCAATTGTTTAGAATTTTGAAGGCTCTAAATAGGGGTGAAAGCCACCACTTCTGGGTACATTTAAATTATGCCAACTTAGGATTTGATAAAACTATTACCCGTATAAGCTATTGGTAATAGAGTAAGATGATGCAATATGTTAGGAAAAATTTGGCTTTATATATTCAAACTAAAATATATTGACAAGATCCAATAATTCTACTTTTAGGATTCCCCCTCCCCATATTTTCATATGAGTATGCAATGATTTTGTTCATTAGTATATTTATTTCAGAATTTTTATAATAGGAAAAAATTGGAAACAGTCTAACTGCCTATAGATGGAGAACTGGTTAAGTCAAATCTGCTTATTTTGTGCAGTGAAATATAATGCAACCATTAAAGTAATAATAGAAATGAATTGTTTATAGAGGTGAAACACTTCTATTAAAAAACAAACCAACAACAAAAACTATAAAACACTGATGAAAGAAAGTAAAGAGAACACAAACAAATTGAAAGACATCCCAAGATCATGGCTCAGAGGAATTACCATTTTTAAAATAACTGTACTACCAAAATCAATCCTCAGATTTAATGGAATCCATATCAAACTACCAATGATATTCTTCACAGTAACAGAAAAATCAATCCTAAAATTTGTATAGAACCCAAAAAGAGCCAAAATAGCCAAAGCGATGCTGGGCAAATAGAACAAAGCTGGAGGCATCACACTATCTGAATTTAAAGTGTATTATAAGGCTATATAGTAACCCAAACAACATGGTATTGGTATATAAAACAAAACAAACAAACAACAAAAACAGCCACATAAACCCATGGAATAGAATAGAGAACCCAGAAATAAATCCATATAGTCATGGCCAACTTATTTTTGGCAAAAGTACCAAGAACACACAACATTAGGGAAAGGGCACCCTCTTCAATAAATGGCCTTGAAAAAAACTGGATATCCATATGTAGAATGAATCTGGACCCCTATCTCACCATGTGCAAAAATCAACTCAATATGGAATAAAGACTTAAGCATAAGATCTGAAACTATAATACTATTAGAAGAAAGCATAAAACATTTCAGGACATTGGTGTAGGTAAAGATTTCATGGCTAAGACCTCAAAAATACAGGTAACAAAAGCAAAAATAGATAAATATAGATCACAGTAAACTAAAAAGCTGCTGTGCAGCAAAGGAAATAACAAAGTGAAGAGACAATCTGTTAAATGGTAGAAAATATTTGCAAGGTAGTCATGCAACAAGGGACAAATAACCAGAATATACAAGAAACTCAAACAATTCTGAAGCAAAAACCAAATAATCTCATTAATAAGAGAGGAAAGGATCTGAACAGACATTTCTCAAAAGAAGACATACAAATGGCTAATAGGTTTATGACAACATGTTCGACATCACTGATCATCAAAGAAATGCAAACCAAAACCACAGTGAGATATTATCTTACCCCAGTTAGATGTACACTGTTGGTGGGAATGTAAATTTACAGCCATTATGGAAAGTAGTATGGATCTTTCTCTCAAAAAACTAAAAATAGAGCAACTAGAGTACTTTAGATCCAGCAATCCCACTACTGAGTATCTATCTAAAGGAAAGGAACTCAGTATATCAAAGGGGTACCCCTACCTTTTGTTTATTGCAGCACTATTCACAATTGCAAACATACGGAATCAATCTAGTTGTCCATCAATAGATGAATGGCTAAAGAACATGTGGCAAATATTCTCAATGGAATGCTATTATGGCCATAAAAAAGAAAGACAATACATCATTTTAAGCAACATAGATGGACAAATAGTGATGATGTTAAATGAAATAAACCAGGCACAAAAAGACAAATACCACACATTCTCACTCATATTTTAAAAAGTTGATTTTATGGAGGTCAAGAGTTGAAAGATAGATACCAGAGGACAGGAGCGATGTGTGTGTATGTGTATGTGTGTGTGTGTGTGTGTGTGTGTGTGTGTGTGTGTGTGTGTGTGTGTGGGTAGAGGGATAAAGAGAGGTTGGTTAATGGGTACAAAGATACAGTTAGATGAAATAAGTTATAATGTTCAATAGTAGAGTGACTATAGTTAAGAAAAACATATTGTACATTTCAAAATAGCTGTAAGAGATAACTTGAAATGTTCTCAATTCATAGAAATAATAAGTGCTCATGGTGAAACTATCCTACGTACTCTGACTTAGTAATTACATATTCTATGCATGTAACAAAATATTGCAGGTAGCCCATAAACGTGCAAATATTTTCTATCAATAAAAATGAATTACTTGCTTTTGTGGTATAAGTTTTTATTTTGTATAAGTTTTTATTTTATATAATAAACTAGTTTGAAAAGATAAAAATGAATAACAGATTTTTAATTAGGATGATAATCAGAGACAATATTACCACCTGCAGAAATTGTACAGCTGAGTTCTTTTAGACTATACACATTGTATCACAAATTAGCTCAATGAAGAGTTATTGATATTTGAAGAAAGTAGATCCAGGCAATAGGTAACATTTTGAGATTCTGGATGGATGTAAAGGGCAAACGTATGTCCATGGAAAACTTGTGCTCAATTAAAGATCTTTTGAATTTTACTTACTACACATTTTTTATTGAGAAAATGTTTGGGGAGTGTGTTAATTCTAGTTATTTTGGTAAACTCTAGTTATTACCTTAGTTTCTACATATTGTGTCACATATTTGAAAAACCTTGCTCTGAATTATGATAGGAAAATCTGTGAGAACTAATTATAAAAGTTACAAGCCATATTTTCCCATTAAAGTTTTAACTATCCTATGTGAGTTTTATTTTATTTTTAGTTTTTAGTTTTCTCTGTACTTCTGTTTACCAAATGATAAACCAGCTGTTTATACAGATTATTCAATATGTAATGGGAACATTTAGAATGGTAAACTTTTAAAATTGGATTAATTTTAGAGATCATACCCAACATATAGGATTTACAGTACAATGGATTTAGGATTGCCTCTTTAGAGTTATATTACAAAATGAACACATAATGAGTCAGATTGGATTTATACCAATTTTTCTACATGGACAAGAATGGAGGCTAGGCTGACAATATTTGATTATGAGTTACTTTAGGTTTTGGTAATTTTAACAGGAAAAAGTATTAATAGTGATAAAGATAAATTACAGCTATGTAAATATAACAATAGAGTACGTACTCTATTGGAGTGCATGCTCTACCATTCATAGGCAAATATTAAGTCTGCCTGAGCATATTCTCAGTTCTGAACCTATCTGCACCCAGCTATAAAAACCAGCTGTTATGACCAGTGATGATCCCGGGCCTACTAAACAATTTTCTGATGAATTGCCTAATAGGGTCAATGATCTGCAGTGTGAGCATGCACTATTCTGGCTAATGTCTGTTCTGTTTAGCAGTTATAATGTAAAATTTTCCCTTCAGAAAGTCACTCCATTCTCCCCTTACAAATACCTTGACCTCACCACAAGCCTCCCACATACATTTCTAAAGAAATCTGCTCATTCAAGGTATTCTTTTTATATCTGAGGATTATAAATTCTAGAGATGTTGACTTTTTTTCATAATTACACATCTAGTTTGTAGGATAGCTGAAATTAACATCTCAGTGCTTTGTCTCCCAGGAACATTCTTTGTCATATCCATTATGGGGTTCAAAGCACACAAATTTCAGATTTCTAACAATTCTAACTCACAGGTTAGAAAAATAGGGGGAAAAAGGCTATATATGATAAAATATTTTGTAGTTAATAGATTATCAATGATAAGCTATTGTTGATCATGATGATAGCAGTTCTAACCAATATTTATTGCATGATTAACATATCATAGTCATTATAATAATAAATGATAAATGTGAATAATACAATGTAAATAAAATTTGCATTTACATTTAAAAATGTAAAGCAATAAACCATAAAATATTAGTGACCAACATTTATTGAACATTTACTATTTATCAGGCACTCTGTAATTCCATTGCATGCATTAATTATTTTCCTTAGTAATATAATAAGATAGCTTCTGTTTCATCATAGATTACAAATGAAGAAACTAAGCCTTTAGAAAGTTGCTAGGAACTTTCCATTCAATGAAATGGAAAAAAGATAATTAAAATGTCTTTTAGCCTTCAAGAAACCTCTGGTCTCTATTTTTTTTTTTTTATTTCAGAATATTACAGGGGTGCAATGTTTTGTTTACATGAATTTCTTTTGTACAGTTTAAGTCAAAATTGTAAGTGTGCCCATAACTGAGATAGTATTCACTGTACTTGTTAGGTATAACTTAACCTACCCCCTCCTGCTCCCTCCTACCTGCTTGATTTCCATTGAGCTTTACCTTAATCTGTGCACTTCAGTGTTGATGGATTAGTTCCAATTTAACAGTGAGTATGTATGGTGTTTGTTCTTCCATTCTTGTGTTACTTCACTTAGGAAAATGGTCTCCAGTTCCATCCAGGTGATTACAAAGATATTAAATCAACATTTTTATGGCTGAATAGTACTCCATGGTATACATATACCACATTTTATTAATCCATTCATGAATTGATGGGTACTTGGGTTGATTTCACATCTTTGCAATTGTGAATTGTGCTGCAATAAACGTTCGATAAAATCTTTTTTTGATAAAATATCTTCTCTTCCTTTGGGTACATACCCAAAGTGGGATTGCTGGATCAAATGGTAGGTCTACTTTTAGTTCTTTGAGGAATTTCCATATCATTTTCCATAGAGGTTGTAATAATTTGTAGTCCCACAAATAGCATATATGTGTTCCTTTCTCTCCACATCCACACCAGCATTTGTTGTTTCAGGACTCTGATAAGTGCCATTCTCACTTGAGTTAGATCATATCTCATTGTGGTTTTGACTTTCATTTCCCTGATAATTAGTGAAATTGAGAATTCTAGCAAACTGAATTCAACAGCACATCAAAAAAAAAAAAAAAAATTATCCACTACCTGACCAAGTGAGCTTCATCCCAGGGATGCAAGGATGGTTCAACATAGGTAAATCCATAAATGTGATTCACCACATAAACAGAAGCAAAAAGAAAGACCATGTGATCATCTCAATAAAGGCAGAAAAAACATTTGACAAAATCCAGCGTGTATTTATGATAAGAACTCTTAACAAAATAGGCATAGATGGAACATATTCCCACTTAGAACTGGAACTAGACAGGTTGCCTGCTGTCACCTCTTTTATTCTACACAGTGCTGGAAGTCCTAGACAGAGCAATCAGGCAAGAGAGAGAAATCAATGATATTCAGATAGGGAAACAGGGGATCAAGCTGTTATTCTTTGCTGATAATATGATTATATATCTAGAAAACCTCAAAGATTCTTCCAAGAGCCTCCTGGAATTTATAAATTCATTCAGATAAGTCTCAGGTTACAAAGTCAATGTGCACAAGTCAGTAGTATTTCTATATACCAACAACAGTGATGCTGAGAACCAAATCAAAGACTCAATATCTTTCACAATAGCTACAACAAAAATAAAATACCTAGAAATATATTTAACAAAGGAGGTTAAAGACCTCTACAAGCAGAACTGTGAATCACTGGTAAGGAAATTGCAGAGGATGTAAACAAATGGAAAAACTTATGCTCATGAATCAGCAGAATCAATATTGTTAAAATTTCTATACTACCCAAAGTGATTTACAGATTCAATGCAATTTCCCTTAAATATCAGTACCATTTTTCACAGATCTAGAAAAAATAATTCTACACTTTGTATGGAACCAGAAAAGAGCCCGAATAACCAAAGCAACTTTAAACAAAACCAACAAATTGGAAGGCATCACTTTATCTGACTTTAAGCTATACTATATGGTTATAGTAGCCAAAACAACATGGTAATGGCACAAAAATAGAGACTCAGACCAATGGAACAGAACAGAGAATTCACATATAAAATCATTCTCATATTTCCATCTTATCTTTGACAAAGCAGACAACATTATACACTGGGGAAAAGAATCCCTATTCAATAATTGGTGCTGGGAAAATTGGATAGCCACATGTAGAAGACTGAAACAGGATGCACACCTTTCGCCTCTCATAAAAATCTACTCACGGTAGATAACAGAATTAAACCTAAGGCATGAAACTATCAGAATTCTAGAAGAAAATGTTGGAAAAGCTCTTATAGACATTGGCCTAGGCAAAGAAATTATGAAGAAGACTCCAAAGGCAATCACAGCAACAACAAAAATTAGTAAATGGGACTTGATTGAGTTAAAATCTTCTACACAGCCAAAGAAATAATCAGTAGAATGAATAGACAACCTACAGAATGGGAAAAAATTATTTGCGTGCTATACATCCCATAAAGGGCTAATAACCAGAATCTATAAAGAACTCAAGCAAATCAGCCAGAAAAAATTAAATAATCCCATTAAAAAGTGGGCAAAAGACATGAACAAAAGCTTTTCAAAAGAAGATAGACTAATGGCCAATAACCATATTGTTTCTCTTTTCAGTGCTCAAATATACAACATTCTATAGTGCAAGTTGGAAGTTAAGTAACAGAAGATTAGTAGAGTATGCCTTTCAATGATAATAATATAACACATTATTATAGTTGGTAGGTATGATATGTCTTTCAGACTCTAAAATATATATATGTAACTATATTTTTAAATTTTAATTGTTTTCTGTGAAAGGAAGTATCACTTATGGGAAATGGGTCTCACTTAGATTTTATCTATATCTTCAAATTTTATTTATTATATGGTAGCAAAAATTAAATGTTTTTTGCCTCAAAATGATGGCAATTAAGTGGAAAGTATAAAATGAATGAGTGTACATCAGCAGAATGCAAAGATGCATTTTAAAATCCAGTCTCCAAAAATACTCTTTGAACTTAACTAACATATTTTTTATCGTTATTGGAAATTGAATGCATGGCTTGGCAAGTATCATATCTGTACTATAATTGGAACCAATGAAACTTTAATTTGGCAAATAAGATTCCTTGTTGAGTAATGGATCTTTCACAATACATTGCTATTGGAACCTGTAATGCATTCTTAAGTCTAACTTTTCAGAGTAAGCAATTTGAGTTCTATTTTAGGGCACAAGCAGATATTTTCTCTGCCAGGGTAAAAAATCTATTAAGAACTATTACAGAAAAAAGAAAAGGTTGTTGTTTGATTTAGTAGTGATGAAAAAGTAAATTCATGAGATATATCTTTTTAAAATTTTTTTCCCTTTAATACAGGAACCCCCAAATTAAAGGACAACCTTAAATGGCTATTTTCTGTGCTTTGCACATATTTTGTTACTCTCGGGAACCATCTTTTCTGCCTGATATTCTGGATCATTATATTTATACCTGCATGTATTCTTTAGTATTTCTTGCTTTGAGACTGTGCCATAGGATAAAGCAGCTATAGTAGTAGAGCTTTTCAATATGAAGAGTGCTTTCAAAATGCCATATTTGTATGCCTGAAATGTTTCCAGTAGGTTGGAGTAGAGCCCACATAATGAGAAGTAAACATTCAAGAAGATACTTACCATATCAATATTCATATGTCACTTTCCAATAGCTCTAATTAAAGAGCTGGAGTTGAAAGTCTTGGTTTTATCCTGAGTACTCAGCCAACTATTAGTCACACTACACTATATGAATATAATTTATTGATTGACTTATTGATAATTTATTTATTCACACATGCATTTTTGCTGGAGTAGACATCAACAATTTATATATTTTTAGGAAGAAAAAATCCAGCTGTTTATAGAATTGGGCCATCTTCAAATTTTATGGATCATTGTTATGCAGATTCATCTTGGGAATTTACTTTCCCTACTGGAATAAAATGCTTCCTAGAAGAAAAACTCAGCCCAAATAGAGTATGTTTGCCCAACTTCTACTTTTTTCTTAGAATCATAAGTCACTTAAAAGAAGATAGTCTCAATCTATGCCTCCCATAATGGATATGTGGATATGCCAGGGGATATATAAAATTGAAGGACAAAATGGTACAGAGTCTTAGAATATATATATATATATATATATGTGTGTGTGTGTGTGTGTGTGTGTGTGTGTATGTATATAGAATATTATTAGAATATATATGTATATATATACATATATATATTACTCAAAAACATATGGGAAGTAATGTTATAGATAGTCCCACAAATAAAAAAAAATAAATGAAATAATACTTTCTCATGCAGATTCTCTTCAGCTGTGTCTCGTGTACCCTGGAATTTCAAATTCACCATACTTTTTATAATTAGGGGCTTATCAGCCAAAGAGTTTGAGTAGCACTGGTTTAAGTGGATGGGTATTATTACAGGATTCTGTTCTAATGGAGGATGGAAAATATTGCAGGTTTAATTAATGGAAGTAAAATGGGTAAATTCAGTTAATTCAGGAGAACCTGAAGTGATCGACAAAATCATAAGAAGAAACAATCTAAAACAGGTCAATCATCACCCTATTTATGTTCTTTCTCCCTTAGAAGTAATGTAGGCAAAGACCATGTGTAGAGTTTGATACATTGAACTCAGAGTTCTATAGAGGGTAAGCTGCTTATGTCTCACTCCCAGATACCTGAAGATATCTCCCTGTACCAATAGTATCACAATGAAATAAATATAAATCTATAGAACCTGGAAGTTATTTTTAACCAGGAAAAGAATGAAGTTTGGGAGAAAATAGTTTGTCTGAAATAAGTTAATCATGCACACTTCCAATCATCTTCATAGGGCATAAACTTGTTTCCCCCATCTCTGGTCCATGTTTAGTGGAAATGTTCAATCATGTAGTTGGGTATTTATGTTGCCATGAAGTTCTTTTGTTGTTGTTGTTGTTGTTAATTTATTTTTTAAGAATATTATGGGGGTACAAATATTAAGGATGTGTATATTGCCCTTGCACCCTCTCCCCCTTCCAGCCAGAGCTTCAAGCGTGTCCATCCCCCAGGTGGTGCACATCACACTCATTGTGTATGTATATACCCATATTCTCCCCATCCCCACCTGCCTGACACCTGATAAAAGTTATTCCTATATGTCCACTTAGGTGTTGGTCAGTTAATACCAATTTGCTGATGAGTACATGTGGTGCTTATTTTTCCATTCTCGGGATACCTCACTTAATAGAATGGGTTCCAGCTCTATCCAGGAAAATATAAGAGGTGCTGTATCACCATTATTTCTTATAGCCATGATGTTCTATCCTTTGGAATTAGTGTCTGTAAAGAGCCTTACACTGAGAAACTACAGACCTCTTGGTCAACATGGACAGTTAGTCTGGGATCTCAGCAAGCAACCAATTACTCTTCCTACCCAGAGAGTCAGCCTTGAAGGGAGGTGATAGTAGATATGTTAACATGCCAAAAGATTTCTAAAACTTAATCTGGTATTAATTTTTGTGATCTAAACATCATAAAACCAAGCTATGTCGTTATGGTTCCTCTTAGATGTGCTTATAAAACATGAGCTTAAACAATATGCCTAAAGCTGGGCACAGTGGCTCACCCTGTAATCCTAGCACTGTGGGAGGCCGAGGCAGGATCCTTTGAGCTCTGGAATTCGAGACCAGCCTAAGCAAGAGCGAGACCCAGTCTCTACTAAAAATAGAAGGAAATTAGCTGGACAACTAAAAATATATTTAAAAAATTAGCCAGGCATGGTGGCACATGCCTGTAGTCCCAGCTGCTTGGGAGGCTGAGGTAGAAGGATTGCTTGAGCCCAGGAGTTTGAGGTTGCTGTGAGCTAGGCTGATGTCACAGCACACTAGCTCAGGCAACAGAGTGAGACTCTGTCTAAAAAACAACAACAACAACAACACAAACAGTATGCCTAGCTATGACTGAGTGGTTATATAAGAAAGAGCATATATGAAATCCCTCTACTATGTATTATAAGAGATTATTTTCAATATGATATTCAATTTTCTTTATAATTCCTGTATAAAATTTGCATTTTTATTGATGAATTGAATAGTTTAATGCATTTAGATGATGAGACCTATGGAAGAAGTTGTGTTTTCTTTTTTGTTTTGCCTGACAGATGCTCAGTGCTAAATTTACGTTCAAATATCATAACTTGCCCCATCAAGTTAGGAATATACTGTTGTTTTTATCCCATTTTTATTTTTTTGTTGATTTTGTTTATCTTTTTGTCTCATTTTACATTACTTTTATTGTAAGTCACTTCATATCATTCCTGAAAATAGATAGATTATAAATAAATCTTAAAACAAGATCAAGGATGTAAGATGATAAAGCATTATACTCTATCAATAAACTTTTATTGATTATTATGTGAAAGTTACTGTAAGACACTAAGAGAATGAGTATAAGTAGGAAATTAGCTCTGACCATAAAGAAGTAAATTTAGTTGTATTTAGTTGTATCTGTAAAACTAAATGTAGTTTTCTATGGTGCCATTAAAAAAATAATAGAAATTTACTGGCTTAAAACAACACAAATTTATCATCTCACAGTTCTATAGGTCAAAAGAAGTCTGGGTTGTCTTGACTAGTTCCTCTTCTTTGGGTCTTAAAAGACCAAAGTCAAGACATTTTCCTGTCTGGGTTGTTCTCTGGAGACTGTGAAGATAATCTCCTTCAAGCTCATTCAGATTGTTGGCTGAATGAAGTTTCTTAGGGCTGTACAGCAGATGCCCCCTTTTTCCTGCTGGCTTCCAGCCTGGGGCCTTCTCAGTTTTTAAGGCCATGTGCATTCCTCACCACCATTGGCCTCTCCATCTTCAAAATAACAAAGGTGGATAAAGCTCCACTCACAATTCAAAATTATTTTCCACTTCTCCTGCTACATCTCTTCTGCTCCAGCCAAAGAACATTCTCTGCTTTAAAGGCTGATATGAGTAGATTGGGCTCACTTAGGTAAGGGTAAAGCAGGCTGATGTCCACATCATTAGGTCCATACTTTAATTACATCTGCGAATTCCCTTTTGCTATATAAAGTAGATTTACAATCCCCAACAATTAGGGTATGGAATATTGGGGGAACATCTTGCTTACTATACTAATGAAAAAGAGAATGATATAAACAAATAAGTTTTTTAATAAAGGTTTGTAAATGCTATGCAACCACACATAAAGGATTAATTATAATCCATCAGCACAGGAAAAAAATGAACATATATACTCAGGAAATACAAGCAAATTACCAAAATGGATTAAAGGGGGCATTCAGTTTTCATCTGTGTGAGACATAAATTAATTAGAATAAGAGGAATTTTAAACATCTGTAACTCCTGGTAATGACATGGTATAACAAGAACATATTCTTGTTTTTTCAGCAATCCTAAGAGAAAACAGATCATAGTCAAACTGGGGGGGTTCATCTTTTTGTTTTATTATTTTTGACTTATCACAAATGCTTGAGCAACTATTTCTTCTGTTACAATGAGGATAGTTATTTTATTTTTTTTTTGTAATTTCTCAGCAGTCACCTCAATGAATTTGGAAGTTGCCTATAGCTTGGGGGAAATTGGATTTTATATGTTATGTCTCATGCTCTTTTAGCAATGAAACTAATTTTATATCTTTAGATAAGTGAAGAGGTAATTGAAATCTTCAAATATCCAGATTTGTTTGATGCTCTTTGTTTTTAGGAAAAAGGAGCATGTGGCACAAAAGGATAAGTATATATACGTGTGTGTATGTGTGTGCATGTGTATATATATATTTTACTAAATATCCTATAGTTTAGAAGATAAAAATGATAACCCAGAAACCCATATAAAATATAGCATATGCCAGTCACTAAGGCAATACATTTATACCATATCCTTTTAAAGATTTTCAACAATGATTAAAGGCTTCTGTCATTGTATTTGCAATTTATTAAAATTGTAATTTTAACAATTAAAGGAATTTCCCTCTTTTATCAGTATATTTTATTTAATCATAAAGAATTTATTCAGTAAAGTTCATTTGACTAAAATATATTACTACTATCATTGATATTTTATTTATTCTTAAGGAAATAAATAGATGACAAATTATACAATAAACTAATCTTATGTTCCAAAACATATTTTCCATTATTGCTAATTCATTTAGGATTAGTAAATACAAATATAATTCATTATTTAGAGTACAGCTATCAAAGACAGTTGATAAAGTGAAAATCATATTTGGCTTACATAAGAAGAGAGGAATTAGAATCTACCTTATTTCTTTTATATTCTAAGTGCATGATTACCTCTCAAACAATCTGAGGCTACTTATTTGTCTCTACAAAAGAAAGCCTTAGATTAAACAATCTCCAAGGCCTTTTCTAATTATACATATTTAGAATTTTGGAAATAAGATAATGAAATGTCCAGAAAAATGTATGTATAAAATGAAAACAAATTGACATCTAAGGAATTTTCTAGGAGTTCAACTATTTTTCTGTTAAAAATGCAAATGTTTTCCAGGAAACACAATGCTTTGGGGTTGACTTGATTTAAAGTCATTTTCCAAATTGAGGAAAAGACCACATAAAGTAATTGTTTTTAATGGCTTTTATGCTTTAGTTTATAACCACCTCATAATGTTCATTTTATCCCTATCTTTTTGCCTTTTTCAAATTGGATACTTTATCTTAATGAGATTTTTCGCCTGTATTTTCAACAGATGAACATCTCTTTGTATTTATAACCACTGAACATTATCAATTCATTTGAGATTTAGCCTGGCTGGTATCTCTCTTATTCTCCATAAACTTGGGAAGTTAGAGAAGAAATGTTGTTTGGGCATTGTTTGTTTTTATACTGAAAGACTCAGTATAAAAATTAGATATAACCAATTTACTATCAAGGCACCAATTCTAGCCAAACATTCACGTATTTTGAGAGAACTACATTGATTCCTGGACACTTGTCATATTCAGTATTTATTACAGAATATGCCATAAATAATGGAAAATCAGTGAGAATCCATCACAATTTTAAATTGTGAATTTACAGAATGCAGATTACTAAGCAAACACAGTAAGAATGTCAGAAAATATTTCCCCCTACATTATTGATTCCATTCTGTTCTTAAAAACATTCTGACCAAATCAGTACTAAGATCTATCTAACTCAGCATCTCACCTTGATGTCATCAGTAGTCGCAGATATGTGTGGTTTTTCTCTCCACCAATGAGGGCTCAGAATTATATATCAAAACATTCTGAAGTTGTGTAATTTATCAGTGTATATTTTCAGCATTTCTTATCTTTAGAGGAAAGGAGATTCATAAAATTACTGCCCACTTTTATGATGGAATATTTCCTTTTAGTGTTACATTGTATAAATCCTGAAGGAGTACCCTCAACTTAATGATACAACAAGCATGAATAAAGTTCATCTAACATGATTTAATATTCTTCAAGCTTAACTTCTTTTAGCTTATTCATTTTTCTCTGTCTAAAGAGTCTAAACTAGATCTCTTGTCAAATGGTAGCTCCTTCTTCTCCAAAACTTCAATAATTAAGTATAGCTTGAAACAATATCCATTTCTTGTGTGTGTGTGTGTGTGTATGTCTGTATATTTAATTGAAATATACAGTAGAAAACTCTACATATTAGTCTAGGAAAAAGAAAATCATTATTTACAAGATAAAGAAGTATAGATTATCTCAGCATTTTGGGTTTGTTTGCCCTGTTTTTGTTGTTATTGTTGTTGTTGTTGTTGTGGTGGTGGTGGTGGTGGTGGTGGTGGTGGTTTTGTTTTGTTTTCTTTTTTCTCTTTTCCTACAGCTCTTTTAGGGAACCTCTAACATTTTGTTGAACTTTCTGGTTGTGATACTTCATTTTGATTTGGAAACAGTAAACACAGAATTTAAGGTCAGAGATTGCAGCCACTCACTGTATGATTTTGGCTATGCTGCTTAAATTCTAATATTTAAGTTACATCAATAATACCTCTTTCATCGTGTTCTTAATTGTTTTATATGTAATTTACATGTACAACTGGTGAGAAATTATTCACTCAACAAACATTAAATGAACATTTCAATTGCAGCATAATCTAGAATACAAAAGTGGGTAATATTGGCCATTATTGAGGTAATCATTTATTCTTTCATGTGACAATTAGTCACTTATTCTTTCATGTAACATACTAATATAATGTAACATTAATTTTTGTGCATGCATAATAGCTCTCATTAAGTGTCCCTCATTTATGTAACATTAAATGGAAGAGATTATGTATTTTACATGTGGAGGAATCAACAAAACAGAAAATTCCAATACTTTGAGAACTTATGTCCATCAGGAGAAAGCTAAAAAGTTAAATAAATAAATTTACGTGTGATATCAGATGGTTAAAACAATGGATATTTTTGACGTATTTCAATAAATTATGTTGAGTAACAACCAACCCTAAAATTTCCCCAAAATAAATGTTTGTTCCTCTCTTATGTTACTTGTTTTCTGTGAGCTATTTTGAGCGAGTTTCAGTTCTGAGCTTGAGTCTTCTTCATTCTGATATCCAGGCTGCATTGATCATGTGGGCTTTGTAGCCAATTTTGTAACTTTCTCTTTTATTCCAAGAGAGATGAGGAGGCATTAGAAGATTTTGAGCAGAGAAGTGACATGGTCCATTGTATATATTTTTAAAGGCTCACTCTGCTTGATGTTTAATAAGAGTAGTATCAAGAATACCTGAGGGTTAACACTATAGCATAGATAAAAATAAGGTGGTTTGGACTAGGATGGTAGCCTTTAAAATAGGACTATATAAATTGTCTGATTTAGGAGATATGGAAGGCAGAGCTGAAAGATGTGCTGACAGAGTCTATAGGAGGTGGCAGACAAAAATAGATTCTCTTGAGCAATTGAAATGCGATGCTGTGTTTTATTGAGATAGCTTCTAGTATTAATTGTAATAAAATTGTGATAAATGCTTTAATTTTTTCCTTGGTTATGATCAATGCTTTAGAACCTTATAATATAGGGACTAAAATTACTTAAAGTGATGAGGAGTTTGCTCTAAGGCTACATGTGCATGGGAATTTAGGATAAGATATAGTAAATTCAGCAGGAATGAAAATCCATTAAACAGATCTTTACTGTAGAAACAATCATCAATGTAACTCAGATAATCTCCACATGCACCTCTAATACTGTGATTAAATGGCTCCAAAGTGGATTAATTCAATGCTTCATTCAAATCTTTCCATCTGTCTTAGTTTCCTATGGCTGCCACAACAAATTTCTGCAAACCTAGTGCCTTAAAACAGCACAAAATTATTCTTTTACAGTTATGGAGATCGAAAACTGAAGTCCCTTTTAGTAGATGAAGTGAAGGTGTCTTCAGGGATGTCTTTGATTCTGAAACTGCAGTAGAGATTTGTTTCCTGTTTCTTTGCATTCCTTGCATTTCTTTGCATTCCTTGACTGAGGGCCTCTTCCTTTCAAAGCCAGAAGTGTAGCATCTTCAAACCTCTCTGTCTTTCTGCCACATTATATTCTTTTCTGCCTCCCTTGTATAAATTCACGTGTGATTATATTTAGGATCCACCCAGGTAATCCATGATCATATTCCCATCTCAATATCCTCAATTTAATCATTCTGAAAAGTTTCCTTTGCCCTGTAAGGCAACATTCAAAGGTTTAAGGATTGGGATGTTGATATATTTGGGGACCATCATTTTTACTCTAGCACATAATATGTCTACTCTGCCTTCCTCAACTAGTTGGCTTTGTCCTCTGTTGCCATCCCTAGTGACTGCATAATAGCTACACATTTTGGGATACTAGTGTGTAGACACTAGTGACTAGTGGAAGTAAAAAGGCTCCATCTGTCTATATTTCTATATTTTTCAGAGAGGAAACCTTTCCCAGAAGCCCCCAGGAAGTTTTTATTCGTATCTCAAGAGGAATCTGACTATATGCTCATTCTTAAATAAATTACTGACAAGGGGAAGAAAGGAAAATTCCCTTAACAATTGTCTTTCTTATAAATAGAAGGTCAGACTGATAGATGCTGTCAATATTAAGTGAATAGCAAAACTTTCTCTTACATTTCTATGTCATTAGCTTAGCATTTCTAGACCAATAGGGTTTATTTCATATATAAAAATATCTGTAGGGTTTTGTGTGTGTGATTTCTTTTTCTGGGATAATTTATCATTTGATTATGACATGAGTTAATACTATTGCCTCACTAATAACACTGACCCTTCAAGACCCTTGACCCTTATTCATTATACTTTATCATCTGACAAATGCTCCTTTTGTTTTTTGTTTCTAAACACAATGCATGTCAGATATTATAAATGCATTTCAAAAATATTTAAAATAACGCATCTCCCTTTGGTCTCCTTGCTTAAAACCAGGGATAAAAAGAGGATGTCAGAAATTTTAATCAATTATAGGAGTCAATAATATAATGCCCGTTTACTTACTCTGTTTATATATTACAATGTATATTATTGGAACATGTCATTTTTATATGTATGGAAGAAAGTAAAAGAGAAGCTTTCCAGAATTAAGCTCCAATTTGATATAACTACAGCTTTCTTATGTAGTACTATAATCCTGAAAGGGAATGTCTGACATTCTTATTCTTTAGTGGGGACCTGATTTATGGGTTTATGCTTGCATCAATGCCTCCTTTAGATCATTGCAGTGTGAAAAAGAGTAAAGCAGGCAGCTTAAGATTGTTTTTGTCAACAGTTCTGGAAAAATAATAACCAGCCTGTCATACAGAGGGAACAAGATAGAACAGTATGGGGGGAAGAAACATTTTGATCTCTATTGAATAAATTAACAGTATTTTAGATGCTTTCAGATGTGTGATTTGCAGGTAGCAGCAACCAGGTATCACTGTTTATTATTTTCCTTCTCTCATATCCTTGGGGAGGCTCGTAGATAATGGTCTGAATATTGAAAGTTCAGTATGGTGACATGGTCATCCTATCAGAAAGAGCAACAATTTGACCAACAGCTTTTGTTTTGCTATTTTAATACATGATGGGCTTTTAGGATAAATCCAAATTGACTAGAATGCCAACTTTTAAATTTCACTGAAACTAATCAATATATGAGAATTTAACTATAACCCTTTTTACTCTTTTCCTCTTATAATACCCACACATATAATAAGGGATCCCTCTTTCTCTGAATACTCCTTGACATTTCAACTGCAGCTCTCTTCCCACCCATTGCATTCTATTGTTTATTCCAATTTCTCTTATTTCTCTTGTGTATATCTTATTTCTTTTTCTGTATATTAAACTTCATATATATATATATATATATATATATATAGAGAGAGAGAGAGAGAGAGAGAGAGAGAGTGCCTTGCATATGACAGGTACTTTAAAATACAGGTTGAATAAATGTTTGGTTCCAAATCACATTGTAGGATTTCCTGTTCAGTCTCATGTTTATAGTATTCTAATTAAGTACTGTGATGAATAATGAACCTTTCTACATTAGAAGTTCTTTTCCTTTTTTTTTTTTTTAATTTCCCTTCCATTTTTTTTTCCTAATTAAAGGCCAGGTGAAATATTAGCACTAAAGAATTAAAAAAAAAAAAAAAAGAAGGAGAAAAAAAAGCAACTTGATTACCAGGGAAGTTCACTCATCTTTCAGATTTCAAAAGACAAGTACATTTCTCATCATTCTGACATGGGTGTTTTGAGGTTATTTCCCTCAGTATCGTCTCGGACATTAGACAGTCACATCAATGTGAGCAGAGCTCTGCCCTGTGCTCATCTCCACATCTCTGAAATCTCACCTGGAGCCTGCTCTGCAGTTTACACTCAATAGATGTTTATTGAATAGCATCATAAGAAATGAAAATCTGAAAGTTGCTGCATTGCTTTTTTAAATTGAAGGACATGTCACATAGAGCCTGTTAATAAATAAATAAAATAAAATGTAAATAAATATATAAATAAGAAATAAGGTAGTGAAAAAAATCTACCCAAACTTTTTGTGAACCTACTTCATTTCTATAGGCTTTGCACTTTATATTATGGATTCTTAATTTTATCTTATCCTGGCAATCTTATCTTCAAATTTGAATTTGACTTTGGTTTTCTAGAGAACATAAGAAGAAACAAAAAGAAAGAAAACAAAAATGTCCATCTTGATTCAGAGTAATTGAATAATGTCTTGATTATTCCACATCTTATATTCCCCAAATTAGGTGTCTGATTGATGTGGTATCATATGATCAGGTTTTGTTTTGTTTTTTATTTCAGATGACAGCAAAATTGGACTCCTCTCTATTTTTATTGTATATTTTCTTATAACACAAGTTTAGTGTCTCTGAAATAAACCATTCAAGAAGAAAAAAAGTTTTAAGTTTCTCAATTCTAATCTGGGCTGTTGCCATGTCTATGTTTTAGAATTTGTAAAGTAAACGAGGCAGTGATAAAGCTTTCATGCCAGAGACGCTTTTAAATACCAAAAGCATGTCATTACTGCCGAGCTTCATTTTTCTCCTAATTCTTTAATTAGATAGCATCAGAGCTGCATCTCTTAAGCAAATTCTCCTGCTGTTCTTTCCTGGCCTCTAGTGGATCTTGTATTTGTATGCATCATATTTTATTTGTAATGGACTTTTAGGAATTGCATACTTTTGTTCTTTCATCTTGTACTTGAACTAGAAGTGGGTTCTCATTCTTTGTTCATGAAAACAAAAGCTAAGGCTAAGTAGTGTTGTTTCTTTAGTTGTATCATTAAGTTAATCGATACGCTGATATTTTAAATTTTGTGAGGAAAAAAAACAGAAGGAATAATCTTATGACATATTTGAGAATGGGCAATGGTATGATTGTCTTTAAACTAATGCTACAGTAGATAATGGAGGCATTAGATACAACAAACAGAAAATTTTTCCTCTAATATAAATTAACTGGATAATGCAAGAAGGTTTTATTTTTCTTTTCTTAAGTGTTTATGGAAGTTTTAATTTTTTTTTTTTTTTTTTTTTTTTTTTTAGTTTATAAACAACAGACATTTATTTCTTAGTCTTACAGTTCTGGAGGCTGGGAAGTCCAAGATGAAGTCACTGGCAGATTTGGCAACTGGTGAGGACTCTTTTTTCATAGACAGACATCTTTTCACCGTCACCTCACATGATGAAAGAGGCTAGGTAGCTCTCTGGAGTCTCTTTTACAAGAACACTAATTCCATTCATTGGGGCAAAGCCTTCATGACATAATCATACTTAATTTACTTACTTAGCTTCTTTATCAATTGAGAAAATAATATAGAAGTCAACATATGGGGAACAACAAAAATCACTTTTATTACAGTTAAATTGAAATTGGAGAATGTTTTGTATCTGGGAGGATGTGGGCTTCTGTACTGAATGCCTAATTTATATAGCCTCACTGACCTTGTCACAGGAGTGTTTGGGCAGGTGTTACCTACAAAAACAAAACTTGGCCATAGAGAAGTACAGTGGACCATGTGGGCAGCTGTTTCTTTTTCATTTTTTATTTTATTTTTTATACAGAAGGATGTTTAAGACAACTTTTTTTCTTATATGGGGGCATTAGATACAATTTAAATATTCAGTATTTGGGAATCTTTAAGAGAGATGTCCATATGATAAAATACTATGTATTCATTAAAGCTAATTGTTTCAAAATTTTCCAATGACTTGAAAAAATTAATAAGTGAAAGTAAAACAAAACAAATTAGAACTGAATATGGAATCTGATCTAAGTTGTTGGGAAAATTTTTTCTCATATGCAGAAAAAAAGACTGGAAAGAAATATGTTTAATTTTTATACTGATTGTTTTTGGTTGGATGATTTTTAGTTTATTTGTATTTTTTAAAATCTAAATTTTCTATAGGGAATATGTGTTTCTGTTATAAAGAGGAAGAGTCAAGAAAAAATTAGGACATACAAGATCGTGTAGCTTCATGGTGAAAATGGTACTAGTATACTCCACTGGGATAGCATAAATTGGTATAATCCTTTTGGGAAAAAAAATAGAGAAATGTTCTAATGAAGTGTATGCCCTTTGACTCCAAACACTGATTCCTGGGAATTTCTCTTTGTTACTGGGGATATACGGCATTAGATACCAAGAGCTTTATGCAATGAAGATGCTCATTATAGCAATATCTATAACAAACATTGTATAAAAAAGATATATGTCCAATAATTGGTGAACAGTTTTGTAAGTGATGGAGAATCAACATGAAGGGGTATTATGCTACCATTAAAATGAAAATTATGAAGACTATAGTACACAGTTATGATAAGAAAATGCAAAATGCAAAATGCAGAGTAATAAGTCTACATACCCCATTTTCTTTATCCACTCATCATTTGGTGGGCACTTAGGTTGGTTTCATATCTTTGCAATTGTGAATTGTGCTGCAATAAACATATGAGTGCAGGTATCTTTTTATAAAATATCTTTTTATAAATTAATTTTTTTTTCCTTTGAGTAGATCCCCAGTAGTGGGATTGCTGGATCAAATGGTGGATCTACTGTTAGTTCTTTGAGAAATCTCCATACCGTTTTCCATAGAGGTTGTATTAATCTACATTCCTACCAACAATGTATAAGTGTTCACCTTTCACTGCATCTGAAACAGCATGTATTGTTTTTTGACTTTTTAATAGTGGCCATTCTGACAAGAGTAAGGCAGTATTTTATTGTCATTTTAATTTTCATTTCCCTGATGATTTGTGATGTTGAGCAATTTTTCCATGTCTCTTGGTTATTTGTATATCTTCTTTCAAAAAATGTCTGTTCATGTCTTTTGCCCACTTCTTAATGGGTTAAATCCCATAAGTAAAGGCAAGTTAATATTTTCTCCATCTCCATCCCCAAACAATGAGTATGTCTTTTCCCACTGACTGGTTGAACCTGAGGCTCTGTGACATCAAAGAACAATTGGGACAAGTCAACTAGTTGTCTCTGGTTCCCAAAACTCCAGAGGGATGGAGAGGAGGAAGGAGTGAATGAGGACCAGGCTAGAGTGGGCCTCACAGATTAAAGTGATGATGAGCCAGGAAAATAAAATGTGAGGTGGGGGGAAAAATGGATCTTTGCTTCACCACTTGCTGTATTGGCCTTGTAGGAACCATTTCACTGCTCTGAGTCTGACTTTCCATGTCCTCAAAATGATACCAGTGATAGGATCAACTCCAAAGTGCATAACAATGTATCTGGCCCTGAGAGTTCAATAAACATCAGAGATTGGAAAAATCTCAGAGCTGGGAGATTCCAAGGGACTAAGCATTACCCTCTTCCCTCCAGTTTTCAGAAGTGAACCTGAAGCCCCTGGCATGCTGAGGGTTTGCAGAGCCCCAGTACTACAGCAATACTGTAATATTGCTATAGTCATCATTGAATTCGAGACTTCACGGGTTATTCAAACTTCTCAAAAATTAAAACATGCAGCATTTTTGTACAAGAAATAAAAAATAGGAGTTGAAACCCCTGTGTTTGTCAAAATAGCCTATTGGTCATTTTGGCTGAAGAATAGCCATCAAAATATTGGACAGTGATTTGGAAGTGATAAGGAAATAAAGCTGGCTTGCCTAAGGAATGCTCCTAAATTGGGACAGTTGGTAGTTAATTCATTAAAGAATAAAGGAAAGAAGACAAAAGGTGGGAGAGAGCACACAGCAGCATGGCAGAACCTAGAGCCTAAACAGAAAGGATGTTCAGCAAAGGCCCGCCCAGCAGAAGGGAGAGCAGGAGGCACTGTGAAGCTTCCTGGTTGGGCTTGTGTTACTATATTTCTCAGGGCTCCTGTCTGATGTCTAGATGCTCTTCCAGGGGGAGCGTGTGGCCTGTGGTTAGGATAAGTGCAGTAGAAGTGGTGGTATCAGCATGTACAGTTTTCTGATGCTGCTCAAATTCTCAAGATTCACAGGGTCATTTAACCAGAAACAGTCTTCATGGAGGGATGGATCCAGGTGTAATGTGACATGTTAACAGACATCTCATTTCTGATATGGTTGTGCAGGTTTTTACTATGCAGAGGCACCGTGCTGAGTGGGAAAGTGGTTCTGAAAGCCAGTGTTGGCCTACTCACCAAGCTACAGGGCCTAGGCTTGTGTCTGCCTAAATGTTGGGATATCTTTATATAAAGATGCTCCAATGAGCACATGCTCTGTGCTAACTGTGTCCCTGCCCTTGTCAATTCTTCACAAGAGTGGGGAACCTGCAGCCTTGGGGCCACATGTGGCCTTCTGGATCCTGGAGTGTGGCCTTTTGACTGAATCCAATTTTTTTTCCCCAGACCAAATCCTTTTAATAATGGATTGCACTTTAAAAGTATAACTAATGAGCTCCCTAGCTTAACCACTAGGTTGGTTGGTTGAGTAAAATATCCTTTACATAAGCAATATATTCCCTACCTTCTCTTTCTTCTCTTTCTTACTTGGTAGGTAGCGACTGATACATGTATATATGTGTGTATGTATGTGTGTATTTTAATGATACATACACAAAACACAAAATTTCACAGAAATAGCACTAGCCCCACAATAAGTTTATCCCTCTATTTCTTATTCATTTATTATTTCTTTTTTCTTTTTTTGTCCTTTTTTGTTTGTTTGTTTGACAGGGTCTCACTCTGTTGCCCAGGCTAGAGTGCAGTGATATCATCATAGCTCACTGCAACCTCCAACTCCTGGGCTCAAGTGATCCTCCTGCCTCAGCCTCCCAAGTAGCTGGGCTATAGGTATATACCACCACACCCAGATAATTTTTAAAAATTTTTTGTAGAGACAGGGTCTCACTATTGCCAGGCTGGTCTTGAAGTCCTGGACTCAACCAATCTTCCCACCTTGGCCTCCCAAAGTGCCATTATGCCTCCATTTCTTGATTTATCAAGCTCAGACATTATCTTTGACTCTTGCTTGTGAACAATGCATCTTTAATTCACCTTTATCATCTATTTCTCTCCAACACTCCCCTAAATATTTCATAGAGGCATGATTTTTTAATTATTCTCTTGATTAATTTTGCATATTTATATGACATTTGAACTTCAGTTTCCTGTTTCATTAATTTGTTCAGCATAACAAGAACGCCCACTATATTAAATAAGACTATTATTGTCCTTACTTTTTTCAAGACTTCTCTCTCTCTTGCTATTCTCCTGCAAGCTCCAACTTTACTTTTGTATTTTAAGTTTGTTAAATTTACTTTTTTTTTCTTTTAGCACATTTGAGTCATCAGTTCTTTGTGTATAAGCTGATCCTAACCAATAAAAACAAACACTCATGGTAGTGTGAGTATATGAATACTGTTAGCTTCAATAGTATGTAATCTTATGTACCCTTTTCTGAAGGTCCAAGACTAAAAACTGTGTACATCAGAGACATTTTAAAAACAATATTGTCATTATTTTTCTCTGCACTTAATATCTATTTACTGCCTTATTGTGTGCACACATACAAAAGCATAATCTAAAATTAAAAGGCATAATTTTATGTTTGTATAGATTAAAATATATTAAATATGCAGTTAACACAAACAAAACACACACATATACACACGTACACACATACTCACACACATATGATTGTCATGTGCCAGGCTCTTTCTAAGTATATAGAAACAAATAAAGCTAATAGATTTAATCTTCTCCATAATTTTATTGAGGCTGGGACCTATTATTGTGCCTGTATTATTGCTAAGGAAAATGAGGCCCCAAAATGATATATAGCATGTCAAATGTCACATAAATGGCACTGGGATTCAACCCAGGCAGTCTTGCTCTAAAGGCTTTGTATGTATTTTTTTTTTAATTATTATATAATGTTTGTATAAGAAAAGTTAAATTTAGATACACTTTAAAATATTATTTATGGGTGTTTCATGAAAGAGAATGAAGTTGGAAGTGGGAATATATAAGATTTTAACATATTGAATCCCAACAAAATACTTTTATAAATTTTATAATATAAAAGGAAAATAAATCAAAGTGCAATCATTTTGCAGGTATTCTTTCTACACTTTTAATTTATTTTCTCATGTGAAAACAAATAGTCTTTCTTGCTAAACCTAAGTTTCAAAATATTGCATTCTTACAGCATCATGTGCAGTTGCTAAAATAAGTATATTTTAGGACTAAGTTATTTCACATTTTAATATGAGACCATAAGTTTCAAAAGATACTTAGAGTTAATAACTGATAAAAATATTTATTACAGTTATTAGCCCTATTGAAAGTAAATTCTTAGTTATAGTAAGCAGTTCAAATGAAACATTAATAACTTTCATAAAATGTTCAGTATGGCAATTCAAATTAAACATTAATACCATTTGGAATACTGTCCAAAATGGAATATTTATAACAAAAACTGATATTCACATTATGTTATAGACTATGTATAAATGTAGTATACAGAATTTTAAGATGAGTCCAAATATCTGACCCCTTTGTATGATCCCTCTTCCCTTGGCTATAATCTCTTCCTGTCACTCTTTCTAACCTATGGAATATGGCAGATCCCTCTTCCCTTGGGTGTAATCTCTTCCTGTCACTCTTTCTAACCTATGGAATATGGCAAAGTGAAGGCAATTTTGAGATGTAATTAAAGACCTTAATCAGTTGTTCTGAAATTCATCAAAATAAAGATTATTGTGGGTGGATCTGACCTAATAAGGTGGGATCTTAAAAGAGGCCAAGCATTAGGAAACATAAATAGCAGATGCCCTCTCTCTCTCTCTCCTATGGGCTTGGAGAAGCAAGCTACACGATTTGTACAGCTGTAAGGAAATTAATTCAGCTAACAGCCAAATGAGCTTGGAAGAAGACTTTGAGCCTCAGATGAGACTGAAACTCCAGCCAACACTTGGTTGCAGCACTCTAAGACCCTGAGCAAAGAAACTAAGTTGTGCCTATATTTTGGGCCCACGGGATCTGAGATAATACATTAGTATTATTTTAAGCTGCTAAGTGCGTGGTAAGTTTTTTGCAGCAATAGGAAACTAATATACTAATCAGTTATGGGGGGAAAAAGTAGAATGTTTTCCAAAAATATAATAGCTCTTTTCCAACTTTGATATTTCATCACATGTGCATGCAAGACTAGGACATCTAACTCTTTAGTATTGGTAGGAAAAATAATCCAGTGTCAAGAATTACGTATGAATGATTCTACTCATTATGGAATGCTAGTTTCAAACAGAATGGACAACATGTCCAGTCTACATTCTGTTTTCAGTTAAGAAATAAGAGCAGCAAAATGGCCAAGAGCTTGCTCAGGGCCACACAAACCCTGGGAGAAGGAGCTGTGGTAAGAGCCCAACCTGTATTCTAGAACCAGACCAAATTTTCTTGTAGTTTAGTATAAGAGCTTGTGGATTCTAGTCAGACTGCATCTAACTCCAGGTGACAGATAACTTAATTTGAAGATCTGTAGGAATGAAATTCTGTTGTCTTGCAATGCATAGGATTGAAAGGACTTTACTTCACAACATGCACAGACCTAAAGGTATTGAATCAATTGGATGGATGTTTTTATCCTACATTGCAGTTTCCAATGATTAACTGTACATTTTGACACCAAATAGACAGTTTAAATCTCACCTATGTCAACTGAGACTAGATCTTTGTCATCAAATGAATAGACTGGAGGGCTTGAATGAGTCTGGATGATTATACCATTGTGAAACTAATTCATGGAAGAAATATACAGCAGTGATAAACACATGTAAGGATGCTCACATATACTAATAACTAAATAAGTGCACATAACAATAGCAAAGAGACCATTTTACCTTTAACTTATTCAGCAATATTTATTGAATGCTTATTGTGTGATGGGCACTTTGTATTATTTCTAGAAATAAATAGCAAAAACATTGTATTTGCCTTCGTGGATTTCACATTCTAATGGTAGAGATATACACTGAACAAGAAGTCATATAAATAAACCTAAATTAAATCTATATTTTCTATAGATGGAAAGACTGGGGACTATGAGTACATGTGACCTAGTTTGGGAGAGTTCAAGGGGGACTTTACTGGGTAAATATCTTTAAATGTAAAATATACATTGGCTGGTTATGTGTGTGTGTGTGTGTGTGCGTGCATGTGCCTGAATACAAGTATTGAGGAATCACAATAGAAGCGAAAATCTTAAATTTCAAGCTGTAGTTTAGATCTTGGAAAATTAAGAAAATGGAATTTCCTAAACCATGCTAAAGAATGAGTATTAAATGAAATAAAATGAATTTGATTATATACAAATTGGGTTTGAAGGCGTTATTTGATACACAGACAAATGGAAATTACAGATTATCATTTTGATAAGGAAATTGAATGAAAAATTCTTTGAGGTACACTTGTATCAAGGAATCCTTGGTCTGGGAAACAGAATGGAATTCTTGCTACTTCTGCTCTTAATTTCCCTTATAGCTGGCATACTTATGACTTTACTTTAAGTTGGTGGTTCAAGACTCTGACTACAATCAGGTTCACCACGCAACTTCAATAAAACATCAACATGAAGGCTCTATTCCTTCAAGATTCTGATTTAATTTGGAGGGGTGTTAATATTTTTTAGAGCTGCTCAATTGATTCTGATGTACAGCCAGGCTTCAGAGACAATCCTTTAGATATTTCTTAGCTAAGGAAAGGGTAATTTATCTGCTACAGAATCTTAATATCATTTAAATTGGAAATTTCTTAGAGCAGCAGTTTAGAATATAATAGAATAATAAAATAAGTGCCCTGGGAAATCATCTAAATCAACCCCTACATTTTACAGATTAGGAGACCAAAAGCTTATCTGTCTAAGTGACTTGTCTAGCCTTGTTTCTTTTCAGTTAAACTTATTTTAATCATAGTCCACATACAAAATTCTATATTGAACACTTAATATTCATTCTCGAAAAGTATTTTGGTGTCCATTATGAGTCACTGTGCGATGACAATTAAGTTAACAGCTAATCCTATGAGATAATCGTTAGAATTTTCATTTTAGAGTCAAGCACGTTAATTCCATAAGTCATGGAGCCAATAGGTGATAGAGTTATGATTCAAACCCAATTCTACCAGGTTTGAAAGTCTTGGTCTTTCCGTGACTGCTTTCATGTACTTATCTAATGTCTCCTCATATACTTAAAATTACCTATTGGTTAAATTAGCCAATTCTTTCAGTCTTTTATCCAAAAGCTTATTTTGGAACTTTTTATTATTTTAATTATTTAGATCCCCAATATTTTCAGAATTGTTTAATCATGGATGACATACTCAGGAGTTTCAAATGATAAAATAGTTCGAAAATAGTTTGTATTATATGATAAATGCAATGGAATACTGATCTTTTTCTAGAAAATTTCAGTATGTTCACTTAAAAAAAATATTTTGAATCATTTTTCAATTGTCATCCCGACCTTTAGTAAGTGTTAAACAGGTTTGTTCAAAATTTAATGAGGATGAGTTTTCATATGATACTCATTTTAATTCAGAGTGCTACAAAAGATTCAACAATTTTAGTATAAAATAGCAGATCTTCTTACATATGTATGGTCTATGACTAGCTCAGGCTAAATTTTGCACATCTATGAAGTCTAAATTCAATTGGGAATACATCCAATTTTTTTAAGTATCATAAGGCGAAAGAAAATGGATAGACTAAAATGAACCATGGTTTGAGACTCCATTCTCTTCTCAGCCACTTTTTCTTCATGAGTGGCTTCACAAGAGCAACTCTAACTATTGGGTATTATATGGGGTTTAGAAATTGCCCCAAAGCAAAATATGCATTGAATACTGGATACCTCTCACTTCATCTCATCTAGTAAGTGTATGAAATATAACAGCCAGTCTTTATTATTACTTCAAGATGCAGTAAATGACTCCAACTGGATAAGAATACTGCTGGGCCTAGAGTTATCATCTAAACTAACCACTATTTCCCACTAAATATTTATTTCAGTGCATGGATAACTTTAATTATTATTGTACTTATTTTTATTCATTTTCAGATGTACATTTTTATTCATTCGTTTGTCAGAATATTCATTTGGTAGTTGACATTTAACCTAGTTATTTTTAAAATATAAACATATATACACATAAATAAATGAATTTATACATATACATTCCTACAAATATTAACAGGAATTCATATATATACACTCATTCAGAGTTGCTTTTCCAGTTACACAGTCTTATGCTGGGGCAGGGCCCAGGGCCAACCTAAGAACTTTGGAATTCACACTGGATGTATTAGTCAAATAAGAAAATACTTAAGAGAATACTTAGTATATAACATGGAAATATGAGTATATAATATGGGGAAATACTGTATCTCCAAGGTGAATCTGTCCAAATTGCCTGGTTTATACTTTGTTTTATTTAAAATAGTCCACTGATTATCTTTATTTTCTTTCTAAGGAGAGAATACTGTTCTTGAAGATATAAAGACTCCAAGGAGTTTACAGTTTGCTTGGGAAAATGAGAGTACCAAAAATGAAGCAAAAACAACTAGGAGAATGTGCTAAGTTTTGTGATTCATATTTGTTTCTTTCTAGACCAGTTCTCAAATGTGATTCCTAAACTGGCAACATAAACATGCCTGGGAACTTGTTAACAATGCAAATTTTGGGGCCTAGCCTAGACCTACTGAATCAGGAACTCTTGAGGTTGGGGCCAGCCACAGAATCTCCAGGTGATTGTAATAAATAATAAAGTTTCAGAATACACACTAACTTCATTTCTTTTTTTTAATTTCAAAATATTAAAGGTATTTAATGTTTTTGCTATATGGATACCTTTTATAATGCTTAAGTTGGGTTTTTTGTGTGCCTATCACCAGAATAATGTTCATCATACCCCATAAGTAGATTTTACCTATCCCTTCTCCTCCCTTCCCCTTCTTGATTTCCAGTGACCTTTGGATCTCTTTGTGCCCATGTGTACTCATTGATTAGTTCCTAATTATTAGAGAGTATGTGTGGTGTTTGTTTTTCCATTCCTGAGGATATCCTTAGGATAATGGTCTCCAGTTTTATTCATGTTGCTGCAAATGACCACTGTGGAAAACAATGTGGGGATTCCTCAAAGAAATAAATGTAGACATACCATTTGATCCAGCAATCCCACTACTGGAAAAGGAAGCAATTAATTACTTGCAGATTTACCTAAATTACTCTTTATTATAAAATCTCCTTATGTAATTCTGAAAAAAAAAACCACAAAACTTCTTTTGGAAATGATGGTTAAAAATAAAATCTAGGCTTTTCAAGCAGGACCTCCTGATTTATTTGAATACTTCAAATATGTCTTTATAACTGTTCATTGTAATCAAAATATATGTAACAATAAAAATTATAATAAATATAGAATGTGGCTTTCATTCCCATAGTATCATATAAGACATTGAGAGCCAAGATTTTAAAACTGAAGATTTAGGATGAACAATACTATCAGTATGAAGATTGTGGGTAGGATGTAATTCCCACTAGTTAAAAGATGATAAGAATTTATATAGGTGAGGATAAGAGAACAATCCTTGAAAAGGGCACAGGAATAAATGATGAAAGTATCAAATTAAGACTACTCATAGTAGATTACTCACATTTCTTGGCTAAGGCTTTTGAGATTACAGTTTTCTGAAAGTTTAGCATTTGCAAGTGTCCCTCTTCAGAGCAAAGGCTTTTTTTCTTTGGCTTTACACTATATGTTTACCAGCTAGCACAGTGTTTGGCACATAACAGGTACCAAGTAAATAGTTTTGAATGCATAATGAAGATGAAATAGGCATTTGAAACTGGCTTGGACAGGATATTGGATGTCAAGCTGCCAGCAAAAATGTTTAGACACTCTTCCACAGGTCTTAACGTTGAAATTATCAAAGTGATACTGTGGGAATGCAGACATAGCAGAAAGGAAGATGTGAGCAGAAAAAGAAGAGAGACCAAGAGATCATTCAGGGAACCATTGCAATTAATAAAGTCTTATGAGCAAGGAGTTTAGGGGCAACATGGTGCCGTGCATATTTTATTTCTTAAATCCCCAAACTATTATGTCAATCATATTTAAAAAGCCTGTCTGGAGCTGGGCATCGTGGCATATGCCTTTAGACAAGCTACTGGGAAGGTTGAGGCAGGAGAGCTGCTTGAGCCTAGGAGTTCAAGATCAGTCTGGGCAACATAGGGAGTCCCCTGTCTCTCTTAAAAAAAAAAAAAAAATCTGCTTTCGTGAAGGCATAGGCAATGCCTGTTTTTTCCCTTCATTTTCTACATTTAAAATAAAATGCCAATTAAGCTTCTGGTATATATGGGTGATCATATGCCCTTGAAATACAATTGTTATATCTCACTACTGACCAGAGTAGAGGAACAAATTGGAGAATGGTGAGAATTATGATTAATTAAGGAGAATTGAGGATTGAAGCCGAGATTAACAGTAAACACTTTTTCCACATGTGAAGATAATATTTGTTTACATATATATTCAAACCTACACATTGGAATAAAAAATATAATATCTTAGAATCAACAGTAAAACTTGCACTGATTTGAAGAATTATAGGTTTATGTTTTTTTATTTTATTTATTTTTTTATCCTAAATGAGGAAATGTGAAAGCAAGATCAGGGGATTTAACTTTTTAAAATGGCAAAACACGCACACACACACAGCCCTTTCTTTTCTACGTTGGGATCTTAATTGGAATCTTATTACTATGTACAAATCAGATGAAGCCAGAAGTTGTCCGATTTCAGAGAACTAGTGGAGCGAGTCTGAGCCTCTTACTCTACTGACCTCAAGCTCACCCTCAGGACCTGCTGAAACACATCATTTGTACATAAGCTCCCAGGAAGGGGCAGAAGCCTATATTTTCATATTAATTATATACATAGAATATTATATCTACTTGATACAAATGAAATAAAAATCCTAAATATGAAAAGTGTAGTATAATTATTTTCTATACATATTTTCCAATAACTTTCTTCATATCCGTGTCAAGGGGCTGCCAGGTGATCAAAACACCCTTTTAAAGTGATTAAAACTTTTAAAGTATTTAAAACATTTTGCCTGTGGACCACTTGCCAGAATTTCCTTGGGGAGGGAGGTAATTTTTCATGTAATTCCACTGTGCAGGTTATTGTTTGACAGTTGAGATAGGATATCTATGTATATACATACAATATATATACATAGAATACATAAATAACAAAAAAGAATATATATTAATTTAGTCATGAGGACTCCTTTACTGTAGGCATGAAACTCAGATAGCAGTACTTACACAGAACCAACTCTCAAATATAATCATTACATTAGCCAGTATGTATTAGATATTCTGTATCAGACACTCAAATAATCAGTTTATATGATTATCTTAAATTTATAACCTCATGTTAGTCTCTAGCATTATTTCCCATCTACATGTGAGGAAACTCAGAGAAGAGAAGGGATTTACTTAACTCACACAACTAGTGGTACAGAGGGTCTGAGCTGGCCCTAGATCAGTGCTACTAATCACTGTAATTTTTGATCTACTAAAATTCTGAATTCAGACAGAAGATTACCTAAGAAAAAAACAGACAAGAAACATAGATTCATGATAAAGATATCCGATGGTATATATTGTTCAGTGTGTTTATAATTTAGGGTTTGTTATTGTTGCTTTATAAGATTTAAATAAACTACTCCAAGAGGTAAGGTATATAAAACTTAAAGATGATAATTGCATGAGATATTAAACTCTGGGTCAGTTATAACAAGAATAAGAACGTGATGAGATGGAGACCTTGGCATGGCCCCTGATGAATGAGTGACCATCTACTATTTAATTTCCTTTACTCTCCTTCTTTTATTCCTATCATTTGGAAGTTCCATGCTGGATATATTCAGAGAAAAGTTATTTGGTTACCCTTTACCATACCCCATTAGTATATTCTTATCTTACATCTAGATTCTGATTCAAAGGCAGTCATAGTGATCTGGCCAAAAACTATAACTTGTGTTGGTTTTTCCCCTGACTCTTAAAGGGCTAAACCTACAGTTTCCAAAATAAGACTACTTTCTCCACTGCCTGACCTCTTACTCTTAAATGATTAGGCCTAGTGTTTCCAGCCATGAGAATAATTTACTTTCTAGGCATATGCCAAGTGCACTGTATGTGCCTTTTAATCAATTAAGTAGGCATATGATATACAAGAGTGAATTTTATAGGCTTAAAATTCATACCTTTATCTGCTACGACTTTCTATATTAGATTATGGAAGTACCTAGAGGCTAATGCAATGAATGTGCCTAAAGATTTGTTGCTCAAATGAATTTTTTACAATAATTTTAATGGCTTTGTCTTGATTTACCAAGATACTGTGCATACTGAGATCCAATCATTTCTCAAATGGCTGGAATTAGTTATAATTTTCACCTACGTCCTCTTTTAATGAGAAAATTAGCTACTCTTTTCTTGCATTGTCCTTGGGGGCAAGTGACAGGGGCATCAAAGGAAAGTACAGGATTGTGCATTTGTGTCATGTATTTGTTAATGAGCTGAACTCATGACATTTCCCAAGGAAAATTAAATATGCAAATGAAAGCAAAAACTGAATTAAGGGCTTTTCATATGTTTAACCTGAGATCCTCTGCAGAAATTATTTTTTAAAATGACCGTTTTGTAATACTCATTTTTCATGGTTATTATTCATCCAAATGATATGCCTGCAAACATTTATTCAGAAGATTAGGTGTCTCCAGCAAACCTGTTCTTAGCATTAATATAGGATCACTAGGGTCCAACTGAAAGGGGAAAAATAACTGAAAATTTGTCAAAGGTTGGTAAATATACTCAGCCTGAGAGACAAAACAAGTTACTTGTTGAAAAATACCCAAAATTACACTGGGTACTCCATGGGCCATATTGATTTTTCGGTCTTGTCTCTCATTGTTATGTCCTTCAAAGATTGTCTTCACTTGGGCTATCTCAAATATATTCCTAAGGTACACTGTGCATGTGACTTTATTATTTCCTGGCTCTATATTGTGTGTCTCTGATTTGTCAAAGTGGCACTTTTAATGCGTCTAATAATCATCTCCCGCAATTCTTAGACAAGTGATCTTGACCTAGTTTCTGACAGATGCTATTACCTCTATCTGACCTTGAAAGAGAGGGAATGGATGTTGCCTTCTCATCCATTTTAGTAATCTATCCCAATAAAAAAGTAGAATTTTCCCTTCATTTGTTCCCCCCAAAATGATACTAAGTATAACACTATTTATTATCAACACAAGCTTATAATACCATTTATGGAATTCTAAATGTGTTTGGGGAATATGATTTAATCTTCAAATAAATCTATAAGTACATTTTTTTTCTTTTAACTAAGGATGAAAATAAGTTTCAAAGAAGTTAAATAAACTATCTGAAGATTTATATCTCAAAAATAGTGTATCTCAGATGCCGGGCCACTTCTAGTCCATATGGTGTCTTTGTACAAATAAGAAAAAAAAAAGTTTCCTTACTAAAGACACTTCCATCTTTCAAAAAATTAGCAGAATATAAACATTTTATAAAGAGAATAAGACATCTCATAGCCACCCACATGAAAGTTTTGTTTAATATAGGAATCTGTAATGACTATGGCATAAATAGTGTCCCCTTAGATGTGCTATCCTTTTGAAGACAAGGGTCTGCGCAAATATATATAGCAGTCCTGTTGAGATTTGAAAACCAGTGCTCTGAGTTTCAAGCCATTCTGCTTAACTGTGCCATAAACTCAGAAATATCTAAGAAAAACCTAGTATATATGTAAATTATCTAGTTGAAACTATTCAGTGCTTTCTGTCCTCATTCCTAGTCACTACAATACACACTTGCCTTTTATTCTTCTATGATTACTCCTTAGAGCAAATTTCTGTTCTTGCTTTCTAGCTCTTGAATATCCTGAGGACAAAAGGAAATTTAGGAGAGATGGCAGGAAAATAATGGAGTTAAGGAAAAATGTAAATCTACCTTTTAAGTTATTTTAAAACCTTTAAATGGAATAACCTTCCTTTATTTCAAAACTTACCACAAAATAGCAGAAAAGAAAAAGAAAATCGAGTTCCATTGTTCCCTTGTGTTTTTCCAGAGCCACACTTGTTAGCTAATATGAATATCAACTTAGATCATACTAGCTCAAATCAAAGTCTTTTTTTTTTTTAATGAAGAATTTATCTGCACCACTGCTTGTAGGAAACTACTTAGAGAATGTCATTTTTGAGGCACTCTGAAGAGAGCCTCCTATTGTCATAGCACCTGTGGTTACACTCTAACCACCAAAGGAGTCAGTCATATGTGAACTGCAATGCTTGTCCTCAGAGGGGATCCCCAGCAAGTCAGTCTATTTTCATTTTACCACAACTCCACATGCAAAGGTAATTAATAAACACTTCAAATTTCATTTCTGTTTGAAATGATACAATCTTAATGTGGCTTACATATCATCTATTTTTGTACCATCCTTTTCCCTAAAATGGAAGCATGTGATATGCTCCCATCACAGTAAGTGGGTAGAACTTTAGAGATGAACTGGTGGCCAGAGCTTTCATTTACAGTTTAAGAAACAAATGCCCACACATATTAAATGAATTTCTCACAGATACGTTTTTGTTAGGAGGATACAATCAGAAGTAGAACTTTAGTCTTGTGACTTAAAGCATAAATATTTTTTTATTATATTGCATAGCTATTGTTACACTGAGTCAGAAACTTTTGTTTTCAGAAAGAAGCACAACATATTACTAAATATGTATAGCTCCAACAATACTTACTACTTTGATAAAATACATCAGCATAGGCATCTTGATTGTGTTGTACCTTTTATAGTATGCTACTAACTAATAACCACAGTCTATACTACAGAATTTAATGTTGAAGATACAAACCTGATCACACACTAGGAATCAGCAGCATTTCTGGCAGCTTGGTGCATCATTTCTTTCTTAGTTGTTCTTTGCATAAAGGAGCCACTCCATATTTCTATCAATTCCCTATAGCAACTTTGTAATTAACCAACTATTGTGAATTGCATGTGACCTTGGAAAAATTCTAATATACACTTAGGACTCACACTATGATATTTTTGACAAAGTAAAAACATTTCTACTACACTAGAATTTTTGGCTTAAACTTCAGTCAGGTTAAGCATTAGTTGGTACTCACCTGCTATTTCTTTTTCTTTCTTTACATTTTTACCTACCTCTAATATACCAACCACATCTAATATAGTTTGCCACTTAAAAAGCCCCAAATTCTATTATGGTATTAAAATAATTTTCTTATAGGCTTGTAAAAGATGTATTCTCCACAATACTCCTTCATTTATTTATTCAATAAATATTTAAAATCTAATATGTATCCCATGGTGTGGCAATATGAAATCAGGGATCTATAAACTAATGAACCAAAGAGGGACACAGGTTCTAGAGCTATATTTGGTCTAAAAGGGCATTTCTAAGCTTTCATATGTGTCATAATTCCTTAGTGATGATTCCCTTGTGAAATTCTGTATTGTTACTTTATGGGTATATCATTTTAAAATGGTAAGTTCTTTGAATATCAGAATTGGAAATTAAAAGAAAACATCTGCATACAAATTGTGCCAATCATCAGAGCATTTCTAGGAAAAGAAAATTTTTCCTATGGGTTTGCTCGTCAAATCTTCCTGAGTATGTTTGACAGTGACATCAGGCATTTTTCATTTGTACTGAATTGAAACAGAATACTGATGGATAACAATTCAATTGCTTGCCCCACAGAAGGAAGACATTTATTAGAAGTTAAGATAAATGACTTCGAATAATTCACACCTGATGTGTGATATTCTCTCAGTTCTCTTAATCATATATTAGAATTTTAAATGGGCAAATATTTCTGCTTATAAAAAAATGTCTAGTTAAATAGCTTACTTAATTTACTGACTTTCTAAACGTGGTCTCAAATGAAAATAGGAAGTAAACCATTACTTACACAAGTTCACCCACTGGAGGGATTTATGAAATGGAAAGTGAAAGTTGTCATTTGAAATTACGTTTTACAAACTTCACAAGATATGGTGTTGACTCTTGAAAAAAATATAATTTACTTCACAGCTGTTAAGAAAATGAAAACTACATAAAGAAAATAAGATACAAAAACAATGAGTTCTTTTTTAGACAAAACAAAGTAGTCCACACTTAGGTATATATTCACGAGAAATGAAAACACATGTCCACACCAAAAATGTGTACATAAATGTTGACAGATACACTATTCACAATAGCCAAAATGTGAAAACAACTCATATGTTACAACTCAACATAAATGGAAAATAAAATGCGATATACACAGAAAATGAAATATTATTTGGCAATAAAAAGAAATAAGGTACCGATACATTTTATAACAGGGATGAATCTTGAAAACATTACATTATGTTACATGAAAGAAGCCAGTTGGGAAAAAGACCACACACTGTATGATTCCATTTATGTGAAATGTCCAGAATAGGCCAATGGATACAGACAGAAAGCATATTAGTGGTTGCTTAATGCTGGGGAGGGTTTAGGGGGAAATGATGGGTGACTGTTAAAGGGTATGAGGTTTATTTCTGGTGGAAGAAACTGTTCTATATTTGTATAACTCTGTAAATATAATAAAAAACATTGAGTTGTATATTATATACCTTAAATGGATAAATAGTATGGCATATGAATTTCATCTCAGTGAATTCATTGTTAAACAACACCTAGAAAATAGACTGGAAGAGAATTCACACACAGAAAAACAAAAACATCAAAGAAGTATTCCATATCATAAGAAACATTTGAGTTTGTCAGTATTGGCTAGTAATTGCTTATTAATTTCTGAGACAATACTTGAGATGATAATTAAGGATAATTTTTATTGCTATTTTTTTGAAGTTTGATGTTCTTAGAAGTATTATATTATCAGAATATAATACTCTTAGTTTTAAAGAGTCTTAGAGACTCTTAGTTTCTCCTTATGTTTCAATTACTCAAAAATAAACAATAGACTCAAAGTATCTTTTAGATATTTTTATTAGTCTTAAATGGTATTTGTAACCCCTAAACAATGCCATTTCAAACTTAAAGTCATTGTTTTCCTTTTCAAAAACATATATTTATAAAATTATGTATATATATATTTTATTATAGCATATTATGGAGGTACAAATGTTTAGGTTATATATATTGCCTTTGCCCCACCCCCCAAGTCAGAGCTTCAAGCATGTCCATCCCCCAGATGGTGCACAGCACACCCATTATGTATGTATATGCCTATCCCCTCCTCCCTGCTCCCATCTGCCTGATACCCAATGAATGTTATTATTATAATATAGTTATATTTTAAGAGAATTAAAAATAGTAAATATTAAAGGACTTGAAATATAAGTGTGGAAAAATGTGGCTCAAGTACCTCTATCCTTGATTTTATCTATTCAAATATTGGATTGAAGAATTTTAATAGCTTTTGGAAAAAACTTTACAATACAAATTTCAGATAATTTCTTATAGGATAATGACATATTCTACATTCTAGGTGTATGTTGGAAAGAAAAATGCATCCAAGATACATTGAATATGCATTAGATACCATATTCTTATGCTCAAATTCCATTTAAATTTAATTGTCATTATTGAGTCTGAAATGTTTCCCACAAGTTGCAAATCAAAAAATCTGGTATAGAAGTCAGGTTCTTAATTTGGTTTTTGTATGGAAGTTCTGAATTTTACATCTTATTCAAATTAGGTTTTCTCAATATCTGCACAGCCCTCTCTGACAGATAAAAATTGATTTGTAAAATTATAGGAAGGAAAAAAATATACTCAACAAAGCTCTTTTAGTTTGCTTTCAAACTCTTTAAAATCCAATTTGAAATTGTGTTTTTTTTGATTTGAGACTAATTCACTTCATCAGAAATGCATTGCTTTATTACATTCTGTATTTAGAAGTATGATGTTATATGAGTGTCATATCAGTATAATATATTTTTATTTCCAAAAAAAGCATTACAACCATACTTTAAAAAGCATTTAAGATATAATAAGCATTTGGGATAATTTGATTAAGGAAAATAAATTAAAGATTAAAAATATATATGTAATTATAAAATCCTCCATAGGTTTATACATATTATTGGACACTTCCTACTGTTTAAAACATACACATACATGCACCCATATGCACATATATACAAACAAAAATACTACCCATAATAAATCAAATTTTTACATCAACAAAATATTTAGCAAATTTTAAAATACAGTTCCTCCTCTCAAAAAACTTATATTTGATATTTTATATTTCGTCTTTGGGTCTTATAGTTTCTTCCATACTATGCTTACTTGGGTCTAGGAGGAAAATTAATTATTTCCTGGGAACAAATTAATAAAAATTATTAAAGCACTTTTGAGTTATAAGAAGTTACTTTGAAGACTTATACTTTACAGAACATATTTAATTTTTCTTTTCTTAGAAGATTGCTGTAGACTTGTAAAGATACTTTTCTAAAATATAAACTATGAAAACAGTTTATTCTTAGTGGTTTAAAAGTTTCAGTAAGTTGTGTTGTCCTTTTAAAAGTTTCAGCTAATGAGGGACTGTACAGTGAACTTTCTACAAGACAGCACTCTGGAAACTTTGGGTGGATAAAGGATCTTGAAGACACATTGTTTGCCTTTAAGCAACTCACAGTCTTACTAAGCAGAGAAAGAACTGTAAAGAACAGTAAAACACACTCATCCTTCTTAGAGTATAAAGCATCTTCTTTCTGCAGGTTGTTGAGTGGTGCTAACTATAACACTTGAGCAGGGTGATTGTTTGGCCCAGTCTTTGCCTGTTCAAATATTTTCTCATATTAGGCAAAGAGATTAATTAATAATTAAGGCAATTAGAGATTGCATCAGACTTCTCACCAGAGTTATCATTTTGAGCAATGCATTTTTTTTTTTTTTTCTGGAGTGTTTAATCTGATAGGTTCGAGGTATGGGGCTGGTAGCAATAAGCTTGTGGAGCAAAAGTCTTTTTGGATGGCAGATCAAGCGGTTTGAGAATGTGAATTTTAACCTTTAGGACCTTTGTATTTCCTCTTAAAGCATTGGTTCTCAGCTGGAGGTGATTTTGTCCCAGGGGGATATCTGACAGCTTCTGGAGACATTGTTGATTGTGACACTGAGGGGCACAACTGGTATTCAACGAGAAGAGGCCGGGCATGCTGCTAAACATCCTACAATGCACAGGACACAAAGCTCCCTACAACAAAGAATGTCGGTAGTGTGGAAGTTGAAAATCCCTGCCCTAGATGAACAAATATATTTAGCTAACCCTTTCTGCCTCCCCACCCTATTTCCCCTTTGATAAAATCTGGTTTAAGTTGGTTTTCTACCACTTACACTCGAAAAAAATGGCATAACACAGACAATAGGAGTTAAGATAATTGTTCAGCACTATGGTTCTATAGGGCTTCAGGATGAGAGGATGCAGTACTAGGTACAGGGTTTAAAAAACAGGAAGGAGACAATAAGAGAAGCAGGTGAAGTGTGCTACACAGATGGGACCAAGCAAAGGCACTGGACTGGAGAAATAGAAATTTATGGTAAAGACAGTAAAATCAGTCTATTTGCATTATGTAGAAAGGAAGAGTGGGAGACGGATCAAAAAGATATTTGATAACAGATTGTGACTAACCTTGAATGTCAAACTAAGAACACTTAAGAATGTTCAAGTTAGAAGGAATAGTATTTTTGACACTTTATTTTTTTTTTTTTTTTTTTTTTTTTTTTGAGACAGAGTCTCACTTTGTTGTCCAGGCTAGAGTGAGTGCCATGGCGTCAGCCTAGCTCACAGCAACCTCAAACTCCTGGGCTTGAGTGATCCTTCTGCCTCAGCCTCCCGAGTAGCTGGGACTACAGGCATGCGCCACCATGCCCGGCTAATTTTTTATATATATATCAGTTGGCCAATTAATTTCTTTCTATTTATAGTAGAGACGGGGTCTCGCTCTTGCTCAGGCTGGTTTTGAACTCCTGACCTTGAGCAATCCGCCCGCCTCGGCCTCCCAAGAGCTAGGATTACAGGCGTGAGCCACAGCGCCCAGCCTGACACTTTATTTTTAAATGCCTATAAAAAACTATTCGTTCATCGTCACAAATTTAGAAAATTTTATAATTACAAAGAAGAAAATGCTACCACTCAGGTATGATCACTATTATTTAGCATATTTTCTGACAGATTTTTTCCATAAGTAAATATTTCACATGCACAAGGTAATTATGTGTGTAAATTTTTCTTTTTCTTTTATCCTATTTACCTAATAATAAAATTCTCAGAGTATTGAACTTATTCAGAATTTTTAATGGCCATATAAAGTTTATTAAATTTATTCAGCATTTTCTTATTATTGGCCTTCTTGTTATCACTTTTAAAAAATTAAATAAGAATGTAATGAACATCTTGTGCATAACATTTTATATTTATTATTATAGGGAGAATCTGATCAAATACATAAACATTTGAAGTTCTTGATACTTAATGTCAAAATGTTATAAGAAACATTGTACCAATTTCTATTCTTTTTACCAATATAGAAATAACTTATGTTATTCTTAAATTTTAAGGTGATTCTTAAGAATGCTCAGGGCAAGAATTTTCTTTCTTTCTTGTATTTTGAGAGTAGTTGCCAATCATTTGCTATCTGTGACTCAAAAATATAACCATTAAAAAAGTTATAGATCAATCTATTTGTTCATAAACCATAACTCTAATAAAACTTTAATGTACATTATTTTCATTGCTTAAATCATAGTTGCTTCTTACATCAATTTGATATTAACACCTAGTTTAAGATGCTAGTATTCTTGAAATAATAAGCCCTTATCATTTGTGTATCTATTTTTTTATTTATATTCAACCTATTTCCAAAAATATTAATATAAGTCCATCTGCCCTATCCCTGACTACTTACAAAGGCAGGAATTATTCCCTAGGTTCCTCATGAATTCTTCTGGCAATAATTTGACAGCTTCCAGAATGTTCTTAATGGCCTTTATACTCTGAATTTTTTTAACCCAGATAAGTTACAGCAGTATCTTATCTAGGTTAGAGTATTCTTTTTTTTACTAAAATTAGCCTGAAATGCAGAGCTATTCTCACTCTATCTGAAACTGCAGTTTCCTCTCCAGCTCAAGTCACATTGCACTCTTTGCTAATGCTTCTCTCTGTCTCCTCTAATGTTCACTCTCTACTTTCCATAGCCCACACTCCAGCCCACACTCTTGCTCCAACACTCTTGATATTATCAATTCACTTTTACAGTAAAATGCTTCTCTCTGTTAATAAAATTAACTGGGTTTCTTTTACGATATATTCTGCATAAATTAAAAGTGACGCATTTGGGTCAAAATTACCCTTCTTCAACGGCACACAGGTCTTTTAGAATGACTATGTTTTTTTAGCATCATCCATTTTCTTTTCTGCATTCTCTTCATTCTCATATTTTAGAGCTACATTTACAACTGCCACATCACACGAAGTACCACATTTAGCACTTTGTGTTAAATGATACGTATAATATTTATACTAGGGTATTTTCAAATTTTTGATTTCACTATCAAGGTCTCTTTTAATTCTTCTTAACCATCCCTTAGCTTGGTAGGTTTATAATATTGCTTAGCAACTGTTACTGTGCTTTTTAAAGCACACTTAACAAGTGCTTTTTAAAATATTATTCTAGACCAGGCATGGTGGCTCATGCCTGTAATCCTAGCACTCTGGGAGGCCGAGGTGGGCAAATCCTTTGAGCTCAGGAGTTCGAGATCAGCCTGAGCAAGAGCGAGACCCCATCTCTACTAAAAATAGAAAGAAATTAGCTGAACAATTAAAAATATAGAAAAATTTAGCCAGGCATGATGGTACATGCCTGTAGTCCCAGCTACTGGGGAGGTTGAGGCAGAAGGATTGCTTAAGCCCAAGAGTTTGAGGTTGCTGTGAGCTAGGCTGACACCACAACAATCTAGCCTGAGCAACAGAGACTGTGTCTCAAAAAACTAACTAAATAAAATAAAATATTGTTCTAACTTGTTGTGTGTGTGTGTATGTGTGTGATGTGTGTGTGCACATGTACATGTGTATGCGTGCATGTGTGACAGAATGTTGGTGTCATGAGGCTATGGATGAGATATTGAGTAAGGTATCAATTATATTTTTCCATTAGTAATATATCCAAAGTTTTAAACAATTACTTTCATTCAAAATAAATTTGGAGAAAAACAAGCATTTTCTATTCTATTCTATGATGAATACTTGGTATTTTCATGGCAGACTTCAACTAGATTAATATAGTGCTGATTTCACTTATAATGTAACTTCTAGCAATTGATTTTATCAATTTTAATTAGCTCATCTTGATCAAAGTATCAGTTAGCTTTTGATGTATAACAAGTTGTTTCAGAACTTATTGGCTTAAAACAATTGTCAGCAAACTACTGCCTATGGACGAGATCCAAATGCTGCCTCTTTATTTGTTTTTGTTGCCTGTTTGTGTAAATAAACAGAAACACAGACTTACCCGTTTATTTACTTGTTGTCTATGGCTGCCTTTGTGCTACAATGACAGAACTGAGTAGTTGTGGTGGAAAACATATGGCCCACAAAGCCTAAAACATTTACTGGCTGGCCCTATACAGAAAAAGTTTGCTGACTCCTGGCTTAACACAACAAACATTTGTTAACTCACAATTCTGTCATCAATTTGGGCTGAGCTCATCTGAGTAGTTCTTCTAATGGCTTTCCTTGGACTCACTCATGTGGCTTCAGCCAGCTGGCAGACTGGCTGGACATTGGTTGGTCTAAGGTGGCCTCACTCACATGTGTGATGGTTGATGTGGGCTATTAGCTGAAGTGGTCAGGGAAATTGGGTCAAATGTTTTCTATAGGCCAGCGTAGGCTTGTACATATAGCTGCTGTTGTGGGATTTTTCAGAAGCAGCAAGGGAGAGTAAGCTCCAGTGAGCAAAAAGTGTTTAAGCCTCTGCTTGTATCATATTTGCTATTGTTTCATTTGTCAAAGCAAGTCACAGTGCCAGACCAAGCATCAGTGTGCAAAGGATCTAAGCAAAGGTGTGAATACCAGGAG
Organism: Microcebus murinus; assembly: GCF_040939455.1. Taxonomy (NCBI): domain Eukaryota; kingdom Metazoa; phylum Chordata; class Mammalia; order Primates; family Cheirogaleidae; genus Microcebus; species Microcebus murinus. The sequence goes on along the minus strand of NC_134115.1, from coordinate 38,159,805 downwards.
GCATAAACAAAAAAGGAGCTATCACTGCAAAAATCTACTGCAGTCAACTTCCTGATTTTATATATTAGAAAAACAAAGCCCAGGGAAGTAAAGTAACTTGCTCGTGCCCATGTAGCTCGTCAGAGTCTAAGCCTGCACTTGACCCAGAATCTTCTTTCTAATAGTGATACATCCATTTACTTTGTTCTTTTTTTCATACACTTCGGTTCATCATCAATGAACAATTATATAGCACACAAGGATGGTATGCTACAGTAGCTAACAACGTTGTCTTGGATTGCCCACATCAATTTTAATCTTGGCTTCATTATTCCTTAGGAGATTTTGAACAAGTGGCTCAAATCTTTTGAACAGATTTCTTCCCTGTAAAATTGAGTTGCCAGAGATTATCTCATAAGCATGTTTGATGAATGAGATGAAATCTGTAAGGTATTATCGTAGTATGGAATCAATGTATGCAGTCAGAAATGCTAGGTTCCACTAGTGTCATTATCCCATTTTGTATTTTATTGTCACTTCTTTTGTATCAAATATATTGTTTATTCTTTAACATTGTTTATCATTTCTTTGAAATTCCAAAATTGGTTTCTCTTCACTTTAATCTTTCTAGACAATTGATTTTCAAGTAATCTCAGTCTTAATTTTTACAGGCTGATTTGATAATTAAATGTTTTAGCATATAGATAACAGGTGGCCTTGCCATATTAAAGAGCATTTTTGTCCTTTGATCACCTTCTCTATTTGGTTGTGGGACATTTTCTAGAAGGAAGACATTATTTTTTGGAGACATTAATTCCCTAAAGCTACATATTTTGCCTTGAGATATCACAAGAGTGGCTACTGACTTTACTAGCTTCTAGAAAGTATAGCTTATTTCTTTATTTCCAGCAGATCAGTATACCTCAAGGCTTCTCATCTACTTGGATATCTAGTGCAGAGGCAATTCTGGTTCTTTGCTTATATATATATATATTCATTATTATTTCTATATATTAATTATTGTCATTATTACTTTTTATAAAAGAAAACTGAGTTCAAAGAATAAGTCCCATTTTTTCCTATGGTGTTAGTAAAATTATTTTAGATTCTCTGACTTATATATTTTCCACACTAGAAATCATATCTATCATTATTTCCATTGGATAATATTTAAATGTGCTGGTCATATCTTTCTCAAAAGCTTAGATCAAGGCAAATGACAGCTGTTTATATATAACTTTCTTTGGCTTTGCTCCCCATTATTTTACTGAGCATTTATGTTATTTTATTTCTGCAAAGTTATGTAGTAATTTTCTTTATCCATATCTGAGTTTATGTCTGATTCAAATGCCCTAATTTCAATACTCTACAAGGGTAATTCAATTTCAAATGTTCATGAAATTAGCAACTCCAGTAATTGAAATAATTGACATAGTATTTCAAATAATGTTTGACCTTCCTCCCTCCCTCCCTCCCTCCCTCCCTCCCTCCCTCCCTCCCTCCCTCCCTCCCTCCCTCCCTCCCTCCCTCCCTCCCTTCCTTCCTTCCTTCCTTCCTTCCTTCCTTCCTTCCTTCCTTCCTTCCTTCCTTCCTTCCTTCTTCCTTCCTTCCTTTTTTATTTTTTTTGAGAAAACATGTCATGTGAACTCTAAGATCCATTTGCAAGCACTTGTCTAGTTTCTTGGATCTTCTAGGTTTTGTCTTGTTTTATTTCTTTGATTGTTTTGCTCTTTTTGAACCAGTCTTTAAAAGTTAGTTTCATTTTAATTACAGAGGCTATGGTTTATTTAGAAAAATGACCACATGTATGCCTGAAACAATAGAATTCCCTTGAATACCTAAGAATTCAAAAGAGCAGCCAGGAAGTCACACTTAAAATTTTAGTTTCTTTTGTAAACTGCTGGCAAGGGACAAACAAGGCTATTAGTACAGACTTGTAATCATGTGCAAGATATTGCTGCCCTTAGAGGAAATTTCCAAGTGCAAGTACAATCTCCCTTTTCTTAATTATTTTAATAGGAGTTTAAATGCTCTTTCTGTGTTATGAAAATCTGAAGGAGTGTAGAATATTCTCATGTTCCCAGGATAAGTATCACCTTGTAGTGGCATTCACAGACACACTGATGCATGACTCCAGACTTAGGCATTCTTCAAGAGCTCAACTTCACATAGAAGTAAGGGATCCAAGGATATAAGTTCACATGATAAAACTTGGAGCTATATTTAGAAATGGTAAGATTTTAGGGAGAAATAAATCTTAGTTGGAGAGTATAGAATTTAGACTTGGAAGATACTTCTGAAACTGCCTATTTGAAACTATGTATCTGTTCATGAAAACAAAAACATAAACAAAAACAAAAACCTGAGATCTGTAAAGAAAAGTCTTCTGCAAACCTTCAGAGCTAGCTACTGGCAAGAGAAGTACTCAAATATGATAGGAATGTGGAATCTGACCTTATACCAAAATGTTTTCTTGGGCTGGATGAGGTTCTGAAACTGCCCAAGGGATTCTGTGTATCTGATACTGGTCTACGTCCTGGACCCAACTTTCCTGGAGATGACACAGGCTAAGTTACAATCTAGTCACATTTATGGTTATCACAATTAACAGATAAAAACACAGGTTATCTAGTTAAATTTGAATTTGAGATAAACAGTTTTCTCAGTGTAAATATGTCCCACTATTTATTATATTAGGCAGCTTCAAAATGAGGCCGGCAGGTACCAACATCACAGAGGCTTAGTGGGAAAGGGAAATAGGTGGTGTTGACTACCTGGGAACCACAAGAGATAAACTCAGCTTTATTGTCAAATGGGTCAGGGTTGATGTGGGCCTGATGCTTGTGCATATCCAGTCTGGTGAGTCCATGGCAGAGGGGGTCCATGCAACAGGTCATATCCAGAAGTGTGACATCAGATGTAGACTCTTAGCCTGGAACTGTGTGAAGCAAGACTTGAGTGTCTAAGAAAGGGAGCTAGCAGGAATGGAGCAGGGGATCAGGACCAGGCTAGAAAGCTGAGTTTCTGGAAAATCTTATAATTCAATGAATGAGAGTGCTTGATGAGGAAACTAAGTTGTATTCCCACTTTTTATTAATTCATTAAAAACGGTGACAGTTTAAAGGAGAGTTACAGAGAAAGGCTGTGAATTAATTGATTGGAAAAAAAATCATCCCCAGGTGGTATGGAAAACTTCTGACACTGGTTCATTGGCTGAGGAACTGAATGGGGCTGATCCTAAAGGTGACAAACAGAACCTATTTGAAGGAATTTTTAAGCTACAAAGTCAATAATAGGAACAGAGGCATTTGAGGACTTTATTTAAGCAAGGCTACTATCCTTGGGAACCATACTAAGGATATTTTGGAGTCAGCAACAAATCATGATCACATATTGGTGAAGAGTAAAAAGAATGTGAGTCACCCTATTTACTCCTATATATAAACAGATACTTTTAAAAATGTAAACAAATGAGAATACTGGTTTAAAGTTGAATTTATCATCTTTTTTTATGTATACTAATCCTTTCTCCACCACACAGTAAATGCTTTTAATGAATTATAAATTAAGTATGAAACATGAAAACTTAGGTATATTTAGTTGTTTTCTCTATTCTTTTAATTCTTAACCATTCATTTTTCCTTGGGGTTTGAAAGAGAGAGATAGAGAGAGGAGAGAGAATAAGGATTTGACAAAACTTAAATTAACCCTATTGCCTATTTGTATACTTTATACAAATTTGGTATTAGAAAGAGGTAAGTGTAGATGAATATACAGAAGTGAATATTCAGATGATTTATTACTGGCTTGCCACTATTATGCATAAAATGATTACTGCTGATGTTATAAGCATTGCAAAATGAAAGTGTGCATGTAAACATACCTCAATTGCTTACATAAATTGCATCAAGTTTCATGACGATCTAAACACATCATTAGTGGTCAGCACTCTTTGAGGTATTATAGCAAGACAGCCTTTTATATTGATGCATTCCTCTGTTCTCTTATGTTATAATATTCTACATTCAGGCTTTCTATGGTTCAGCCTGGTACAATCACATTAATGCAACATTTCTCACCATCTAAACCCCCTCAGCTCGACAACCATGCACAGGGAACCAAGTAGAGGGCAGGCTAAGCAGAAATGCATCAGAACTTGAGTTCTGAATCCCTCCTTCAGTTAATAGTTGGATCCTACTCAGTCTTTCTGTTCTCTCTTAACCCAATTATGACTAGTTTAAGCAAGAAGGGAGATCTATTGAGTTCATATATCCAATCTTTGAAAAGGCCAGGAGTGGAAGTGGCTGAAGCATGGCTGGTCTTAAGAGTAGTTGAGACCTTTCAACTGACACTCTGTCTTTCTCTCTCAGGTTCTCCCTCTCCCTCTCCTTGTCCTTCCCCTTCCTTCCTCCTTCTCTTGCTTTCTCACATGCATATACACACATCTTTTTCTCTCTGTGAATGCTTGTTTCATTATTCTCTACCACAGCAAGATTTTTTGTTTTGTTTTGTTCCAGTTTTTATAATGGCACGTGTGACCATTAACATCTTAACATTTTAATTGGGCTTTAATCATTTAGCCAATTCACCTTATCCTGAGTTTAAAATTCCCAGAGGAGGATTCAGATTGGCCTGGCTAGGATCACATGTCCATCTACTGATGGGTGGGGGCTTGAATACCAATGACTGGTCCAGGTGAGGGCAGGTGTCTCTTCTCTGAGATCTTACAGCTATTCTAGCAGAAAAGAGCAGGGGAAGGAGGAAATGCATTATGGCAACATGGAAATCATTTTGATTTAGGCAATTGTACCCATTATAATTCTCTGGGATATTCCTACCACTCCTCTTTCTTTTGTTTCTGGGCTTGCCTAACCAATTGGATCTGATACATACTGTTTTCCTCCTGGCTATAAATTTATCTCTCTGATAGTGATCTTGACTCCAAGCCTAGAAATTTTGCCCTAAAGGATGCTGCTGGTTTGCTGTAGCTCCTGGGAACTATACTAGTACTTCCTCCCCAGTGAAAGGCCTAAAACTTCATTGCTTAAAGATTTGGATGGAGCAGGCAAAGCAATATGGTGCTGTGGACCAGAGAGAGTTGTAAGAGATCAGCAACCTTTTCTCCTTGTATCTCAGGCAGTTTTGAGAAGCCAAAACCTATCTAAAAACAGTATATGTTAACTTCTTTGGTCATTAATTTATTGAAATTATTATTCTAATAACATTATTAGAATGTTATTAGAATTAATTATTAATAGTTAATTTACTATTATTAATAAATTAATTAAATGTTATTATTCTAATAAAATTTATTGAGCATTATGCCATTTACTCTATTAGGCAGAGACAAAAATTGATATATTTTTTTTCTGTACTTAGGGATCTTTAAATCTTAAGGAAGAGACAGTTTCTAACCAAAATCCACTTTAAAATATTTTCTCTAAGCTATGGAATTTATTGATATGAAGAGTATATAGTGGAACCTTTTTCCTAATTGAAATATAACAAGGAAAGAATGGTTGAGGAGGTGATGGAGCTGACATAAGAAAGAGCCAATAGGAGTGAAGTATATGAAGTAGAGTATTTGCAGGAAGTAGGTGGGGTAGGGATAGACATTCCTGGGGGGAAACACAGTGTGCAAAGGTGCTGTGGCAGGAGGAAACCTTCTATTTTCAAGAGGCACATGATGAATAATGAGATTGGAGAAGTGAATAGAATATGTTAAAAATTTTACCCTTTACCCTAGGAGCAAAGCTGGTCACTAAGGTTTTCAGTGGGAAGGAAACTTGGTCAGTTATCTGATAACTGATTAATTGAATCATTAACACAAGAGTAGGGCAAGGATAATCCAAAGGAAATAATGAAAACCACTTTAAAAAGTTATAGTCATATCCCAGTTGTCCCATAAGATTTTAATGGAGCTAAAATATTTCATGTTGTATTTACTGTACTATAATTTTATCATTATTTTAAAGTGTACTCATATCATAGTCTTCCACTTATTAGGAAAAAATAAAACAGATTATCTGTAAAACAACCTCAGGCAGGTCCTTTAGGAGGTGTTCCAGAAGAAAGAATTGTTATCACAGCAGATAACAGCTGGATGTGATTTGTGTTATTGCCCCTGAAGACCTTCCAGTGGGACAACATGTGGAGGTGGAAGACAGTGATATTGATGATCCTGACCCTGTGTAGACCTAGACTAATGTATGTATTTGTGTCTTAGTTTTTAGCAAAAAAATTAAAAAGTAAAAATAATAAAAAAATTAAAATAGAAAACAGCTTATAGAATAAGGACATAAAGTATTTTTGTCCAGCTATCTACAATGTGTGTGTGTTTTAAGTGTTATTACAAAAGAGTTTATAAAATAAAATAGTTATGGTAAACTAAGGTTCATTTATTATTGACGAAAAAAATTTAAATAAAGCTAGTGTATCCTAAGTGTAGAGTGTTTATAATGCCTGCGATAGTCTAACAGGTATCCTCAAACTACCGCCCACGGGCCACATGCGGGTGTTTTTACCCATTTGTTTTTTTATTTCAAAATAAGATATGTGTAGTGTGTATAGGAATTTGTTAATAGTTTTTTTTAAAAACTATAATCTGGCCCTCCAACGGTCTGAGGGACAGTGAACTGACCCCCTGTTTAAAAAGTTTGAGGACCCCTGGTCTACAGCAATGTCCTAGGCCTTCACATTCACTCACTGCTCACTCACTGACTCACCCAGAGCAACTTACAGTCCTGTTCTTCACACAAAGGTGCAATGATGCATTTCTCAGAACATATCCCTATCATCAAGCGACACATGACTATATTTGAAATCACCTCATATAAAAGAGTAGCATTTTGAATTTAGCCAAGTCAAATGTAGACATGTTTCATACCGTGCCTGGCAAATTAAAGACTTTGTTAATTCTTGTTATTTTCCCCTTCCTTTTCTTTGCATCATATCTATAATCCATGTTTTCTCAAGATATATTGGAAGCCCCAGGATTTCAACAAACAAGAGGTCTTATAGAGCATATGAGGAGCAAGTGAAAAAAATTTAATGCATATTTGGATTTTTTTAAGATTCTTCAGAGGACAGAGACTTTATACTTTTGACTACCAGAGACTCCAGTTATTGATCCTTGCCAGGAGTCTCCTAGGAGACAGAGAGCAGCCAGAGTAAACATATGTGAACAGCAGTTCATAGAAATTCTGTCTACATGTGGGTCCTTGTGACGCCCAGAGCAGGAGAGAAAATGGTGTCAGCGTATGTGTCCCAAGGATATCTCTAATCACGTTCTTTCTTTCCTACATATGGCAGTCAAAAGTATCCCCATCCTTTTGGGAGCCTTTTACACTATTTGTAATGCAAAGACTGCAAAGATAATTAAAAGTCCTCAGTCATCCTGATTGTCACCAAGCACAGACTTCCTCTGAACAGCTGATGGGACTTACTGGGTTTGCCGCTGTGTTCGTTTGCCATCTACTGAAGATGTTAAAACACACGCATGGAGATGGCCAGCAGCCCAGCAACAGTAAAAAAATAGATAAAGTCTTGGCTATTTGACAAACTGGAATATTCACTCTGAATAATAAGTTGGCCCAAATATTAAACAAAGATATTTCATTATGTAATTCATATTGTTTATCACCAGGAGAAAGATTCAAAACACTATTAAGCGTATTTTAGTAAATCAAAGATACACAGTTATTACTTTTGGATTTAAATAACTTATTTTATGCATTCAGTTGCTTACTTTTATATGCAACCACATATTATTTGTCAGCTTATAACAAATATCCATTTCTACTAAATGATAAAATATAAATAAATAAAAATTTAGAATAAAGGAGCAGGAAGTACGTGATTGTGAGCTGGACTTGTTCTTCATAGGCAATATGATGATTAGCTAGAATTTTTTTTTTAATTTGCTGAGAAAAGATGCTTTCTTTAGCATTAAGCTTAAATGGCAACATTTTATAATCTTTAACATAATTATACTTCTAGATCTATAGAATTAAGGTTGATTTATTTAAAATTTCATTTTATTTCCTTTGATGTTTTTCTTTACAAAAAAAAAAAAAAAAAACAAACCTGAACTGGTGGCAAGGGTGATATTCTGTTTTATAGAGTTGTCACAGACTTCTTTCTTACTGAAGAAACTTTCTTATAACCAGAGAAGAAAAATAAATCCACTTTATTCCCTGTGAAAATTATAGTTTGCCTTTTAAAATATATGTATAGTCATATTCAAAAATTATCTTCTCTTTCTCATCAATGCATTTAATACAGTAATCTTCTCTTTGTAGAAGTCCACTTTAAGGGAGCTGATACTACCCAAGCAAATACCAGTCTTTGAGAGATTTTTTTTTTCCTTTGTCCAGCAGATTTTTCTTGAAACAGTTAAAGACTCTCGTCGTTATATGTAAAGCTGAGGGATGCAGCTGAGTTATAATTAGCATCTTGAATTCAGACACTCGTACTATATTTAAACTGGAAGAGAAGGATTGGCTTTTAGTTTTATGTGTTAAAATAATTCATTGGCTATATTTTCTTTAGCAGCTGAGTCCCTGAGTGAAGGGTTATTGTCAAAGTTTCTGGGCAATTTGACTAGTACGTGCCTTGACGTTTTTATTAAGAGTCATAACTTCCTCCAGCTGGCCTGGTAAGGGAAAGGGCATAAAATTCCTGGTACTATGGCAATTGCTGAGGAAAATGCTCTTCTTCTCTTGACCTTAGGAGGAAAGACTCAATTTTATGGAGACCCAGAGCTCTTTGAGATACACATTGTTCTTTTGGTTCACGGTCTTATTCCAAATCTTGCTCAGAGAGGTGATGGGTCATCTCCATTCTTTATGTGCATCAGAAAAATTTTAAAAATCATTCAATTTAGTTGTGAACCTCTATATCTGCGAAAGGTCTATTCATTTAGGGGAAAAAAAACATGCTTCAGGTCTGTGGCTATATATTCTTTTCAAAAATCAAACAAATTCAAGAACATGTTTAATTAGTCTATTATTAATTAAACAAATAAATAAGAAACCTTGGTGACTGTGCTGATTATCTATTGCTAGGTAGTAAAGCATTTCCCAGCAGTGACGAGATGCAATACTGATCCCTCATTTTTATCTCTTATTATTCTGGTAGGCACTGAGTTGGATTTGGTTGTTTCCTCTCGGGGTTTCTCATGGAAATGGAGCCAGACAATGGAAGAAGCTGATGTTCTGTCAAAGGCTTTCTCACTCACATGTCTGGTGGTTGATAATGGCTGTTGGCTGGGAACTTAACTGGGGTTGTTGGCTTGAATGTCTACACACAACCTCTACATGTGGCCTGTGATTACTCATAGCGTTGTGACTACATTCCAATGGCAGTGAGAGAGAAATAGATAGAAATAGAGATAGAGATAGAGATGGAGATATAGGAGATAGAGAGAGATGGGGGAGAGGTATAGACACTGTTACATTCTATGATGTAACTTTGGAAATCACATAACTTCATGTCCATCATGCTCTATTGGTTGAGGCTGTCAAAAAAATTAACACAGCTCTCTCTTTTTTTAAGTTCTCAAAAATTGTATTTTTAATTGGCAAATAATAATTGTATACATTTATGGAGTACAATGTGATATTCTGATACATGTATACATTATAGAATGAGCAAACTAAGCTAATTAACATATCCACTGCTTCACACATTTATCATTTCTTTGTGATTAGAATGTTTAAAATCTACTTTTTTAGTTATTTTGAAATATACATTATTATTAACTATAGTCACCTGTGAAATTCTCTGTCCTGGCTAATGAAAACTTTGTACTCTTTGACCAAGATTTCCCCTTTCGCCACCCCACCCCCTCAACTTCTGGTCACCACCATTCTACTCTATTTCTATGAGTTCAAAATTTTTTGGTTCCATATATAAGTGAGATCATGTGATGGAGAAGTAGCAAGGCTATATTGTGAGATGAGCAAGTGATCTATTGCTATGGCTGTTTAGGAAAATATAATCTGCCTCCTTGACTCAATTAAGGATCACAGGGATCCCTAATAATATAAGCTAGCTTTTATCAGATAGCTATCATGTGTCCTGCAATGTATGATTTACATATATTATCATTCAAATCTCACACATCCCATTCATATAATGTGGATACTATTGTCTTCACTTCTAAAGATTAGAAAACAAAGCTAAGCAACTTCTTCAAAATCACACAGCTCCAGCTGAAGATACAGAGACCGAGATCTTCATCTCTGTCTGATACTGGTTATCACTAGAAAACAGAAATAGATAAAATGGGAAGAGTCTAATTTAAAGGATTATTGTTTAGCCATATGAACTTGATTTGCTTATTTTTCATTTGTGAACCTTAGAGATTCATGCCTAAACATTTGAATAGTGATACTGTACTTTTAAGGTGATTGTGAAAACTAAATTATAATGTGCAGGTGAAAGTATCTAACATAGTGCTGGTCATACAATGATTGCCCAAAATATAATGTTTTAAGCATGTTATTTAATCAATTTTATTCTATTTTTTCTTTTAGTTTCAAGTCACTTGATATTGATGTATGGATAATACTAAACTCCTTCAATTAGCTCAAAGACCCCTATTTAGCCCTATGAATTAAATTAGTTGGTAGATAACACAAATGGTAATGTAAACATTTACATTTCTGACAAAAAAATTATATTTTGTAGCACTAAAGTTTGGTATGGCATGTTGTTTTATAATATTTTCAGAAAAGATATGGACTCAAGGATACATTTTTGCCCCTAAAATTATATGTGTATATAATTTTCTAATTATATAATTAAACTAAAATTTAAATTGTATAATTACAAATTATATAAATATGTATAGTATGTATATATTATATTTAATTATACATACATTAAAATATATAAACCTTCTTCCTTTAATTCCTTGGAGCATAGGCTTCGGGAAGTGAAACAGCATATAGCCTATAGTTCTTTGGCAGAATCTAAGTGACTTGAAGAAGAATAATTTATTTATTTTTTCCTTTGACTTAGGTTTTGTTTTCTCCTGTATAACTAAAATGTTGTATGTTCAATAAGTGTTTGTTGATTGATCAAAGGATTTTAGATCTGAGATTAAGCTTAAAGAAGGATCATTTCTTAATTGTCTCTTGCTAAATATCATTTTGGGAAAAGTTTGAAAATAACCTATCCCCATTTAAGACTAAATTTGATCTGATGCTAATCTAAGCCTTACAAAGACTTTCTAGGCTTTTTGACATTGCAAAATTTAGTTCCAGTACATCTTGTCTTGGCAAGAATCCAAAAATATGGAAACTGTTCAGCTGTCTTATAAAATTATTGAGGTTAGTTTAAAATTTGGTTATATAAATGAATGGTCAGAGAACATACATGGCATACATTTTATAGCCCCATGCCTGAAACTTGAAGGAAATCACTTGCTTTTTTCATTTGTTTAATAGTCTCTTTTATCAGAATCTTCATTTCCCATCTCTTAAAGTAAATGCTTTACAACAATAAATGTTCACTTTATGCTATGCTAAAGATATCATAATCCTCAAATAATATATACTAAATACTTTTATTTAAATTGAGCATGACAAGCACAGTAATAGAATAAAAGCTGAAATCCCCACCCCTACAATATTCTTTTTAGAGAATTTATTGCGGGTTTATGTGTGGGCATTTTTGATAATGCAAATCATCAATCAAAATCAACATTTTTATGAATTGACAAATTTATACATTTGTCTCTAATTGTGTTTGGGGAAAAAAAAATTAAGTACTTTTTTTTTTTTCTAAATGTAGAGTAATTCCCTGTCATCTATAGATGTTGACCTAAATTTACTTGAATTTATGGGTAGCTAAATATGCTATTTGTTACCATCCTCTAAAATGCAAGACAAATGCATTTATGCTAAGACCATTTATATATTGTCTAATTGTAGAAACAAAAAAAAAATGTCTTTAACAGTAGTACTTCTCACAAGACAAATGGGAAAAATATATTAAGAAAAATTGCAATGAAATTTTAACAGAAAATCCTCATTTCTAAATCTAGGTCACGAAAAAGATTTCAGATAACTTTCTCCACTACTTTCTAGTTGGCCAAGTGTCCAACTTTCAAGTGGCCATCCTTTTCTCTTGACAGATGGAGTAATTACCCAGACAGCTTGCTCTCTTGCCTAATGGTATCAAACCAGCCACAAGGAAGGGACATTTTGAGGTCCAATCTTGACTATTACCAGGTCAAAATTTAAACTCTTTCTCATGGTTCCTGTAGATCTTGAAACAAGAGAGAAGCTGAGAGCTACCATAACTGTTAGTCATGGAAAAAAATCAAGTACATAATGTCCTTTTCGTGTGGAGAACATGCTGACTGAAACAGGAAAGGAGAACGAAAGTTAACATTTCACAAGGGAACAATCACTTGACCTTTTCTTCAGTGACTAATAGCTGCAAAGTTTCTGCTAGCTAATCTCAGTGCAAGCATAGCAGGGGAGGTAAAAGGAGAGAGGTCTTGAAATCACTTTGAATCACTTATCTGGTGGTGGAGATTTTGAAATGCTGGTCAGAGTTGATGACTTAAGATTCATAAGAGGAAACATGTTTGCTTGAGAAAGAAGGAGCAGAAAAGCAGAAGGGATGCATTGCCTGAAATAAGGTATCAAGCTTTTAGGCTACCACCCATTTCTGTCCCCTTAGGAGTACAAATTACCTGTAATAAACTACGAAACTGTATTAGAATAGAAATGGAGTATCAGTATTGCTAAAGAAGATCACAGCCTTCTTATGGACAGGAGTCATATTTTAATCATGTCTTTATCCCCAGTGCTGGGCACAAGGTTTGTCAACTAACCCAAACTCTCCCAAACAATCTCTCACTATATGTGAAGAACCTGTCCTTAGCTTGATGAAGGCATGTCCAAAATTGTGTTCCAAAGAACTCAGGTCTCTCAAGAAACCTTATGGTGGAGATTTAGAATGACTGTCTATTTATTAATGATTCCCAGAATTTGTCTAGTAAAGAACCTTTGATTTTGCTTAACCTATGATCTCCAAACTAATTTTATTAAGAGTCTGTTGTTTTTGTTTTGTTTTGTTTTGTTTTGTTTTGTTTTTCCTTGTCCTGAGTATCCTTCAGCATTCTGTAGAGCTAGTGTTTCATATGACACATGTTGGAAAAGTAACATTTCTTGTTTGGGTGATTGGCCCATTTTTTTGCCCATTCCCTATTTTTCTTTTCCAACCTATTCTTCAATAAGTGCTTTGTCTGTCAAAATGTTATAACTTAGAGTCAGAGGTTGCGATGTGCGATAAACATAATTCTTTACATATGTTCTTAAATATGAGGCATAATTATTTAAAAATTACTTAGGATCCCCTCAGAAATCACTGACTCAAAGCCTCCTCTTGGCACTATTTAACCCTACTCTTTACCTGCACTCTGCAGTATTTCCCATTGCTGCCTCATTTTATGGCTTTGTCTTCTTCCTTCCTCTACCTTGTAAGACACAGTTCTCTTTCCTCTCTTCCCTCTCCTTGTTCTCCTCTGGTTTCTAGGCAAGACAACCAAGATGGAATACAAATAAATATGAAAAAATGAAAAACAGTGAGATGTATGATTTTTTGTTTTATTTCCACAATCCCATAAACAACATTAAGTGTGCAGATAATGTTAGGTCATTTAAGGGGAAATATCTGTGGAAATGACACAAATGTGACAGCAACTATAACTGGGAATAATGCTGAATCCATAAAGTGTTGGATCATAAAATGTTCAGAGTATATGGTAATGTGCATATAAATTATGAAAATAAAAATTCTACTAAAACATGTTTAAAAGTTGCTATATAGAAATAGAGTTTCTCCTAACTTATTGTTTTTCAGAGTTAATTTTTCACATAATTAATAGACCCTTAACGGGGATCTTATTATTTTAATTTATCTAAGAGGAAAATGTATATAGTTTTTCTTTTAATTTTCTGAAGCATGGATCTTAATTATTTCTGATGAACTTCAACTTGCAAATTTATAAAGTCTAACCTTGGGAGTACCATTTAGGCAAGGAAATTTGAGATGCCATTGTCCCTCTAGGTATATAGATTTCTCATTAATTTGAACAATGAACAATAATGGCTAATGAAACTACTTTTAATTTATGTAATACCTTTTAATCAATGATTAAATATGTTTAATTTTTTCTAGTAAAGTTGTAGTTACATTTTATGCATGCAAAAACTTTTTTTTAATCTTTAGAACAGTTCTGTGTCTTTATACCCATGCAGTTAATGAGAATTTATTTTGTGCTCATAGTACATCTACCAGCATTAATTGCCTTGGGATATTTGTTTTAGAATAGTTCTAATTCCTGCAGAGTGCAAATAAACAACTACTGCAACTAGTTGTTAAATGATGATGCTTATGGTGATAAAGACAAAAAAGAAAAGGCAAAGTGGGTATACTTTCTTGAAGTTTTAGTTTGTGCCTGGTATTGTTTATATATTTTTCAGATTTTAATACTTAGAACAACAAAGTGAGTTAAGTATTAATCTTTAATTTTATAAATAGGGAGATACACGCTTAGAAAAATTAAGTAAATTTCCAAAGCTTACATATCTAGTAGTTGCACAGCCGCATTTGAAACTTAGTTTTTTTTGGTTTTTTTTCTATAAGCACTCTTGTGGACTCCATAACTGTTATAGGGTTTAGAAGGCAGGAATACAGAAAAACACGCTCAAGAGATCAAAGAAAATACAAAATAGTGAGTTTTTGTTTCCTAATATGGCTTAAATTTCTTTAATGTTCAATGCTTGCTAATGTTTCAACACTTGCTAGAAAGTGTTCTATCACTGAATTGACTTATGATATGTCACAATTTAATTGTCAAATATCTCATATACCATCTCATTCCTGAAAAGTTTTTTTTTTTTTAATTTTCTGGTTGAATATTGTCTCCCCTTTATTTGAGTTTATTTAATTTTGTACCTTTTTTATATATTGTCTCCTCTACTTGATCATCTCCTTACCCCATTTCACTCTCTCCCTACCCCCATACACACACATACACATACACAGACATAGATTAAATGCCTTCTCTAGAAGGACAGTTTCTTATTTCAGTTTATTTATTCATTCACTGTATTCTTTATTTACTCATTCATTCATATATCTAACAAATTTGAACTAACCACATGCAATTAAGAAAATAATTCCTTTTCCAATTTTATATTCTATCTAATTGGAGAAAAGAATAAGCACACCAATATTTAAAATGTAGTTCCTCATGTGGTCACCCAGCACATCTTGTGCATAGTAGGCCATCAATGAGTATTGACTGAATAGTCAGTTATCCCCTGTAACAGCAGTCATTTTACTAAAAATACTATTATAATCATATTTGGGAAATCATAGGTAACAAAATATATTTAAATATTCCAAATTATTCATTATTTTGATTACCATATTACATAATACTATATAATTTTACCTCATAACTTCAGGTCATCCTATATGTAGAGGAATATAAATTTATTATATTTAATAATATTTCTGCTCTACATAGGTTTCTATAATATATGAGTTTTGTATCCTAGGAGGAAAATTTTTCCACAGTATATTAGAATCCATGTTTTTCTCAGTTGGGTGATGGTGGAATTCCTTTTTGTTTTTCACCGTGTTTGGGGTAAGATGTTTGTGGAAAATGTCAAACTTTAAGTTATGTCGTAATTATAAACGAAGTTTCTATTTGGTCAATCAGGTGCATTGTGTCAACATTCTAAAATGTTTTCATTAATAAGTTTATTTTATTATTAACTACTAAGAAATGGGAAAATGAGAAGTTTCCCAATATACTGATAATGAAAATAAATTGTGTAATAAACTTCCAAGTAGACTTATGTCTGTGGTCAAAAGATTATGCTTTAGGCATAGACAAGTCAATATATAATCAACTAGAAAGCAGTGTGCTTATAAAAGTAGAGTCCTGATAAGACGGGCATACATCCTAAAATCATTGTTCAATTAAAGAAGAAGCAAATCTGGTTTTTCTCCCTGCTTTAAACAATTTTTGAACTTTTATCCCTTTACCCAGTCTTTTCCACAAGAACCATTAAGTTTTCAACAGAGGCTGTAAGAGATTCGAAGTAGTTTGAAACACGTTTTTTATTTCATTTTATGATGGGATGATTCCCTACTCATATCCAGAATTCAAAAGCAATTTTTATTTCTATTCAATCTAATAACCATCATTGACATAAAAAGGGAAATCTACACTGATTATAAACTCAGCTCTCTGTGCCTATATCTCTTCAATGTCCACAAAAACTTGCTCAGTTGTGCTCTTATGCCATGTACATCAGCATATTTGTAAAGATGCTTCCAGCAGCCAGTATCTAACAGACATTTATCAACCCTCTACCATGTATAGTGTATTGCTGTGGAAACAGATACAGTCTGCATAAATCAGTATTTCTGCTCTCAGGGAGATTGCCATTTAATGAGGATGTTCTAGAACAAATATTAGAGCACAATAAAGAAATAATGAAGATGCATGTTTGCTGTATAGGAATAGAATGAGTAAGTCTCTAAGGTGAGGGGGGAGAGTATTCATTCACAGACAGGTTTCATTTCATCCAGGGTTAGTAGTATGCGTGGGATACCACTAGATTAATTCAATGAAGAAAAGCAATTAGTAGTAAGTGGTAATTGAGCATTTTCTATATAACAGTCTCATTCTATACACTTTACCTATATTACCTCATTTTATACTTTCAAAGCTATGAGAAAGCATAATTATTATCCCAATTTAGAGATAAACTGTATTGAAGTTAACTTACCCAATTTTACACAGTAAATGAATGAACCTTCATGTAAATGTAGCAGGTTGGTGCAAATATCTGATTCCAGAACAAAAAAAAAAAAAAAAGAAAAAAAATGATTAATCAAGGATATAAAACATGTGTACGTGTATGTCTTTAAGTTTGAGAGCATAAGGGTTCAAAGGGTGGATGACAGGTAAATGTGGCAGGTAAAACAGGAGGCTAGAATTACAAGTTGGGGTAAGATTGTGAATCTTTTTTTTATTATATTATTCTGGTTTATTTAGATTTTTTACTTTATGTCTTTTTATTTTAGCATATTATGGGGGTACAAGTATTTAGGTTACATGTGTTGCCTTTCCTCCCACTTCTCCCCCAGAGTCAGAGCTTCAAGCATGTCTATCCCCCAAACAGTGTGCATCACACTCATTGTGTATGTATATACCCATCTCCTCATCCTTCATCCCATCTGCCTGACACCGATAAATGTTATTCCTATATGTCCACTTAGGTGTTGATCAGTGAAACCAGTTTTCTGGTGAGTACATGTGGTGCTTATTTTTCCATTCGTGGAATACTTCATTTAGTAGAATGGGCTCCAGCTCTATGCAGGAAAATACAAGAGGTGCTATATCACCATTGTTTCTTATAACTGAATGGTACTCCATGGTATACATATACCACATTTTATTAATCTACTCATATATTGATGGGCACTTGGATTGTTTCCACATCTTTGCAATTGTGAATTGTACTACTATAAATATTAGAGTGCAGATGTTTTTTTTTTTGTTTTGTTTTGTTTTTTTTTATAGAATGTCTTTTGTTCTTTTGGGTAGATGCCCAGTAGGGGGATTGCTGGATCAAATGGTAGATCCACTTGTATCTCTTTAAGGTATCTCCATATTGCTTTCCACAGAGGTTGCACTAGTTTTGCAGTCCCACCAGCAGTGTATGAGTGTTCCTATCTCTCTACATCCACGCCAACACTTATTGTTTTGGGACTTTTTGATGAAGGCCATTCTCACTGGAAATAAGTGATATCTCATAGTAGTTTTGATTTGCATTTCCCTAATGATTAGAGATGTTGAGCATTTTTTCATATGTTTGTTGGCCTTTATTCTGTCTTCTTTTGAAAAGTTTCTGTTCATGTCCTTTGTCTACTTTTTGATAGGGTTGTTTGATCTTTTCTTGCTGATTTTTCTGAGTTCTAAATAAATTCTAGTTATCAGCCCTTTATCAGATGTGTAGCTTGCAAAAATTTTCTCTCGTTCTGTAGGTTGTCTGTTTGCTCTCGTGATAGTTTCTTTGGCTGTGCAGAAGCTTTTTAATTTGATCAGGTCCCATTTATTTATTTTTGTTGTTGTTGTGATTGCCTTTGGTGTCTTCTTCATAAATTCTTTGCCTAGGCCAATGTCTAGAAGAGTATTTCCAGCGTACATACCAGGTGTTTGTAGTTGTTACCACTACTATGCATATATCCAATGATGAAGAAAAGATACACACATTCACACACAGAGAGAGATATGATTTTTTTAGTATCTTACCAGATTTGATAAGAAAATTATGGGAATTTTTATTGAAACCTTAAAATCTGTATCCCCATAACATGCTGAAATTAAAAAAAATAACCTAAATATAAGTGCAAAAACTATAAAACTCTTCTAAAAAACATATAAATAAATCTTTGCAACCTTGAAAAAAAAAGAAAATTATGGAAGCAGTTTAAAGTATGGGTCATAGTATGGAGAATAGAGAGTGTTGATTGGAAATCAGCTAGGTAGAGCTATGCAGTTGTATAGGTGGAGCTATGCAGTTGTATAGGTGGCAGGTTACTAATGAAGACTCAAATTAAAACAGTAAACATAAATCGGTAGTATTATGAAATGCAAGTGCTGACTGATAAAATGCATCTTATAATCAAACCTTCCACAGCCAAGAAGAAATTTTGCAGTACAAAAAGTAAACAAAGTGCCAAACATTAAAAAAAATAGTATCTAACATGGAAAAAAGCTTAAACCAGTCCCAAGAGCAATAGCCATTTCAGCTGTGGTCACATGCTTACACAAAACAGCATATAAATGTGGAAACCGTTCAGTTTTCATAATCAAAGGAAACTGTTATCCTTCAAAGCAGCAGCTTCAGGAAGAAATAAGCAAGACATTAAAGAAGGCTCTCTTTGAATAATTCCCACCCCAAGAGTGAATATCCTTGGATTTTTGACAGGGATCAGGTAAAACTGTTCATAAATTGCAAAGGGACAGTGAAGACTAAATTGCCTCAGGCTGTGAAAATGGAAGTTCTAGGTTAGAGGCAGTTACAAAACCAGAAGTTTGTATTAACTTTTAAACTTTCCACTTTTTGAAACATAGCCATTTCTTTGACTTTCCCTCGCTCCTTGTTAATTTTTTTTAAAAAATTAATTATTATGGGTACTTAATAGTTGTATATCTTTATTTAACCCCAGCACATACATGGTGACATTCTATATTTTCTGGCTATTTTCTGTTAAAAAAATGTTATGTCAAATCTCTTGATCATATCCAGAGGGAAGTAGCAAGGTTGTAAAGTATACAGTCATTGGTGAACTCAATTAGAGGTAATTTGTACTGTTTCCTCTATGATCAGAGGAAAAAAAAAATCCATTGATTTCATCCAAGCTCTAGAAGTAGATATTTATTCTTTTAAATCAAATAAGTTCTCAAGCCAATTGATTTTACATGGCACTAAAGATATTCCATGTTACATTCATAAAGGCAAAGATGAATTTGGATTCAATGTCTGTCTCTAACACTCAAGTAAAGAGACACATCACTATACCTGTGCATCTAGCAAAGAGCCTAGCACATAGTGGGGTATTTTATATTTCTGTTGCATGATTAGGTGAATATTGGTTTAGCGATCTAATCCATATGAATTGCAGAATCCAAATCTGTTATAAGAACTTATTGATTACACATAAATGTATCTATAATGAGTCTTGGTACTGCTCTATTCTAATCTCTCCTTAGGCCAAGTATAAGTCAAATGGCTTCAACATTTCAACCTAAAATTATTTGCTCAGATGAAATTATTAATACATGAGAGTTTAAAGAAGTCAAATGATAAAAAGAATTTTTGTTCCTGCAGACAGGTTAGAGAACTAAATGTAAGCCTGTCCCTTGCCTTAATTCTACTGCATCCAGTCATATGGTTCTGAAAAAATGCAATTTGAAAACCAAGGTAGAGGCACTGTTTATTCTAAATTGATCACATTCTTTTTATACTGTCTTATATCTTCAGATTTTCTTTTTCACATATCATAGTTTTTAATCCATGGCATCTTTTTGTCTTTTGTTAGTTTCTTTAGTCTTTACTATAGACATAAAATTAGTCTTAGTGTTTAAGTAAACTTTCAGTAAGGTACATCAATTTATACATAAATACAGCCTTGGTTTCTTCTACCATTAGTTATATGAAATAGCTAACTTCTTACCAACTTACCATCATAGAATATCAACTTTACAGCATTATTGCAGTATAATTGACACGCAATAAACTGCCTCTATTTAAAATGTGCAGTTGGATATGTTTTGACATATTAAGATAATGAGCATATTCATCATCTCCACAATTTCCTTGTGCCCCATTATAATAACCCTTCCTTCCTCCTCCAACTCTGATTCCCAGGCAAACACTGATCTTCTTTCTCTCACTATTCAAAGTAGTTGCATTTTCTAAGAATTTTGTATGAATGAATCATGCAGGATGCTTTGTATTTTTGTATGGCCTCTTTCACTCATCATTGCTGTTTTGAAATACTTACATTGTTGTGTTTATCAATAGTTTGTTACTTTTTATTGTGGAGTGATAGTCCATTATATGAATACACTATAATTTGGTTATCCATTGACTTGTTGAGGGACATTTATGGTTGTTAGTTTTGGGGCATTACAAACAAAGCTGCTATGAACATTAGTTTACAAGTCTTTGCATGGACATATTCATTTCTTCTGGGTAAATATATAGGAATGAAATGGCTGGAATATATGATAGGTACATTTTTAAGTTTTTATTAAGCTGTCGAAATATTTTCCAAAATTGTTGGACCATTTTACATTTCCACTAATAGTATATGAGAGTTTCAGGTTTTCCATATCCTCAGTAACACTTGGCATAGTCAATTATTTTAATTTTATCAAAAGTAATAGTTATAGAGTAGTATCTCATCCTGGTTTTATTTTGCATTTCTCTAATAGATAATGATGTTGTGTGTCTTTTCATGCGGCTATTTATAATCTATATATCTTCTTTGCTGAGGTGTCTGTTTAAATCTTTTGTCTTTTTCTTTTACTTGAGTGTGTGTATTTTTCTTACCAAAATATAAGATATAAGAACTTTGTTGTATATGTTTTATAAATATGTTCTCTTAATTTATGTCTTGAATTTAAATAATAATGCCTTTTGTTGAGTGAAAGTTATCAATCTTGAAAAAGTTTGTTTTAATTTTGAGGAAGTCTAATTTAATTTCATAGTTCATGGATTTTATATCTTATCTAAGAAACCATTGCAAAACTGAAGGTCACTAATATTTCTTCCATGTTTTCTGCTTACAGATTTATAGGTTTAGCTCTGATTTCTTAGGGGTTAGTGACTGATTATGTATTTGTGATTAATTTTTAATAAAATTAACATTTAAATATTAAAACATTAGATATTGGATTACTGGATTATACAATATTATAACATAAAATATAGTTTATATACTTACATTTATGCCACAATTCTTCACACTAAATTTTTTGTATATGGTATGAGGCAAGAACTGAGGTTTAGTTTTTGCATGTGAACATCTAATAGTTGCAGCATAATTTTTTGAAAATAATATGTTTTTCTATTGAAATGCCTTTGTTGGAAGCCAATTGACCATATGTGTGTGAGTATATTCCTGAATTCTTTTTGCTCTTCCATTTCATCTATAATATATATCTGCCTTTATACCAATACCGTGATGGTATGCTTATTGTAATTTTATAATGTGAATTAAAACCAAGTAGTGTATATCCTCTAATTTTGTTCATTTTTTTCAAAATTGCTTTGAATGTTCTATACCCTTTGCATTTCTATATAAATTCTAGAATCAATTTGTCAATTCCTTCAAAAAAAAGCGACTAGAATTTTATTTCAGATTGCATAAAAACTGTAGATAAATTTGGGGAGAATTAACATGCTATTATTACTCAGCTTTACAAATGTCATGCATTGTGTATCTCTCCCTTTATTAAATTTTTTTCTTTAAATTTTAAGCAATATTTTATCATTTTCAATGTTATAGTCTTACACATCTCTTGTTAAAGGTATCCTTGGGCATTTACTTTTTTTTATTTTGTTTAATGGTATTGTTTTCTAACTTCAATTCTTTTTTTTTTTTTTTTTGAGACAGAGTCTCGCTTTGTTGCCCAGGCTAGAGTGAGTGCCATGGCGTCAGCCTAGCTCACAGCAACCTCAAACTACTGGGCTCAAGGGATCCTCCTGCCTCAGCCTCCCAAGTAGCTGGGACTACAGGCATGTGCCACCATGCCCGGCTAATTTTTTGTATATATTAGTTGGCCAATTAATTTCTTTCTATTTATAGTAGAGACGGGTTCTCGCTCTTGCTCAGGCTGGTTTCGAACTCCTGACCTCGAGCAATCCGCCCGCCTCGGCCTCCCAGAGAGCTAGGATTACAGGCGTGAGCCACCGCGCCCGGCCCTAACTTCAATTCTTGATTGTTCATTGCTAGACTATAAAAATAAAATTGATATTTGCATATTGATCTTATATATTAGAATCTTTCTATGCCCATTTATTAAATCTAGTAGCTTTCTTGTAGATATTTTAGGTTTTTTTAAACATAGGTCATCATACTGTTCACAAATAAAGACTGTTTATATTTTCCCTTCAATCTATGTGCCTTTTACTTCTTTCTCTTGCCTAAACAGAAGTAGTAAGAATAGATATTCTTCCTTGTTTCTGATCTTAGAGTATAAACATTCAATCTTTCTTCATTAAGCATGCTGTTGTTTAAAGTTTTTTCATAAATGCCCTTTATTAGGTTGAGAAAGTTTGTTTTTTTCTATTTTGTTGAGAGTTTTTATCATGAGTAGATCTGAGATTTTCTTAAATATACTTTCAATGCATATTTTATTTTGAGATAAACATATTATTTTTTTCTCTTTTCATCTGGTAATAATGTGAACCCTAATAGTGGATTCTGGATGCCCAAACTATCTTATGTTCTTGCCATAAACTCACCAGGTTATGTTATATTATCCTTTTCATATATTTTTTTCATATATTGTTTCAAACTTCCCAAAATTGTGTTACTAATTTTATGTCTATGATTATGGAGAACACAGGTCTGTGGTTTATTTTTCTTACAATATAAAGAAGCCAATTTCTCACCACACTTAATACCATAGGTAGTCTTTTATTATGCACTCTTTAGTCCCAGCATTTATTCTCTTTTCCTGGACTTTATATATTTTTGCTCATCATTTTGCCCTGGAGCTCTTGTACTTGTAGAGGTGGAAAGGGAATAAACTCATTCCTTGCCATCATAAGGGTCATGGCTAACACCCCTATAACAAAAGACAGATTAACAAGAGAAAAGCATAACCACTTTATTTAATCATAGTTTTACATGGCACAGGAGGCTTCAGAATGAAGACCCAAAGATATGGGAAAACTCCATTATTATGCTTAGATTCTATGAAGAATAGACAGCTGCATAGAAATATGATTGGAGAGAAAGGATATGATCTAATGCTAATAGACTGAGTAGAGAAACTCAGCATGGCCTGTGTGTTTAGATTCTTTCTGGCCTACCTGTGCAGCATTTCTTCCTCCAAAGTAAGGGTATGACCTCTCTGGAATGAAGGTCTTAAAATTCTTTTTGGTAGCCAGTTGTTACATAGAAAGGTGGGGGAGGGAGGTTTTCAGTAATATTTTTAGGCTTTATGGTTGGTTTTGAGGGGAAAGGAGTTCTGGTTTCTAAGACCTGCCACAGGCAAAAGGGTTTCTAGTTTGTATGGCTTGCCTGCTGGGAGAATGAGGGGTAAGAGAGAGGAGGGTAGGAGAAGGTCAGAGAAACTTTGCTTCTGAGGCTACTTAATAGGCCTTCACTTGGGGTATCTCTTTCTGAGCCCCAACATATTTATAACATTTTAATTATCATTTTCTATATTTTATGGACTCACACTACTAAACTCTCACCAATGATATGTGTAATAAGTCATCTGAACTAATATTATTATTCTGCTATCACAGCTGTTCTTAAACCTATTAGACATGATGCATTTTATGTTTTAACATATTTTGGTAATTCCCTTTTACTGTCTAGATATGAAACATACATTCAACAACATCAATAAAATTTCTCAGAATGTAAAGAAGAAATTTATAATGAAGTGATTATATTTCCTTTGTTTTATTAATGCTTGGGCAATACTACTATAAAGACCTAATGAAATAATCAGAAATTTGCACCTATACATAGAATATCTTTAATGGGTCAGTTATAGACACAGATTTATTATATCATATTTATTATATCATTATGTTAAACATCATGACCATTACTCCCACATTGGCAATGTGAGTTTACCTAATGAAAAACAACTACAGGTTAAAAAGTTTTTCTAAGTTTAATCTTTCTTTAATTTAGATAGAGATTGTTTCATGGAAATTCACTGTTTACTTACAATGTACCAAAATGCTTTATTTTTATATGCAAAAGCATGTTAGGGTTTAGACTCAGATAACTCTAAACAGATATTTCTTCATCTTTATGCCAGGGAGAACATTCAAAATCAGGTAGGTTATGGAAGCCCTTTTTGTTGTGCAGAACTGTCCTGGTCTACCCACTACTAAAATTTGCATATTGTCCTAAATCATTCTGACCAACAAAACACACTGCCTTCCAGGTTTTCAAAATCCACCCTAGGACGTGATACTGTTTCTCTGAGTAGTCACCAGAATAAAGTTTAAATAAAAATTACATCAGAACTTACACATTATTCAATTTTTTCATCTTTGTTTCTTCAAAGCTCACAATTAACAAATTGAATTTGGAGAAGAGTATTTCTAGGCATAACATAGTTTGTTATAGGTATATATTGTTATTTACTATTTTTAGATATAATTTTTATATCTACATAGTAATCTCATGAATAGTCTCTTTGAGGTTCTTGATGAATTTTTATAAATGAAGGATAAGTATATGCTTTCATTAGCTATACCTAGCTAACATTACAATTCCATCTCTCATGTGAAGTAATACAAAATGGTTCCATTACCAGTTGTTTGTATTTGAAAATCAGAAATCATATTTTAAAAATAACAAATGGGCCCTTGGTTCCTTTGCTATGATTAATAGGCAACAATTTTATAAATGTATCTTTTAAAATATATTTTGAAAATCAAATCTTTAAAAAAAATATGTGAACTGTCATAAGCTCTTCAGAAATATCCCTTTTAAGACAAGATTTTATCTATGCAGAAGTCTTTGTAATACTTACTAATTTCTATATAGGAATCTGGTCCAGCATAGAAACTAAACACATAATGATGATGCTCTGTTGCATCACTTTTCATCCTAATGGCAATATGATTTCTCATGACTTTCCTCTGGATCTTTTTTTTATTTAACATATTCCTTGTCAAAAGCAGAGTTGAAATCCTATAACAGATCTGTAGCCCTAGGAAGAGCACGGACAAAGAGAAGTTTGTAATCTGCTATATCACTTAAGGCAATTAACAATTTGGATAATTTTTGTTCACATCTTATTTCTTTTGAGTCATGAGGTATCTTAACTAGGAGCCTTGCCGAAGTTTCTGAAAGCATTAGCAGTCAGTGTTTCTAAATAAACTAAGTTTTCCCTCTCCCCAGTGGTATGCATCCCTCAAGATTTTTCAGTCACAAGTTCAGGAAGCTCCTCTCTAGGGTAAATGAAAAACTACTGATCTTGGAAAATAACACACAGCATCAAGAATAAAAGCATTTCCCAGCATAACAATAATATAACATTAAAAATAAAAATGGTAAACAGCAGCTTGGCGTTCTGTTTTCTATTTCTGAGTTTAAAACGTATTGTGGGTTTGTTTGTTTTTTTTGAGACAATTTTTTAGAGCAGTTTTAGGTTCACAGCAAAATTTAGAAGACAGTACAGAGCTTTCCTGTATAACCCCCATACATGCATAGCCTCCTCTATTATCAATATCTCCTACCACAGTGGTATATTTGTCACAACCGATGAATCTACATTGACAAGTCATGATTGCCCAAAGTTCATAGTTCACATTCGTGCTCACTGTTGGTGTTGTACATTGTGTGTGTTTGGACAAATGCATACTGATATGTGCCCAACATTATAGTAACATACAGAGTATTCTCACTGTCCTAAAAATCCTCTGTGCTCCTCCTATTCATCCCTTCTCTCCCCACCCCCTAAGAATTAAATTTTAATGGTAAATGGTTCAGGCATCTTTTAGAGATCAATGATCAGTTTTAAATAACTTAACATTTAATTATACATAGCTTCTAGATTATCTAATATCCTAACACACCAATATTCAGTATTTTTACCTGAAACATAAAGGATTATTTCAAAATAGGGGTATTAACTAAGTTTGAGAAATGTTACAGTTGAGTTTAAAGTGTGGTGATAAAATTTCAATGTGCTCGAAATGCCTAAAGCTCCCAAGTGTTAGATTTTGCAGGGAGATCTACTATGTAGGAAGTATGATAATTTAATATATATCATGTATTTTTTTCAAAGTGAAATTCTAAGGGAAACCTAACAGACTGCAAATATAATAGAGTATGCTGGGAAAATGCAATTAAGAAAACTGTGGAAGTCAAGTATGCAAATTATGTCCATCTGTTGAACAAACCCTTGGGATAACATGGAAATGATGGAAAGAAGTGAATGATTATTTTCCAAGCATTTTTGTCAGAAGTCATCCATTTTAAGCCTAACTGTGAAGATAGGAACCCCTTCTAAACATTCTTAGTAAACCAGAATCTTTCCCTGGTCTGAATGACTTAATAAGACCAAAAGACAGACTAAGAACTAGAATAAATTCAGATCCATTTGTTCATTAAATCTTCATCAAGCTTGGGCCAATTCAGTCTCTTAAATGGCCTTGGCAATGACTTAGGCTCCTGGCTGAAATTCTTTGTAGAGTGCATACATATCTATTTTTTAGATATTCAGTGGTTAAGACATGAAATGGGTTGTAGAATAAACCCTGGAGTTTTGAAAAGGCCTTATTTTAAAAATGACTTTAAGGCCAGTGTAAAAGGTCAGGAAATTATCATAGTTTTCTAGTAGGAACCCATATTAAATCACAGCTCTCCTCACCTAGTTCCAAGTAGGCTAGTTACTGGAACCCCTATATTTGATAACATATATATATAGAACTTGAGGGTCTGGAATACACTAGAATAATTCACACACAAAACAGGTATGTGTCACATAAAGGAGAAGATATGCATGTTGGTCTACTAGAATTACCTGGTTTATCTTTTTTTATTTTTTTTTTATTTCAGCATATTACGAGGGTACAAATGTTTAGGTTATGTAGAGTGCCTTTGCCCCACCTGAGTTAGAGCTTCAAGTGTGTCCATCCCCCAGATGGTGTGCACCACACGTATTAAGTGTGTATATACCCATCCCCTCCTTTCCCCTCCCACCTGCCAGACACCTGATGAATGTTATTACTATATATGCACTTAAGTGCTGATCAGTTAATATCAATTTGGTGGTGAGTACATGTGGTGCTTTTGATGCTTCACTTAGTAGAATGGACTTCAGCTCTATACAGGATAATACAAGAGGTGCTAGATCACCATTGTTTTTCGTGGCTGAGTAGAACTCCATGGCCAATTTATCTTTTAAGTGCCTCATTGTAGGTCATTTTCATATTAAAGTATCAAGAGCAATCAGTCATTAATTACTGGAGCATAAGTATACCTGTTGGGGTGCTTTTGTTCTTATATAGTCTGTAAAGTTAAATCACCAGTGGACAAGGGAGTTTAATGACAATTGATTTTCTCACATATAGACATATTATGAAACTCCAAGAGCTCATAATTGTTGACTACCAGACCAGCTGGTGTTTCACAGTTTTCTTTTGTGCCAGCATTTGTTTTCCTGCAGGAGTCCAGAAATAGGCTTAAGTGATAGCACCAAGTGTCTTCTAATTTTAGGTTTCTCCACAACATGTGCTGGTTAATGGTCAAATGGGGTATCATAACCTTACTGGTTCTATCCATTTTGACATGAGCAGCAAGCTGTACTATTTAGTGTCCTGAGTTATTCTGATGCTCAACATAGGAATTTTTGTTAGTAAATGGGGCACAGTGATGTTTGTTTATAAGTAGTCCTAGCACATTTTGACTCACCTACATGATTTCACAGTGAATTTAACATTGTCTGTTATGTGGCACTGTTAAACTAAGGTTAGCAATTATGTTAATACGTCCATTTTTAAAATGGTTTTGTAACACAATTATTTTAAGATTGAGGGGGGATCTTCATATATTTTAGAATTAATACCTTATCTCAATGGAAACATTTATTGTCTTGCCTCTAACAAAGACATGCATTGTCAGAAGTTACCATTTGGTATCTCACTAGCAAGACACATCCCAAGGCAGAGACATGTTGAAGATTTCTACCATGCAAAAATTTTAAACTTCATATGCAGTTTATTTCCTCCAGGAAGTTCCTTTTATTTTTTTAAATAATTGTGCATATATTCCTTCACTTTCTATTTATTAGCATGATTATTATCAAATAATTTAGTACTATATCTACTTTTGATTTTGTTTTTTCTTGTATTTATAAATATTTATTGAGAACATTCTATGTCTTAGAGCTACACTGAAAATACAATGATTAGCAAGATATAAAAGACCATTATGTTATCATGGTTTTACTTTTTGGTATCTACTAACTTCTAGATTTAGTTGAATGCACCTAACAATAAAGAGATGCTGGATAGCGACACTCCAGGTATACTGACTGGCCCATTGGATGCACCTTTTGCCTTATAGATTCTATCAACCTCAATAATCTCAGTGAACACACACACACTCCTAATTATGATAACAACTATCATCCTTTTTGCTTAATGTAGACCAGTGCTTCACAAAGTGATGTAACTGGAATAACAGTATCAATATAAACTGGGTATCTGCTTAATCAGACACCCTAGAGTTGGGACTTAGTCATCTGTATCTTAATAATCTTCTACAATGAGTTAATCTGATGCTTGCTAAAATTTGAGAACCACTGGTCGACTAAATGTTAACATTGTCTTTACCACAGTCTTTAATGAATGCCAGTACCACAATTGGTATTTTATAATTCTCTAATCAATGGAATCATGAGGCTCTAGAATACTTTCATTCCAATGAACAAATCATCTTGTAGTCCATATTGTTTTTCACTGCACCAATAACAATTGTATGTACAAAGTCAACTGATATTAGTTATTACTGAACCTTTGGCACAGAGAAAGTGCTAAATTCACTCCCATCAAGCTTAGATTAAATAATCTAAAACTTTTACCCAGCAAAACACCTTGTATATAATTCTTAACTTCTAAGTACAAAATAGTAATATAAAACTGAATCATATTTTAACTGAACATTTTAATGCTTCATATAAACTTTGAGTCCTTCTTGTGGAAGATAAATGGTTTGACTGACTTAGTAAATCAATAGTTAAATTCCTTCTATGAACAAGGCTTTATGGAGGAAGCTGCAAAGTTTGATTGCATGACATCACCAATACCCTCAAAAACTTAGAAATATGAAATAGAATGTATCATTATATAATATTTGGCAGCATGTGAAATTTCATAAGGGAGGGGTATACACTTTGTGAGTTCAAATGGGGGAGAAACACCTGATCTGGACTTTCTGAGTTGCTTTATGTTGAAGGTGCTTTTTAAACTAAGGCCACTATATCTAAAATGCAAATTACAAATTACATTTTGAGAGGTGAAAGACAGTGGAAAAGCATTTTTCAGAAAGAAGAAAGTGTGTAAGTAAAGGAAGGGAGGGAAGAGAGCCGAGCACCTTGTATTTGGAGAGTATCAAAGAATGAGGCTCATTAAAAATCAAAGTATGTGCCTAAAATAGTTGGAGATATGCCTCAAAGCTTGTTTTGAAGACCTAGATTACATAATAAAGAACACAGTAGAAATCTATGGACTTTTGAGAATTTAGAGAAGGAAAGGATGTGAGTCAATTAATTTCATATTTGTGTGTGTATGTCTGTCTATCTATCTATCACATATCTAATCTTATTATATAGAATGGATCGGAAGAGTACATACTTTGAGACAGGTTGAATAATTAGAAATTGTATTTAATCCAGGTTTAAGAATTAAATACAAGGGAGAAGAAATGAGACCCTGAACAAGAGAAGGAAGGGACTTGGGTGAAGAGGAAGGGGTGACAACACAAGTGA
The DNA here is from genome assembly GCF_040939455.1 of Microcebus murinus. Taxonomy (NCBI): domain Eukaryota; kingdom Metazoa; phylum Chordata; class Mammalia; order Primates; family Cheirogaleidae; genus Microcebus; species Microcebus murinus. The sequence continues at coordinate 38,129,513 of NC_134115.1, read as the reverse complement.
GTGGCATTGAGGTAGCTTCCAAAAGTTAAGGCAAATATTCTGAATAATGAAAAATAATGAAAGAAGAATGTTTCTGTGAATTGATAGAAGGTTAGTTTATAGGATAGAGAAATGATGAATTCATGTGGGGACATGCTCATGCTGCTTTATTTAAAACTAGCAGGACTAGGAGCAGCTGACAAAGTGAAACATTAGCTTGGGAAAGTGGTTGACTCTACAGAGGGACATATGGGACCACCTCTTCGGTGTTCAGTAATTCTTGAGTTTACAAAAATGAATCTCTGTCCACATGGGTTTTAGTAATTAATCCATCCCTTTATTCAACATCCAGGTGTTGGACTCTCACCATATGCCAGGCACTATTCAAGACACTGATACAGCAGTAAAGAGAACATTAGATCCTGCCCTCATGGTGTTTTCATCTTTGATGGTTATTAAGAGTAAAGGGGAATTAAAAGAATACACATGTGCACTATTTCTGTGTCTCCAGTAAAGATAAAATGTTCACCTGAGACCTCTTATACCTGAGACCTCTTTCTAAACCCACCCATTTTCAATTTGATATATTGACTCAAATCATGCTCTTCTTTAATTTTTAGGTATTTAAAAATAATCCAGGCATTATGTTTTCTGTTATACTAAATTCCAGACTGAATATGACATCATCTGAAAAATCATCTTAAGGTTTCCCAATGTTCCTTCACATTTATGACAGAACTAATAGTGTCTATATACTGAACTGTAGATTTTATGGGTGGCATAATTGGCAAGTAAAATATAATGAGAAAAAATCTGTTCATTTCTTGGTAAACTATTGCTCATAACTTGGCTTTCTTGAACAAAAATGTTCATATTTTATCTAATTTGATTTTTTTTAAAAAAAAGGAATGAAACCAAAAAGGAAAAGAGACAGAGATCTCAAGCTGTTGGACTTTGAAATTTTGGCATAGAATTATTTTCTATGAAAAAAAAAATTGCTGGATGAAAATTCAAAACATCCGCCTCTTTAGGCCTATTCAGGCTTCCATAATGCTATCTCAGAGGGCACAAAACAATGAAGAACCTAGCTTATCCTACTGGTAAAAATCATTTGAACTGTTGGCATGATGCAGAAAGTATTCTAGTGACCCCTGTGTACATCCAATCTCCCACCCCCTGCTTTCCTTCTTAGACCTCAATCACTATGATTTCTATGAAACTAACAGAAGTCTCAGCATTGATATGCAAATAAATGCACCAACAGTAGCCACACTATTCATTTTCCATGTGGTTTGCAAGCCAGAATTCTGAAAGGTTCAAGCCAGAATTCTGAAAGGCTTCCAATAATTTAATACATAACACCATCAATGAATTCAACTAAAACAATCAAGGAGCTTCACATATGCTAGAGTAGTTTATAGAGACCTTTATATATTCCCGATGATTGTTTTAAGTTTGTTAAATGACAGTGAGGTGTTTTTTTTTTTTTTTAATGGATAAAATGGTAGTGAGGCAGAATAGAATGTTTGAAATCTTTGTATCTATTTTTGTTCTTTCAAGTCACATAAAACGTATGGCATGGTTGACATTTGAGCTGTAAGATCAAATGGAAAAGGTTGGCCTTGTTTTGTGTGAGTTGAATTTCTTTTTTAGCAGAGCAATTAAATTGTCTCTCCAATACAGACTCCTCTCATTGCCTACCAGCTCATTGTACTCTTCCAAGAGTAATAAAAATTGAAATGGGGTAAGGAATTTGATAATGGAATTTAAAAAGAGGGTAGCAGAAGGAATTTACTCCTCTTCTTTTCTATTTTCCTTCCCCCTAATTCTTAAAGTAATTACAAGACTTTGAAGATGCAAACATCTCTATTATCTATGCAAAACGCCATTTGCTGGAAGCATATTTTCCAAACCTGCAGGGCCCTAATATGAGAAAAACCCATTTAGTAAAAGTGATGCTTTGTTGCACTGTTCCTTTTCTCAAGCGTCAGACTTTCCTTAGGCATCCCAAGAGATCTGTTTCTAAGAAACTCAAAAGAAAGTAGGAAACGTCTAGAAAGAGATTTGATTTTTATCTGGCCCCCACCGTCATATTCTCTTTTTAATAATACTCTAGTGCAGAGTATAATTTCTGGATTAGTGGATTGTTCCAGTTACCTCATTAAGAACATGTCTCAGTCCATTTTGTATGGATAACAAAATACCTGAGACTGGGTAATTTATAAAGAAAATAAAGTTTAATTGACTCATGGTTTTGTAGGCTGGGAAGTTCAAGAAGCATGACACTGGCATCTACTTAGCTTCTGGTAAGGGCTTTTGTGCTAGGTTAAAACATTATGAGAAGGTCAAAGCAGAAGCAGATACATGGGAAGAGAGACCAGACAGAAGGAAGAACATGCACTATAACAACCTGCACTATCTCTTGGGAACTACCCCATTCCCGGAAAACTAATCCAGTCTTGGGAGAGCCTCAAAAGAGAACTCACTATTAGGAGAATGCCATAAAGCCATTCATGAGGGATGTACCCCTATGACCTAGATACCTCCTACCAGGCCCCACCTCCAACACCATTATTACATTGGGATCAGATTTCAATATGAGTTTTGATGGACAAACCATATCGAAACCATAGCAGAACATTTCTTCCAATGATTTGCAAATCCAACAAATTGAATAACTATGTATGGCTAACTGAAAATCATTCATTCAACAAGCATTTATTTCTCACTTATTATTGGTCAGGCAATTTACCTAAGTGCTAAGGATGCAAAGAGAGAAACACACAGGCTCACATATGCATGCACAGGTACTCTGCCTCCTTCCTACCCACCTCCCTCACAGTGCCAACTATTCTGCTCTCCAAGAACTCACTACTTAGATCAGCAAAGTATACAATAATTTCCTACAAATAGCAACCAGAGTGATAACAGGGCGTCCTTTTAGACTTAGGTTGACATTTTTTTTAGGTAATTGCATTTTTTTCTTTTCTTTTTCTGCCTTGCTAAATCTCTGTTATCCCTTCCTGCAAAGCCTTTCATTTTTATGTCTTTCTTCCCTGAGTGTTTTTCCCGTCACAGTCTCTCTCTATTCCACTTGCTGTCAGTCTTGCTCCCTTTTCTCCTCTCTCTTCTTTATTATTTCTTATCTCAACCTTATATTTTTCTGTCTTCATTGTATGTGAAGCTGTACATCTCTAAGTCATATCTGTTTTATGATATTTGAAAGCCACGTTAGAGTCAACTGTTACTTCCATTTTATAATTTATTTTGATCAGAGTCTCTGGGACTATCCAGACTTAGCTTCTGAGCTTTTCCATGCAAGGTAGTGTTCTCTGTCTTTTGGGGGCTAATCGTATGAGTATTTTGTTAGGTAGATGACCAGAAACCCCAAGCTTCCCTCATAATCATCTTAGAGATCCAAAGGAACCTCAAACAGAAAAGATCTCCAATAATCTACCAAGATATGTGACAGCATATAGTTATTAGCGTAAATATGTAAAATAATCTTAAAATAACTGGAATCACTTTGAGCCAGACAATGCTCCTTGAACAACTGATCCAAATAAGTAACAATGGCAGAGAACTAAAAACTTATTATACTTTGGTACACACATTGAAAATAGTTTTATATTCTATGCATTAATTAAAAACAAAAACAAATAAAAATATGGATGAAACTTTGAAAAGCAACCAAAAAAAAAGAAAAAAAGAGATTTCAAAATTGAAAATAGACTCACTTCACTTAGTGTTTAGGCATATTAGGAAGAAGGAAAATTAGTATAAACCTCAAAGCCCAAGGAACTACAAATACCTGTTTATGATCTCAGGAGTTTATAGATAGATCAATCAATAGATTGATAGATGAGTATTTTGGTCAGAAATTGAACTACAGATACCTCTTTCTGATCTCAGGGGTTTAAGGATTGATAGATATATAGATAGATAGGCATACAAGTATTTTGGTCAGAAATGATCAAGATCAGGAAGTCCTTAAGATTACACATTGTACTTGTTCATTAAGGTGCCATAACCATATCCCTTAAACCAAATGGCTTAAGCAACAGAAATTTATTGTCTCATAGTTCTGGAGTCTAGAATTTCAAGATCAAGGTGTTGGGATTGTTTCTTTCCAAAGGCTGCAGGAGGGAGAAATTTATTTCAACCTTTCCTTCTAGCTTTTGTTGGATGGCTGGTGATTAGTGTTCCTTGGAATCTGCAGCATCACCCTGATCTCTGTCTTCATCTTCACGTGGTATTCTCTTTGTATACACACCTGTGTTCAAATTTCCTCTTTTAAGAAGACCAGTCATATTAAATGAGGGTCCAAATCTATACTCATTTGACCTCATCTTTACTAATTATATCCACAACAACTGTTTTTTTCAAATAAGGTAACATGCTGAGGTACTGGAAATTAGTGCCTCAACATATCTGTAGTCTTGGATAACATTAGTCCTGACCATGTAGCAGAGAGTGAAGGCAGCCAAGGGCTGGCAGCTGTTGCTGAATACACTGGCTATTCTCACCTCAGAAGTGTTATCCAGGAGATCTTTCACTAATTTATTAGTTTATACATGAGAGGCCTTAGTATAAAGAGCATAACTTGAAATGGAAATGCACTATAGATGTACATAACGGTTAGTCATCAACCCAAAGTGTGTGCCAGTAAATTAATTAGACATTATCAAAGCCTGTAAAGGGCAATTAAAAATTATCTTTCTCCTCTTTCCTTATATAACAGTCATTGTTTAAAACTGGCTAATGCCAGTTTTGATTATCAAGCAAAATGTCAAGTTTTGTTCTTAGTCTTTCTGACATATCAATGTCCAAAGAATTCTGTACAAAACAATACTTTCATCAATGTTTTCACATTCCTACAGTAGACACTATTTTGTAAATACAGTTTAAAAATATTCTGATGTTTTTAATACCATAAATTTAACAATATTTTAATTTTGAAATATCTGTAAGGGGTGATAAAGTTTTATGTGTGTTTGTACATAAATTTATACAGAAAGAATATATGTAATATGTACTTATATAATATATATTTATACATATAATTTATCAAATATTTTATTTAGTAAAATAATATATAACATATATGATTGATATATTGTTTCTATAGTTTTATCTCCTTTTATTTATTTTTTTAAATACCCCTTTTTATCAAAAAGAAATGCAGAATTGACACTTGGGCAGATAAAAAAAAATATACCTTTAAATAAATTGTGAAGAGTAGGTAGCTGATAGCAAATATTTACTGTGCTCTAGGGGTAGCTCTGATGGATTTTCTTCTATGTGAAAAGTCACTTTCTACCTAATAAATGCTTCGTGGCTAGAGCTAATTATAGTTGTTAAAATTCTAAGACAAGCAATAGACTAATGCACATTATTATCTAGATAACAATCGATATTAACCTAAAGGCTGGCTAATGCTGAGTGTTTAATATACGTAAATATCCTGTGAATGTGGGAACACACCTTCTCAATCGTGAATTCACCTTCCCTAATTGACTTAAGCAAACAAAATATGAAAAAAAAATATTCAGGCGTTAACAGGAAAGCTTTCTTGAGGTTCAGTGTTGGACAGAAGCCCAAAGTACTGGTACAGTGATTTCCAAAGATGCACAGATTCCTTTCCTTCTTTGTGAATAAGTCATACTCCAAGATTTCATTTGAAAACAAGTTATCTAGAACTTGGTATATTTTCTCTATTTTTTTTAAGGTTTAAGTAATTAGATTTTGAGGCATCCCAAATATCATTTAATGATAATGAGCCTAAAATGTATAGCAAATGGCCTCCTATATTATATCCAGCCTAAAATGTACAGCAAATGGCTATATTATAACCAGAATTTTTACTCTAGCCTCTAGGTGATTATATCAACGTGAATAATTTCGAGGCCTTTCTGAATGACTGAGACGAGTTTCTAGTATTTATACATTGTGAAGATTTTATGATGTTTGGGGATTGTCTCACCAATCCTCAACCAGCTAGGGCTGGGAAAAACAAATATTAAATATGGCCTAAGGCAGAAATGATATGCCAATTCATTCATTCATTCAGTGTTGAATGAGTGTTTTTCATCTTCTGGACATACAGATAAAAACAGGTAATACAAAAACAAAAACAAACAAGACATATAGATTCATCTTTTCCGTGAAGTTGCTGAGAGTCAGGAGTAGGAGAGAACATTATGAACAATTGCAATGTAAGTTGCTTAAAGACGGATGAAAGATGTTGACAGGACTCAAAGCAACATTGAGAGAACTCACTTGTTTAGTGGAAGCAGAGACAGACAGACAGTGCAAATAAGGAAAGTGATTTTTGAGCCAAATCTTAGATAGCTTATCCATAGGGAGATTATATGGGAAATTTCAAAGTTTATTTGGGGGGGGGAAGAATAATATTTAGGCTGAATTAGGTAATAGAACTCATTTAAATTATTTCCACCATGCTCCTCTGAGAAATATCTGACCATTGATTTGTATATTTGTGTAATCCCTTACAACATGTTTTTAATCCAACATCATTCCTGACCTCTCATTATTTTAATGATTTTATAGAAGCTGTAACTCTCTACTTTTCATACCATTTTGCTGTGGAGTGGTTTTCAACACGCAATTTCACATCTTTTCAAATCACACTAGACCAGAGGTGATAGTGATAGTAAACAAGTCTGAACAAATAATTTCCACATGGAAAATATCTGCAGAGTATGATGGAAAATCTTTTTTACAAACTAAAGTATTAGCTTCCATTTTATAACTTTTCCTGTAAGTTTTTCATGTGGCAGTAAATACTGAGCTTGATAACATGAAAATATGTATAGATGTTGTCATTGCTTATTCGCTGATGGGACAGAGTTTTGATAGTTTACCCAAGTATATTTATATTTTTATCAGTCCTCTATAATAAACTCTATAATTGTATAACTATTTCTTGTTCTTTTTATATTTACCCTGATAGTTGAAAAATAAGGAATGTACTGTTAAACATTTCCCATTAATTTTATGAGTGGTAAATATATATGGGCCATTAGACATAGTGGGGGGAAAATAATTTGGAATTTAAACTACTGATATACCCCTCAACCCCATCACACACACAAATTTTATCTCATGCTGACAAATGTAACTTTGAACAACATTTTCTTTTGTCAAATAGGAAGATGGTTGGCTTCACGGGCATGTAAGCAATGTAGTTGCACAGGGCCCAGTGCTTTGCCCTTGGGTTGTAATGCTCTTAGATTATCATATTGAGATTTATAATGAATTGATCTTTACATTTGTGTTTTCTAATGGGAGGTTTTGAGAAATGGAGCTTGTTCTGGGTGCTTGGAGCGTTACTCATGCACTGTTCCATCTCCTGCAGCCTCTCTGCCTCCCTGGGATCTGGGATGGTTTCTGAGCTGCCTTCCTCATATTCAGCCTTTCCTTTTCTGCCCCTGCCTGACAGCTGCTGCCACCCTGCACCTGGGGAGGCAAAAGGAGGGAAGGCTATATTCCATCACTACCCTTTGCTGTCATTGAGAATCTAGGCATGGGCCCAGGGCGGGAGGGTTTGGGCATGTGTCCCCTGGTGTTTTGGAGCTGAACATGGCTGTGGCCACACTACCTATCAGCTGGCAGCCACATTGCAAATTCAGCAGGTGAGTTACCAGAGGCCCCTTATTCATCCTCTCCCAGGAAATGAGTGTATCCCAATAGGAGGTTGCAATCCCTTTAGGGTTCTCCATTCACTATGGGTGGGGTGGCAGGCCAATGAGAAGGGGACAGTTAACTGTCCTATCCCAGCTGGGGCCTCACATCTTAATTTTACATTGGAACATACAAATTATGTAGCAGGAATTGAATGGAAATTATGCAAATCTTAAACTGCAATAGAAATTAAATAAGGTATATGTATAGTACTGGCATAATATCTGGCATAAAATGAAATAGATTCTCAGTAAAGTTACTATTCTTCGTAGTGTCCCATTTCTTTTCTTATTTGTTCTCATTTACTAAATTAGCCAGATCTTATGAAAAATCACATGTACCCTGTAAATATGTACAATTATTATGTAGCCATAATAATTAAAAATTAAAAAGTGAAACAAAAATAAATATATAAATTAACTCTCTATTAATGGATATAAATCTATTATTCCAATTTACCTTAACTCATTCTCATGTGTTACCCAAATTGAAAATCATGAATATTAGCTCTTAAAAATGAAATGGCATAATTTATTGTATTCAGTTAACACTTAAAAGATGCTCTTTCAGAAGCTTTTTAATTTGATCAGGCTCATTTATTTATATTTATTGTTACTGTGGTTGCTTTTGGGGTCTTCTTTGTGAATTCTTTGCCTTGACCAATGTCTATCAGGTCGGGCAGGTGGTTGGGGGTGAGGGAATGAGTAAATTTACACCTACTGGGTGCTGTGCACACTGTATGGGGAAGGACATGCTTGCAGCTCTGACTTGGGCAGTGCAAAGGCAATATATATATAACCTAAACGTTGGTACCCTTGTTAATATTTTAAAATAAAAATCAGACATAGATATGAGTCTGTCCTCTAACTCTCTAATCCATATAACGGGTTACACATTATGTAAACACTTTATATGAATAATCTCTACATGTGTTATGTCTACCCCACAGGATTATTGTAAATGAGATGATGTATGTAGTGCTTGGTATAATGTAAGGATTCAACAAATAGAATGAGTTTATGATTATTCTTCTTAACATTTTTATTGGTGTTATTATTCCCAGGAGACAACTGAAAACAACTTTATAGACTTAACATTATATGGGGATTTGCCATTTATTGTTGCTCTATTTCAGAAGATATGATTTAACCTATAATAATATTCAATCAACCTAATCATATGCCATATGCTAATAGAGTTCTGTAGTAAGAAGTTTCTGGCCTGTGCACAGCCATTGGAAAGTCTAAGTCAGTATGTATTTAATGTGATTAAAACTAGTATGTATGGATTAAGTTGTTTATTTTTTTGCTTATAGCTTTTCTCCAGGATTTGCAACAATACATTTCTTCTATATAGAAGCTGATTATTATTACAAACAAATTACAATTTGCTTTTGCTTACATTATCCAGGATTCATTGTTTATTTTAATAGAATAAAGTGGATTAACTACTATAATAACCAAGATTTACAGTTTAAGAATACTAGGTGGCTAGAATTTTCAGTCTAGTATTAGTTTAGTTCCAGGACATGGGCCTACAAAGAACAATGAAAAGGATGAAAAAATAAGGAAAATTAGTTAGGAGAAGAGATAGATGTAAGAAGAAAAAGGAGAAGGAGGAGAAGGAGGGGGATGAAGAGGAAGGAGAGGAAGGGGAAGAAGGGAAGGATAAGGAAATAGACTAGGAAGAGAGGCTGTATTAGGAAAATGCATGAGGAAAAGAGGAAATCAAAACAAACAAACAAAACCAAATGGCACAAAATAGAGCAGAAACAATGAAAAGGGGAAATGAAAAAAAAAATAATAGAGATGAGCCTCTTTTTTCCTCTTTGAAAAATTGTTACTCTATTTCATCGTCTATTCTCAATCTTTCACTTCTTTCCTTCTGGCTTGACACACAACCTCCCCCAACCCCACCACCACTGCCTTCTACCAAACACAAACATAGACATTTCACCTTTCCTTAAGATTGTCCAAAGCTTTGATGACTAAGAATCTCATGGGATTTTTTTTTCCCTTTCCTAAACCATTTTATTATCATTTCAGCACAAAATTATTATCTGTTTTTATATACTGCAGAGCAATACTCATTAGGAACTGGATCAAGTCATTTGACATTGGTATTTTGAACTCATATATGCATTTATCTTGATGATCCCTTTAGACAAATCACTTATGGTTCCTGTGACTTGGGCTACTCCAAAATAATTTAAGGACATTGATACAGTTTTGGTATGGATGGTATGTGTTAGTGAATAGGAAAATATATTCTAAATTGTAAGAAGTTTTCAAATGTCCTTTGTATCAGTGCACTGCATTGAAATGACTTGGCAGCCAGCCTTTTATTGTAACTGAAAATAAGGTCTGATAACAAAAATATGAAATACTATTGAGAATGTTTAGAAAACTGAGATAAAGTTGACCAAAAACATTATTCTATTTGTTTTTGTTTTACAAGAAGTGGTAAGTTTCCATTTATTTTGTTTCATACAGATTTTGAATTATTATATTTTAATAATAAAAAAACATGAATACAACAAACAACTGTAGCAAACACCTTTATATAAGACTATTCCTGTGTGAAATATGAACTTTCACAGCAGAAAAAGTTGTCACAGATGGGAGGAAAAAGTCAGAGTTAAAAATAATTTTATACAAATACATTCTCATATATTTACTTCTGAAAACATTCAATTCCAGTAATAAATGAAAACCAGACAATTTTGTAAGCTGTGCTTCTATTCATTGTGATAATGGGTAATTTACACTTCTGTAACATGAAAATTTAGCTGGTGTCTTTTTATTTTCACAGTTTTCTGTCTCTGATATAAGTAACAATTTTGTTCTATTGTAAAACAATGCTGTTAGCCTATCTAATTATGTTTATTGTAAGATATTTCCAAGTTTAATAATTATAAAAAGAACATTTATAGATCAAGGCAATACAAAGCATTTATGCTTTCACAATTACTTGTAGTATACTAATAGAGCAGGTAAGAAGTAAAACAGAAAAACGAATAACTGTATGTTAGCCATGAACACTGGTATAATAATTTAGTTGCTATATATGCTTTGTATAAATCAGGAAAACATTGGTAAAAGAGATTACAGATGTATTTAATGCCTCTTAAAAATACATCTATTTATACACACCAGAAAGGAGCAGTCCTTTAACTGTAATATAAAGAAACTGTATGCAGTGTTACTTTTAATGTATTCATAAAAATAAATATATACCTATCAGCTCAGGGAGTCTAAGGAATAGTGAATAAATAATAAATTTTGTATTACTATTTCAAACCTGCAGAGAACCTTAAAAACTTTTCTATTCAACATATTTATTTTTATTCCCACTGAAAATGAGAACCTGGAGCTTAAAAAATTCTCCAGGGAAAAAAATAGTTCTAGAGTCCATGTTTTCTAGATTTCTAGTCTAATGTCCTTTATACTATATACAAATGATTTTGAATATACAGTGGGGGTATGTGATCTAGGCTCCCTTTTGATCCTAAATTCTATGATTTATTTCTGCACACCAATGACTGGGAGAAATTAATAAAGGAGAAAAATACCCTTCCGTGTTGCATGTTTGGAGTTCACAAGGAAGACATCAATAGGGAAATAGTTCACCAACTTCTTTTGATGGTAAGCTTGGATTGTGTGATGACATAGGCATGTGCATCTTACTGAATCATAAAGAAAATAGATCACAAACCCTTCTTCTTCTGAGTATGCTTCCTGTTGTCTACATTCTCCACAATGATGTTCTGTGTATGATTTCTTTCACCTTTCTTAGTATATTTCCTTATTTATTTATTTATTTTTTGTCCACTGCTTCGTTGTGTTCTTTAATCCCCGTGTTTTCCAATGCCAGGACATCATACTTCAAAAGTCCGTAAATCTAATGATATTGTTTAAATTCATATATTTAGTAAAAGAGAAACACCTGATATAAGATAATAAATAGTATGTGCATATACACACACACATTCTTTACAACACACTATTGTTCCTATGAAGTTCTAGAATATTTTATATCTTTTAGGCAGATGTAAGATGCATCTTTTTCATATAAATTTTAAAATGTTGTTTCAGGACAGTTGCCCATTAATATGTCTAGTCTGTAATGATAACTTGTGATTTATTAATTATTTAGTACAAAATGCTTTCACTGTTTAACTTTTGCAAGTATAAACGATGGAGAAGAACTGGACTCCAGAGTTACACTTATCTATGTACTCTTTTTGGTTCAACTGCTTACTTTGCAAATTTAGATGAGTGATAAAGTATTTGATTATCAGTTTTGGAATTTTTAAAATGGACATAATTTCAGTATATAGTTTATAGGGTGGCAGTGAGGGTTTCAATAATTAATACATGTAAAAGTAATAAGAATGCCTGATGTGTAGTAAGTATAAATGCTAATAATTTATCATTTTATTTATTTTTTGTGTATTTTACTTATTTTATTTTATTTTATGTTTTTAAATTTCAGAATATTATGGGGGTACAGATGTTTTTGTTACATGGATTGCTTTTATATTATTCGAGTCAAAGTTATAAGTGTGCCCATCACCCAGATAGCAGGCATTGTACCTGTGAGGTATGATTTTATCCGTCCCCTCCTTCCCCGTCCCAACTGCATGATTTCTGTTCAGTTTTACTTCAATCTGTTCACAGGAGTGCTGATCGGATTTAATAGTGAGTAAAAGTGGTATTTATTTTCCCATTCTTGAGATACTTCACTGAGGAGAGGATGGTCTCCAGTTCCATCCAGATTATTGCAAAAGGTATTAATTTTTTTATGGCTGGGTAGTGCTCCATGGTGAACATATACCACATTTTATTAATTTACTCAAGAACTGATGGGCACTTGGGTTGATTCCATATCTGTGTGACTATGAATTGTGCCACAGTAAATTAGAGTTTGAGTATCTTTTTGATAAAAATGATTTTCTATTTCCTTTGGGTGAATACCCAGTGGTGGGATTGCTGGATGAAATGGTAGGTCTACTTTTAGTTGTTTGAGAAATTTCCATACTATTTTCCGCAGATGTTGTACTAGTTTGCAGTCCTACCAACAGTGTATGTAAGTGTTCCTTTCTCTCCACATCCACACCAGCATCTGTTGTTTTGGGACTTTTTGATAAAAGCCATTCTCACTGGGGTTAGGTGATATCTCTTTGTGGTTTTGATTTGTATTTCTCTGATGATTAGTGATGTTGAACATTTTATCATGTTTATTGGCCATTAATCATTCTTCTTTTGAAAAGCTTCTGTTCGCGTCTTTTGCCCACTTTTTAATGAGATTGTTTGATGTTTTCTTTCTGATTTGCTTTAGTTCTTTGTAGATTCTGATTATTAACCCTTTATCAGATGCATAGCTTGCAAATATTTTCTCCTATTCTGTACATTTTCTGTTTGCTCTGTTGACTATTTCCTTAGCTGTGCAGAAGCTTTTTAATCCAATCAAGTCCCATTTATTTATTTTTGTTGTTGCTATGATTATACTTGGAGTCTTCTTCACAAATTCTTTCCCTAGGCCAACATCTAGAAGTTTTTCCAACATTTTGTTCTAGAATTCTTATAGTTTCATGTCTTAGGTTTAGGTCTGTTATCCATTTTGAGTTAATTTTTGTAAGTGTTCTGTCCTTGCCCAAATCCAAAAAAAAAAAATTGTAAGTAGTGAGAGATATGGATCCTGTTTCAAATGGAAATTTATCATTTTTAAATGTATGTTATGATAATATTTTGCAGTGTTGTACTAAAATTAATCATTCACTACATTTATAAATAAAAAATCCTTATGTTTATATGTACATTAATTATTTATAATGATAAACTATACTTGTTTATCTTTCAATTGAGATACTCTTTATGATAAATAAAAGTCAATAGGTATAAATATAAGTTATATAATACTTTCTAATCAGTTATTCAGTGGATGTGAGACTTTTTGTTTGAATTTTAGTTTTTATTTTTACTGTATTTTTTAAAATGTAGACTCATAGGTTATGTTTCTATCCAGATTATATCTTAAGATATAGCTGTTTTTTCTACACTCAGATGACTCATTTTCATTTTTATGATATAAATCTTTCCATTTGTTTTTTTTTTCCTTTTTGTCACTCCTATATGGCTGATAATTAGTAACAAAATGTTAAAACAAAGGAAGTAAAATGTAACTTTTAAAAGCTCAGTTTATCGATATTTCATCACTATACAATGTAGTAAGGACATTAAGCTGCTTTGAGAAGAGATTCAAAATTGCTTATGATTTTTGTCTCTGAAAAATCAGAAGATTAATGTTTTTTAAAATGTATCTGATTAATCAGAAATCTGGAACTGATTTAAGAAAACCTTTACTAAAAGTTTGCTATATAATTTACAGGGATCTTTTTTCCTGCTTTCTATCCTGAAGAATTTAATTCTAGACAAAAAGGCTTCTCATCCCTCTTAGAATTTAAATTACATTCCTTTGCTTGTATGGAAATGAGAAGGCAGTAAACTCAATTAATGTCAGTGATTTTGGCATGAATACAAATTAACCCCTAAATCTCAGGCTAGAAAAAGAATCTTTAGACTCATGCCCAAGGAATATCCCTGTAAGAGCAGGCATGGAGAAATATTTACATATGAGAACTCATAATCTAATGCTTATAAAATTTGTAGCAAAATTGGAGATAGACTATTCAAAATACATTTTATTCTTAAATTACATTACTATAAATATTTACATGCTATTGAGAGTTTTATTTATTGGATAATTTATTTGGGAAGCATAGCTAAGGTTTTTTTTTTACACTTATGTTCACTTTTTTTTTCCCATCTGATAGGTAAATGAAAATGCCTATCAGGCATCCCTTCAACCCTTTCTAATATATTATTATTTGGAGAATTCTTTGTTTAAGTAGTTATAGCTTCTTGCAGAGTTTTGAATTTGGGCTTTAATCTTTCATGTGTTGCCCTAGTTTGTTATTTGCAGAATATTAATGGATAAATAAAATGCAGCAACAATTACTTTTTACTTTTATTTTTCTTCCTGCCTACTTGTATACTTAACTATGTCAAATACAGTATTTTTACTATATTATTTAACTTCAATAAGTTAAATAATATGTGTCATATGTGTAATATGTGTCAATGTGTTGTATCACACATTTTATTTTGCTTTATATTAATACCCTTATTGTTGGCATGATGCATAAATAGCTATTATAAGCAATTCAAGCAACACAAAAAACAAGGAAAATGTTATAAATCACTGAGACTCCCTAGCCATAAATATCAAGTGTATTTGGAGAACCTAATTCCAGACATTTCTGTATACATTTAGATGGGTAATGCTCTGTAATTATCTCATGAATGGATTCACACTACATATTCTGGTATATTTTCTAGTGATTCACTTTAATCCAAGGTGTATACACTGTATCTAAGAGCAAAAGTCAAGTGTTTGACCTTCCTTATGAAAATCCCTAGAACATGGCATTTCTATTGAATAAGGTTTATCAAATTCACTGTCTATTTAAAATAATAAAAGCTAAAAATTTAGAAGTGAAAAACTGCCCAAAATACACATTGTATTTTAAAATAGTTTATTCTACAAACTAGATTTTAAAATTAAAAGTAACGGAACTATTTCTTTCAAACCTCTTGGGTAGTGAAGATTAAGAGAATATAGGTGTCTGGGGAGGTAGAGAGAAAAGGTAGTTTACTGCTTGAGTTTTTTGTTGGTTTGCTTGCCTGCTTGCTTTTAATGTCTGTTACATTGTTCTTATTTTTAAAAGTCTGCCTTTACCAAGGACCTATACATTTAGAAAAAGAAAAAAAAAAGTATCCAGAAGTATGCAAAGGCAAATTTCAGAAGCTCTGTCAGTTTTCCTTCTTTTCTAATAAAATAAAAATCATTCCTGGCCTCAATAAAGTAAAAATCATTCCTGCCAAAATTAATAACTATTTCACCTCAATCACTACATATATGTTGCATTAACAGAAAATAAAATTACCACGTGTTTTGTGTGTGTTAACTTGGTCATATCATAGGCCTTTAAAGATGATCATATACAGAAACTATCAGCTTTGTAAACCACTTGACTGCTAGGGCGTCATTCCTGCTAAATAAGGTTCTGAGGGCCAATGGAACATCTTGAAATCTCCTTAAGCTGCTCCACTTTCTTAATCACAGCCTTTTTCCACAATCAATATTCCCCTTTCATCCCTTTCATAAATGCAGCTCTGTGTTGGCTCACTCCCACTGGCTTGGGCATATAATAGGTCATTATTATGAACATGTGGTTTAATTTCTTACATTATGAGTACTATAAAGATTTGACAGGGAGATTTAGAATGTTTAGTAGAACAAAATTGCCATTTTTCCTCTTGGTCAGAGAAGGCAATAGGCTTATCTCAAGCATCAACTCAGAAAAATTGATGGTGGCCTCCTGCAGTGATTTTTTGAGAAGTATTTTGATTCTGCTTTCATGGCTAAATGCAAAGAGTGCTGTGATCAATTTTCAATGTCTGCTATACTGGAAAAAGTTTAACAGAAATATACTTGCCTTCTGTTCACATGCCTGTTTTAGGCCTCCGGCTTTGGAAGTGCAAACCACTGACTAACCTGCTTTGAGCTTTGAAGAATGAAGTTGAGTTGGATTTCTGCTTTTCTCTCAGGTCTCAGAGGCCTGTCTTTCTGGAGTAGGTGTGTTTTTGTGGGTTTGTATGTGTGTGCATGTGTGTATCTTGGTCTGGAAGAGAACAGTAAAATACAGTGCCAAC
Organism: Microcebus murinus; assembly: GCF_040939455.1. Classification (NCBI taxonomy): domain Eukaryota; kingdom Metazoa; phylum Chordata; class Mammalia; order Primates; family Cheirogaleidae; genus Microcebus; species Microcebus murinus. The sequence goes on along the minus strand of NC_134115.1, from coordinate 38,113,053 downwards.
ATGAGGCATACTAATAGCAGAATATAACTTAAATCTAACCATTTAAAAGTGATTCAAGCAAATATACAAGCAAATACAACTTGCATTGACATTTGAGATAAATCAAAGTATTATAAAATCCAGTGGAAAGCCAGTTTCAGTAACGAAACTCTTTCAATGCCATGCGAGCACTTAATAGAAATAAGGAACAAGAGAGTTAGGTAAATGAGAAGGAAAAAAGCCTACACTATATTGTTAATAATTATTTTCCTAATTGTAAGATTACAATTGCATGGTCATTGACAACAAAGAAGAAATAAATATAAAATGAATATGTCCTGGATTTTCATTTTTGACCTAGTGGAGGAAAGAATGGAAAGCTACTACTGGAGTGAACATCTCTATGGAAGAGAGAGATTGAATAAATGAAAGGCTCCCATCCCCCTAATGAACAAAGGTGTTGGAGACTTTTGATAATGAAACAGAGAAAGAGATGGAAGTGTTATATTTGCATGTCAAATTACTGCTTTCGAAGATCAGGAATTAATAAACCACAGATAGAGTAAATTTATCCCTTATACTTCTAACACAATCAGAAAAATCCAAAGGAGCACTATTGTGAGATGAAATGAGTTAAGTATTAGAATAAATTTTATAAGCATTGATAACATTTGTGGATTTATGGGAAAAACATCATTAAATGCTTTTATGTTAGTGCCCCCTTATTACTGACTGAAACAAATGTAATAGTTGATAGGTAAGAAATAGTGTATGCTACTTAATAATAGCAGATTTTTAATAGTTGATATGTAAATAATATAAATTTAGAACATATAAGTTAACCATAATTGATCTTCTAAATTCACTTTAGTTTTAATTGTATTTAAAAGAGTAGATAAGCCTATATGTACAGTTTAATGAAATATGATAATATGAACTCCACCTATATCTGCAAGCCAGCTTAAGAAATAGTACATCAATAGTTTTGAACTTCTGTATGACCTTCTTTGTTATATCCTTCTACTTACACTTCCTTTCTAAGGCTAAGGCTGGAATGAGGCCAGGTCCTCACTTCACGCTCCACACTCCTAAGTCCCAAACGTTAACAGGGTACCAAAAAACTCAGTAATCAAGATAAATAACATTTTATGAAATATTGAAAAATAAGCAAAATAATAGATATGTTAAAAGCTTTGACTTCATCACCATGCAACATATCCATATAACAGAATTTCACTTGTAGCCTTGAGATTTATGCAAATTTAAAACAATAAAGTTTTGCATCTCTATTTTAAAAAATAATCAAAATTTGATACAATTCATGATGGAAAGATACCAACATTTTAAATAAAAACAGCGGATAGTAAAAAGTAAAATCAAAAAAGGAAAAAGTCAGTAATGCTAATCTTTTATTTAATGTTTTTCCTGAAATTTGCATTAAGTATGCTTTCACTTCTCTTTAGAAAAAGTTTCTCAATCTTACCACTACTAATATTTAGGCCAGAAAAGTCTTTATTTTGGGGGCTGTCCTGTGCATTGTAGGATATTTAGCAGCATCCCTCGCCCATATTATATTTTTGAATCCTACATGAATAGAATCATGATATACAAAGGTTGTCTGGAAAATATCCAGCCATAAAACCATTCTTGTTATATTAATAAGGGCTAAATACTTTCTGGACAGCCCTCATATGTATTTTTTTATAATTTTCTTTTTTCTTTAAATTATGCTTTTTAATTTTATACAGGTTAATATGTATGATATTAAATAAATATGCCTCAACTTAATTAGCCATTCTAGTATTGACAGACAATTGGATTGTTTCTAGTATTTGCTACAAACAAGATTACTTTGAATAATTTTACATGTTTATTGATACACATTTTCAAAACCATTCTTTAGTATATACATAGGTGTTTAATTCCTGAGCAATAATGTATCCATGTTGTAAATAAATATCAAATTATTTTCCGAAGTTGTTATGCTAGTTTTTAGTCTCTTGGCATGCAGGAGGGTCATTTGTTCTATATTCTTAACTAAATGTTGCCCAACTTTGCAAAATCATGTCAACCTGATACATTTTAAAATGTATCTCATTGGGTTAAATTTGCATTTCCCTGATATCCAAGGAGATTAAATATATTTTCATATTTTTGACTCATTTTTTTTCAAATTCACTTAATGAATCATTATAGTCTCTTATTCTATTGTCATAATTTAGACTCTGTAGATCTGATTCTATAATTTTATTTTCTGACTCTCATTTATAGTGCTTTATTTTTCTAGATTTGTTTTATAATTTTTGATCATAATAATAACAATCTTAGAGATATTTTGAGGATTAAATGAGAGGCTATATGTATAGATGACAAGATTGTGATTACATAAAGGTGTTAAATTAATGTCACTTCTGATAACAGAAATGGAAGATATCTGGATAATACAAAAGATTATTTTTCCTACTTCTGGATATATAGTTAAAAGAATTGAAAACACAATCTTGAAGAGATATTTACACATGTTTTCATTGCAGCATTATTTACAATAGCCAATAAGTGAAAGTAGACTAAATCTCCATTAACAAATAAGTGAATAATGAAATGTGGGGACCTACAATGGAAAATCCAGCCTTTAAAAAGAAGGAAATTTTATATATTTTTACAACATGGAAAAAACTTGAGGACATTATACTAAATGAAATAAGCCACTCAAAATGACAACTAATGCATGATTTTACTTATATGAGGTTCCTAAAGTAGTCATACTCTTAGAAATTAGAATGATGGTTGCTAAGGACTGCAGGGAGAGGGAGAATTGTTTAATGGGTATAGGGTTTCAGTTTTACAAGAGGAAAATATAGAGATCTGTAGCATAACAATACACATGTGGTTAACATTACTATACTGTACATTTAAAAATGATTAACATGGTAAATTTTATCACAAAAAAGATTTTCTTATTTACATAAAAAAAGATTGGAACTATAGTAAATGGAAGCTTTTTGTTCTTTATTACCTCAATAAAATTTGCATTCTGTATTTTTTATTCATTTGATATGGACTTTGCACATTGATATACAAATTCATTGAGATAAAAGAAATCATATTTGAAGAAATTAAAGATAAATTAATGTCACATCTATTTCATTCTATTCAACTTCCCCCCAAATGCCTCAAAAACGTAGGCCTTCTATCACAAGTATTATATATATATATATATATATATATATATATATATATATATATATATACACATATATATATGCACACACAAAGGCATTTTAATGTGTTAATATATGTATTTCTTAAAATCGTATTCATTTTTTATAAGATTTATTCTATGGCTTAATGAGTACAAATTCTATTTTTATTTATTTATATGACATTGATAAATATTAGAATAAAGTTTCTGAGAAAAAGTGAAGTTAAAGTAGAAAAGTTTTATACATGTAAATGTATGAGAAACTTATTTTTATTTGCAATTCATGCATTGTCTACATCTAAATCCTTTGCTGGAGACCTACCTTAAAATTTAGAGGCAGAATACATTATGCTTGGAGGCAAGATAATATTTGGGGAAGAGGACAGGATAAACTTAAAGACTAGAGTATGGAATCAGCTTCTACCCACACTGTGAAACATAAGATTCTACCTGTCTGTCCATAATATCTTATCCAGAACTCATCCATTTCTGTGGTTCAAAGCTCAAACTCCTACAGACATTCCTAGGAATCCCCTTAGAGGGAGGTATCTGATCAGGGCCCATTTATGTACAATGTAAGAGCACCCATATAGTCTTGTTCTAGCAGTGGAAGCTCCAGTTTAACATTTTAGCTACATGTTGGCAAAAAGACTCATGGGAAAGCTATAATGAAGAAAATCTTCATACAAGGATGTTGCATTCTGGCAGCTGCATCCGATTTTTTTTTTTCATAAAAGCTGCTTTTTTGCAGCAGGACTGACACATTTTATAGAGGAAAGTCTTGTTAAGTGATCAATATGTTTATGGAAAGTCACACTACATCCCATTTTCCTACATGAAAGCAGATTTTCCAATAAAAATTAATATTAAAGAAGTCACAAGATGTCATTAATATCTGTAGATGGGACCATCCATATTTTTTTAGTATTTAGTCATATAATTTACTCAGGTATTAATAAATAAAATGATTACATAAGCTAAAATAAAAATAAAAGCAAAGTACACTGATAAAAATCCCTTAAATGAAAAACATAAGTATACACTTGCAAAATGTACTCCTTTTATACATATTTCTATCAGGCTGTTAGATTCTGTCTTTCCTATTTCAATATCTTTAACACCACAATTATCCATCGATAGCTATAAATGCATATCTTCATCAAGTCCTTCAATAAGACTTGCATGTGCTTAAAAGGAGTATATTTTGCAAGTGTATACTTACGTGTTTCATTTAAAGGAATTTTATCAGTATACTACAAATATAAATATCCAAACAGGAATGAAGACATATTATGAAGCTGAATAATCTCAATAAGTATAATTATTCCAAATATGATAAATGAAAAAGAAAAAAAATAAGGTAGAAATTTAGGAATCCTTAAATATATGGAAAGAGAAGTATATACTAACACATTAAAGTTTTACTTGTATTTTGGTAAAAACAAAAGTGTTTGGATATTGTTGCGCTCCAGGATTCATTATTTCAAAACAAAACTTACTTGGGTAAATAATGTAACATCTAAATTCAGGGTAAAAGAAACTTGTTATTTTTCAAGTGAAATAAAGAAAATCAGCATTAAGTGATTTTGTTAGAAAGATCCAAACCTATTTAGCAAATAAACTCCAATATTTTAGTTGTTTGACAAACTGAAAGATTGTATCTTTCTCTCTTAACAATCCTGTTAACAGGGGGCTTTCCTCACACACGGGATCCAAACTTCCACACTCTTGCTTCTTCCATCTCTTAGGACCTCAAGTCCTCTGCATCCATCTGGCAGATGGGGAAAGAGAGAACATGGAGCAAATGCTTCCTAAAAGCCTTGATTAAGAAGGGGGACACCCCACTATTACCCACAGCTCACTTCCTCTCTGAAGCATTCCCTGATTTTTCTGGGCCACAGTAATCTCTATTCCCTGAGCACCCCAAGTGTAGTTTTTCATACTTCTATTTATTCTATCACTTTGTTTTGTTGACTCATTTATTTTGTCCTCATCTTGGCATCTCTAGTTTTAGTACCGATTAAAGCACCTTTAATCAATTCTCTTGGAAAATGTACATCAAATACTTAAAAAATATAACTTATTTTGAAGTATTTTATTTTGGAATGCATTATGCATATTCAGAATCTCATCTGACCATCACAACAGCACTTAAGATACAGTGTTTATTATATATATTTTAATAAAGAGGAAACAAAGCTCAGAGATTAAGTATTATGCGACTGTTATAAGTAATGTAGACTAAATTTGAAGTTGGTAGACCCTAAACTCTCAGTTTTATCCAAAAAATAATTGATTTGATCTTCCAAATATGTTAAATATTGTCTGAAGGGTTGCCTCTGACTTCCTAAGCCTCGCTATTCTCACTTACCATTCACGAACGACCTTAACTTATTGGAAAAGAAGCTGCCAGTGTCAGCAATGCTATTTGGGAATCTACCTTTTCTGATGGTGGCATTAATTACATAAGAAGATATACCCACATAGCTTTACCTATGCAAAGTATATTTGAAATTTTTAAAAGGTTGTTTTCAAAAGCTAAAGGGGGAAAGAGTGACTCCTGAAAACTACCATACTCAGTTTCTATGGATTTGCAGTCTCATAATCCAATTTGGGATATATTAGTTGCTTCTGTGACATTTTTAAAGTCTACTTTCAAAAGACAAATTTGGTGCTATGTATTTTTGAAGTGCATAGAAGCCTAATTTATTTTTTTTTAATACAAGGACATATCTTTGAGAACCTTGTGGATTTAGAAGTACTTTGATAGTGCCATCTAGTGAATACAATATAGAAATCCAAGTAAAAAGAAATCTGTTTTGTTAAAAAAAAAGTATAGTAATATTTTTCATGATATAGCAAATTTACTTCCCTATCGTGCCAAAGATGCATTATCATTTGAAATTTCATGTAGCTTTAACATTTCTGTCTCTGTTTTGCTTTTAATAACATTTTAAAAGCCACGCAATGATATAAGGGGTAACCATTAGAAAATGGTAGATTGAGTTTACTTTGTGCAAAACCTTAGTACTAATAACTTCATTGCATTTTTGAAATAGCTGTCTGTGATAAATAGCTCTGTCATTCACATCTGCTGGTATTCCTTAATAATCTCAGATGTGCAATCACTCAAGCCATGTGGAGAAAGGAAGAGTGGGTTACAAAAGCTGCCCTGTTGATCCTGTGAGCGAAGCCTTGTTGGACTCTCTTGAGTCCAACTGTGAAATCACTGTCTGCCTCTTGACAATGCAGTAACAAGTTTTTAAAGTGTTTTGAACAGAGGATATCAGTGTGGCCTGGATTATAGGGAGAATATTAGAGTACATATCCAGAGAATGATGAAGGGATTGCAAATATTTATTTTCATCCAGACGAGGATTAATAATATATCTATTATATTCTGTTAAATATTCAGAGTGTTTAAACTAGAGGAAGTCATTTTTATTGTGACCAGTAGTAAAGCCTCCTGGTGGAATCAAGGACTGATAAACTGATGATAATCAGTTTAAATTTCCTCCTTAAATTTATATTTACATTGACTTGATTATATGGAATATACATATTCTGGTTTTTTGGTCTAACATAATTTTGCATCATAACTTACCTCTTCTATAAGACTTTTGGCCATACATTTATGCTCAGCAGCTACCAAATGATACATTCAAATTCCTTGATATCAGTTGTTTTCTTTTTTTTTTTTTCTTTTTTGTGTGTGCGTGTGTTCTGAGACTTGGGTTTCTTTTTAGCGTATTATGGGGGTACAAGTGTTAAGGTTATTTATATTGCTCATGCCCCCCTCCCCCCTCGAGTAAGAGCTTCAAGCATGTCCATCCCCCAAATGTTGCACATCTTACTCCTTGTGGTTGTATATACCCCTCCCCTCCTCACCCCTTCCACCCTCCCAACACCCGATAAATGTTACTCCTATATGTCCACTTAGGTGTTGATCCGTTAATACCAATTTGCTGATGAGTACATGTGGTGCTGGTTTTTCCATTCTTGAGATACTTCACTTAGTAGAATGGGTTCCAGCTGTATCCAGGAATATACAAGAGGTGCTATATCACCATTGTTTCTTAAAGCTGAGTAGTATTCCATGTTATACATATACCACATTTTATTAATTTTATTAATTTTCATACTTCTATTTATTCTATCACTTAGTTTTGTTGACTTATTTATTTTGTCCTCATCTCGGCATCTCTAGTTTTAGTACTGATTAAAGCACCTTTAATAAATTCTCTTGGAAAAAGTACATCAAATACTTAAAAAATATAACTTATTTTGAAGTATTTTATTTTGGAATACATTATTCATATTCAAAATCTCATCTGACCATCACAACAGCATGAATTGATGGACACTTGGGTTGTTTCCATAGCTTTGCAATTGTGAATTGTGCTGCTGTAAACATTCGAGTGCAGGTGTCTTTTTCATAAAGTGACTTTTGATCTTTTGGGTAGATGCGCAGTAGTGGAATTGCTGGATCAAATGGTAGATCTACTCGTATCGCTTTGAGATATCTCCATATTGCTTTCCACAGAGGTTGAACTAGTTTGCAGTCCCACCAGCAGTGTAGAAGTGTTCCTCTCTCTCCGCATCTACGTCAGCATTTGTTCTTTGGGGACTTTTTGATAAAGGCCATTCTCACTGGAGTTAAGTGATATCTCATTGTGGTTTTGATTTGCATTTCCCTGATGATTAGAGATGTTGAGCATTTTTTCATATGTTTGTTGGCCATTATTCTGTCTTCTTTTGAGAAGTTTCTGTTCATGTCATTTGCCCATTTTTTGATAGGGTTGTTTGATTTTTTCTTGCTGATTTTCCTGAGTTCTAAATAGATTCTAGTTATCAGGCCTTTATCAGATGTGTAGCTTGCAAAAATTTTCTCCCACTCTGTGGGTTGTCTGTTTGCTCTCTTGACAGTTTCTTTGGCTGTGCACAAGCTTTTTAATTTCATTAGGTCCCATTTGTTTATTTTTGTTGCTGTTGTGATTGCCTTTGGGGTCTTCTTCATAAATTCTTTGCCTAGGCCAATGTCTAGAAGAGTATTTCCAACATTTTCCTCTAGAATTCGAATAGTTTCACACCTAAGGTTCAAGTCTGTTACCCAGCATGAGTTGATTTTTGTGAGAGGTGAAAGGTGTGGGTCTTGTTTCAGTCTTCTACATATGGCTATCCAGTTTTCCCAGCACCATTTATTGAGTAAGGATTCTTTTCCCCAGTGTATGTTTTTGTCTGCTTTGTTGAAGATTAGTTGGCTATATGAGGATGGTTTTATATCTGGGTTCTCTGTTCTGTTCTATTGGTCAATGTCCCTGTTCTTGTGTCAGTAAAAAGCTGTTTTAATGACTGTAGCCTTGTAGTATAGTTTGAAGTCTGGTAAATTGATACCTCCTATTTTGTTTTTATTGCCTAGGATTGATTTTGCTATATGGGGTCTTCTCTGGTTCCACACAAAGTGTAAAATTATTTTTTCTATATCTGTGAAAAATGATGATGGTATTTTGATAGGGATTGCATTGACTCTGTAGGTCACTTTGGGTAGTATAGACATTTTAACAATGTTCATTCTGCTGACCCATTAGCATGGTATATTCTTCCATCTGTTTACGTCCTCTGCTATTTCCTTCTTCAGTGTTTCATAGTTCTCCCTGTAGAGGTCTTTTACCTCCTTAGTTAAATATATTCCAAAGTACTTTATTTTCTTTGTTGCTATTTTGAAGAGAATTGAGTCTTTGATTTGGTTCTCAATTAGATTGTTGTTGGCATATATGAATGCCTCTGATTTCTGTGTATTGATTTTGTATCCTGAGACTTTACCAAATTCATTTATCAGATCAAGGAGTCTCTTGGTTGAATCCTTGGGATTTTCTAGGTATAATATCATGTCATCAGCAAAGAGTGATAGTTTGATCTCTTCTGCTCCCATTTGGATGCCCTTAATTCTACTCTCTTGTCTGATTGCTGTAGTGAGGACTTCCAGCACTATGTTGAACAGAAATGGAGATAGTGGGCAACCTTGTCTTGTTCCAGTTCTAAATGGGAATGCTTTCAGTTTTTCCCCATTCAGTATGATATTGGCTGTGGGTTTGTCATATGTGGCTTGTTTCTTTGTATTTCATTATTTTAGGGTCTCCTTCCTTCAGCCAACTGTTGCATTTGCCTGCACAAATAAACTATGCTTATATTCTTCTAATAAGGCTACTTGATCTATGGTTTATGGTTGTATTAAGTGAGTACTGGGGCTGTGTAAACCTCTCAAGATATTACTGTGAGAATGGTAACAAGTACATATTGCATACTGGTTACTATTAATAGATAAAATAGGAAAAGTCATTCCACTGGTTACTATTTTCTAAATCATATCTAGTCTCACTTAGCAACATCAGCTCCTTAAATTTCATCGTGACATTTGATATAGTACATGCCACAGTTGGACAACTATACCTTTAACAAGTTGCTCTGTTGTGCTCTGCATCATCTGTATTGGCAGAGATAGAGCAGCAGAGCATCTGATGGAGGTTTTCCTTTCAGCATATTTATTGAGTGTCACGTGCTGATGTGATCATGGAATGCCTCATTGCTTCCTCTGCAACCTTCTACTCAAGAAACTACAGCTCCTTGGTCAGCCCTAGATGACCAGTTCCATGTTTTGAATCTAGAAAATCATCTTTGAAAGACTAGTTTAGCTTGAGTCATACATGAAATTTTTCATAGATTTATCCTCAGATGCATTTGCCCTTGAAGATATATTATTTGTCTTTGTTTGCAATTTTAAGTTTTTGCCTTTGAAGTACTCTTCGGGTACTTAATCAAACACTGTTATTTCTGTCACTATGGACTTCTATTTCTACCACAGACCACATTATAATAAAAATAAAGAAATAAAGTAATTCCTTACCCTAAGGCATCAGCTCTTTTCATTTCTCATTTTTACTGTTCTCTCCCTTTTCCTAAGCTATATTAAACATAGAGATAATTATATTCATATAGTAATAACAAATGTGTATACTGTTTTTTGAATATGTCATTTATTTTGCAATGTGTACTCTATTGTCATTTATCTGTTTGCTACAGTATGTAGATCAGTTTTATGGATCATCTACTTTTTTGGTATCAGTTATGAACTTGCAAACCTGGAAAAATATAACTCTTCAAAGCACTCAGCTCAGGGTCAGAGCTAGAAGTTTAATTATAACTACAGGTTACATGTTAAGATCGAGAGTTTCTAAATATCACCTTATATGACCTGAGTAGCTCTATTGATGCCACATAGGTAGTGAAATAGATGACAAATATGCAGGAAGTCCTCCTCCTTGGCATTCTTTCCCATTTCCCAAGTGCTAGAAGCTGTTGGTGGTGTCTTCTAAATGCTTGATATAGTGTCTACAAAATGCTTCCTTAGTTATTGATTCATGGATAATTTGTAATTGTTTCCATATATTCTGGATACCTAGTAAAATATCTCAACCATATTTTCATATTACTTCTCCATCTCTTTTCACTTTGGTCTGAACTCTCCAACCTTTTTTTCTCTCCTCTGTATGGCTTTGAGTTGCAATGTGTATAGATGAGATTCACCAATGTGTATTACACTCTTAAATGTCAGTTTATGAATCCCGATAATGTAAGTTTTATATGGTACTTTTTTTCACAATTATCTTTTAAGAGCTGACATATAGGTTATCTGAATTAGAAATTTACTTGAATTATTTTTTTTAATCTTTAGAGATTAAAATTCTTCCTTATATTTTACTACAACATTTTTCACAAATTAATTTTTCAACTTTTATAATTATTTCTTTTAGTACAAATGTACAAGGGGGAATATACTAGACTGAGATTTGAATATTGATTCTTGATGCTGATTGTTACATTGTTTTCCAGGAAAATTATACTTCTTTTCTCTAATCAAAACAAAAGTGCCAGATTTAAATCATTTCTGGCCTTTAATGTTCTTTAATTTAGAAGGAATAAACTTACATACCTTATTTTTTATTTGCCTTTTTGATCACCAATGTGGAAAATATTTTTCTCATTTAGTTACTAATTGTATTTCTGCACTTTTTGTTGTTGTTCATTGTCTTTGAAGGACTCTTCAAAGTCAATGAGAGTCTGGTTTCATTTTTTTATTCCTTTTGAAATAAGTAAAAATAATTGAAAAATATAAGATCAAGGGTTCTGTGTACTCTACTGCAGATTTAAATCCAGATAAAATCATATAGTACAAAAAATAAAAATCAGGTATAAAAGTTATAATCACTTTTTAAAAATTGACAAACTAAGGATCAACTGTCAATCAATGTTATTGAATCCAGTTCTATGTGAGAATGCAGAGACATAAGGAAAAAATATTTTGAATTGATTAGACTACCTTAATGACCCATTATCAAATTGCCTAAATGAAGAAATTCAATTGCCACTAAACTGAGCAGAAGTAGAAATTGAAAATGGAATGTATTGGTCATCACCGTGTCTTATAAGAAGACTTTTAAATTTTATTTTTCATTTTCAAAAATTTAATGTTATATAGATTTGGTAAGAATGGTGGTTTAGAATATTTGTGTTTCCATAAGCTTTACTTTGGCTGGATCTTTACTTTCTTCCAAATAGTTGGTGTTATTATGGACTCTGTAAAAGTACACACCATACTTAAAGCAGTGCTGTCTATCTTCTTGGCATATTGTATGCAGTAGAACTCCATAAATAATATTTTAGTCATACAGTTTTTAGTGGAAAAAAATATCATGAACTGCAACACCCATAAAACTTAAACATGAAAGTCAGATTATTCCTTAGAAAAGCAAGTAAAACCAAGCAGTGTTCAAAGTATAGAAAACTGAAATTTTAGCTCTCCATATCATTTTGTTTTGACACCTTTTCTAGTGCACAAGGTATCTGTTTCATAATAAATAAAATGGTCTGCTAGGACAAAAGCTGTCTAAATTCTTCGCAGCTGGTGCAGTGTGCCATGGTGCCTTGTCATCACCTGCCCACACTTCATTAATAATCATCTGCTTCATTTTTATGTTTATTCAAGATTGTGGCTTAATTTTGTATTTTCGATTTTCTATTTATTTCTAGTAATAAAGGAATATTTTCTCTTTCCTACTCCTTCCCAAACAGCTTATATTTACAAAAATTCATGGCATGTTTGTTAAAACAAAAAGGAAGAACAGACAATGCCAAAGAGATTCAGAGTTCTGGAAATTAAAAGATGAAATAACTTCTGGAGAAAACTGCAGTTGGATTTGGCTGTATTTGAGCTGTTCACCATTTTTATTCCTGTTCATATAGTTTTAGTTTTTTACTACACTAACAGATGCTGAATATCCAAAAATATAGTTTGTGATAAATTTCAAGATAACACAATTGTTTCCCAGAGAAGACTTTAACAGCAAAGGCATCATTAAATAGGTTGTGTTGTTGTTACTCCTGGGAACCAGGGACTTGACAGCCTAGAGCTATATTTAAGTTTATGATTGACAACTTCTGATGCTCTATTTATGTTGTGTATAGGCAGGTACAATGGGGAAAATGTTAATAATACAAAGCTTCTCCAAGGAAATAATTTCAAATGTATGAGGTTCGATGTACTTTTGAATGTAGTAACATAGATAAATTACTTTTTCTGTTTTTTTTTAATCCAATTTTTTTTCTGCCTCCATACAAGAAGGTATATCCCTTTTTGTTAAAGTTTCCTACTTTTAGAATATTTTTTATGCCTACTTTTCTACAGAGAACCCAAGAAGCTATCATTTATTAAATTAAGTATAGATTATTGTTATTACCATGTAAAAAAGAACAAGGTATGAATTACAAGTTGATTCCTATTTATAAAAAAATTAATTTATAAAAAAGTATTTAAGAAATTACTATAAACCTACTTTTTGTGTCAAGTAATGTCTTAATTGAGCTAATATTTTTACTAAAATTCAACTACTGTTTAGTTATAAAGTGAACCTTTTTTTCATTAGTGAATTCTATCAAATAATTATGAAGGAATTAATACCACTTCTACACAACTTATTTTAGCAAATAGAAGCAAAAGAGTGAACATGATTCAATTCATTTTATGAGGCCAACATAACCTTAATACCAAAAACCTGGCAAAGACATTACAATAAAATAAAATTACTTGCACTATCCCTCATGAATATAAATGTAAAAAGAATGATTTGTTATTTATAAGACCATAAAGTATAAAAACATTATGCCAAATGAAAGAAACTGGACAAAAATGCATATTCTATTATTCCTATAGTTAAAATTTTAAGAAAAGGGAAAAAAATCTAATGTGAGAAAAACCAGACATGTAGTTTCCTATGGGGTCGGGGAAAGAGGTGGAGATTGGGGCAGGAAGGGACATGAAAGAACTATCTGGGATACTTGGTATGTTCTAGATCTTGATCTAGGTGATGATTATATAGATATACAGGTATAGATATAGACATTTATATGATACATAAATAGAATGAATAAAAAACTCATCAAATCATGCACTTAAGATCTGTGTACTTCCCTTTAAATATATAGGACCTCGGTTTTATAAATTTAAATTATTCCAACATTTATAACTGAACAATATGGAAGTCTCATAAAATTTTCTATTCTTAAGGTGCAATGAAACATTCCAGTATGAACTTGTGTGTTTCCTCAGTTTCTAGACTGAGTTACTCTCAATCTCACCTTTCTATTCATATTAATTTGTTCAAAATCAATGTATCTACTAATATTTTGTAGATCTGTTTGTCCAACCTAGAAATCTCTGCCATCATCAGTACTTACATTGACCAAATTGCCAGTGGATAAGATCATCTGGATATCACAAATTTACTTCAAACTATATATCAAAAACTGAGGTTATTATCTTTGCTTTACAAAATCTGTTCCTTGTCTCTGCCTCAATTAATTGAGTCATAATTCTCCATGCTTCCTGATAAGAACATTTGGAGCTATTTCTGTAGCCTCACCTTTCTTACCTGATGCATCCACTAGTTTTCCAAAATCTATTAATTTTAACATTTAAAACATGTTTTCTTCATTCTTTTCTTCCTATTTCAATTGATTTGACTCTCACGAGGACTATTGCAGTCACCTCAAATATAGATCTAATCCTACTTCTCACTAATATAATGCAGTAGTGTAATTTTATAAAAAGTGAGTCTACTGGGAGGTGGCTTTGCTTTAAAATTCCAGATGATTACCTAGTGTCTACAGAAGAGAAAGCAGAAATTCTTTGGTTTGGGATATGAGACTAACTCTTTATGGCCTGGCCTTTATTTACATCTACAACATCCTTTACTACTACTTGGCTTTCATGAAACTTGCATTTCAGAAAAAACTAAACATCTTCCAATTTCCCACACATGCTGTGATATTTCATTCATCTTCGACTTAACATGCACTATTTCTCTGCACAGGAATGCTGCTACCCTATTACCAACTTGCAAACTCCTACTTTTTCTTTAAGACTCAATTAAAGCTTCATATGCTCTGTGAATCTCTGAGTTACTGGTAGTTTCTTTTTTTACATGAAGTTAATAGAGGGAATATTGATTTATATATCTGACTTCTCTACTACATTAGAAGCTCATTGTGAGCAGGACTATATCTGATTTATCTTTGTTTTCCCAGTGTTTAGGATAAGAAAGGCACCTGCCATCAACTGCCATCCCTTGAGTAAATGAAAGATAGAACAAAATGTCGCTAATGCAGTTTACCATGTTTTATAAGTTATATGATCACATTTCCTTTAAAATTATTATAAAATAGTAGAATCATTTTAAGATACTCTTTCAAATTAAGTACCAATGATGGATGATATTTTCATAATTTGTACCAATATGTGAATTATGTTTCAGTTTTTTTAAAAAGCAAAAATGTGACCACAAAAAGAAATGTTTCACAACTATATTAAAATATGATCTTTGTAAATTCTCAGTGTTCATTTGTATTACTTAAATTTAAAGTTTTTCTTACATATTTTGCAGTTTGAGAAGAAATATATTTTCTGAAATAAAACTTTAAAATAAATCCTATACCATAGATGAGCAATATTAAATACTAAAATGTTATAAACTTGATAAAACTTATAGTTACATCTACAGAGAATTTATAAATAAATACATATATTTATAGACATAGCATATGGGTAATAGGCTCTATAAAACAAGAACAAAATTTCCTGAAAATAATGTAAAGCTTAGCAGAGCTTCTTAGAAGAAAAATAGAATTATAGAATTCAAAGTATTAGTTTGTACTTAACTGTTAATTTTTTAAAAACATCATCTAGTAAAAGGATTATATTAGAGTTGGTGCTTCATGGACTCTAACTGTAATAACTAATAATTTTGGAGACAAGGCTTGTTGAGTAACTATGCATTTGCTTCTTTGGACCTGAAAATAGTGTATGTACTTCACATCTGGAGACTTGCTTATAATTTGAAAATAAATTATCTGATAAAATTAAATGTATTAGATATTAATTTTGCTGAATATACACTTTTTTCTTTTTAGGTTGCAGAAATTTTTTGCATCCAATTCTTCTTTTCGTAAGATAGTCTTGAGCAGTCATAATTTTTAGGTCATCATCGATCTTGCCTCTGTATAGTCACCCACAATATTAGTAGGCTAGAAAAGAATTGAGTCTAAACTTATTTAAACAGAGAGATCTTTCACCTCCCTAGATAAGTATATTCCTAAGTGTTTTATTTTCTTTGTAGCTATTGCGAATGGTATTGAGTCTTTGATTTGACGCTCAGCTTAACTGTTATTGGTATATAGGGATGCTACTGTTTTGTGTACATTGATTTTGTAATCTGAGACGATATGTTCTCTGTATTTATTGTACCAAAACTATTATATCAATTTATCTGTTTATTGAACAAATATTTAATGCTAGCCAGCTATACAAAAGATTCCCATTGAGGAACTGGAAACACAGCAGTGAATGAGGTCCTCGCTCTCAGATGGGCGTGTTAAAACTCAGTTTGGAGGTGTCTAGCTTTTGATGTATTTAGAGGGTTTTTCAAAATCAATAATGCTGTTTTATAGTATTTTAAATTATCATGGTGTGGTTTGGGTACTCCAAGACAGAGCTGACCAAAACAGAGTTGATTCTGTGGAACACATATGTTGGGAGAAGCAGCAAACCCTAAAAGATGTTCATGTAGAGGGAGAAATGTAGCAGCAGCTGTACATACTGAAAAGTAAGGCATTATTAAGAAAAGCAGGGAGGAACATTCAAATCTTATAGAAGTCAATTCTTACAAAACTAAGGTGTGAAGAGGTTACCAGGAGAGGATCTAGAAAGCCAGAGATTCAGCAGCAACGGCACAAGCTGGCAAACAGGATGTATTCTCCTCCTAATCTAGAAGCTGTTTTCTTTCTTCAATATTTTATTGGGGTGGTGGAGGAAGAAAAGCGTGCATTTGAGTTCACAGATTTTGCCATACAATCCTACACATGATTGAGACAGGCATAGAAATGATAGGATTTTACCTTCAATTTTGCCCCTGCAGATTTGTTTTCTTCAAACTTTACTATTTATGGGTTAACAAAATCTCAGCGTGATCTAATAATATAAGATGAACTCATATATTTTAATTATATACTATTACCAGGCTAGATTGAGACATTTATAATATAGAATGGTTCTGTATCTTCCACACAATATGCAAAAGTAATTTTCCCCCTTTTTAAATATGTTCATACACTTAAGATAATTGTTAGTAGTGAAAGCCAGAATCTGCCCCAATTAGGGACATGTATTTCTTATAATAGAGGAATAAATGATAGAATCCTGTATCCATAAAGTTTATCTAGCTCCTTTTCTGTAAGCAAATGCCTGTCAACAAAAGTGGTTCTCAAACCACAAAATTGTCAGAATCACTGATATATCATTTTAAAATATAGATGCCTTAACCTCTACTTTGGAGCTTCTGCTTCAGATTATGGGTGTGGCCATTTCCTCAATGATATCTTACTAAACCCTCATCAAAGGTGTAGTCAGAGTTGACAACTATAGTATAAAATATCCATAATAGCTGGTGTTAGTGGGTGTTAGATTTATTTTTCTATGAACTCCAAAAGAGTCAGTTAATTTTAAGCAATTTTCAATTTATTCATTAGTGATTTATTGAGTGCTTCCGGTGTACAAGCCACCAAGCTGTTAGGTTAAAACTAACAGCACATAAGTACTTCCTTCAGAAGTTCACAATCCACATAAAAAAGTAGAAGATGACAAATATGAACTATATTTCTCAAAAGCTCACTTGGATGGGAATCAACAGTATCCTTCCACTCTGTTGTATTAAACAAATTAAAAGTGTATCTACCTATATCTATACATGTATCTATCTATCTATTAGTTCTAGATGCTATAATAACAGAATACCACAGACAGGGTGGCTAAAACCACAGAAATGTATTTCTCCCAGTTCTGGAAGCTGGGAAGTCCAAGATCAAGGTACCAGAAGATTCAATGCCTGGTGAGGGCCTGCTTCCTCATTAGCAGGTGGCCATCTCCTCCTTGTATGCTCACATGACAGAGGAGAGAGAGGGGGAGTGAGTTTAGGCTCTTGTGCCTATTCTTATAAGGGTACTAATCTCATTCTTGAGGGCTCTGACTTTATTACCTAGTTGCGCATATATATATATATTCTTTATTACCTAATTACATATACATAATTCATAATTATATACATCTATATACATACATACACATACATATATACATAATTACAGTTACATATATACATAATTCATAGTTACATATATACATAAATAATATTCTTTATTACCTAGTTACATATACATATATGTATATATACATATATATAGTAACTACATATGATTTCTATGGCAGTATATAACACATACACAAACATATACATGTACACATATATTTCATTTCATAAAGGGTAGAAACTATTTCTATCTCTTAAGTTTTAGGTTGCTTGTAGAAGATCAAAATTTACCATATATAAGCATATAATTAACACATATTAACTCTTGAATGGTAGGAACATATATCCATATGGATTCTTATACGTAGGCACCAAGCTTAGTTTGAATGACCCATCAAGGAAGCCTTTTTTAACTCCCCAGATGACAATTTGCATCATACAATTAAAAGATAATTTGAAGAGGTGAATATGTTGCAAAAATAAATGCAAATAATCATGGAATCTAAATAAAAACATATTAAGTTGTCTTTTCATTTTATTTAGTTTTGTTTCTAATGCCAGCCCTGTTCTTACTGTAGCATCTGGAAGTGGGAAGTTACCTTAGAACAAGGTTGCCTAGATTCAACTCCCACCAAAAGCTGGAATCTGTTCAATAACATGACTGGGAGATAGTCAGCAGCCACTGTTTGAATTTAGTGATAGGGAGGCTCTTACTTTCTAAGAAAGCTGAGGATGCTATGGCTATATTATTAGGATATTCTTGTTATAATAAGCCGAAACTCTCTTTTTGTAAGCTCTCCCTTGAGGCTGTGGTCTTGTTCTAGGAACAGTATACATTTCCTTAAATTCCTTTGTATATAAATTTGAGGAGAGCTATCATTTTCCTCATTCGTATTCTGTTTCCCAGTCTAAAAATTCTCTATTTGAAAACATGTCTAGCTTTCTCACATTTTTGATTTCTTTCATCTGGACACTCATCAATTGGTCAAAATATATTGGTAAATATCTTGCCCAGAAATTGAAAACAAGATTCAGAGGCCTGATATGTGCAGAAAACTTGAAGATCATAGAACTAAGCACAGTGGGGAAAAACAAAACAAAACAAAGTTTAATGAAAACTCCACTTCATAAATTTAACAATTGTTAAGATTTTGATTAATGCATTTTCAATGTATTTCTTTTATTATATTTTTTAATTTTTTAATTGAAAAATAATATTTCCATGTATTTATGGGGTACAGTGTGACACTTTGATATATGTTTACATTGTGTAATGATTAAATCAAGCTAATTAACACATCCATCACCTTGCATCATTTACAGTAGCTAAGATACGGAATCAAATCAAGTGTCCATTAACAAATGTGTAAAAAAGGTGTATATACATTTATATCTATAATGGAAAGTTATTCAGCCTTTAAAACTAAGACAGTGCAATATATTTCTATGCATACATTATACTTTACATTTTACTCCCAAAATGTCATGCTATTACAAATTCATTTGTAACTTGTTTATTCATTTGGCAATACCTATGCTTTAAACATTTGCCAATGTAGAATGACTTTAAGTATACCAACCTATTTTTGGACATTTGGATTTTTTCAACTTTTTAAACCATTTTTTATCATTATAAACAATGCCATGACTAACATCTTTTTACATATTTCTTTAAGATTAATTTACAATATTGGTTTTTCTGGGTCAAATTCCTCACACTTTTATGGCTTCTTATACTCACGTTCATTCGAAACTTTCCATCTTGAAATAAGTTTCCTTAACAGAAGCATAAGAATATGTATTGTTTTCCTTCTACCATTACACTGTCTTTTCCAAACAAGAGTCAGATGTGTAATTATTTGTGCCATTTTTGTAAATTCAAACATTTTTCTAACTCCAAGGCTGTGATCATCTGATACTTGTCCTTTTTATCCCTCCACTGTTATAAGATGTTCTAGCCATACAACAGAGTTTAGTTCCCTAAGGTTTCCATGCTGTTTTTCAACTCTTTTCATGTATACAGTCTGCCCTCTAACTAGAATTTCTGTTCCTCCTCAAGTAGTCTCACTGTCTGAGAAGACACTCTTCTTATTTCAAATGGCCTCAGGACTTAATTATTCATCATACTTTAAACTAATTGTAATTCCCTCCTCTCTGTCCAGTTACCTCTTTGAGGAGATAAGCTGTGTCTTTTATTTCTAGGTGCCAATTACTGATGACTAATAAATACACATTTGTTTTTATTTACCAAATACTATATAGCAGCCAAAATAGAAATTAAAGAAATTCTATTTAGTTTCCTGGTTCTTCTTACTCTGTTGCAACAAGCCTTTTCAAATATGCTAGATGTTTGCAATTAGCATTGATTTTTGTTTGCTTTTTTTTCTCAAATTCTGTCAATGAATGGAATGAAGAAATAGTATCTTAGCTACAACATTCAGCAAAATTTGTTTTCCCCTTTTTCCTGTTTGGCTGTAGCTGTTTACTTCTAAGTGCCCTCTGCAGTAATTCTCCCTGGATATATGTTTCTGTGCTTCTGCTTATTTGCCTTTCTGATAAACTCTGTTAATCTGCTTCATTTGTTGTAATGTAACTAGATAGCCATGAACAATAGTCACATTGTCTTCTTTTTCTTAAATGATGTCACTGTCTAGCACCTGATTTTTTAGCAACTGCACTATTGACATTTTGGGCCAGATAATTCTTTGTTGTTGGGACTGTCCTATGCATTTGGTATGTTTGGCAACATCCCTGACCTCTATTCACTGTCAATAGCACTCCCAATCCCACTCCCACCCTGCCCCTGCTATAGTTGTGATAAGAAAAGAAAGTTTCTAGATACTACTGAATGTCCCCTGGGGGGAGAACCATCCCCAGTAGAGAATCACTGATCTAGAGGTTACTGGTCAATCTGTGGAAATAAAGTTAAAAAATAGATGATAGTTTTTTCTTGTTCTTTTTGTTAAACAGCACTATGTCAAAGGGGTGAATTATCAAAATACTTAAGAGAGAAGTAAAAGAAAGCATAAACCCTTTTCAAGCTTTCAAAAGTGCATATTGCATGTCACAAAGTGTGTTGCTTACTAATATGATATATAATAATTATATGGTTAGAGGTGCTCATACCACAGGCTGAGAATGAGGTCTCAACTCAAAGATTAAGATAGGTTTTGAAGCAAGAAGTTTATTTTACTTTCCAAGGGAGGAAAGGGCATGGCATGAAAAGAAGAAAGAATGCTGGCAGTGAGGATGAGTGCCATGAGCTTTTTTTTTTTTTTTTTTTTTTTTTCAGTTAGAAGGAACAAAATGATCAGGAAAAGCAATTGCTTTCCAGAGAAGTTGTTTGTTGAGTTGGTTTTATCTGACTTTTTGGAATGTATTCTTGCAGATGCTGAGGGGCTATATGCCATTTTCTGTTTGTTCAGTATTCTTCCAGTTCTGCAAAATAAGTTCTTAAGAAAAAGGTTAATCCACAGGTGGTCAAGGAAGAGGCAAACAAGGGGAGGCAGGACACCATTGTGTGCAGTGATATTTTTATGTTGATGATTTACTGGCAATGCCGTCCTTTCATATATGATATATAATTTTACACATCTGTATAAAAGAAATGCTAATATAGTAAAAGCTTAATATGATAGGTTAAATGGTTTTATTTTAATTCTAGACTTAAAATCATCTTTAAAATATATTTAGTTTTTCTCCGTTTGCATGGGGGTGTATGTGTGTGTGCATTTGTAATGTGTTCACGTTAAGTGGTAGTAATGCAGGTATTGCCTTTGCTTTTGTAGCTAAATAATATCAATGTTTATAGTTTTGTTGAACAGATTTTAAATATATTTCATAAAATATAGCTTAGAATATATAATATTCTTCCATACATATCTGATACTAAATTATTTCTGAGGATATTAAGGAATGAAAACATAAAGGTATAGTTATAATGCCTAGCTACACAGGTGTTACTGTTTGTTCTTTCTTGCTCTTTTTTGTCTTGTATATGCTGGGCCATATGCAGCTCTTCCCTGGTGAAATTCATTATGATATTCCAGTTTTATAATTGCTTACCCTGTGGTTAATGCCAAACAATATATAGAAAACTAAGAGTGCAAATAGGTTTTAAAAAGTAAAAATAATAGTAGTAAATAATGAAGAAAGGAAGAAAGAATGGGAGAGAGGAATGAGGGGGCTAGGGAAGGAGGGAACTACTGTGCAAAGTGATCTTTTAGAGCCAGACTCTAGAATCAGATAGACTTGGCCAAGTTGGAATTTCACATCTTCTACTAACTTGCTTTGTCTTAAGGAAAGCTATTTAATGTCTCTGCTTAAGTAATAAATACTATATTATCCACACCTGAAAAATGAGGATAATACAGTTTTTAGCTTCCTACATGATTGTGAGAAACAAATGAGATGACCTATGATGAACCTCGACCCTTTGCCTGACACATAGTGGGTTCTCTCACTGTTTCTATTAATATTTTCTGGGTCTTATTCTTGATTAAAAGATAAAGAAATAGTGGTTCATGTTTAAAGATTCCCTGATAAAATAGAGAGCAGAGGGCTAGTATCATATGAGTAATGTGAGAACATCAAAAAAAATTCATCTGTCAATATTGATTGTTTACAATGTTCTGGTATCATTATATGTAGATTGAGTGTATGGGATGGGAATGGTAAAAATCTGACTTGCCAGTGGTAATTATCATATGTTAGAAAGAACTAATTATACACTAAGTAATCTTGGTAAGAAATAAAGTGTCTGACACTATGTGTTGGTTTTAACAAGTACATAAGGAAATATATAGTATAAAATAAATAAGAATCAATTCAAATAGAGCATATTGTGAGCATTGCAGCTGCAGAAGTTTTAGAACCTGACCTCTCTACTATATAAAATCAAAGAGGATTTGAAAACCTGAAAGAAAAAAAAAAGAAGCTGGAAATAATTGGGTAAAAGGAAAATTTTGTATAGGTATCTTATTTCAACATAATGGATTGTCTTCTCTTAACTCTGTGAACATCACCTAGCAAAATTTGAACCATTCAAATTTAAAAGGACAACTGTAAAAAATAATGTGTCTTTTTTATCACCAACTTATATACGATGGTCAATTGAGCATACACCTCATACATTTACAATTATATTTAAATCAAATTTTAGAAGGAAACATTGTTATAAAATAAAAGAAATTATTATTGGGCATAATGGATTCATATAATTTACTTTCACTATTTCAACATTCATTTTTCTACCCCTGAGAGCTAAAACAGCTTATTAATGTGCTGAAAAATATGTATAACATTAAGTAAACCTTTCAGTTGTTTATCTGCTTCCAAAGTTTTGATTAACCACCATCAGTGAAAATGAAATTTCATGTTATCCTCAGAATGTTACCTTTGTCCTTGCCTCTGACAATCCTGTAATGGATCCTGCTTCTCATTTTTCCCAATTATGCCCATAATGCTAATGCCTTCAGGCATCAAATGTCCTGTGAATCTTTTTTTGACCCACCTCTTCAGGCAATCATTACAACTTTCAGCTTCTATTACTGTGCTCCATTTGTTAGTGCTGCTCATACTTAGCCATTGGGTGTAAGGTGCTGCTTAACTCTATCTTCCTTTCAGGCACTATCATTCATGCCTGACCATTATTCCTTTTGTTCACAGCATATACTCTGACCAGTCAGTATTACTTTGATTAAAATTATCACACCGTACCCGTTCTTTGCCCTAACTATACAGCAATGCATTTCTGGGAGATACCTTCTTGTTATCATTAGTTCTTTTTATAGGTTTCATTTGCATGAGGTTAATCTTTTCAAATATTTTTTTTCTTTTTTAAGAAAGTTAATATGTATCAATACAATGTGAGTATAAGGGATAATTTTAATGTAAGATATGCATTAAAAGCAAGATATATTTTTCTATTCAATTGAGTATATTTTTTAAGAATGGTTATCTTAAGGCATTATATCTAGGAAAAAATGTATCACTAGAGGAAACAATTTTAAAAGATTTATCTCTAGTTGGGAAATGAATGCTTCCAATGATCAAAAAAGATTTTAAGTTAGGAAGCATGGCTTATATTTCACAGAAATTTTAAGTTATATTTCATTAACATTCTGAGATCCCATCACCTCTATCTGTATGTTAATTTTTTTGTTGTTTTTGCTTATCTGAGTGCTTGTTTTCCTTTCCAGTCATTACTCCTCTGTCCTCTTTCTCCCCTATGCCTACGTTATAGATGCATTCCTGCCATAGTTCACTAGGCTTCTGATAAAAATTTCTTCTCCATAAACTGCACTTCTCAGCCTACCACTTGATCCACCCTGTAACCATTCAGGCCTCTACTTTCCCTGAATCTTCTACTATAGCAAGACTACCTACTGCTGAAATACACTCTTAGATTCCTGTGTTTTGCTGTGCCTAATTGTGTCATTGGGAAGATCATTGATCCTTTCAAAGGGCTGATTTCTTCAGTATAAAAAACAGTCATAACATGTCCCTTATTGCTTACAAATGCATATTTCCCTATAAGAAGTGGAACATGAATTTGTCAAAAGGAAGTCGGTGATAAAATTATAGGAAGAATAATGCCCCCTGTGGAATTGTTCAAGCTAGGTTTTTAATGTCCTGTGAGAGAAAGGAATGTAATACTATTAAAGGGAAAACTCTAACATTTCTGTCTTGTCAGAATTTGCTCATATCCTCAATGTACATGGTTGCTGTCATATCTTAAACTCAGTTTAGTTACTACTCAGTTTTCTCATTGACTAGATTTATAATTAGATTCTCTTAGTATCCAAAGTAAAAGTAAGTCATCCTATATGGAATGCAATCAAAAGAGAAAAGTTAAGGGTAGAGTCAAAAAGGAGTGATGGTGTAGGGGAGAATGTCAGTCTTTCAACTTCAGACCTTGCTTGTTTTGCAACACAGCACAAATTTTATTTCTATTCCTGTTTGTCTTAGTCCATGTGGGCTGCTATAACAAAATACCATAAACTGGGTAGCTTATGAAGAACAGAAATTTATATCTCACAGTTCTAGAGGCTGGAAATCTGGGATCAAGGTACCAGCATGGTCAGGTTCAGAGGGCCCTCTTCCTGGTTCATAAGGGTCTGTCTTCTTACTGTAACCTCACAGGGCAGAGGGGCAAGGGAGCTCTCTGGGGCTTGATTTATAAAAACATTAATCCCATTCATGAGGGATCTGCCTTTATGACCTAATCACTTCCCAAGCACCCCACCTCCCAATACCTTGGGGTTTAGGATTTTTGACATATGAATTCTGGGGGAGATACAAATGTTTAGTCCACTGCACTAGGTTTGTTTATATTTTAGCCATAATATAAACTATGCCTACCATAATGTATTATAATCAGATTGTTTGGTTGAGCTATTCTCATTTATTTTTCATAAGCATTTTCCCTTGAAGACATTTACTTTAAATATAGTTCAGATTTAACACTAATCTATCATCTTACTATCATAGGTTAACATTTTTAATCTTTTCTTATAGGAAGTGATAAGACATGAAAAGGGTACCCAGAATCTACATAGAGTGTATTAGCTAATATTTTATCTTTAGGAAATGTTCAGGTGCCCTAAGAATGGATTGAAGAGCAAGAACAGCAACTCACACTTCTGGTGCTTACTTTGTGCCAGGCATTCTCTAAGAACTTTCATATATTGGCTAATTTAATTTTAAAAATATAACATTATGAGTGAGATGCTCTTATTAGTTACATTTTACAGGTGAGGAATTTGGGCCCATACGGGTTGTGTCTTTGCCCAGGTTCCAGGTAGTAACTGAGGGAACCAGAGAGAATGTGTGCTTCTGTGATGAATGTCTGTCAGCACCCTGAACACAATAACGTGATCCTAAAATGTGGATCATTCGTTTTCCAAAAATGTTACTAGTAAATACCATAAATGGCATGGGTCTCTTCAGAGAGACTAAATAAGGTATAATCCTGTTTTAAAGTATTTGACTAAAGCAGTATGTAAAATTAGAATGAACTCATCAATGGTACCTGACAAAATTCACATTGACAAGAGCTAATTGGCAGTAAGAATTCTAAATGACCCTTGAATAGATCAGTTTGAATACATTTTCTTGGGGACTCAAATAAAGGATACAATTCTCTATAGTTACGTACATCTAAGTTTATAATTCTAGATCCTTAATATTAATGGGTGAACTGCCCAGGCACAAGTTATTTCTGTTTGAATATTGTATGTCAAATTATAACCAACATAACTGGTATTGTGAAATACTTATTTAATGCAGAACTAGCAACCTATGATATATGAATATAAATTATGTCTTAAAGGAAAGTGCTTTATCCACACTTCGTTTCACCCCCGGCCCAGATTATATCTCTTTGCAGTATCTTCAAAGCCATTGAAGAGTTCATAACTGATTATATTTCAAACTCTACACTGGGTTTACAAAACTGAGAGAAATTGTGATCCTAAGCTAATAAGATATTATAGCTTATATATTTTACATCTCATTATTGAAGCACCATTTACCTACTGTAAAATTCATTTTTAGATACATAGTTCAATGATTTTTAATAAATTTATACTTGTAAAAGAAATACTAACACAATCAAGATATAAAATGTTTTCATCTCCCCAAAATGTTCTTTCTTGCCTTTTTGTAGTCAATCTCCCTCCTTCACTTCCAGCGTTTGGCAAGCACTGTTCTGATTTTTATCACTGATTTGCCTTTTCAACAATCATAAAAATGGAATCATACAGTATGCAGCCTTTTGTGTCTGTCTACTTTCACTTAACATAAAGCTTTTGAGGTTCTTCCATGTTGTTGCACACATCAATAGTTTGTCTCTTTGTTTGTTGAATAGAATCTTATATGGAATCTAGTTTAATTTTGTTGGCTAAATTATCTCTGGCTTTATCTCCTTTCCTCTTTTTTCTCTCTCCTGATTTGATAGAGCCTCTGATTTTAGTTGGTTAAATGGCCTCCCATAATGAAGATTGCATTTCCCAGCCTTTTTGCTGCTATATTGTCCATGCACTGTTTTCTGGCCAATGAAATGTGAGAAGTATTATATAGCAGTTTCTGGGGACCTGGGTGTTTGACATCATACTATTCTCAGGCCACCTACTCAGACATTAGAGAAATAAATTTCTGAGTGTAAATGCCTGTTATTTTTTTCTTCTGTCACTTATGGCTGAACTTAAGTCTAACTAATATGACACTTCATTAGAGCTGTGTCTAAGGGAAATGATCCATATAAAATTCAGAAGAGTATTTGAAATACCGTCTTTAGTAAATGTCTGCTGTTATTATCAATGGAACTAGAAAAAATATTAGAATATAGAAAAATACATCAATGTTTGCTTTAATGTTCAAACTTTTTGTCTATTATAACCACTGTAATGGTACAAAGGATATTTTTAGTTTTAGCTTTATACAGGAGAAATAATTTATAGCACTTCTATTAGCCTATATGATGTGGCTGAAATGGGTATGAGTTGGGCTCATGAGTTAGCAGACTGAACCAGAGTAAGATAGGGCAAACATACACCCCTACAATTTGCAAATAATTTAACATCTCTTAACCTCAGTTTCCCAATCAATGAACAATTCTGACTTTGCAGAGTGGCTGTTAGAGTTTATATAAAAATAAAACATGAATAAAATACATATGCATAGTAGACTCTCAGCAAATGGTAGTTACTAATGTTACTGTGGACTAATTAATTTGATATTTTGTAAAATGATAATTAAATTTTGGTAAAAGATAGTCCAGAAAGAAGAGAATAAATTGAGAATCTATAGGGGAAGAGGCATCAATTATAATGTAAGAGTAGAAAAATTATATTTGTGACTTCTTTTATCCCTTCAAAATTATATTTTGGCTAAGCTCTGGCTTTGAATACTGAGTATATATTTGTGTGTAATTTATTGTAGAAGTATGTTGGTGAAAGACACAAATAAATATAGATGAATAGGAGTATTTTCAGCTTGTCTGCTTTGTTCTAATTTTGAACACAGCAATAATTGATCACTTTAACAATTACAATAGAACGTGTTTTAGAGCATCTGTTTAAGCATGTGATTCTATGACTTCTTAATTTAAAAAAAAAAGCTTTTTTTTTTTAAATTAGGCTTTTTTTTCTTTTTCTGTGCCCATAATAGTGCCAAGCTATTGATTATTTTAAAGTAGTAGAAAAATTTTTTTGTATCTGAAATATTCTATATATTAGTTTTCTAAAATTCCTTCCAAATAGCCCACATATTACCCCAAATAGGAGAACCTCTGATACAAAAAGAAATATTAATAGAATTTTAAAAAGAAATTTTGTATGAGATTGTTGGCTTCCTTAAAAGACTCTTTTCAGATATATTCACAAACACTATTTCTTGACATTTTAAAACTGGGAACAACCCCATTCCCATATCCGTTCACAAAATACTGCCAATACTCAAATGTATTGGTTTATTTTTTTCCTGCATTTGTTTGCCTTATTACGATTACTATGTTCCCATGATAGCACTTTATTTAGTTCTCTACCTCTCCTGGGTAATCTGCAAATCTGCACATTTATGAATAGATCCTACTCTACATTTTTCTTCCCAGCCCCCACTCAAACACAGACCTTAGATTTTTAACACAATTTAGCTGGGGTGTCTGAGTGAAGTTTTCCCCAAGTCAAATTTAAAAAGTTATAAGCAAAGTAAAAATTTCCGGGAAAAGAGCCATGTAAGACTACTCCAAAGTTTAAAGAGGAAAAAAAAAAAAAAAAAAAGACGACAACGATAATAGAGTCTCTGAAAAACAGATATTATTTAACATGAGAGGGCACTGTCAGAGGTGGGGTGGGGTGGGAGATTGAGATACTCAAAGCTAATTTTGGTTGAACATACATGCTGAAGAAGAAACAAAACTGACCTATGCTATAATAAGGGGAATTTAGATTTTACTATATAAGGAAAAGGGAAAGTACTTAAATACTAGAAAGGGGTTTTCACGATGATTTTGGTATCCAATTCCATGGAGCTCCCGAGAAATAAGGTAGATATCTCTCTGCTTAGGGAGGTTTAGTCTCTTATCCTTCCTGGAATCATAAGCATAGACTTACAGATCCCTATTGTACCATTTTGCTCTTGTGATTCTGAAATCCTCATTAACATTGCTTTCAGGCTAAGTTTATTTCTTTCTCCTGGATTCATAGAAAGTGGCTGGCTATCTCCCTGTAGCTGAGCTATTTCTTTCTAAGCATGTGTTTTTATAATCTGAGGGCAAGGTTAGAATTTGGAAGCTGGTGAGGGATACAGAAGACCAGGTTCAATGTCTCGGATTTTCCTGTGTAAATCTTACCTAGTTTGAGAACATGGCCACTTGAATAGTGCAGAAAATATTTTGCTCTAAGCAGCATTAATTTCTTCTTATTCAAACCACTAAGTTGGTTTTTCTATGAGGCATTCTGAGGAGAGAAATAGTATTGCTAAAATGTGACAGACTTTTTTTTTTTTTTCCCTCAGTCATGACTGTGACAACATTTTGACTTCATCCCAGTGGTACGGATTTAGGTTCTGGCTTCCAGAATTGCAAAAGAATAATTTTCTATTGGATTAAAGCCCCCAGTTTGTGGCATTTTGTTACAGCAATTATAAGAATCTAATACATAGAGTTTATACAGTAACATCATAGGCATCTATGTGAGCTCTGTTTACTAGGTGATATTCCACAAATCTTCACTTCCTTTCACAGTGCTGTGTGTATCTGCCTATTAAAAAACAAAAGCAATACCAGCTTATTCAACGTAAGGGTGATCATTATTTATAATTCTTTTCATACACTTTCTTCTCAAATTCATAAAAGTTTCAGTTATGATGAAATATATATCACAGACTTTATCTAAGTAATGTTTTAAGTTGCTTTATCAATCTTTCTTCAAGTATTCATTTTGTTACCAACAAAATAATTTGTAATAATTCAACAGACACCTTAGATTTACCAACCATCTCCATCAGCATCATGGTACTAACTTAGTCTACGTCGGTTGACTTGCACTTAGATATTTCTACTAGAAGTCAATTAGAAGAAAGTTTAAATAGTCTTGAGAAAGTCATACAGAGTAGAAAAGAAAACTAAGCAAATAGTTATAGAACAATGTTATGAATGCTTCCTACTACTGCTACTGCAGATATACGTAAAATAATGTCTTTTGCAGCAGCTTGTTTGGAATTGGAGACCATTATCCTAAATGAAGTATCTCAGGAATAGAAAAACGCCACCTGTACTCTCTAATATTAATAAATGGGAGCTAGTCAACGGGCACACAAGGCACAAGAGATGTAAAGGTCATAAGAAATCAAGAAAGAGGGGAGAGATGAGGCGGGGTAAAAACCTACCTATCAGGTACAATGAACACCATTTAGGTGATGGGCACACTAAAAGCACCGACTTGAGCATTTTAAAAGATATCCATGTAACAAAAACATTTGTACCTCAATATTTTGAGATAAAAATGTTTTTTTTAAATGCTATGGGTATACTGTGGAAGCCATTAAGAGCCTGAGGGAATCAGAGAATAATTCTCAGAGCAAGTGCCATTGGTGGTGGAACTGACAGGATAATTAAGCAACTCTCTGATCAAGCATATCCTGATGGACATTTCAGGGAGAGAGAGCAACACAGACAAGGTACAGGGATGTGTTAAAACTGAAGTCGTATGTGGGATTGTTTTCTATTCTTAGAAAACTGGATCTTAGAGTGTATGGGAGAAATATGTTGAGAAATAGAAGTCGCAGGCATTTTTTTTTTTCTTTCCACTCAGCTCAGTTGCCCTTATTATTCCATCTTGCAATTTTGAAATGCATAATAGAACATTAACTTCTCTAGGAAACTTTTAAACTCTGTATTATTACTAGTAGGCGTAGTAGTAGTTAATACTTAAAATAATCTCTATTGTTTGAGTTAGTCTTATAAATCAGTTTTATAAGAAAGAACACTAAGAGACAATATATATTTTTCTTTGTTTTTAAGAAAACAGATTTGCTAATATTAAGAGATTTATGAGAGTGTAGTCATTGGATAAAAATTGCATTTTAATTTCCTCTAGCTTTTTCTTATTTTTTTTTGTTAGTTCCCCAAATGAGTAAAACTTCTTCTCCCTTGCTTTCAAATGAGCAAGACTTATGAAAAATATTCACACACATATTCAATCTGACAATATTAACAATCTGAGTCTTAATTTTTAAATAATTGCCAGCCCCCAAAATGTTGAGAGGCCTATTATTACTGAAATGGTCCTAATTTCTTTGGCATGTTTCTCTAACATGAATCATTACTCAACTTGTCTTTTGTTAACTAAATAAAGGTATCTCATGGTACAGTATTGCTTTTTCCTATTCTCAGTGGCAATAGTGAGCTGGTTCCTTAATTAACATATACTCAGAGCCTACTCAAGACACAAAGGCTGCTGGCCTCAGGTAAACCTCACACTCTCTGTATTATTACTTGAGCAGTCTCCTTACTTTGTGGCTCGACTCACAAAACTCACTCTGTGCTCCATACCACGCCCTGTGTGGTTTTTCTAAAATGCTGACCTGAGCATCACTGATTTTTCTAATCTGTTGGTAGCTTCTCATAATTCTCAGAACTCTTTAACATAATTTTCATTTTTCTTTGGATTCTGGCATCTTTTTTATATTCTTACCAGGATTGTGTGAACTTCCTCACAGTAAATATTCTTTTGATTTCTCCTCCGTGCTCTTTATGTCATTCCTATAACTCAAGACTCTTTCCCCCATGCCCTCATTCTTTACCTAAATAACATCTACTCCTTCTTTAAATCTTAATTAACATTTTACTTTTCGTAGAAATAATTTTTCTGATTTCTTGCTGGTTAGAGAGATATATTCCTGCTATATATTCTTAGAGTATTCTGTAATTGCCTTTTAAAAATATTTTTATAGCAGTTGTTTCTTTTGCTTGCCTTTCTTCCTCACTGCTTTCCATGAGGGCAGGATTCCTGTCTGCCCTATTGCTTACTGTGGAAGATTGCAAAACATGCTCCAAATTCCTCCCATGCAAACCTCTTTTTAAAGTAATATTACACCTCTTCTTTTGAAGAGCTAAAATATATTGCTCCATCCCATTGGATCTGAGATGGACTTGTGACTTGATTTAATTTATAAAATGTTACAGAGATTGTAAGCTTGGGCTTAAAAGGTATTATAACATCCGATCTCAATTCTTTCCACCATGAGACCTCCAAATGTTAGACTAGCTTCCTGAGGATAAAAGACTTATGTGGCATGAGGCTCAGCCAGCACAAAGTCCACATATGTTCATGAGAACATCTGTTTCCCCTTGCTGAACCAGCAGATGGAGTCTCCCCGACAGTGGCAACAGAAGAATTCCCACAAGGGAATGCCCCACACCTTTCCTAGATGTGGCTGGTTGTGATTCCAAAGAAAGAAGCACTAAATTCCAGGGTGATCAATCTAAAGTGTTTATTAGGGGAACTTAGTTACAGGGGGTTCTGTAGTGTGTCCTCACAATGAAGAGTGGGATAAGAGATGTTTCACATGAGAGGGTAACAAAGTGGTCAAGCGACTCTCTATTTCTCAGTCTGGACAGAGAAAACGTGGAGGAAACTGGAGGACCCTACAACATCTAAGACTATCCAGCCACAGTCTAGCTTCCAGATGATGGCAACAGCCTCAGTGACCCAGGCAAGATCAGTTTAAACTGCTGACCCCCAAATGAGTAAATAAAATCATTGTTGTTTTAAGTCTCTAAATTGTGGGTTGTTTTGCCTCAGTAGATAACTGATACAATTGTTGTATTCACAATGTCTATAACAGTTTCTTGGCATGTGATTATATAAAAATTAGCCTTCTGTTTACTTCTGATGAACTCTATATATCTTCATTCTGTAAATGAAATCTTCTCTACAATGCCCATTGCACATGAATGCTCGTGTATAGCCAGGAATTCTGCTACTGCCTATTTAGATATATGCTTTCCAAAATCTGCTGTGTGACTGACAATTTTACTTATTAACAATGATTATTTTCATAAATATTATATACAATGAAAAAATATGATTGTGAAAAAACTAGGTATTTCCAGGAAAACTAAGTTGAA
This sequence comes from Microcebus murinus, assembly GCF_040939455.1. NCBI lineage: Eukaryota > Metazoa > Chordata > Mammalia > Primates > Cheirogaleidae > Microcebus > Microcebus murinus. The sequence goes on along the minus strand of NC_134115.1, from coordinate 38,080,046 downwards.
TGATTTGGAAAGTTGAAACAGTTAATTTTTTTCTAAGATGCTATAAATTAGGCATAGAAATAACAGTGATAAAGGATTGGGGGGAAATTCCAAAAATTTTGAGGGTTTTCTCTTCAGACTACTTTACAAGTAATTTCTCACTCCTCTTTAAACAAGAATTCTTAGAAGATGCATTATGGATGGTGTTTATTCAAGAAGAGTGACTCAGAAGTTCTAAAAAAAAAGTCTTAGACTTATAGTAAAAATTTCTCAAGCAAATGTAGATGTATATAATTTAAGATTAACAGAATGTTTAAATTATGCCAGTCTTATGCTTTTATGAGCTTTACTTTAATAAAATTTTCCAATTAACCAATCACTTGCAATCCTAATTATGTCATCTAGGATATATGACTCACTAAGTGCATATCCGTAAAATGAATGCTTATAAGTAGAAAGAATTTGGGAAAAGGGTGAATAGCATTCCTCATTGGGACAAACTGCATAAATAAAATAACTCCAGCATGAAATGCCGTGGGTTTCCCAAATAACGTTAAATGATGTTGGATAGCAGAGATACAGAACATGAAAAGAAATAGAGCAGTGAAGTGTTGCCAGAAAGATGTACTGGAGCTCTACTATAGAGATCTCTCAATGTCAAACTAAGGAATTTAATATGGATTCCATAAATAAGGGGAAGCCATTGCCAATTTTTGACAAGTGGAGTATAATGACCCAGCTTCCAGCTATATTTAGGGAGATAATTCCAGCCATATTGTAAAGTATGAATAGGAGAGCCAGGGTAGACTAGTTGGGAGACTTTGACCATAATTCAAGTGAGAGATGATGAAGTGTTGGGGTCAGCTACAAACAACTGTTTCCACAGATGTTGTAAAATAACCCATGAAAGCAGAGGAAAATCTTTCTAAAGCCGAGGACCTTTTCTGCCCCTGATTCAACAAACTCACTCCCAGGGCGGATTTGCCTTTATAACAGGAGGGAGAGAGGCTTCAGTGCTGGAGAAAAAACTAACAGCTATCTTCATCTATTTTGAAAATCTGATGTTAGCAATCATGCAGAATCAGATACTCACTACAAGTTAGAACTGGAAGGGATTTGAGGAATCAAGTCCAAAACTCTCAAATTACTTTATGTTAAGAGGGCTTTGTGCAAGTACCCCATCAGTGATATTTTAGAAGCTCCCAATAAAACACAAAATCAGGATCCTAAAGATATCCAGGCAGTGATCATAAAATTAGGTAACATTATTTAAATCTGAACCCTTGATAAACTGCATAGAAACCAAATGTTGTGCTATATTCCTGGATTCAAAAAGGATGGTAGAATTGACTCATCTATTCAGTGAGTATATACATACATCTCCTCTTCCATACATGATGCTGTGAGGCATGCTATGGGAGAGAGCAAGATGTAGAAAAACATACCATTTTTAACCATGAAACATAGAAAAAAAAATCATATAAGACAAGTAAATTAATAACAACTATAAAAGGATTTATAGATTATTAGCAAGAAGAAGGATAAACTGAATCAAACATATGAAAATTTTCCTTATATTAATCACTAAAAAAAACAGAATATCTTTTCTTTCCTGGTGTGATATGGGAATACTAGTACTCTTAATTGCTCTCAGGAACATTAATAATAGGAGTACTTAAATATAGCAATAGACAGTAAACTTCCTAATTATGAAATTATTTAACATGAATATTAGTATTAAATATCTTGAACAGCAATATTCTCCAGTTATCAAAATAAACTGAAAAGTCAATTGTCTGTATTTTGTGACTGTAGACTAGGTACTATCATACAGGTAAATAATTTACACATTTGAAGATGCTATTTTGAGTAGCATACTTAATGTTTCACACTTTAGTGATTCCTGATACTGCATTTTTATATCATTTAGTGATTTTGTTTTTTCTACTAATATTATTTATGAACCAAAATCCTATCTTGGCAAGGCCAGTAATTTTAGAAACCTCACTGGAAATGGTTCAGTGTTAATTTTGTTTAAGGGAAGATTTGTAAAAGATGATAAATGCATTACGATATAAAAACCTCATACTTTCATCAATCACACTGTTAAATCAAATTGCAAGTCTTGCATTAATGCGATAAAATGCTTTCTCCTTACTTTTTCTTTTAGTCATTTAAGAACTGAAATCAAATGACAATATTGGGCCCAAGTAAACAAGATTGCAGAATATTTAATCTATAGACCAATAAATTAAAAGCAAAAGATTGGTCATATATCTTTGAAGTCCAAAGTTATGCAGAGAATCTTGATGCTACATTGCATATAGGTCAACTGTGGGACAGTAATTGACTCTCAGGTTGAATTTAATTACGTTTGATGTTTGTGATAATCTGGATTGTATTGAAAAGTTTGTTAAGATTTGAGTCCATTACTTCCATACTCCCACCCCTAACAAGGGATATTCTTGACTTCTAGCACAACTATCTCCTACCATTGTACATGTTCTGGCATACAAATTATTATTATTGCCTCTCAATCTTGAGCCATTGTTTTAGATGTGTAGTGTTCAAATATTGATAAACAAAAGGCTCAGGTAAAAATCACTCTGGAAACTCTCATCCCTTATGCTGAAGGCTTTTCATTAAACACTTTCACTTGCCCTCCATGAAAGGAATAGACATGGGAGGTTTTATTATCTACTCCTGCATCAAATTCTGATAGAATGTTATGATGCTTCACAGGACATGAGTTGGGTCATAACCCACTTATGTAGATTCCATGAGTAGCAGCAACAGGGAAAGAAAAATCCTCATTCTAGAGTGAATTTATGTTAAAATATTAATTATAATCTGCAATAAAAATATGAAAAGATGATAACTGGCATTTGAAAAAGCACAGGTTTTAAAGTCAAATTAGCCTGTGTGCTAGCTGTTGTCTTGCACATATTAGCCATATCACCTTAGGCAAATTATCAAATCTACCTGAGGTGTTTGTAAAACACAAATAACAACCATTCCCTGAAGCTTATATGAGGACTGAGATAATTAATATATATGAAGTGCCTCGCATACACTTTGCCACAAAGGAGGGAATATATAAATGCAATTCGCTTTCTAACTTTTCCTTCAGGAGGAGTCACAAGACCCCTCAAAGCAGAAAGCGAATAATGTCTCATTGTGGTGAAAGATTTTGCATTATGCCAAACTGGAAAATATCATTGAAATGTTTGCTTCACATGTTCAATGGCTTTATTTTCTTCCTTTGGTCTCAAATATGTTCTAGCAATTGAAAACCATATCATGTACTCTTTAATTAAATGTAGTAAATCATAGCAAATCAGAGTTCACAAATAGCTGTGACCTCAATGTAGAAAATATTTTCAAATTCTGTAAAGATTAACAGTGAGATCATCTTGAATGCTGCTCTGATAACAGTGTTACAAAAGAGCTGGTAGAGATAAAAAATGAAATATTCTTACACTTTCATGCTATTACTTGTGTAACATTAATCTTCTTGACTCAGGAAATATGGTCTCTGCTTTTTTACACAATTTTAAATGTTATGAATGAGGTGACCACTCCAACTTTCACAATTACTGCTGTTGTTATAGACTTTTATTATATGTGCTTTAAGTCTCATTATTTTTTAGGTGTGATATATAGAAAGGAATTCTAAAGAAAACCCTTCAAATTACAAAGTATTTACGCTATGTCAAATAGGATGCCAAGGGTTTCACATACTTTTTCTTCTTGATCTTCAGAAAACCTCCCATTTATCACTTTGACTGACTGAAGAGCTATTTCTGGTCCTGCCCCCAAATATCTTCCTTATAAACCAGAAGAATAGAGGTGAAAGCATAAAGAAAAATGAAGAGAGAAACTGAGAGTTTTAAAGTATTCACCAGGGAATGAGTGGTGGCATAATTCCACTACATATAGGGGCCAACACCATTATCTAAGCACTAAGTTACTATCAAAGTGAAGCAGGTATTTACCAGATATACACTATGTTCTACACACTGTGCTAGGGCTGGTGACTCACGCGCAAATGCACCCCAGTTCTTGTCTTAGAGGTTTAGTGTCTAGATTAATGGATTCTAACTAAGATTTCTTTTTCATTGAAACCTGCAAATCATCTCATTATTAAAAGGTTTTGGACTCATCCTTATCCTACCCTATGATTCTCTCCTTAAGTAGTGGAAAAAATATCTTTAGCTCTAAGACATGTACACATGAATGTGACCAGATATGTTAAATTGTTTAAAATATGAATTGAACATATTTTAATATGTTCAACATTATTGCATGAGTGAAATATGATTATATTTCCTTATGAACACTCAGTGGGAGCACAGTTACAGTAGTTAAATCTCCCTTGAAGTTTATAATTTATCTACTTTTTAATATGCTTGTGCATTTTGTTGTTTGCTTACTAGTTTGTTTATAGGAAAACAAGAGTTTGATTTTCTTGGAAGTTTTTCTTGGACATTTTCTTTTCTATTAAAATTTAACTTTGCAGTTGTTTCTTACGTCTTCTCTTTGTCCCTTTCACTATGCTTTCATTTTTCTTCTTTCTTTTTTTCCTTTTCTTCTTTTATTTCAGCCTTAGATGACAACTAGATCAGAGTCCTCAAGGAAAAGCAAAGAAAGAAATGAATAAATTAATACACCTGGGAGAATACTTTGCTCATATCATCTCTTATTTTTAAATAATTACTAGTTCTGTTTATCTTAAATAATAACTATTAGTGTTTATTTAGTAATTTTATCTTAAACAATATGTAAACAAACATTTTTACGTGAAAAAGAAAATTGAGCACTTACTATGTGTCACAATCTGATCTGAGAAACTGTCATAGTTAAAACTAATAACTACACTAAGAGGCAAATAATATTGATATTATTTCTATTATCATCATTGTCTCTATATGCTGTCTCCATTTTTGATGTAGACAGCAAAAGATTAAATATCTTGGCCAAGTTTGAAAGCCAATATGTGGAAAATATATCATATGAACACAAGTAGTTTGGTTGAAAGCCTGTGTTTTTAACCAGTTATGCTGTGTTATCCAAATTCTCTCTTTATATTTTATGGCAAAAAAGCCCTAGGAATTGAATTGCTGGGTGATATACATATATACCTTCATGAACTATTGCCAGATTATTTCAAGAATGGCTGCACCAATTTATAGTCCCACTTGTAGTGCATGTGTCCTTAACTACAACTATACTTAGAACTTAGTATTTTCCCCCTTTACATATTTTGCCAAATGTTGTTTGTAAAGTGGAAATCAATAGTTTTTTTAACTTGCATTCATCTATTTTCTAGTACATTTTAGTATTTCTTCAAAATATATATTTGTCATTTTGGTTTCCCTTTCTGTGAATTTTCTATTGATACTATTAAATACGTAAACAGATATAGAGCACATAGAGACATTACTGATAAATAGTAAGATTTTTCTGTATCTATTGTTATTATTGCTGCCATATTTATTAGGTTATTAAGTGTGAAATATTCGATTTCCTTAAATACTAAGTTTGACAGTTGGTATCTCTAACATTTCACTTTGACACTTCTTGGTTTATTTTAATTTACGGTATTTAAAGTATATCCTCAGTCATTCAAATGCACATTTTGGCTTGTAATTATCTTTGAATTTTTTTTAAAGCAAGTTTTGTGAAACCATGGATAAGTAAAAAAAATTGTTATGTTTTAATATGAGTTCCATCATGGAACCAATGCAGTGCAGACAGCTTGAAATACCAGTGAAGTGATTGGGGAAAATGTAGCTAATGAACACACAGTATATCAATAGTTTGAGAAGTTCCATTCTGGTGCTTTTAATCTTGAAAATGAGCCATGTGGGCAACCTGAGACCAAGGTGGATAATGATGAGCTGAAAGCTGTAGCAGAATCAAACCCGTCTCAACCTACATGTGAATTAGTAGCAAGGTTTGATGTTACTATTCCAACAATATTGGACCATTTGAAACAAATGGGCAAGGTAAAAAAGCTGGATAGATGGGTTCTGCTTAAATGAAATGAGCGTCAGAAGAGAAATCATCTCAGAGCTTGCCTTTCTTTGTTGTCACAACATAAAGGCGAACCATTTCTACACCATATTGTTATGTGTGATGAAAATGGATTCTTTTGACAATTACAAGCATTCAGCACAATGGTTAGATAAAGATGAAGTGCTGAAACACAGTCCAAAACTGAATATTTATCAAAAAAAAAATGCTACTGGTGTCTCTTTTACAGTCCAGTGCTGGTATTATTCACTACAGATTCATGAAACCTGGTCAGTGGATTACAGTGGATGTCTACTGCAACCAATTGATGAAATGACAAGGATGCTTGCAATTAAGCAGCTGAAATTGGTCAATAGAGACAGGCCAATCCTCCTGCAAGACAACGCTCAACCACATGTCACACAAATGAAGCTGCTCAAAATTACAGAAGCTGGACTTGAAAACTCTCTGGACTTGGAAACTGTCATCCACTGTATTCACCAGACCTTGCACCAACTGACTACCACTTCTTCTAGGCTTTGGACCATTTCTTGCAAGGAACAATATTCAATTCTCAACCAGCTGTGGAAACACCTTTTGTGATTTAATCATCACTTGCTCTCCAGGCTTCTTCACTGCTGGCATAAACAAGCTACCATTAAGATGGAAAAAACTGTGTCGATAGTTTAGGCACATACTTTCATTAATTATACTGCTTCTTGTTTGAGATATAATAAAATACATTTTTGATTTGAAATCAGACGTTTCATATTTAATGACCTTATAGCATATTTTTTCTATTTGATTTCCTGTATTTTCTAGTAGATTTGGAAGAGTCATCAATCCTCTGTAATTTAGACATTCCATATATATTCTGCCATTATATATTCATTTATTTTTGTTTGTGATACCCTTTGGTTAAGACTCTATAATTTTGATGCAGCAAATGAATTCCTTTTTCTTTTTACTACGTATGATATATAGTCATATTTTAAAAAGCCTTCATGCTCCACAATTCCGAAATATTATTTTCTGTCATGATTATAGATTTTCCTTTCACATTTTGATATTTCATCCATTTTAAGTTAATTTTTATATATGGCATGAGATCAGGAAATTTTGCTATATAATGAGATAATTTTCAAGCATCATTTACTAAAATAGTTGATCTTTTATCAATACATAGTCTATAGGTTTCTAGACTATCAGTTATTTTATTCTATTTGACAGTGACTGCAAAAGTAGAATGCTATCTTAATATTTTTAATAGGCCTTAGTATCTATCAGAATCAGTTTCCCATCTTTTCTTTCCTATTTTGTCAATGATTTTTACCTATTCATGATCTTTAATTTAAAAAGGAAATTGTTAATATTTGTGAATTCTCTTAAAAACTGCTGAGGTTTAGACTGGAATTGCATTAAATTATAAATGAAATTAAGAAAGCTGTGATATCTACAATGTTAAGTCATTTCTATTGTGAACACAGAATTTCTCTATACTTGGGAATATTTTATGTCTTTTAATAGAGTTTTAAACTTCCCTATATGCTATTCATATTCTTTGTTAGGTCAATATCTTTTGAAAGCTTTGTATTTTCAGTTGTTATAGTAAATAATATATTTTCTGGTTGATAATTGTTCATATAAAAATTATGTTAGAGTAAGCAACCTCTTTTAGGTCAAATAGATGATTATCTTGAATTGTCTCTGTAAATAATCATAATCATATTAATTAATAAACAGTTACAATTATAGTAACTATAGTCATATAGTTTCCAGCATCTATGACTCATTTCTTTTTCTTAACTTATTGCATTATCTAGAAACTCCAGTTCAGTGCTAAACAGTAGTAGTGATAGAAAACAATCATAATGCTGTTGTTAATGTTTACAGACTCTTCTAAAGTTTATCTATTGAGTATGACATTTACTTAGATATTTAGTAGTATCGTTACAGAGTTATGGAAGTTTAATTGTAACCCAATTTTATAATTTTCTTTTTAAATCCTGAATTTTTTTTTAACTTCATAAAATTCTTCTTTTGTTTTCTTGCACAAGTGGGATAATCACATGATTCATATCCTTTGACTCATTAATGTAAATATCTACAATAGATAATCAAATGTTGAGTTATCCTTACATTTCTGAAATAAAACATATAATACATCATTGCAATGACATTTTAAAAATACACTTTGATTTGGTTAGCCAATCTTCCTTTTAGAATTTTTAAATCTGGTTTGTAAATAAAATTGGCCCATGATTTTTTTATTTTTTTTGTACTTTATCTGACTTTACTATCAATGTTCTACTATTATCTTTTTTTTTTTAATTTAATTTAATTTCTTTTTTTGAGACAGAGTCTCACTTTGTTGCCCAGGCTAGAGTGCGTGCCATGGCGTCAGACTAGCTCACAGCAACCTCAAACTCCTGGTCTCAAACGATCCTCCAGCCTCAGCCTCCCGAGTAGCTGGGCTCCTGCCTCAGCCTTCCGAGTAGCTGGGACTACAGGCATGAGCCACCATGCCCGGCTAATTTTTTCTATATATATTAGCTGATCAATTAATTTGTTTCTATTTTTAGTAGAGACGGGGTCTCACTCTTGCTCAGGCTGGTTTCGAACTCCTGACCTGGTGCAATCTGCCCGCCTCGGCCTCCAGAGTGCTAGGATTATAGGTGTGAGCCACTGCGCCCGGCCCTACTATTATCTTTTTAAAAAGGTGATTTTTCTCTTTAAAACTTCTGGAACAATTGGAGGGATTATCTTGAAAAGTTTGTTAGTATTTATGAGTACAATCACCCACCAGAAACGTACCATTTTATCTAGGTTTTCACATTTATTTGAGCTAGTGTGGCTCAAGCAGACTGAGCCAGGGAAAAAATAGTAGCAAGGGAGGCCAGAGAACAAAGGGGAGGTTACAGATCATGCGGGATGTTTTTATTACTTTAAGAACTTTACCTTTTTTTCTTTTTATCTATTCTTCCTTTTACAAGTAAATAACATCCATCTTTGCGCATTATGTTTTCTTAAATTTCCCTTCAGCCGAAATAAAGTGTCTTAATTTGACTCTTCATTTGATTCAAATATTTTCTGGTATTTTAAAAAGATCTCTCTTTTATTTTCAAATATTCTGTATTTTTTTAACTATATGTGTGTATTATATACAATGTATTATTAAACCATGATTTGGTTTTAAGAAGTTAATTGGAAAGTCTGTTTCTTCTAATTAGTGAGTTTTAGTCTATTAGTATTTATTCTAATGCTGTCATGTTGTCATATTTGACATTCTAGTTTATATTTGCTATACTTTTCTTCTTTTTATAACTTTTGTTTTAGTTATTCTAATTTATCAAATGTAATTTTTCTGGCTGAACAAAAGCACATGCTTATTTTCCAATCATTGTCTAAACCTAATTAATAGTAATGTCATCTAATCACTTGCAGGTGTACTGCTGACTGTCTGGGCTCTGCAGCCAGACTACCTGGGTTGAATCTTAACCCTGTGACTCTGAGCTAGTTAATTAGTGTCTCTGCTTCAGTATCTTTATTTTTAAATAAAAAATAAAAATAGAAACTATCTCATTATATTTTAGTGAGGATTAAATGAATTAACACAGGTAACACATTCTTAAAAGTGCTTTCTTTGCTTGCAATAAACCCATGATAAATGTGAGCTATCCTTAGCATATCCCAAAGAATCTTATTATACTACGCTGTTACTTCCCTGCCATAACTCTTCTTCCTCAAAATACCCTTTTATTCACCTTGTTTCCCATGTCTTATTGTTACCTCCTAAATTGATTGCTTTTCATTCTGGCAATGTCTTCTAAGAGTTATTTTAAAAACAATTTTGACATTTATTCTTTCTAAAACTTTTATACCAGCACACATACATGTTTTGAGCCGTTCCTGGCTCCAAGTGTTTTCCTTCAACATTGAAAATCTTTTATTGTCTTCTTGCATCAACTGCTGTCATTGATACGGACAATGCTTAACTCTTGCTATTTTTTTAGGTGATCTGCTTTTACTTTTTGAAAGCTATTACAATGAAAATTGTGATTTGATATTTATAGTTCTATCCATAATATACCTAGGTATGGATTTTAAAAAAATAATATCTCTTATTTGATATTCCATGCACTATTTCCATCATAGTTTATATCTTTTCTAATTCCAGAAAGTTATTGTTCCTTATTTCTTTTTTTTTTCATCATATCATGGGAGTACAAATATTATTAAGGTTACATATATTGCCCTGTCTCCCCTCCCCAGCCCTCCCCCCAAGTCAGAGCTTCTAGCGCATCCATCCTCCAGGTGGTGCACTTCACATTCATTATGTAAGTATACACCCATCCCCTCCTCCCCCACCCCCCAGCTGCCCCACACCCTATGAATGTTTTTATTTTATTTTATTTTTGACATTTTGGTTACATTTTATATCTTTGTTCCTTATTTCTATATTTTCTCTTACCTCTATGTATTTCTCTTCTTGTGACTCATAAAAGTACATTTCTACTTCTCTTATCTATATATGTTAGGGGGTCTTACCTGGAACATTTTGTCCCCCAGGGGGCATTTGTAAATATCCGAAGACATTTTTGGCTGTTACAACTTGGGGAGTACTCCTAATGGCTAGCGGCTAGAGACAAGTATGTTGCTAAGCACCCTATGATGCTCAAGACAGCCTCTCACAACAAAATATCGTCCAGTCAAAATGTCAACAGTGGCAAGGTTGAGAAATCCTGATATATCTTGACTCTTCATCCATTATTTCAATCTTTTGAGTTCATTTTGTGAAAGGTCCACAATTTGATCTTCCAACTTAAAAGTTTTTTTCTTATGCTCTGTGCATTTTGCTACATTACCCAGATATTGAAATCTGTATTTTGTCAAGTGCATTTTTTATCTCTCTGAAGTAATTTAAAAATTTACATTATATCCTACTAATTTTGGGTCCTCTAATGTACATTTTTCTTCTTTAAAAACAATTTCTTCTCTAAAATTAATTGGGCAAAGTGCTCATATTCCTCAGATACTTTGTATTTCTTCTTCTCTGTGATTCTATCTTTTATAGTCCCATAAAACTAATACACAACTAATAAAATAAAACTACTAATACTAATAAAACTAATTTCTCAAATGTAATTTTGATGGCTGAACAAAAGCACATGCTTATTTTCCAATCATTATCTAAACCTAATTAATAGTGATGCCATGTAATCACGTGCAGGTGTACTGCTAAATGTGTGGGCTGGCCTAGTGCTATGTGGATAGGGAAGGTAGAGAGGAACAATAGCCTACACCCTAGATGTCATACTTCTAAGTGAGGGAACTTAAGACAGTCTAGCATTCTTTTGTTGGTACAATCCTTTCGTGTGCCCTACCCTACTCCAAGGCAAGTAAATATCCCTTACACCTTGCAAACTCACAATAACCCAGACATCCTAGTAGCCAGGCAGTCTTTACTATAATTGTTCACTAAAGGAGTCAAGTACAAGGAGTAAGGAACAAAAAATGGGGGAAAGAAAATGTCATGACTAGAAGGCTCTCCTCCACTTTAGTTCTTACTATCTACTCAGTTCTGGTCCTCTCCCATTTTAGTTTGCAATTTGCTGTATCTGGTACCTTAGATGTGAGAGAGATCACCATTTTCTTGAGCATAAAAAGACAAGGATAGTAGATAACAACTACTTTACACATAGGTAATAAAGGGATTTATTGGCTTGAGATTTATAGATGAGCCGATATTTAAATTTCACCCCTCCCTACAACAGGCAGAGCTCAGGGAAGAAAGGATAATGGTGAAAAGGTCATGCCACAGTCAAAAAAACTTAATGATCCACTATCCGGTTCTGTTAATTCTACCTTTAAATATATCTCCAAAATTAACATATTTCCATTCCCATTGATACCAGCCTAATTTATGCCTAATTTATATATTTTACCCGAAATATGAAATAGTTTCCTAACTCAGGTCTTGCGGTCCCTTCTATTTCCCCATTTGTTTTGCACAGTGACACTAGTGTGTTCTTTCTAATATGCAAGTTTCATCATGTCACTGTCTTTTGTATAACCTTTCAATAGCTTTCTTTGTTCTGAAGTTCAAATTCATGACTCTAGCACACAAGACCATTTGTTATAGCCTCTTGGTTTTCTGCCTTTTTTACTTTTCCTTGCCCTCTTTACCTGTGCCACTCTGGATTTATTGGGCTTCCTCAATTCATTGTTCTCTTCCCTGGACTTTTATATTTATATTCTTTTCCTTGAATGCTAGGCTTCTCCCTTACCTCCCCTGGCAATCTCCTACCGATCCTTGGAGTCAGATTATAAATGCAGGAAGCACTCCATGATTCCAAGTATATTGCTTGGAATCAAGTATATTGCTCCCTTGTAATATTCATCACAATGTGAAGCAGATTTTCATTTCCACTTATTTTCCTCTATTCTCTTTTAAAAAAGTATAAGACTTGGGAAGGCAGGGACTCCATCTTATTATATCCCAAGTACCTAGCATGTAGGCTGTATGAATGAGCAAAAAAAATGAAACATCGACAAAACTGCATAAAAATGCCACCATGCAATAAACATGCTGTGCTTGCTTGCTTATTTGTCCTTTATAAGATTGTGCTTCAGTGAATAAATAAGAAAAATTGATCTCAAGCAATTTCTTGATAAAAAAACTAGACAATAAATATTTATTCCATATCAGTAGTACATTGTATTGACTTCTCTATTCACAGTTCTTTTTTTTTACCCTTTTGGGGTAAAATTCCAAAAATTCCCTTTTAGAATATAGCACTTACATGGTTTACTGAGCTGGAGTTTGTCTTTCATAGAGATGACTGTGCAGCTCATAAACATTGTGGAGGATCTCTGGAGGTTACTCCTAAAGTAGTTCACTTCCTAAGCCCCTGTCACCGCACAGAAATAATTATTTGTATGATTTATGTGCTTGCAAAGAACCTTTGTTCAAGATAACCTTTTCCAATCACTTTTATTATGTAACTGTCAAAGTATCTTAGGATTTGGAGTTTATGTCTGACTCCATGGATTCTCCTTTGGTTTACTTACAGGTCTGATCATTGATTTGATTTTTTATATGTAGGTCAAAGTGCTGCTTTTTTTCTTACCTTGGTTCTAGGCAATTTTATAGGCTATCTGAGTGGTTTGGTTTGGATTTTTGAAAGGTAAAGTGCCTAGGATATTCTATTTTTAAAATGTCTAGGCTTTTACATTCTTAAAATATGACTTAGGCTTCCACCAAATTGGCAGTAGGAAAAAAAACTCATTAAAAATCTTTTAATCTTGACTGGAAAAAAATTTACATAAAAATAATATCTATATGAATAAATGATGTTCAAATAAAATATTAAATTTACATATAATATTCAAAGATTAATACAAACCATTGTGGTACATTGAATAAGTATTTAAAGTAATGCAACAGTTCATGCTCCTCAAAGAAAACATCTTTGCTTTTATGGTCATTTTCCACCAAATAAAAGAACATGTCTTTAACAAATATTGTTCACAATACACTGCATTTCAAAGGAACAATAACAATCCATTTGCAGCTTAGTTTTATGTGTATTGTTACTCTAGTTTGCAGCTAAAAGCATAAAAAGACATTGGAAAATGCTATTAAAAATAACCTTTCTTTATGTTTTATATTATCCATGTTAAGATTATTTTCATTTTATCTTGGTTCTCTTTTTCCTTTTAATTCCAGATGAAGTTGTGTTATGTGTTGAATATGACATTAGTTATGACAATCGTTTATATCAAGGCCATATATCATCATACTTTTCTGTAGACTTTCATTTAATGTATTGCTTTTAAGAAAGTTTTGCAAAAATTAGAAATTAAATAAAAAATACATTTCAATTAAATAGGAGACTTTTCATCTTAGTATGACATTAATTTTTTAATGAACTTATGACCTGTGGATTAAAATATTCAAGGTATTTTCCTATTACATTCAAAGACAAGAAATACATCTTAGACCATCACTTACTGTGTTCACATTCCTATTTCAAAAATGATTGGTTATTCTAAATTGTTATATTTTAAGATAACCATATTTGATAACATATTATATATATTTCATCTTTCTTACATTTTTAAGTTTAGAGAAATTGTTGCTTTGTTTGTTGATGGGACTCAAATAATAAGAGCTATCAGTAAGCCAGGTATTTTCTCTCAATATGATTTCTAAACCTCATATTTCCTTTCTGATAATAGTAGCATAGTTTTACAAAGGAAGAGACTGAAACTTTGGTGAGGTTAAGTGACCATGCCAGATTAACAGACCTAATAAGTAGTAGTTCTATGGCAGGCATAGCATTTTGATAATTTTTGGAATGATCCAGTTTCTTCCAGCAATTAGGCATTAGCACTGTTAAACTGAGGAATAAAAATCAAGGCTTTATCATGAAAAGAATTGTCTCTCATCACTACCTTAACAAATGAATCTATTCTTCTCTACTAACTGGTTATTTTAAGAAATATGTTTAATAATATAGACAACAAATAATCTCAAGGTAGCTATTTTCCCAAGTAATTTCAAACATTCATATTTACTGATCTAATTTTACTGGAAATTACTACAAATTCCTATATTTTAGAAAAGCTATAACACATTTTAGTTCCTGAATCAAGAGAAAGAGTAACATAACTTTAAGTATAGGGTTACATGTACTATTGAGTTACTTATTTTATTGCTGGCTCTTGATAAGTTATGCCTCATTTATGCTCTTTCTATCAACATTTATTGAAATTACCATAGGCACCTGTATATATGTATATTTATGATTAGTTGCTTTCAATTCTCTTTGGAAATAAGTACATATGGTACTTAAAAATTATAGAAGAATTCATCTTTTAAGTTCAAAATCTTTGGAAAGAAAGCTGGAAGAAATAAAAGATCTTTTGTTGATGTATGATAGCGGTCTTCTTCCATTTTGTGTTGCTATAAAGGAATACTCGAGACTGGGTAATTTATAAAGAAAAAAGATTTTATTTGACTTATAACTCTGATGTCTGGAAAAGTTCAGGATTGGGCATCTGCATCTGGTGAAAGTGTTAGTCTGCTTCCACTCATAATAGTAGGAGAAGGGGAGCCAGCCTGCGTAGAGATCACATGTTGAAAAGAGAAAGCAAAAGAGAGACTGGGGGTGGGGGGTGGTGCCAGACTTTTCTTAACAACTAGCTCTTGCAGGAACTTAAGTGAGAACTGACTAGTTCCATGCAAGGGCATTGATCTATTCATGAGATATCTGCCCCCAGGATCCAAACACCTTACATTAGGCTCCACTTTCAACAACATTGCAATCAAATTTCAACAACAGGTTTCAAGGAACATCCAAACCATAGCAATAACCAAAAATGTACTATCTTTCTGTGACTGAAATTTTCGATGCCCACCTCTGCCACATTAGGAAAATTGTCTTAATTTAGTAAGTGATGCCAAGCGAAACCCAATTACTGCTCAGGCATAGAGTTCTAAATGGAGTGCTTAATTTTGTATGCATACACATATGGCTGGCATTTATTTTTACTGGTGGTACGAAAGGATTTTCCCCAAAATTGAATGCAGTAACATATGATCAACACTATTATAGAACTAAGTCAAACCATGGCTATCTTAAATTTAACATTGAAGGTTTAACTGTTTATGTGAGACTATAAGGATCAGGGCATGTTATTATTCATAATTGTCTTGAGACTCAGCTTTTAATCTAGTACATTGTGAAAGCATTAGGCACAAACCAGCATTTACCTAAAGATTGAGAACTAACAGCTGCCCAGCACAAGCACATGCATCTCTGTGACTCTTCGCTATTTGTTTTCGGCTTACTCTTAGGTGTGAAATCTTCTCTTGTAAAGCACTAAAATCTCTTTTTTTGTGGGAAAAGAAATCCCTGGTAAAATTTTAAAGCCAATCTTTAATTGGAATTGGTAAGATAAAGGAGAATATTTCTACATAAATGACATTTGTAAATCTAGGAATGTGTGAAAATGTGGGGACATTATTTTTCTGGATAATGAATGACTTTAGTTTTGATAAGATCATAAAAGTCTGTGATAACATGTGTGGGAGTTCAGACTGTATATCTCACTCAGTAGCTATCAGTGACTATAAGCAAGTCACTTAACTTTCCTTAACTCAAGTTTCTTGGGTTTTACAATAGTAAAAGTAACACCTTAGCCAGTTTTAGATGTGTTCTGTAACATTCTATTGTTTATATTTTAATTTTTTCTAATTTCTTTTCTAAGCATTTTGGAATTTTTAAACCTAACAAAGTTTAAAAACAATACCAGAATATGCTAAAAAGCAAATTTCAACACTTCACATTAAACTCCCCCTACACAAATGCATCTAATTATAATAAAATGTTAATATATAATTCTGCCATCTGGAATCATACTCTTATATTATATTCCAAACAAAGACAGAAAATGGATACACTCTATTGTGTAATGTGAATTATTTGTCACATAATAAATACTAATCAACGGATTCCTATTTACAAGGGAAAATGACTCTAGTAATATGTATGTGATAGTAGAAACTTGACCCTTTCTCCATTTGTTTTGTTTAAATTAACATTTGTATTTCTAAGTATGCACTAGCATCTCCTTCTTAAGATTCAGGCAGCTAGTCAACTGGTAAAGTTTGTCTCTGATTCTGTATAAATTTGAGTTTACTTTTCCTCATATAAATACCAGAACTCAATATTAAATGCTAATTGGTCCAGCTTTCACTAACAGGCCTGTGATTAGAGTTACTTATTATATAGAAGGGTGCACTTGTATCTCTATATTATAAACTTTCTTGTTCCTAACATCTGCCATAGGCACTTTGTGCTCCTGTATTCCCAATTCGGTTCAGCACTAAATGAGGCTGAAGGAGAGTTTGCGATGACTAGGTTACCCAGTCCCACCAAATTTGACAGAACCAGAAAGGCAGGTCCCACCTGGGCATGATCTGGTGATTCAGACTGAGAACTGTGGATAGAAAGTGTTTGTGTATTAGAAAAGATTCAAATAACAAGACCACTTTCAAGCAATCCAGTAAGTAAGATTTCAACTCCTTTTATAAATTTGTATTATTAATAATATAATTATAAAATTTTATTTTTAATAGTTTAGGAAGACTGAAATACTATCTTATTCTTAGAACACCTCTGCATGATGGATGATGATGTAAATATGTGAACATTTAGGCTGCAAGAGAGTTTGACTTGCCATTCAACTTATATGTTAAGCTTTGAAAGTTTAACAAAAGCCAGATGATAATTTATACCACTAGTAATCTGCCACTAGAACCAAATAACTTTTTAAATAAGTCATCCTTTAAACTTTGACCCCAGAATAAGATCACAATGTGTGTATTTGGTGTTTAACATAAACATTTTTATCACTCCATTGTTGAAATGTTAATGATTAATGTTTGGAACTTGAAATAAATTCTTATGATGCTGGAATGGTATTATTTGTCCCCTTGAAATACTGTCTAAGAGAAATATAATACCATTTCTTGTCATGCATAAATGAAAGAATGATCCTGCCTTTTCTACTGTCTAATATTTCTGGGTTGGAAAAAATAGCATGATGGATAAAATGTATGTTTGGGAAGCTGATCATTTCATTCCCTAGGTATTGATATAACTCCCTAAGGAATTACTTCTGCAGTGAATGGCTTTATAAATGCATATTGTTGATGTTTGGGGCACTTGGCTCACATATTTATTTAACAAATATATATGGTTGCCTACTACATGGGAAACACCAAGTTGTAATGGTCCTAGACTGCACAAATACTGATGGCATCTTAGTGAAATCAAGGAAGTGAACTTGATGGAAATTGTACTGGGTGGAAAAAGATAATGGAGGAGTGTTCTTGAATTTGTCTATCCCTGCATTCAAAAAACACCAAATACACACATATAATAGTATACTATTATAATGGTATACTATTGATAATGAAAAAAAAAAAACATAGAAAGGAAACTAGAAGATAATATGGTTTCAAAAATGATGATGTTTATATTGGAATAATACAAAATGTGACTCTAACCATATTGTTAGAAAAAAACATGATTTCTAAAATATGATTTTATTTCTTCTCTCAAAGAATAATTTAGTTTTAAGTAAAAGTCCTCCAAAGCAAATAGCTTTCACAGTAAAATATGCCCATTGGAAAGGATCTTACCCTTACTTTCAGTGGCCACTTCGAGAAGGAGATCTGTGCCAAAGGAAGTAGTTGCCTATATTCTCAATGGTGCCTCCCTAAGCAGCTGAAAATCAGATTCTGGCACAATCACCGCTACTGCTGCCAGGAGCTGTGTCCACTGCAGCCTACATATGATAAATGCATTGGCACATTGATGCTCCAAAGTTTCTCTATCATTGCTTAAAATTCTTGATGCAACAAAGTCCCTCTGAGTTCTGTGCTGCATGCCAATTTGGAGAATGGCTCTGTGTATTTTGTGATAAGAGAGTATCATAGTGAGGGCATATTTTTTCTGTGATCCTTTGAAAGCATTTTTCTTTACTTATTTAAATGTATTTATTTTAGCTGCTTTGAACTTTGTAAGCAAAATCCAACATCTGGGACCACTTATTAAATAGTATCACTTTCTATTGAGTATTCCGAGTATGGATTTCACATTATTTCTTTGTATGTCTACTAATTTTTGGTTGAAAACTGGGCATTATAGATAATATGCTTTGGAGATTTTCAGCCTGAATGAATAATCTATGGCATCTTCTACTGGTAAGACTGTGGAGTTATGATCTGGGATTTCTTGCAACTATACCTGCAGAGGTTAGTGCCCTTAGGGAAGAAAGCCACAGTCCAGGTTAGAATTTCCTCTGGCTTCTTTCTGCTTCTGACATTTTGCAGTACCTTTAAATAGTTATTTCTTAAAAAAAAAAAAAAATTCAGTTTATAATTGCTGTTTGTGAAAGGCAAACCTCACTCCTCTACCATTACAAGAAATGTTTCTATTCTTTCATTTATATTCATAGGATTTTCTGTATTCATAGGACTCAGATAGCAATACATCAATGGAGGGGGTAAAAAGAGGTCAAGTACTAGTAACTTTGCTATTTGCAGAATTATCCTTCCAGTCTGAAGGCTATCTGTAAATTTGAACCAAGCTGGTTCCCCACAATTTCTAGGATGAATTATTTTTCCAGAAGTCACCATTGTCCTTCTGCAATGAACTCCTGGCAGATTGATTGGCTTCTCCCGTCTATAAGGCATGGCAAAATTTAGAAGGAAATAAACCAAGGATCAAACTCTGTTTACCCTACTCTTCCTTCATATTTACCTTCCATTAAGTCTGAATAAGATACATTTTCTTAGATGTAATTGCTAGGCCAGTGGTATATATATATATATATATTTTTCATTTTTCTAAAAAAAGAACTGTAATCTCCAGTTTGTTTTACTTTTGTCTGATACTCATAGAAAAAGTAGATTTTAATCTTATGTAGTTAGTCATTGAATTAGTGACAGATCTATTTTCTTTTAATAAATACCCTTTTGGCTAAAAAACTTTATATTGGAAAAAGAAAGATTAAAAAATTTTCTTTCTTTCTTTTTTAAATATGGGAGGATACACTGCTGCTTTGGTATTTCCAAAGAAAGAGAAGCACAAAAGATGCTGTTCTTGTGATTTTTCTGTTAGATCTCTATAGAGATTTTAAAAGGCAAATGTTAGGAATAAGAGCCCATGCGGAGCAAGGTATCATAAAGGACATGGCTGACTCCAGGCATGCAGCAGCTGCGAAAACATCATTTGTGCTGCAGATAATAGTGTAGATCATTACAGACATTTTAAGCAGCACTACCTATTATAATGAACACTGGATTTTCAAAAACAACAAATTAGTAAGAGGAGATCTTTTAAATCTCATGATTTAGTACCTAAACATTATGATTATGTAAATAGTTCAATGTGGATATGATATTTGAATAAAAACATAATGTTAAACTATAGATTTTATTACATTATTGTATAAGATTTAATTTATCGTAGGTACAATGTCATTTTATATATTTTGCAATAATATTTTAGAAAATGCCATCGTATACAAAAACATATTTTTTTAGAACTTCAAAATGTTCTATGAATTTTTTAAAAAACATAGCTTCAAGGAAAAAAAAGTTGAATTGCCTCCTTTATCTCCCTAGCCTCACTTCCAAGAATAATGGCCACTGAGGTACAGCTCATACAGATGAACTGCTCAGGCAGTTCAGAAGGATACTCAAGTCACAAAGCACCTTCTGCAGGTTCTTTGCAGGGTTGTAGCTCTTTGCACATTCTGGTCTCTTCCATCACAAAGCAGCAACCCTTATAGCTATATTGAGAGAAGGTGAATCTGGGCTTTACCTAGGTTTCTGTGAAGCAGAAATGAGAGCCTCAGAGGCTTTGGAGGTAGACTAAGGATAAGGACTAAGTAGAAAACTTCATAAATCAATCAATTTTAAACTGAATACATTTACTTCTAGCAAGATAACCCATACATGTATACATATGCTTTCCTAAAAATTACAATTCACAAAAAAGGATTCCATGTCCTATTAGAAAAACAGATAATGAAAGATTTTATTAAATTCACCTTTTAGACAAAATCTTTACATTAGTATTTCTAACATTTTCATATATCCTTGAATATTATTTATTTCCTTCATAAATGAACCCACAGTCCAACTGTATATACAGTTCATATTAGAGACTGCTTTTATTTATTTATTTTTGTTTTTGAGACAGAGTCTAGCTTTGTTGCCCAGGCTAGAGTGAGTGCCATGGCATCAGCCTAACTCACAGCAACCTCAATCTCCTGGGCTCAAGCAATCCTGCTGCCTCAGCCTCCCGAGTAGCTGGGACTACAGGCATGAGCCACCATGTCTGGCTAATTTTTTCTATATATATTAGTTGGCCAATTAATTTGTTTCTATTTTTAGTAGAGACGGGGTCTCGCTCTTGCTCAGGCTGGTTTTGAACTCCTGACCTCGAGCAATCCGCCGGCCTTAGCCTCCCAGAGTGCTAGGATTATAGGTGTGAGCCACCACGCCTGGCCTAGAGACTGTTTTTAGCATGTCAGATTTTATCTTTGTTTCAAGTCTTTCAGCTTTTTGATTCCTCTATCCTTTATCACTAGTAACAATAATTTTGAATTAACATTCTGACCCATTATGTGAAAAAATAAAAGGCAATTACCATAAAATACTTGAATTTTTCAGATACTATTACTTAAACAAGGATTGAGGCTCAGCCAATGCATTACAGTTGTCTGGTAGGCAGTATTATAATGCAGTATCTCATGTACACATTGGTAAATGTTTTTGTAGATAAATTTATATAGGTTCAGGATGTTTAACAATTGATGATTACTCATGCTATGTAATAAATATGTTGATTTTTATAGGCTAAATCCAAATATCTTTGAGTTGTCAGGAAGAATCAGTGAAAGGGAATATGCACTTTACCATTTCAGTATAGTTTTAATTAATTTTTTATTTCAAAATGTTATTTAGGGATGCAAGTGTTTTTGTTACTTGGGTATCTTAGATTAATACATGCTTAAGTCAAGGATTTTGGTGTGCCCATCACCAGGATAATATTCATTGTACAGAATAAATAAGTATTTATCACACATTCTCCCTCCTGCCTCATGGCTTTGATATCACTTTGTGCGTGTGTTTCTTGGCCATTTGTCTAACTTCTGTTTATATCTTTTGCCCACTTTTTGATGAGGTGATTTGTTTTTTATCCTTGTTGATTTGTTTAAATTTATTATAGTTTTTGGATATTAGTCCTTTGTTGGATGTATAGTTTGCAAATATTTTCTCCTATTCTCTAGGTTGTCAATTCACTCTTGTTAATTGTAAGATTGTTAATTGTTTCCTTTACTGTGCAGAAGCTTTTTAATTTCATTAAGTCCTATTTATTTATTTTCCTTGTTGCTACATTTGCCTTTGGGGTCTTAGCCATAAATTCTTTGCCTAGGCCAACGTATAAAAAGTCTTTCCTACATTATCTTCCAGAATTTTCATGGTACCATGCCTTACATTTAAGTCTTTAATCCATATTGAATTAATTTTTGTATATGATGAGAGAGAGGGATCCTGTTTCATTCTTCTGCTTGTGATTGTCCAGTTTTCTCATTTATTGAACAGGGCATCCTTTCCCCAGTATATGTTGCTGTCTGTTTTGTTGAAGATCAGCTGGTTGTAGGTAGACGTTTTAATTTCTGGATTCTCTAATTTGTTCATTAGTTTTTAACCTACAAATAAATTATTAATAGTTAGACATGCAAGCATGGGCTACCAAATTCTAGCACCAGGTGAAACCTTATATTGCCATGTATGTGCAAAATTAGGTGAGATTTAGTTTCCACTATTATTAGAGTCTCTAGAGAACTATTAATATCTTTGATATCCTCCCTGAAATAAAGTTCAGCCTCATTCCTACTCTGTAAGTCACTGTTAGCCCTATGTTTGTTATGAAAAATGTCTAATTTTATCAGACTAAGCACCTGTAAATCCAGGCTGGTAAATTCTGCACTTTAGATTTATAGGACTGCTGAGTTTGAATGCTTAACAAAAATTTTGAAAGTGAACCATTTGTTTTAACCATCAATTCCATAAATAGTTCAATTTTTTTTAAAAGAAAGGCAATAGAATAATGTTTGTACATATTTTGAGATATTAAGAATAACTATTTTATACCTACAAGATATGAAATAAATCGGTATTTTGCAATGGAAATAAAACTACTAAAAAACTATTTCAGAAGCAATTAGTTCCTGGACAAAGCATCATATATAGTGGAAACATCTAATGCCTTTGTCATCTCTGTTTTATTTTAGCTAAACATATTAGTAACCTGAATTTCTTGAAAATATGTTATTTTTATCTTCTTTGAAGTGCTAGGGAAGAAGAACAATTTTGTTTACTCCCAGGTGGCTCAAATTTGATTTGAACTCACAGCAGAGTTTACGCTGATGAATAGCTTTTCATTGAACATGAATAAATTGCGAAATTCAGATTAGTCAGCCAATTTTTCTCCATAATTTAAATTCTAAAGAAGAAGCATTTAGCAAAAATAGAACACAAAAGGTTGTGCAGTTGATTAATTGCACCTGATGACTAGCTGAATTAATAAAACTATTAATGAACTAGACAGACACCAAAGCTTCTCTTTTAATATCTGTAGAAATGGAGGTTTTAACTAAACAAACAAAACAACATCATTGACATCTAAAAAGAGCAAGTGCTTTGTTGAACTAAAGATGCAGACTGATATGATGTTACAGATAGATGCTAACTTTCAAACATATACTTTCTCACAGTATAAGTGTTCTCTATTTTATTTTTTAAGTCACTTTATTACTAGGTATCTCTAATAATCAAAATTAAAAATTCAGACATTCTATTTATATCTGAAATCTCTCTCTGAGATATATATTAAATATATAATTTTAGATGTATTAAAATAAATACATATACTTAAATATATATTTAGTACAAAGGTACTAAAAATAGGTAATTTGTAGGGTACATGATGCCCATGATAAAGTGTATGTTTATATGAGCCTCTGATTCATGTACCCTATAAATATATACAGCTATCATGTATCTATAATAATTAAAAAGAAAAAAAATTAAAACTACTGATACCCCTATATCTAAGATATATAGGAATAAGAAAAAAACACATATATGTATATATATATATGTTTAAATGTCTTTTATTTTTGGCAAAGCTCATCCCTTTAAAAGTTGCAGGTTTCTACAAATACATAAATATGATATTATATTCAGATGAGCTTAATTATTTAGGGTATGCTTTAATTTTGTTACAGAGAAATATTTTTATGTAAGTGTTCCAAATCACCTAGAGAACTTTGTCTCTATAATAAGCATTAAATTTATTTTCTGTTTGTTTAATACATTTATTAACTATTCTAGATCTTATTGTAATGCTAAATTTGGTCATAATTTATTATTCATTGAATCTCTTAAGTCATTAATCTTTTAATATTTGGCAACTAAACAAAACATTTTACTAGCCACATTTTTATTTATAAGAATAGGGTTCTGTTATACAATAAAGCTACTTATTTATTTTCCACATAGAGCAAAATATTGTCTATATTTGACACTACTAAACTTTTCTAAGTATTTGATTCCATTTTTTATTTTATATATTTTATTTTATTTTAACTTAAAAATCTTACAAGATAGTAAGTTTAAGTGATTCTTAGCTGTGGTTTCAAGTTTACTAAAATCCATGACTTCAGACTCTTACTGAGAACAAAAATTAAGTTAAATGCCTTGAAAATCACTCTTGGCAAATATAAATTGAATCTTTAATGTAAAAGGATTAACTTGATATTACTTCCAAGCAAATACAAGACATAATAGCCCTGTCACAGGGTGGTAATCTTTTGAGGTTTGTAAATAAAACCTCTAGGTCAAGACTGCGAACTATTCAATTGAGATTATTGAATTGAGTTTCTTTTTCTGTACGCCACTAGGCCTTGAAAATGCCTTTATAGTCCTAACATATTCCTGTGCCTTCTAATTATGCATGTTTTCGATTTTCAAAGATGAGGCAATTTTGTTCATTCTTTAATTACCCTTAGTCAATTTTAGCCAATTGAGGTTTAACTGTACATCTAGTTGGCCAAGTTCAGATAATTCAGATGTATGCTATTAAGTCTTTATTCCAGATGGGAGCAGTGGCTCACACCTGTAATCCTAGCTCTCTGGAAGTCCAAGGCGGGAGGATCACTTGAGGTCAGAAATTCCAGACCTGCCTGAATAAGAGTGAGATTCCATCTCTACAAAAATAGAAAACTTAGGCGTGGTGGTGCGTGCCTATAGTCTCAGCTACTCAAGAGGCTGAGGTAGGAGGATTAAATGAGCCCAAGAGTTTGAGACTGCAATAAGCTATGATGACGCTACCGCACTCTAGCCCAGGCAACAGAGTGAAACTCTGTCTCAAAAAAAAAAAAAAGATCTTTATTCTTTCTTGTTTAACCTAATCTCATGGTTCCTTCCAAGCTCAATGTACTTTATTAGGTTTTCTGTCATCCTTTATATTTCTAAAACCTTTAAACCTTCAGTAATACTCTAGGGTCTGCTTGATTAGCTTCTAACTCATCAAAGCTAGGTTATATTAATATATGTGACTAAAACATTATTTTGTATACTTTAATTTGAATATCAACTTTCAAGGAAATCTATAATTCTTTTACTTATAAACCAACCAGCTAACTGTACAATGAATTCTAGATTTGCCAGGGTAATATAAATCATGCATAGCATTTTTGTTTGTATTTTACTCAAACCACATAAAGAATCTGAAAATTATAATACAAATTTGTTGTCCTAGAGCACACCCCATTAGAATGTTCCATAATTCCCTTTGTGAAATGAGATGTTTCAGACAGTGTCACATTATCTCAATGAAAAGACATTGACTGTAATGCATTGGTGGCAAACTTAGTATACTGGGAGATAAAACAACCTATTTCAAAAACTCATGTCTAGAAGGAATAAGTTAGTCCAGTTGAGGAAATAAATAGTTAATTGATTGGTTCAGTAAATTGGTAGTCATTTCATGTTCAATCTTACAGCCCTTTTGAAGTCATTGAATTTAACTGCTAAAATAGATTTGTGGATTTTATAGAAATGAAAACCTAAAGATGTGATTATACCTGTTCTCTTTTCTGAATTTTATAACCCCTTGAGGTTATTAAATAATATTGCAAGTATTTTTATGCACTGAAATCTAGATATCAGTTGAACATTGTTTTTAAATTGTATTTCCCACTTGAAAGGATAGTGATAACATTCTTCTATCCTGTGCTTCAGGGCAAGTGATCATTTTTAATTCTGTGTCTGTATGTTAAAAATAGTTCATTGCCATATAGAATGCAATATGTATTTACCATAGGCCAGTATTACAAAAAGAAACTGAAAAATATGAAATCAAAAAGACTATTCTAGTTATAAAAATGCTAATACTCTAAATGGTCCTTCAAAAAGGAATATCAATAGATTTTCTGTTTTATGGTTGAACTTGCAGATGACTTGGATATTTTGGCACTAGCCTGTAACAAAATAACAATATCCAGACACACTTGATTTGAGATATACTTTTGAAGAGGATTACCTTGAAGAATATTCTTCAAGAATATATTGTGCTTTGAGAAGTTGACCTTGGTCAGCTCAAGTAAAAATTGTTGTTCTAACTTGCCCATCATTTGAAATATACTGAGTTGATTTTCAATTTTGTCTTTCATTCTATGTATGGAAAATAAACTACATACCTTGAATTTCAAAATGGAGTATGAGATGAAAAATATGTTTCAGAGTATAAGAATAATAGCAACTTTAATAGAATTGTGGCTGATTGAAACATATTTATTCTAGTCAGCTTAGAAACTCACTCTCACTTTATGAAAGTGAATATATTCACTTAAGAAAAAAATCCAATGAAAATATTTTAAAATTCTATCACAGTTAAAGGATATATCTGCTTTACTTTTATCTCAAATGGTGGCAAAATAATCTTCTAAGGTACTGCATTACTTTTATCTCAAATGGTGGCAAAATGATCTTCTAAGGTAGATGTAGTACATTTCAAAAGATGGTAATTAAAATCGAGTTGAAATGAAGGGTGAATTTAGGGTCCCAGAAAAGGATAGCAATTATAAAAACTGGCTTGCATGAGAAAGTTATATGCTTGGAAGGTAAGTTAGAGAATAAAATTTAAAATCATTTGTTTAGTTAGGAAAGTCAGAATTTTAAAACTATGACACTCAATAGAATAAGGGTTATTTTTAAGAACATAATAAAAATAACCAGTTGTTTCTTTCATTTTTCCTTTCTTTTTATTGTCTATCTCTCTCTTTCTCTCTATAGATGTATAGATATAGTGATAGAGATTTGCATTATATATTCACTTTGGAACCAGTCTAGTTTTTGACATTAAGCAATACAACTTGCTTAATTTTTTCCCCTGAAGTAAGCCTATTGAAGAAAAGAATATACAACAACCAAAAAATTTTTGTATGTAAAAATAGTTTAATAAAGTAAACTACACAGTATTAAGGTATGTTTAAAGGCCCATTCCACTACCAGACTGCTTGGATTTGAATGAAAAAAATCTCCACTCAGTATTTTATCTTGAACAAATTTCTTTCACTATCAATGAAGCTTTAAAAGATGAATAATTACTTGATGTTATGATAGTACCTTTGCTCAGTGGTTCTTGTTTGTATTCAATGGGGTCTTGCATATATTCTGCCTGATATATACAAAATGCTCAGTAAGTGGTAGCTATTAGTACATAGACCTGCCTTTAAATCTTGAAGACATGTATAAGGTAATCTTAAGAAAATAATTCAGTCTTCTGAACCTCAATATTTTTTTTAGACTAAGACAAATAAGTATTTCAGGAGTATTATAAAAATTAGAAATGATAGATAAGTAGCTAATGTATATTACCTATTCAAATAATTTGGCTTATTTATTTTCTTCTTCTTCTCTGTTATTTTGGTTCTCCTCATTATTATTTTGAATAGAGAGAATAGAAACTGCCCACAGAACATTGTTGGAAATAATTCAGTGGGGAGACAGCTATTGCTGGAAGTTAAAAGTAAAGGCATAATACTGAATAGTAGGTTAAAGGGCAGGTGAATGGAATGATATCTTCTGACCAATAGATGGGAAAAAGTTCAGAGGACAGTGCAGTCAACAGTGACAGATCCGGAAAGGAAAAGATTCAAAATAGGTTTTTTAGGCAGACAGAAAAAATGGGATCAAGAGAACTAACATACTGAAATTTGAAGTGGTCATGCTAGTTTTTAGATTGTAAGCGGGAGGTGATCTAATAACCAAGCAGCAGAATGGTCTCCTGAGTCATATCAATCAGCAAAATGATTGAAGATTTATGAGACTCACATAAAAACTGATAAAGAATCCACAAATTTTTGAGCAGCAAGAAGGGAAATTAATAAGCAATGAGATAGAATACTTTTTCCAATTGCTTACCCTTTGATCGGCTAACCAAAGGAAATTGGTTATTTTGTTTCATGCTTATTTGCGTAAGGTGGACAGGTGAATGGTCATTATACAGTTTATGCAAATTTTTAAAAATCCAGGTACTTATGCATTTTATATTAAGTCTTTAGGTTTTATTTTGAATTACTATAAAGTTTTGAGTAATAGTGTTTTTCAGTAATATCTATATCATTCCAATACTCAAGTTTATGACTGGAATTATAATATATAGAATTGGGATTTTAAATAAGTAACTTATTTTTAGAGTACAACACATATTACTTTATATTTATCATTGCAATTGATAATCTCATAAATTCAGAAAGAATGGACCATATAAAACTTGACCTATTTTTCAAAGGTCTGGAACTTCAACAACTATGGAGATGGGGCAGGTAGTATAAATAAGTGGTGCACTCCAGGTAGAAGAACAGAGAGAGGCAAGCTGGAGGGTGCTGCCCTGCCTAAATGTGCCATCTGCTATTCATCTGAAGACAACTATTGCCATGTAAGAATGCAGACAAGTCTAAACATTTAGAAATTAAATGTAGCTCATGCTTTAAATCATCATGCTTTTAAAACTTTGTACACACCAAACAAGAAACACCTCTTAGGCAAATCTGGTCTACCGGTTTATGCCCTCAGTAGCAAAGTTTGCTTTCTTGAGTTGTTGCTGTTATGTTTTAATAAAGTTATTGGATGAAAAAACAGTAAATAAAACTCTTATTGCCACATGACTGCCCTAGAATGTGTAGCTTGATGGCTATATATTAATATTTACATTTATTTTTGTGTCTCTGAGTAATATGAATATTGCTCCTTGTACTTTGTACGTGGTTTTAATACAGGGATAGCTTGGCTTCATTCGAATGAGAATTATATATTCTCATTTCCTGCTACTATGAACGAAATGCTTTTCTGAGCCAGCTGGAGGAAACACACTTAAATCCCATTATTTCATTCTGAAACCACATTTCTGTTCTCATATACCACAATCTCTGGTACTATTCAGCTTTAGTAGCATATAGAAAAGCTAAACAGGGATCTTATTTTCAAAAGTGTATATTCAATAAATAATGTATATTTAAAATGTGTCTAATGTAATAGGGCTCAAACTTGGTTGCACACTGGAAATACCTGGGGAGCTGTAAAATATATAGAGACATGGTTCCTACCCCAGAGAGTATGACTTAATTGGCCTTGGTGTGGCTGGGACATTACAGTTGTTAAAACCTCCCAAGTGAGTCTAGTGTGCAGCCAAGATTGAGAACCACTTGTCTAAAGTGTGTTTCACAACATAGTATTTAATGTGTAATAACAGTTCAATAAATAGTGCCTATGTATTATGATTTTTAATTATTATTAACAACAATATTTTGATCTCTCCATCTAAGCAATATGCCATGTTATTCTTTTTCCTCTAACTGTTTTGAGAAGTGACGCATAGTATCATACTATGATGCCATTATTTTTAAAACCAGAGTTTCCTCATCAGACTGAAGAAGTGAAGTTCTATTTCTTTCATCACACTCATTTCCTAGACTATAATCTTTTTTGAAGAAAGCAACTACGTCTTTGTATCCCCACCATTGAGCATCACACCCGAAGTATTTTATGTGTTTTAAAAACTACCTGTTAAATAATCATATGGGTGGGTCCATCCATTTCTCATAGATGAAAAAAGTAAACTAGATTATGAATAGAGAGACACAACCTGTGAATGAGGCCTTCTTTCCTTGAGAGCTAGTGAGAACTAGAGGAACAGGAGCAAGAACACAAGCAACACCATCTATTTCTTTGGCTTGTTTGTCATACTGTCTACTTGCCCAATATTCATGTACATCCCTTTCTTCACCGTTCAAATAAAGAAAGGTGCTGGGCATGGGGCAGAATAATGCTAGATTAAAAACAAACAAACAAACAACCCTGTCTCTACTTTCAGAAGCAAAATTTGGGTCAAAGCCTTTAACCATACACTTTCACACTTGCAATAGGCTCAGGGCTTACCAACACTTTATTCACGTATGCAAAGCAAATGTAGCTTTATGTTTATAACTCTTCTTCCTTTTAGACCTTTCTCCTGAAAAATTAGTTAGACTAGTGGATAAAAACTCTGTCTTATTTAATAAACGAAGACATTTTTAATGTAAATCAGTCTATTATAATAGAATTAAATGTTCATTTTATTAGATTTTCTCCTCCTGTGTTCCTCTTTTAAGTGTATAGTCAGTACACTTTGCACTGCATGGACGGCATTGCAGAGGGATGAAAAAGGGTCAACTCTACATAGAATATTCTAGATCCTTTCTGGTATCTGATGTATGTAGCTGGTCTAGTTTGCTCCAGTATTACCTTCTGTGACAGTTAATGGTCACATCTTGGCATAGGGTAAATTATTCCATTAGCAGTTGTTCCAGTTTTTAATTTTCAAACTCAAAGTCACCACCCATATTTTTGGACCCCAGGTCTCTGCTTATCGACTGGCTTTGTCAGCACACTTTCATACCCCCATTGTTCTTGGGCTTCCCCAAATGTATAGGATTCTTGGAGAGACCTCCTGACCTTCTCAAGGTATTGGTCTAACATCAAGATGGGTGGGTAAGTAGGACTTTAGCAACTCAGATCTTCAGTGTTTTTCCTTCTCTTCTCACAATCCACTAAGGCTGAGGAACTTCTTATCCTGAGTTTGCTATACCTAATTGAACTGGGCCATAAGGTCTGGGTCTAAATATCCTAAGTTAAAGGACTTTAGAAAGCCCTCCCCTTACAACTTCCAAAAGTCCAGCTTTCAAGACTATTAATTAATATTTTCTAGGGACTAAGATTTATCTATGATCTTTAACTTCTGGGCAAGACCTGCCTTCTCATTCTCTGAGGTTATAATGCGAACCTATTCCCAGAATGTCCAACTTTAGAGTAAATATCATTATCTGAAATTACTTTACAAATTGACTCGTGCATTTATTAGTTGTCTCTTTCCCCTCAAAACTATAATTTAAATGAGGATATCAATTTTATTGGTCTTATAAACCATTTTATCTCTACCACTTAGGAGGGTGTTTTTTCCATAGATACAATGATTAAATTGTTAATTGAGTTTACATATGTATGTATGTATGCATGAATGGATGGATCTCATAGTGTGTTGTGTGTATATATATGTATAGATCACTGTGTACATATGTATGAATGACTTCAATGATTAACTTTTAAGCTTTGGACTAAGAGGAAACTAAGAAAATAAGATATAAGGAAAAAATAAAACGGTGAAGGTTTCATGGACCAAAAATATTGTATCTGCATACTTTTATTTGCTATTAATAATATAGTATAAATAGATTTGATATTTAAAGTTTGTAACATAAGTCGTATATACATTTATATTAGGTATTTATAAACACTTATGTGCTTATATAATAATGTAATTGAGAGGATATGAACAAAATATAATTATATTGGGGTGAGATTTTACATGTTTATTTTACCATTACATTTATATCTATTTTATGCATTTTCTATCATCACATTTTATTTTATAAAAGAAAAAAGCAATATATATACATGCATATATATGTATATATGGATGTGTATATATGTATATATATGTATGTATGTATATATGTATATATATGTATATATGTGTATATATATATATATATAAAATTGAGTCTTGAACAACACAGAGGTTATAAGGCACCAACCCCTTACACAGTCACACACATAGGCACACACATTTATTTTAATCTACCTGAAATTTTATGAGGTTTGATCAAGAAAGTGAGGTAGTCCTAAATGAATTCCTTTGGAAGCTAAAATGTTAATTACTGACAATAACTTAAAATATAATCTAAATCATCTAATATTACTTATAGTGTAAACTCTTTAGACATTTTGGGAGGGAGAAGCTGAATGTATATAAAAATAAGTTTGTTAAAATTGGTGTATTTATATTTTCTTTGATTAAGATTTCTATTTTTCTATTTCTCCAGAGCTGGGCTGGCTAGTCTTATTACATAGTTTTCTTGTTAGTTGAGTTAGAGCACAGTGTTGTAGTTTAAGACACTGAATGTTTGGAGGTTTTCTTGGCTAATGAAAAAAAAAAAAAAAAAAAAAAAACAGGATGATTCCAGAAATGTATATACTACATGCCAAATTTCATTCTGAAGTGAATTTTTTGTGAGTATATTATATATAATCCATTAGAGAAAGAGACTTATAATGGGAATACTGACAGACTGCTTCAACAGCCATATGGAGGCTTCCTTAGCTGATTCATTAATATCTAATGAAGTCAGGCCCATGTCTTTTTACAAATCAAATTCTTCCTTTCCAGTGGAGACAGGTCAAAATATTGAAGAAGCCTTGTTCTCTCCAGTAGAAGCAAAATAGATGATGCTGACATCTCCATTGGTTTAATGAGAGTGTGGCAGCAGAATGCTGCTGGATGAAGTGCTTTGTCAAAGTGGACTGAGGTCTATTTTTAGAAAATGTGCAGTGCCTTTTATATTCATTCTACCTAATAGCAGGGGGAATGCAGCAAGTTCCTGGATACTGAAATAGAAAAGGCAGGAATGAAAGCTCAAATTTGATCAGCACCTAAGTCCACCTGAGTGTCATCAATTCTTCATCTTACCCTAAAAATATATATTTTTTAACTATTCAAAGACTACCATTATTCTTTATTTAATAGAACAGCAGTCCATTAAAATAACTCGCCTTGTGATTTTGTTGCTTTTTTCCCCCCTAGAGTTCCAAGTGGCTTATAGGGAATGCATATTGGTTTGACAATTTTTATATATGTTTTCTAATAGAATTGGGTATGTTGTCTTAAGGATATTTTAAAATCATTAAAAATTGCACTGCAATTTGCCTACATACTAATTTTTACTTAAATGTAGGAATAATTTAGAATGTACACAATCAGTATTACTATATTGGTCTTGCTTTTAGTGGTGGATATGTTTTTCTTTTTTTCTTTTCTTTTCTTTCTTTTTTTTCTTTTTTTTTTTTTTTTTGAGACAAAGTCTTGCTCTGTTGCCCAGGCTAGAGTGCAGTGGCATCATCATAGCTCACTGCTCCTCGAACTCCTGGGTTCAAGCAATCCTCCTGCCTCAGCCTCTGAGTAGCTGGGACTAAAGACATGTGCTATCACCCCCGGGGAAATTTTCTATTTTTAGCAGAGTGAGGTCTTGCTGTTGCTCAGGCTGGTCTCGAACTTTTGGGCTCAAGACATCCTCCCTCCTCCTCAGCCTCCCAGAGTGCTAGGATTACAGGCATAAGCCACTGCTTCAGTCCCTGGATATGTTAGTTTTTAAATTTGTGGATATATGTGCCATTTCATATGAGCATTTATTTCCAGATCTTTCATCATGTTTAAGTGGGAAAACTAGATTCCAGATTAAGATACCAGTATACTTAAGAATACATATATTCTAGTGCCTGTCTTCAAATTCAGTGTACCACTTACTAAACATGGAATCCTTTGCAAGTGATTTGACCTGTCTTTGTCTTGTTTCCTAATTGGTAAAATAGCAACAATAATAATGAAAAGCGATGCTTTCTCACCATGAACACTCAATAAATACTACCTTTGTAATTCAAAGGTGAATTTTATTATACCACTAATTATATAACTCAACTAACATGCAGTATAAATTTAATGGAGTAATTCTCATATACAATTTAGTTTCCTGTTTCCAATAACTTATCAGTAGTTTATTGCTTTTACTATTTTGATTAACAAAATAATGTACCACACAAAATAGGACCCAATTTTGTAATTTTAATGCCTTTTTACATATTATATAAGTATATATTTTGAGCAAGAATCAAATGTCACACTCAAAATACATTCTACTGTGAGATTTCAACTAAGTAACTAGATTTACAATGTGCTTTCTTAATCTGGAATTGAGTTTTCATGCTTACACACAATGATTAGCAATGGAAGCTCATACAAATTGCATATCTATTCATAAATGCAAAAATTAACATGTATAACATTAACAGAAAAACTGTTAAAGCGATATTATTGTATACATTTTAAATTGTAGTTTTTGTCCTGCATAAAAAATGATCTGTTTTTTCTAATGCTTCTTAAGTGAAGATAAACTATAAAATAAGGAGCTGATTGAATTTGATATTAATTGCAACATTAAAAAGCCCACAAACTTAGTGACTTAAAGCAGCAATAATATTACACTCATGGATTTTGTGGGCTAAAATTCAGGCAAGGCTTAGAATAGTCTGGTTCAGAATCTCTCATGAGTTTGCAATCAGATTTCATCTGAAGGCTTTTGGGAAGGTGTAGGGTTCTGTTCCAAGGTGTCTTGTTCACATGACTGGGAAGTTGGTGCTGGTTGTTGAGGAGAGGACTTAGTTCGGTTCCTCCCTATGGCTCTCTCCTCACACTGTATGTGCCCTCATGTCATGGCTATTGGCTTCTCCCAGAGTAGGTGATCCAAAAGAGAGCCAGGCAGGTATATACGCATATTTTCCTATTTTCCAAAGTCATACAGTAACACTTCTGCTATATTCTATTCTTTAGAATCAAGAGATTAAGTCCAGCCTACATATCATGGGGAATTTGTCTTTACCTTATGGAAAGAGGAATATTAACAAATTTTTGGACATAGTTTATAATGACCACACTGACATTATTGGGTGAGATACTGCAAAGAGTTTCTTATATAATGTTTGTTAAAAAGATAATCTGTGGAAATTTTGTAAAACTTTGTAAAGAATGTGCCTTAGTTATACAGAGGGCATAGAATGAAAAAAAGCCTCAATGTCTTAGAGAGCCTTAGAATTATACATTTAGGCATTGCCATTTTATATACTACTTTTGACAAAACATTACTTGAGTAAAAAAAATAGGTACATAATATAGCATCACTCCTCTTTTATATGTTCATAGGATATATGAGAACATGTAATTAAACAAGATATTTTTCCAACAAATAAATCACATTAAAGGCACTGAGTTTATAAAGCAGTGATTATGCAAATACTATTCCTTCTAGATCATTTATTTTTCAACTAAAGATTGGTGTAGCATTTATCAGATTCACTTCTGAAATTTAAGCATTCTCTGTACAAAAAATATAAAAGAGGGTACACATTAGTCAACCTTATTTGTTGCTCTTTATTATGGTGAATATATTTTATTGTTTTCTGCTTTACATGCCATTTATTTTTATTATGGTATGTTTATAATAGTTATTTTTCTTACACTATATTTATCTTAGTTATTTTATACTATACTTTGTATATTAGTTCATATTCCAATGCACAGAACTTTTAAATTATCTATATTATTTATGCACTTATATATTTATGTATTATATATAGTATACATGTATACACTTTCATGTTTTATTCTTGTATTATAGTCATTTATGTTTCCACTTTACCTTTCTGAAACCAGATTTGAGCAAGGTTTGCTGCTTTGCAGAGTTAAAAATTGGGCACAACTCCGAAGTTTTTCAGCTGTGGGAGTCTAGTCCATGTTTGAAGCACTTTTGGAAATGTCCCAACAACTTTCTTTCTGCACATTTCTTTAACCTCTTCTACATCAGTGGGTGCTGTTTCAGTTCTCTTCTGTGTCACATGGACATACACTTTAATCGCTTTCGTGATCCCCTATCCCCAAAATCTTCCTGTACCATGCATACTCTAGTTTATCAAATTTACCAACCCTGGTAGACATCCTCAGTGAAGGCTCTCACTGGCTGTGTGCTCGAGGCTTTGAATTCCTTGCCACATGAGGCCTCTCCATGTCTCCATGGGTTGCCTGAACATTCTCATGCCATCGCAGCGGGCCTCCTTTGGAAGAAGGAATGAGAGAGAGCATGCGAGTGAGAGAATGCCAAAGACAGAAGCCATAGATAGGGTTTTATAATAGTTTCAGAGATGACACGTCTTCACTTGTGCTGTACCCTGTTAGTCACATAAATCTATGTGGGAAGGAATTGCATGAGGGCGTAAACACCACAAGGAAACGCTCATCAAGACCATCTCAGAGATTGGCTACTACAGTCTGTCCTCTGGTCCCCAGTATATCACCTGCTTGTGCAGATTATACTGAACTCCTTCCAAGGTTACAAAAAGCAGAAGCATGGCCTATGGCATCTCCTGCCACAGTATGGGCTTCTTCCTACTTCTCCCTACTTTACTCATTTATCTTCTCTTCCCTGATTTCTCTCTGAATCAACTCACAAATTGTTCCACATATTCTGAGCACAGCAGAGCCATCCATGTTGTGGATATGCTAAGTTCTTAATTTCTACTCCAAGTAGATTTGCCAGTTTTTTTCTCAGCATGAGTAGCTATCTTCGTAAGAGAGATTTTGCATCCAGCTATTAAAATAATTTGTTCCTATTTCAATGCAGTTGGCTCTCTCCCTTCCCATGTTTAACACAATGCTCATCATTTGGCAGGGGTCTGCTAAATTAGAGTGAATAATAATTTCCAAGAGAATGAGTCTTAAGTAATATATATTTCTAAATTTTTTATTATATCCTGTTTAAGAATCAAATAGAATCAGCATAAAATATGAGAAGAAGCTAGGACAACTCTTAATAATAATGTTAGCCAATGATACATTAGAATGAGGTGAAGTGTAAGGAACATTTGGTCCCAGGAATCTTATACTTTCTGAAGTCTTGGACAATTTCCATTTTTCTATGTACATTATGTTTTTACTTCATAATCTTAAAAAATACCATAAATTACCAAATATCTTAAGAATATGCATTACCAATTTTAACTACTGATCACTAATATAAAGTGATGATTTTTGCCTCAATTTTTTGTTCTATATCATTGTCTACTTTTATGACTGCGGTTATTATAAATGGCTAAGAAAATAGTTGAAGAAAAACTAATCTGGCATATAGCACAACCTTTCTTTTTTTCCCACCATCTCTTACTTTTAAATATAGTTTATATTGTTTCACCATATTTTCAATTTTCAGATTATGCTTACCTATATTTTGATATTATAAGAACTATGGAAAAATCTCCCAAAAGGTATGAATTATAAAGTCAATGATCAGATACACTTTACAACATCCTAAAGCTAGCCTTAGAAAATTGTAACATAGTACATTTTTCATGCCTCTTTACTCTTTTGTACCTTTCTCTGCCATTCCCTACTTGACCTTCCCCCAACATAAATATTTCTATTGAGTAAAATATCAGAATCAATTATGAAAGATACTAAGTTATGAAGAAAGTGCCCAATAATTTACATCCTCCTCTATACAGAGATATAAAAGAATGGCAGGGTGTTTAATATATGATGGTACCCTGAGTATTTAGGGATCAATCCTGAATTTGGGGGCAAGAGAGCCTTTCTAGGATCTCTGACACATGACATAAGTTTTAAAGACTGAAAATAATAGCTAATATTTATTGAGCATTTAGCAATACAGGCTTTGTGCTAAATATTTAAATGCTCTATTTTATTTTGTTTAAATACTTCTTTGAAGTAAGTACTGCTATTGTTCCCATTCTAGAGAGAAGGAATCTGATGCATAAGCAAGTTATGCTAGGCCATCTAGCTCCTAAGGGATGAAACTTAGATTTGAGGTCAGTTATCTTTCACCTCAGAGCTTTGGCTCTAAATGCTATTGCATAATAACACCAGATGACCAAAATTAAAACAAAGCAATTGTTGTTGTTGTTGTTTTTTTTTTAAGAGTTTTGCTCTATCCCCACTCTTTTCCTTCCAGAGAGTGCAGCAAGTTTTCTGCGACCTCTTCTCCAGCCCAACCTCCAATAAATGCAGTTCTTCTTGTTCTTGTTTTGTGCTGCTTGACATTACTATCACCTCATACTTCTTTTATCTTGCGTTTGATGGTATCTTATAGAGCTTTAAGGAATCTGTGCTTTCTTTTCTGAGAGTTCTGTGCTCTCAGTCCTCCTGTATTCTAAGGAGTGCTGAGCCACTTTGTACAATTCTTTATAAAGGAAGGCCTGTGGGTCTTGTTTCCCAGGTCACTTCAATTTCCATTTTCAACTCCTCCTGCCTAACATAAAGCATGGTTTGGCTCCAAGGAAATGATCGTATCTGCTGTTTGTAGTGCCAGTTTATTTTCTTCAGTTTTGTTTTCAGTGTAATACCCTTTCATGTTCAGCTGTATTATTAGTCGTACTATTTCTGTCATTGGTGAAGACTTATTAGATGAGTTTTTTATTTATAATCATTGAATATTTTCTGCTGTTTTTTGAAGTTGCAACTGTACACACAGAAGACAGCTTTTCACAGTGAACTGCAGTTCTGTTCTGCAAATATTTGAGTGATATCTAAGTGCTACATCCTGTGTTTGTAATGTCAGGTAGACATTGGTATTTGACCTCAAGAAACCCATAGTTAAGTAGAAAAAATATATTTTCAATAAACTACAGACATGCTATCATTATTACTTTAAATAAGGAGTAAAAATGACATAGGCCAATGGGGAAAGGCTGATGAAGAAATAGGCTTTGTGCTAACAACAGGCATGGTTTTTGACAGTAGAAACAGAAAAGGGGGGGTATTCCCCCATATAGAAGAAAGATCTTTGAAAACAATCATAGATATTGAGACAGGAAACTCACATGTCTGTTTGGATGTCGAATAAGCAGATTCAATCAAAATGTAAGTTTCATGGTCCAGTAGAAGAAAAGGAGCTGAAAAAGTAGATTTGGGTCAGATTGTATAAAGTCATTAATGCTAGTCTAAGAAATTAAATTTATACCAGAGGAATGCAGAGCCACTGGGAGTGTTTGAAGTCTATAAACATCCTCAGGAAAATTCAAAACCAAATCAAGATATACTTTTAAGTGCATCAATTTTAAATTAATTTTCATCAATGTTATTTGCAACAAGTATAGCATAAAAGTTATACTGTAAGAGGAGAGAATTAATTTTCATCAATGTTATTTGCAAGCAACTATAGCATAAAAGTCATACTGTGAGAGGAGAGAAGTTTTTCTAAAACTTTTTGTTTACTTCCATCATTATTTCAAATGATTATTTGGTTTAGTGGAAGTAACGGATCAAATAAGGTTTTGTTTTGATATATTTTTCTGTAATAGCAGTGTTTTAAGTCAGAGATAAGTAATTATTATTATTTGTTAACAGTACAAAAATCCAGCCAATTAGGTCAATTCAAAGTTAGATTCTAGGGGTGAAGGGTATACAAGTGACATTATACATGCAAAGGAGTTTATTTTGCTTCTGACAGGACAGTAATTGTGATTTACTAGCTTATGTACTGACCAAGACACTGTTGGAAAAGTGTGTCTGTCATGAGTTTGGAAACATAGCTACAGACTTGATTGTCACAAGCATTTATTTGTCAGCTAATTACTTGAGAATGGGTGAGTTGGCAGACAATGGAGAAGGAACCAAGAAATGACAAGTAAATAAAGGATCAGATATGTAAAAAGAAAAAGAAAGAACCGTTAAAGAAAAAAAAAATAAACTCTGTGAAATAATTTAAAGAGGTTTATTTTGAGACAATATTGGTGATCATGCTCCCAGGATACATGTACCAAAGAAGCCTTGAGTAAGTGATCCAGAGGTGGTCAGGTTGCAGCTTCATTGTATACCTTTCAGGGAGGCAGGAATTGTAGATAAAATCACAAATCAATACAGGGAAGTTATACATTGGCTTGGCCTGAAAAGGCAGGACATCTGGAAGTGGGGCTTACACGGCATAGGTGTATTTAGAGATTCTTTAGTTGGCAACTGGTTGAGAGTTAAGCTTTGTCTAAAAATTTGGAGTCAGTAGGAAGAAATATCTAAATTAATATAAGGAAATCTACTAGTCATAGAGCAAGCCAACTCAAAGTGATCTGTTGAACAAATTGGTGGCCTGTAGGCATGACTTAACCTTTGCCTTTCGTGGCCTTAGGTCCTATTTATAATTCAGTATCTTATTGCCACAAAAATTCTGTTTTGTTAGTCTTATGATCTCTATTTTAACATTAATGGTAGTCAATTGTAGTGTCTAAACTCCAAAAGGGTAGGGGTATAACAAGGTATGTCTGACCTTCCTTCCTTTAATGGTCAGGAAGTCAATTTTAGGATTTCTGGGGTCCTGTGGGCCAAGAGGGGGTATGTTCAGTTGGTGAAGAGCTTAGAATTTTATTTTTAATTTACATTAAAAAAAGCCAAATGAAAAAGCAATTTGAGATGTGGGGAATGGTCAGCCTCATCAATTGCTTTTCAGATGTCCAATAGCAACAGGAGTGAAAACAGAATATCAGATTTTGAAATTAAGAGGTCATTAGAGATCTTAGGAAGGACAGTAAACAAATTTTGATGATTAAAGAAAGAGTTCTGAAGTGCTCTTGAAAATCTGTACATGCCATTAATATGCATAGGCTTTGTGAAGTCTGTCAACTATAATTAGGTCCTTTCCTGCAAGTAAAACAAAAATATTCCATAAACAAAGCAAGATGAATATCACCAAATAGTAGGCTTTTAAATTTATGCACAAAGAAGAAACATAAAGGTTCAATCACTCTCTGTCTCAGTTCATATCAGGAGTTGAAATACATTGGTTATTATGTTAGAAAGTGCTCTCTCTACCCTTGTTAATACTATTACTTGATCCTCTTGGAACACTTATATATGTGTATTCCTAAAATCAGCATATACATTCTAAACTACCATAGGTTTCCTATGTGGATGGCAGTGTCCACAATGACACTCGAATTTGGCTTAATGTTGAAATGTATAATTTTAAATGAAGAGGCTTGCTTTTATTTTCAACTAATGAATATAGTAGCACATGATGTTTTCCAGGTAAATTATTAAGTACTATTACGTGCTTCAAAAAACTGAAGTTTGCCAAGAGCTAAGACAGCCGAAAAATAGTTTGTGGTGGTTATGTAACTTGGGATAGTTCTTAAACAGCGAGGGAGTCTTTACTGAAGGCATTGCAGGGAGAACAGAGGCATGGAAATGGTAATGTGCTTAGTAGTATGTTTAGTTTGCTAGAGATGCCATCACAAAGTGCCACACACTGAGTAGCTTCAACAGTATAAATACATTGCTTCACCATTCTGGAGGCTGGAAGGCCAAGGTCAAAGTGCTAGCAGGATTGGTTCCTACTAAGAGCTGTGAGCTATTTCTTGCTCCTTCCTAGCTTGTGTTGGTTTGCTGTCAGTCTTTGGTATCCCTTGGCTTTGCTGCATCACCATAATCTCTGCCTTGATCTTCAGTGGTTTGCTTCCTGTGTGAATATCAATGCCCAAATGTCTTCTGTTTGTAAAGGGTCAAATTTCTCCAGTTTTGTACGTCAGTCATGGGCTTCCTTGAGCAGATTTTGAAAACTTTCACTTCAAAAGATTACTCTGGAAAAACAAGTTAGAAATAGGAGACCAAAATAGATTATTGCAGTAGTTTAGAAATGAGAAAATGAGGTCAGATTGGTGGGGTACCAATGAGAAAAGTGAAAAAGTTAATGACTTTACTAGTATAAGTTGTACGGTTTGTATAATATTTGATGAACAATAATAGGATGGCAGAAGGAGAAATAATAATAATATATGATTAATATCCTTATAAAAAATTATAGTGCATTAAGTTTCCATTCCATGCCAAGCTATGTCCTACTTGCCCAAGTTCATTAAAATAATATATTGGCGTTTTAATGTAAAGCTCAGATAGAAATATTCTTAATTCAAGACCTATGTTCTTCATTTATAGGTCTCTCTTGCTCTCCAAAATCACACTAAGGTTTTGAATATAAGTAATTACTTAGTCTAAAGAATATTAATACCATTTGTATTAATAGATTTGTGCAGTGTTTACATTTCATTAGAAGGCATTTTTCTTTTTAACACATTACTTTGAAATAATGGCAAGATACCTGCGAAGAAACTTCTTGGGGCCCTTTACAGACACGGGGATTGTGCGCAGGCAGAGGTGTTGTGTGGCAGCACACTGGCACCATTTGTTGTCAAGGGCTCCAGTACTGCCTAAAGTTCCGTGCTCTCCTTGGAACCCCAGGGCTCACTCAGCATCTAGTGGTATTCATGAATAATATTTATTACAACAGCATAGTAAGGCTACACAACTGATTTAGTAAGGGAGAAAATTATCAGACTGTCTGAAGAAATTTATGTGCATGTTTCCCATACTCTCTCTGAAGGGACCACATTGAGTGTGCTCTTACCCAGATATAAAATTTATCATTTCTGCCCAAGAAAGTCTGCTTGACGCCTTAGGGTCTAAAGAATTTTTAGAGATGGTCAATAAGCAATCACTGGCAATCTACAATCTATAAAATTCCAGAATCTCAGAAGAAAAACTTCATATTGTTTTTACAATTCAGTCAGCCTGGTACAGTATAACAATCTTATCAGTTAATGATGGAGGGAACAGTAAAAAAGCCAACTTCCAAGATGACACCAAATACCCATCCCGGTTACCATGCCTTTTTAAGTATCTAAATGCTGTGTTAACTCTTTCCTGCACATCTTGTTTAAAAATAAGAGTGGATTAACACAATGTGGTATTTGCATGCCATGGAATATTACTCAGCTATGAAGAAAGATAACTTAATGCCTTTTGCAACAGTTTGAATGGAACTGGATACCATCATCCTAAGTGAAGTATCTAAAGAATGGAAAAACAAACACCACATGTACTCACTATTTAATTGGAACTAACCAATGAGCACACATGTGCATAGAGAGAAGTAAAACTCAATGGAAAGAGGGAGGAACAGGGGGATAGGAGGGAGAATGGAACATAACTACTTAATGGGTACAATGCACACTAATTTGGCTGATAGGCACACTTATAACTATGACTCAAGCATTCTAAAAGTGATCCATATAATAAAAATATGTGTACCCCCATAATACCTAGAAATTAAAAATAAATAAATAAATAAAAGCTTATTGTTACCAATGAAAGCTTAGTGACAGGCAAGCTTTAAAGGATAATTATAGAAAATAGAAAACAATTCTTGGTTTATAACCACATTGATGAGGTCAACTATCTATAAAAAATTGGTGATAAATTGACTCAAAAGTTTGAGGTGGTCAAGAGCTATATATGAAGCAGTGTTATCTAAGAAGTCAAATTTCAGGATCAAACCCCTGAAAATGAGTAAAAGATTGGAAGTTATAAAAAATTTTTAAATAAATCTGGAGGTATTATGGGATATCAAATATTAATGGGAAATGGTAACTGGTGCAATACTTGAATGCTATGTCTTTTAAAATAAGTAGAGAAGGGGCTATTTTTAAAACAAGTATAGAAAGGGGTTAGGAAACTTGAGTTCAATTTCTCCCAACTGTCATAACATTATGAATATATACCCACATTTTGTTTCACAGTCTAATTCTTGAAATGTTAGATTGATATATGAACCCCA
Source organism: Microcebus murinus (assembly GCF_040939455.1). Taxonomy (NCBI): domain Eukaryota; kingdom Metazoa; phylum Chordata; class Mammalia; order Primates; family Cheirogaleidae; genus Microcebus; species Microcebus murinus. Next base: position 38,036,579 of record NC_134115.1, on the reverse strand, counting down.
AATTTGGGGGGCCTGACAAAGGTTAAATAAAATACGACTTCTCTATATTGCTTTAAAAAATTAAAGATGCCAGTTTATATTTTCTTCATAAAATATTTTTATAGGTTTAAAATTAATAGCATATTTTACCAGTTTACTGTTATAGTAAAAGTTTTTATATATTTTTATTTTTTCTTGGTCATAGAATATTTTATCAAAAGTTTCAGGAATTATGCATGCTACAATCTACATCTATATCTACATTTATATCTATATTGATATCAATACTAACATCTGATTTTCCTGTTGCTAACTGGTAGTTTTGCTGGAGATAAAAAAATAAGTGATTTTTTTTTTCTTTGATACACCACATTCTTACTCACAACTACTTTAAATGACACAACACATAAAGAAGTATGAAGCAGTAATGTGGGTTAAGAAAAAAGCTAAGTAGTATGGAGATAGTGTAATAGTATCCTAACAAAGGTAATGGATTATATTATCTTTAACAGAGCTTCCACCTATAGAATTGTAGAAATCCTGGTTTTCTTCAAATCAGTTCTGCCTCAGAAAATATTCAACATATGTATCAAGCGAGAGCCTAAACACAGTTCTGAATATAAGCTAACAAATAACCACCATCACTTTCTCAGTGATGACTACTCAGTTGCTGCTTTGATGTGTCTTTGCTTTTCTGCCATAAGCTATATGGCATAAAAGCCACTCGCTAAGGTCCTCTGCCATTTCTGAAGATGTTCTTTTGGAGACCAGTGTGTTCTATTGACATCCTTGCTTTCAAATCGTTCCTCTTCTGTTCGATACTCCCACTGATATATTGTTTCTGCTATAACACCACACATAAATCCTAGGAAAACTTTGTACTCTGCAAAGCTGTCATATAAATAAACAAAAGGATTATCAGAAAATATGGTTGAAAGCAGAGTACACGAAACCCATGCAACTTTATAATCACAGCATTAACAGAAATAATAATAAATAGTAATAATTTTTTAAAAGGTAGCATACTTAAAACATTATGCTATTAATAACTCCCTAATAAGCAAAATTTATAGTATATTAAGAAGATTTTTTTTCCTACAAAGTGCAGGAGAAATGTATATAGATTGATTAGAAAGGGATAAATGTCCAAATGTTTGAGACAACTGCATAATAAGCACTTGCCACTCAGAGTGTATGGCTAACCTGAAGTGAAAGAAAAAATGAGAAGTGAATATGCATGGTGTCCCATATTGTATTCTTCTACAGACTGCTGCATTTAGCTGTGTAATGGACTTGACTTTACAAAGCAACACTTGGTGGCACAAAGTATTAATGCATTTGGGAAATTGTATAATACAATAATTTTTCTATTTACTAAATATATATGAACTAATTCTCATTGCACATATATGCATTAAAACAGTAACTTCTCCTAACTTGTGTTTTACATTGTGTTAGAAATTCTGTTTATGGTATAACAGATGATGTAACAAATCATGGCTGACTTCTTTGCTCTTTTTTCACTTTGATTCAGTTTACTGGAGTCTTCCTACCTTTAGACTGAAGCATGAGTTGCAAAGGCTGGGCAAGAAGCCAATGAAGGGCTGTCTTCAAAATAAAATCTTCCTTTTGCAACTTATTCTTGTTTCTTACCAAGTTTTAATCCTCAGCCTTTTCTTCTACCAAAAAGAGGCTTCTTGGTTCTTCAAATGAGCATATAGTTTTCAAATAAGTCTTGCTACCCCTCCAAATGAAGCTTGGGTGCACTTGAATTTATAGTAGTAACATTTTTAATAAAACAGATGTTCATTCTAGTAATTCAACTCCACATTCAAAATCAGAAAGCTCCATGCCCATATTGCTTAGCAAGTTATTATTGAGAGCACGTGCTTATTAGTAACATGGTTGTCATTCAACTCCACAAACATTCACCAGATACCTGCTGTGGCCTCGGCACTATAGACATCACATTGTGTATACATAAAGTTATTCTCCAGCCAGCTCACCCAACAGTTTAAATCATGTGTAACTAAAACACAGTACTGGCAATAATGCAGAATTTAACATCATGAAAGTTCAATTTAATTTTGGGGAACACATATTAACTCTTCCAACTTAGAGTAAAATGTGGTCATTTTCCCTATCCCTACTTTCTATAATAATGATCTGCCCACATTTCCCCCTCATCCTTTTAAAATCCACATGTGTTATTGGATTCCTTTTCACAAGTGACTTTTATCAGTGGTTATGTAACAAGATGATTCATAAAGGATCGGGATGGAGATCATAGAGAACAATTAAGAGAGAGACTATGAACACTCAATCTAGAATCAATTTTTATTTATAAGATAGTCCTTCACTAGTTTCCTATATCAAGCGTAAAGATGAATAAAATAAAATGCTATCCTTGGTAATTCTAGACTTATAGAGATGATATCAAAATATAAAAATAAAACGAATATGGCAGTCAGGAAAAATTTCAGTGTTTCTTCACCTCACAAATTCACACACTAGCATACCCCTCATTCATCACATAGATAACTTTTATAATTAAAGACTATTTGATCTAAAGGTAGCCACATCCCTGAGGCAAATTTAAAGAACAGGAAGGAGTGCCTATGTAGCTTCCATTTACTGTGTCCACTTTCTCAATAGCCTTCTGCTTTGGGGAACTACTCTCAGCAGTAATGCCTTATGGGACATGCCTCTGCTGTTTGTTGCTTTAAATGCCCAGCGTTTTAGTACTGTTTGCCTAGCCCAGGCATTTGACTTTAGTTCTACTCCTGGGACTCAGGCAACATGCAGACAATCACATCAGCAGATGTATAACTGAAGCAAAAGCACATTTGTTTACAAGACCGCTGCTCACAGGCAGCCCTACCAGCTTGGTATCTGCCACAGTCTCTATAAATCTATTTCCAGTTTGCCTCCAGCAGGGAAAGTCCCCTCCACCAACAGGTTTACAACTGCTCTATAGTCCCTGTGATTAGCCAACTGCCAGGTGACAGGTAAGTTGGGAGGGGTGTCAATATATTTTAGGTTACCTTTCATGACTCTGGCTAATGAAGCCTAAGGCTACTTCTCTGTAAATACCTGGCTATTAATGTCTAGCTGCAAACTATAGCTATTGTTTGGATATGTAAATTTTAAGAATGATCCCGAGAACTGAAGTTCCTGACCAATGTTTCATTGAACCCAAAAGTCCACTATGGCAATCAAGTTTTCATGGATATACTAATGTTCATCATGCAAATATAATTTCCATTTCAGCATACATATTTTTTGATCATTATTGATAACCTTCAAGTCTTCCTCTGCATCTCATTGTCCTCAGCCAAACTTAAATGAGCCCAATTTCCCATGTCCACAACCCTATGACACCTGTTAACTTCTAGATCTATTTGAAACAAGATAATTTTGAATGGATATATTATTTTGATTGACATGCTAAATGTGATATTGAAAATATGACAATTGTGTAATTGTGTGTTTTTAATTGTAAACCCTAAGCATAAGCACATAACAGCCTGCGGCTATTTTGATATTGCTGAAGCTTGAGGACTGATGGAGGAAGACTACAAGAAGCAGATCTGGCAGCAAATTAAAACATAGTATTGGAAAAGTTATTACACTTTTCTTGGTAGCAGAAACATCTCTCTGTCAGACACAGCTCCAAGATTTTTAGGGCCTGAAGCTAATACAAGTGGTGTGCCTCTGTAAGAAAAAGAGCACCAAATTATGAATACTAATTTGTCCTCAGGGTGTTGGAAGAGCCTTTGTAGACCAGAAGTCCTGGTTCTTGTTTCATTAACTTCTCTCTCTGCTCTCTACTCATCCTTGCTTTCATCTCTCAATTCCAGTGTTCTCTACCCCTCCTTAGAACCAGATCTGAAGGGAAAACGCTAGGATTTCAGTTTCTCTAGTCTGCAGAATTATTTAATACCCTTGTCTCAAACTCTCTCATCAAAACTAGACCTTCCTTTTCATAAGGCAGGAAGTATTCTCACAGTCCCATCTACATTTAAGTTAATCCTCAACCCCTATAGTTCAATAATAAACTATAGATTCATTCCTTTCTTATTAAATGACATGTTGAAAAGTTAATGTGAAATTATTAGTGCGGTATCCGGCGTATAGTATATACATGATAAATAATAAGTGACGGTGGTTATTATGTTGTTGTTAATGGCTACAGCAGTAGCAGTAATTGTTATTATATCAGTAGTAATAATTATTATTACATTTGCAGAATAGAATGTAATTTCATTTTTTCCCTATACCTCTATTCCAGACCATAGCTATATCTACTTTTTTAAATAAAAGTTTTTATTGTTGGCAACAATGAGGAAATGAGAAGTTTGTAATGCCATAACTTTTTTACTATTTCATCCTTAATTAAAAGGACAGAGCTTGTACTTTAAGGTATACAAACCACTGAAGCAGCAAACATAGACACTTTAAAAATACACCCCATCTGACATTTCTTTTGGGATTTTGTTCCATGAATTGGTATTGCAGGAAGGACATGGTGTGGAGGTCAAAGTAAGAATGGGAGCTCTTTTGGGAGATGGCAGTAGAGAATGCCACACGCTACCCTCAATTTTCACAGCTGAAGAGAGAGAAAGAAAAAAATAAAATAAAATATATATGTATTTGGAGTTCCTTCTGCAGATAGCATGGCAGCTAGATAGGGTCTACCTAAAAACTAAGAGAGACTCAATACTTTAGTTACAGTGTTATTGCTTAATAAAGAATGTAGGACTTGAAGGATACTTTGAAATATGGATAAGTGAAAATAGAAGATTTTTACAGACAGAAGTAACACCAGCAGAGCAAGAATTAATAAGTTAGGCCTAACTCTAACTTGTACCATAAATTAAATATTCTTGATAGGATATAAATTTTCTCCTTATCTAACTTTAGTTGTTGATATTATGTTGTTATTGTTGTTGTTGTTGTTTGTTGCTGTTGTTGTTGTTAGCAGTGGAGTCTGTAACCCAGTCTGTCCTTATAAACCACAATATTTTGAGCCATGCCACCTCCTCATTGAATATTATTTGCCTATTTTAATTTTAGCCTAAGCAAAATGTAATTAGGAAATAAATCTGCTTCCAAATCAAAATGCACCCTAAAGCCATCTCTAAATGATTTTGGAATCATTTGATATTTAGGATTATCTGTACTACCACTTCCTTCCAGTTACATGGATAAACAAAGATCACTTAAAACACAGTCTCTATAAATTTGACATATTTAATCATTAAGGTAAGGTTGAATTATCTTTGGTAATCAATACTTTTATTCATAATAATGTATAATATAACAATCAAGATTAAAGGAGAATATTGAAAATACTTAAAACATTTTTAAAACACCCTTAACCTCTGACAATGATCCATTTTGGATAAACCAAAGCACAAGTCTACAACCATACGTAGTCAATAAAAAATAATCATTATATTTTACAAGATAGAAAAAAAAATGTTTACTGCTGGTAATGTATTTTGACCTCCTCTTCAATCTTTATCTGAGCTTTGTCCAATTTTTCTTTTTTTCTTAGAACGTATGGAATTATAACTTTTTAAAGGGGAATGAAGGAAATGGTAGGAGAGAGGGGCAGGGTTCAACATTTGGTTTGAAATTATTCTTTAAGATAAGTAGGTCAGAGAAAGCTCTCTGCTTTCATGATTTTATCATTGACTCCTTGAAAGTAATTTCTAGAAGAAATTTCATATTTGGTCAAGGATTCTTCTTATATTTTTATGTTTTTAAGCAAATCTTATTTTTAAATTATATATAATTATTGATGGATATTTAAAACTATAGAAACTTTTTTGAAAACCTAACATGTTCAATATTTTTGTGTACATCCTAAGAATATCATAAACAAATAATTTTGTGTTCTTATAGGTTTAAAGTGCACTGACGTGATCAATGACAGGATAGTTTAGTAGTATAATACAACCACAGCTTTGTATTCAGAGAGACTTAGATTGGAATCTTATTCATCGTTTGACTTTGGAAAATTACTTGAACTCTTTAATTCTCAATTCCCTCACAAATAATGTAAGGATAATAAAATATTTAAATCATAACAGTGGTTGTTAAGATTAAAAGAGATAATACTCAAAACAACCACCTGAATTTCAGTAACTATTTAAATAAAAAAGGAAACCATTATTATTGTTTTTGTTGATGCTACTGCTGTTATATTATTATGACTATAAGGAAAAATGTGTATAGTAACCACATAAATCTATTTGCACAAAGCTCATATACAGAGAACATTTCATATGGTTTGTTGTTATGGAGTGTAAAATCCTGAACATCGAATGGTCAATAAACACATGAATGTCAGTTTTTTGTGTGTGCCCTATGCTACATTAAAATATCTCTAGGAGGCTGGGTGGTTTAGTGCAGACTACCAGTATCTTTCATGTTATACAAACCTAAGTTCCTATCATTACTCTGCTTTTTCCAATCTATGTGACCAGACCATCATAATAACAAACATTTGAATGAAACACTTTAAAATGGGCCAACATGGTTGTCTTCACTGGAAAACTAGGTGTTTTCTAAGCAGATCCTCCCATGTTTTCTGGTTCCAATGAACCTCTGCCTCTCTCATTATCTTGGAGCTATTTTACAACTCTGCACATTGTAGATAACTGATAGAGATGCAAATGATTGTTTTCCATAGACACGAAAATAAAAATTTTGTTCTAACAAAACACAATGATTTCCTTTCTTCCTGTGGAACACATCGGTTTTGCATCTGTTTGTAAATTCATCTCATTATTATTACTCTCTGTGTTGTGGGATGGTTGAATTATTGGAACTAGTTGTAATATCTTACTGGTTCCCTCACTAATTAATGGATTGAATAAAATCGTTGACACATTATCTTTCTGTATGGGAATTATGATTATATTCTTCTAAAAATTATTCTTTTACACACTTGAGACATTTTAGCTACTCCTACTACCAGAACTGTTCTAAGCATTTTTCATGCATTAACCTTAGAAGCCAGATATACTTTACTCTGGATGCATGATATCTTTTTAAAAGATTCTTAACAGATGTGCTCAATCTAGTGTACCATAGAAGGCCAAGTCTATGAATGTGGTTTAAATGATAAGTTTAGAATCTCTAGTTGTGTGACCATGAGCAAATCACTTATATTTTCTCTTCCAGAAAATGGAGATAATAACCTCTGCATCCTAGGATTATTGTCAGGATTGATTGCAATAGTGGAGAAAAGTTGTTAACTCAGTGCCAAGCACCTTGGTGAAGAGCAGTTATCATTATTATGGAAATTCATTGTCTGACAAGGTAGTTCATTTCACTGCTCAACAGTGCTAATACTTAAAAGGTGTTTCTTACATGGAACTCTAATCGTGCCTGTTGTAAATTTTATGCCCTACTTTGGATGTCTGCTTTATTTGGTTTGGTTTGGTTTGGTTTTATTATTTTCCACATGACCATCATTCAAAATTTTAAGGCAGATGCTATTTCTATCCTAAGTGTCTTCAAGCTAAATATGCCTTCTACCTTCATCTCTTTTTCAAATGGCTTATTTCCCAGCTTCTTTACCTTTGTAGTTGTCTTGTAGTTTGTAAAGGTCATTCTCAAAACTTTGTGCCTGGAACTCAACACCAAATTCTAGTTGTGATCTAAACTATAGTACAGTGCTAAATTGTAAATGATTAGGGCACATATTTCCAGGAATTTAAATCCAATTCATAGATTAGAAATGAATTTTGATATTACATTGCATTTTTGGCTTATTTTGAGCTTATAGCCAACTAATATCTTCATTTTATTCTCTTCTCAATTATCTTTTCTTTACTAGCACATTTGACATTTTGAATCAAAAGTTAGAAATTTCCGTATATCACTTTTGATAACAGTGGTAGCCAATAATATTAGGCAAAAACTTGAATGTTTATTATATGCTAGGCACTACGCGAAGTACTTTGGAGTCATTATATCATTTTTTACACAAAACCAACCTCAAAAGGAGGCACTTTTATGGACTTAAACCAAATGTATAAGCATATATTATTTCCCTTTTGCTAGTAGGAAATAATAAATATTAAAAGTTTTCTTCAGCCACCAAGCACTTAAAATTTTCTAATTCAATTCTTCCCTAACCATCAACATTGGAAATTTCACAGGTAGGTGTCCTACATTACTCTCGAATCTCCATGTGTCTAACCACAATTGAACTATTGCCTCTATAGGAAGAAAGTGACACCCATTCATTAGACATTTCCTATCATTTTTTTCTCTTTAGGAAAAATATCAGGTTATAGTTCAGAGTTTCCATATAATTTACTTCTGGCTACAAATCTTTTTTGTTTTCCTCAAAATCATTAGAAGATCCTCCAGAATAATGAGACATATAGTTCCGTAAAAGTATTAAGAAGGCATAAATCTCCTTCTCTGGGGACAAGGTAAATATTAATAAGATGATTAGTTTCTCTGGGCAGAAATTTTAGGATCATTTGTGATCTTCTGTGCTGAATTGTTTCACTTAAAAACATGTGTCCTAGTCCTAAACCCTAGTATCTGTGAATGTGACCTCATTTGGAAATAGGGTCTTTTCAGATAAAATTGAGGATCTCAAATTGAGATGATCCTGGATTTAGAGTAGGCCCTAAATCTAATAACTGCTTTCCTTATATGAAAAAGGAGAAGGAATGTTACTCACACTGGGAAGAAGGCCAGGTGAAGGTGGGGGCAGATTGGAGTTACGCTGCCAGAGTTCATGAATACCTGGAGCCAGGAAATGCTGAAAGAGGAAAGAAAGAATACTGTCCTAGAGCTTCTAAGGGCATATGACCCTGAAAACATCTTTATTTGGACATATAGCCTCCAGAACTATGAATAAATATATTTTTGTTGTTCTAAATCACCACGTTTGTGATAATTTTTTTTTTAACAGAAACACTCGGAAACGAATGCATCTTCCATAGATATTTAAGTAGTATGCTACAGAAATAGCATCAACTTTCTAACTGCTCAAGTTCTACATTTAGCAGTTCTAAAAATGAGCTAATCTACTCTTTTGACAATGTACTCTGTTTTCCAACCATACTGAAAGTGTCATTTACTTTTACATATAATTCTTTCATTCCACCAATGTTTATTGAGCTCTGAAAATGTGTTATGATACTGTGGTGAACAAAACAGAATTTACAAAAAGAGAAAACATAAATCCCTGCTCCAATAGATTGTACATTCTAAGGGAGAGTAGGTGTAAATTAAACATAGCAAATTGTGTGACATAATTAGCAGGATAAGAAAGCAGGATTATGTGGAGGAATGTGATTATGAATAATTTACCATAGTCCTAAATGGGAAGGTGAGATTTGAAAAATGGAAGAATGCAAGTGAGTACATCATGAATACATTGGGGAAATGATTCCAAGCAGAGGGAAGAGCAAGTACAAAGGCTCTCAATTGGGGATATGCTTAAAATGTTTGAGAAACAGAATGATGAGCCTGGAGCTAATGGTGGTAGAAACCAAAGGACCACAAGGACTTCTCTGTGAGTCAAGCCAATAGAGAGCCATTAGAGGGCTTTCAGGGGAGCAGTGATGTAGCCTGACACACACTTAGCACATGTGTTTTTAATCTTTTCTGAATTCCTTTATGGATCTGGTGAAGCATATGAGCTCTTTAGAAGAATAAATATACATAAAATTAAATAATAGAGAATACCAAGTAAATTGTATCATAGATTTGAGATAGAGAGGCATGTGTGCTTTACTAAAAATATAACAATGTTTGTCTTAGATAATATGATTTTAAAATAGTGATGTATGTAAATGATGTTTGAAGACATTTGTGGCAACATTAATATAGTATGAAAATATCTATGATTTTGTCTGGCCACCAAAGCAGATATTGTTAATACTACTGTGGCTTGTTGCCTATGTTCATAATCAATTAAGTGACCCCCCTGAATTCTAACCAATTTAATAACCATTGGTTTATGTAATATTGTATTAAGTCAAGAATAGAAGTAGAAACACTAATAATATATGTATTGTATGATTTAATTCAGACTGGCATTTACTAGTTAGAGATAAAGAGATTTTTATAACAATTTGCTATTTCACTATGTAACTGCAAAGCTCCTTTGGTCTTAATGTTTAAATGTTGGGGGGGGGAAAGCAATTAAATTTTGGTTTATGTTGAATTTTACTCTCATACAGTAAGTCTGATATAAAATTATGTATACAAATATGGAGAAACTGAGATTTTGTTCTTTAATAAGTAATAATATGAATATTTAAGTCATTCATCTCTTACTTTTTTCCCTACCTTACATTATATGTTAGATGTTTCAAAACACAACCAATTATTCAGATTCTAGGTGATATATGCTAAAGAGGATTCCATTTTTGCTCAAGAACATATTTATATGGCATATATACACATACACATATTTTAGTACCCAATTTTTTATAGCCATGTGTTCTCCTATATCTAAGAGAAATCTAGATAAAAAGGTAACTTATTTAAATATTATCAATAACTTCACTTTTATCACACTTTTGCAGTTATAATCCAAGCCTAAAACAGTTTAATTTTCAAAAGGAAATACATCTACACAAATTTGCACTGAATCTTTCTCCTTAGGGTGACAAAGGGAACAAAAAGGAAAAAAAGACATAAAATATTAATATAATTTAATGTTAAATATCTTACCATCATGTAGGTCTTAAGCATATCAAAGTTGAACATAATTCTGGACATTAAAACAAGGAAAATTTTTGGTTAGCTTTTAATGTTTCTTGGCCAAATTGTGAAGAAGCAAAGGGATCAGTTTTTTTCAAATTTTGTAATGTAACTAAGAGTCCCTAAATTATATTGGTCACCTAATTACCTATAGGCAACATAATTTTATGTGCTTCATCCAAAAAATTCACTCTCAGAATGTGCTAGAATGTACTAAACCTTATATTCCACATCATGACACCATACAATTCAATAAATATATATCACATCTAAGCATATGCACAAAATACTTTGTTTTATATGTGTGCCATTAAACATATGGGAAGGCTATTCACTGAATTGTGATTTTCATACTTGCACTGTGTGTGCCTAATTCACATTTTAAAATTTCTAGATACACCAAAAGGAATATAGTGTGTGGCTTTTCTTTTGAATCCACATATTTTTACTGCTTCTGTAATAGACATTGACCTAAGCCTTGTCCTTGCCACAGGCTGTGAAAGATAGTACTTTGAAGCCTTCTTTTTTTTCTTTTTTTCCTTATCCAATAAGACTTGGTCTGAGAAAGAAGCCGAGGACCCCCTCCCTTTAAAAAGTAATAAACTTTGAAGCAGGGTAAGGCACAGTGATAATAGCAGACCACTATAATTCCTTAGAAAATTCTACAATAAAATTCTGTGTCTTTCCATATTCCTATTGATATTCTAAGTAGAACTTGAGATCTAAAACTTGGGACTATAGCATATGAATCAGCTTAACATTTAAGAACATGCATTATTAAAAAGGTGTTGTTAAAATGTCATATTGTAGGAGCTACATTAGCATTGTTTTAAAGGTTAGCTATATTACATGTGTCTTTAGATTCTCAAGGAATCTATAAAATGTAACTATATATGCATATGAGCATATTTCATATTGGTAAACACATATATATTTCATATCTTCAAACATATACACGTATGCATATATATGCATGTATATGTACATAAATATATATGCATGCTTATCTTTGTGTATATATATAAGCTTATGGACATGAAATTCACATATACAAAGAGATAGAAAGAGAGAAAGAGAGAGAGGGAGAGACTATCATTTGATAATAATAAAGTATCAGTCCTGCCTTAGCTAGTAAGTGGACAGAGTAAATGTAGTGATTTTGTAAATTGCCTTTATAGCCTAAGAAAGAGGAAAATATAGGAAAGCTTTTCTGCTGCTTTGGCCGAAAGTGGTTCTTTGCTGGATCCATATCCTATTTCCTTTGACCCTTTCAATAGGGTGGCTCTGCTGTTCTTTGCTTTCATGTCTTATCTCATTTTATCCTAACAACTCTATAAAGGCACATATTATTCTCTCCAGGTTGTGGGTGATAAAACCAAGGGACGGAGTGACTTATACAATGGCATGCTGCTGTTCTTTCCACCTTTACAGTGCTTTGATATCCACAGCATTTTCAGTGTTTATCAATGGAAAATAGGACTGAGAACTGTCTGTATCAGAATCAAATTACTTGGGATTACTTATTTAAAAAGCACATTCCTGATAACTATTCCTGTCCTATCAAATCAAAATATATAAGAGTAGATACTGGAATTTGCATTTTTTACAAGTATCCTAAGTGACTATTATATTTTGTCTCTTTAAAGGCCAAGGCTATGGCTAAACAGTAAATGAACCCCACATCCTAGACAGCTGAATCATTGCTTAGATTTTTTTGCTAGTCAAAATGTGCTCTGTTTTCCAGCAGTATCAGCATAACCTGGGAGCTTATTAGAGATGTAGAATGTCAGGCCCCACTGCTGCATTTTAACATGATCTCCAGGTGGTTTACATGCATATTAAAGTGTGAGAAGCACCTGTGTTAAGGAACTTTTTCATTAATTACCCGTATTTTGTATTTCCCAAAATTAATTAATAATAAGAATCACGTGGAGATACTTATTACCTGCCTCTATTGGTAGACCACTCCTTGAAGATTCTGTTTCTATAGGTCTGGCAAGGTGTATGGAATCTGTACATTCATTAAACACCCCAGGTGATCATTATTACTGGATAAGTTTGAAAAACATCACTTCCATTATCTTTAATACAGTCTCTCATGTATTTCCATTGACGGTTGAAGCTGGAGGTTGGTATTTGAGTTATTGGTCAACAGTGTTAGCAACCTATCTGTGTCTGTGCCAGGGATGTGTATTCAACATGAGCCTGGAATTGAAACCAGCAAAGTCACTTCTATCTCCCCTCATTCCCTCATTTGTCAAATGAGGGCAATCATCATATATACTTCGCAGGATTTTTATGAAGAATAAATGAGTCTTTATGAAAAGTACTAGAAACATTTCCTGTTTACTTGTTATTATTAATATATAGCCTCCCTCATAAATTTCTTTATAAATCAGCCTTTGATTTCTGTTCTTGCTCCCTCTCAAAACACTGCAGGCAAACACTCGGACAAAAGTTAGAGGTGAGACTAAAGGAACTTTGAGTGTGATATAGAAAGAGTCCTGCTACAACCCAAATGCCTGTTGGCATTAGCAAGAGTCAACTCTTCCCATGTCTGGGCAAGATGAATTGCCACTTTTGGCAACCACTCCTTATGCCTTCTTTCTAGCTTTTAAAACAAGCCATGTGGCTTAGAAGGAGACTAGGTCTAAAATACCAGAGAACTGGTCTATAGTAGTCACACATCAGCAAAGAATTATGTTTTTAGAGAAGGCTTGCATATTAGGGCATCCTTAGGGATCCAGGGGAAAGCAAGGGGAAAATTTTTTTCAGAATCATTGCTCAGGTTTCTCCTAGCAACTGAATTATCTTCTGGCTCATGAGAATATTGAAACTCAACCCGTATGTATTTTGTTTAATTTTAGCTTTTCTGTTCCCTTACTGTGACTTTTAGAATCTGGATCCAATAAAATTAACTTTATCTGAGAACTCTGCCTCCTCCACAACTTGGGCAGGGTTAATCATACACTATTACACCTCTAGCATTTATCATAGTTGTAAAACAGTTGCATATCTGTTCCTCTTTCATTCTACATTTGATATTCCTGGAAAGCAGTGACCTTGATTTACTCATTTTTAAAAATATCCCTGGTGCTAAGCATAGAGCTTAACAACAAAAGTGTTAATAATAATTGTCAGTTGGACAGTTACATCATAGAATAGATCTTTAAAAATAATACACCCATGTTTTAGGTAAGGTAACCCAAAGTAGGTGTCACTAATAAGCCTCATATTAACTCCATGCATAAGTTAATAAGTAATTAAGCTGTTATGCCAAGTACATGCTCCAAGGCAACCTGGGAGCTCAGTTGTGACCTGTTTTCCTGGCTCATCTGCTTCTGGCTGCATAGGCCAAGTTAAGCCTCTACAACTAACCATTCTGAAATGGCCCTTGCTTTTCAATTCCAGAAACACCAAAGAACTCTTGGGACAAAAGGGAAAATCTGGCATGCTCCTCCCCTTCAGGGGTACTTGTGTATTTGTTACTCTGTCCACACTGTCATTTATTCCCAATTGCTTTAAACTACGGCAGCCAGTCAGGTTTCTGTAGCAAAATTGCACTGAAGAAAATACACTTCTGGACTTAGAGCTGAAATGCAAAACTGATAAAGAAAAGCATAATGCTGCTAATCTAGGTGTGCCATTTTCTTTACGTACGTGATCTTCCTGAATTCTCATGTTTTCTTCTTGTAGGTGATGAAATGATCTCAGAGATGCTAAATGACATGACCACCATCACTCTGCTAGGAAGTTGCAGAGATAGATATTTACTTGAAGTTCTTTTTGATTCTAAAGTCTATAATCTTTCTTGTTTTAAAACCCGTTATATTTGTATTACAACAAATTTAGAATGAGAATAGAAAAACCATAAACCTCATTCAATTGCCAAAATTACACCTGAGAAAGGAGTGGTTAAAGAGGAAGAAAACTCAGAAGACTCACTGAAGTGAACAATATTATAATAATGAAGTTCAACCTTCTATTAGTATAAGAAACCAAATGTGAAGTACACAGACTACAAACGTCATTTTCCTTTGCATAGCATTATTGGAAAAATGTCTACTTTAACCCTCACAAAAACCTCAAAACATTGTATTCTCCCCTTTTTATAAATAAGTTACAGGAAGTACAGAAACTCAAGGAGTGTGTATAAGGCCAAACAGAAGGTAAATAGCTCTAGAATCCAGGACTATTCAATGTGTTGAGTCCAGAATGGCAACTTTATGGATGAATCAGAAATCCTCATGTATCAAATGTGAAATGCATGAACATCCAGTTCACGAGGGTCTCTTTAAAAGATTTCACTAAAATTCTGGTTAAACTTTAGCAAATTTAAAAGTCAGTTATGTGGGACATTACAAAACTAAGTTTTCATAATAAACTCTACTTAATAGTTAAGAAAAGAAGGCAGTTGATCCTTTCTAACTGCTTTTCCTCTAAATTAGTCAGGAGCCATTTCTGCATCAAGTGACTTTCTCATATTCATTTTTGCCAATCTTTTACTGCTTGAATAGGCCAATGTCCATTCAGTAGGCTTTCTTTTAGCAAGGAATAGCCTCTAATTGACCTTGATTAATTTGGCCAATTGAGACAAAATTGCTCATCTAGTCTCTTCCGTTTTTTGTTTGTTTTTTTTTAAATCTCAGGCAAGCAAACTTGGATTTTTTTCTTCCTTTCTCCCCCTCATATTCTTTTCGTTTTCTCTCTGATTCATTCTCCCATTTATTAGGGTTTTTTTTTTGTTGTTGTTGTTGTTTTGTAAGAGGAGGGAAGCTGCTGGGTTATGATAAAGAGCACATAGTTTTTATAGGCAGGCAGAACCATATCTAAAAGCACTGTGACATCACTTCATAGTCATGCAACATTGAAGAACCAACCTGAAATACTATTTTTCTATTTTTTTCATCTTAAAGAATGACAACACTAATAACAACCTCACAAGGAGATTTTTGAGGAATAAAATTACAAGTTCTGTGCAACTAGAGTGCAGAGACAGGATTATAGGAGGTAGTTAATTGGACTTATTGCTATAAATGAAAGAGTTGTCTACACTTGCTTTTCAACTTTGGGTCAGTAAGCACTTAGTAAAAGGTTTGTTTCTGGTGACCCTATTATAGGGAAATTTAATCTGTCCTTAAAATTAAAAACAAACAATAAACAGTATCATTTATATATTTTCTTATACAAGGCATCAGATATGTTGATATTATCTTTGAGAAAAGAAACTTTTCTTCTTCCTTTTTCTTTTTTTGCCTTTTGGCATAAGACATTGGCATATATCAGGAAAGCAGCTGCAAAAATGCTAGGATTTTGACAGTTTGGGGCTGCTTGTCCTTGTCTTTTTATTCCTGTCACAATCATTCTCGAAAATAGTCTCCTTGCAACAATGAAAAAAATATATAACCAGGTAGTTCATTTTCCAGTTCCTATTTTTCCCCATGAGCTTCAGAAAATTGGACCCTAGAGGCCTAGCTTTATCAACTACTAGTAATATTGCCATGGAAATATTATCAGACACCCCATCACTCAACCCTTTGTCAGGTACCAGTAACAGCAGTGAATATATCTACTTAAATATGACTTGGGTCAAAGAAGATGAGCATAATAATAGGTAGTCAGCACCTCAGTAGAAAATCTGAAATAAAGTTGCTTAAGTAAAAGTAGATAATTTATATTTGCCCTCGTTTATGGTTTTCAAAGTTGGTCAAGAATTAGTTCAGAAGGAATTCATGTAAAATAGTAGGTAACAGATACGAAATTTATTGAATGCAGTGGTATTTGGTAATTACATATAATATATGTGATTTTATTTTCTATACTAAACAACATGATGCATTTTATTAGGAGAAATTGTTTTGTTACCCAAAATATCTATTAGCCAGCCCAGTTATAATATTCATTGTTTTCTTATTGACTGTACATCACTCATCAGCTTTATCATTAGTCGTCTTCTCTCCATCCCCATGGCAGTACAATAGTCTTCTCTCAAAACAAAATTTTCCAGAGGCAAGAAATCAAAATGCAGTAACAAAAATAAGTTGCTTGTGGAAAATCTCTTTTTAGCCTCCTGTTTAATTTCTTAAGGGATCAGCTTTGCTGCTTCCTTAAAGAATATGGCAACGCGTTTACATTCTTCCTTTATTGTTTTTATACTATTTGGTTTCTGATGCAGCAGAATCTATTCTAGTGCCTTAGCTCATCCTTAAAGCATAAAAAGGCACATGATGTGCTAACCCTAGTGGTAACGGAGGTGCTGAGGTTTTTAAGCAAGGAAATCTGGAAAGGACTCTCTCAAAAATAGGTTGAATAGATTAGTAAGGACTAAGTTATGCTGAAGTAACAACAACAACAACAAAAAATTAGTTTGGGGCCTGACTGAATTCACTTAACAATGTCCTCCAGGTTTATCTATGTTGTCATACATGATAGGATTTCCTATTTTTTAAAGATGAATAGCATTGCATTATGTATATGTACCACATTTTCTTTGTCCATTCATCCACTGATGGACACTTAGGCTGATTCCATGTCTTGGCTGTTGCGAATAATACTACAATAAACATGGAAGTACAGATTACTCTTTGACACATTGATTTTATATCCTGTGGCTATATAACCAGAATGGCATTACTGGATCATATGGTAGTTCTATTTTTAAGTTTTTGAGAATCTCACTTATATGTGGAATCTAAAAAATGTCAAATTCATAAA
Source organism: Microcebus murinus (assembly GCF_040939455.1). NCBI lineage: Eukaryota > Metazoa > Chordata > Mammalia > Primates > Cheirogaleidae > Microcebus > Microcebus murinus. The sequence goes on along the minus strand of NC_134115.1, from coordinate 38,019,137 downwards.
ATCAGAGAGTAGAATGGTGGGTTTCAGGGGCTGGGAGGGGGGTCATGTGGGGATTGGAGAGATGTTGGTCAAAATTCCAGTTAGACACAGGAATAAGTTCAGAAGAGCTCTTGTATATCATCATGACTATAGTTAATAACAGTATATTATGTACTTGAAAATTGTCAAGAGAATAGATTTTAAGTGTTCTCACCACACCCCAAAAAGAGAATTTTGTGAGGTAATACATACATTAATTTGCTTGATTTAGGCAATCTACAATGTATATACATATAGCAAAACATCATGTTGTATATCATAAATATATGTCATTTTAATTTTTTGATAAAAAAGATAAAACAGAAGAAAAAAAATCACAAACTCTTAGTGGTTTAAAGCAACAAGGTTTATTTCTTGCTTAGGATATAAGTTCATGCCATATTGACTACAATCAAAGAAACAGACTGACTGTACCCCACAAATATCACTTTTTATCATAACACACATCCTAAACTAGTCCCTTACCCTCTCCTAACCACAAGAGAGCCAAAAAATGTAATGCTGCAATTTACACCAACATGAGGACAATCATCCATATTTGAATGACCATAACCAATGACTAAGGAAGTTACTAATAATGCCAGATATAAAGGGTAATGTTTGTGAGTACCTTGAACTGAGGAAGTTAAAAGCATATTTAGGCCATTGAGAAAATATCTTCAGGGGATAATCCAGGTGGACAATGAGGTTAATCATATTGAAGTTGGCATTCCACTTCATTTACTAGATGCGGTGGGGATAGTAAATTAAAAATTCATGAATCTGGATTGAACTGATAGTTATTGAGCATTTATTTCTATTATGAATGGTGCCAGGTACTATGATGTGCATTATTGTTGTATGCTCACAACAAACGTGTAGTTGGTGGCATCCTGCTTGTTGGACAGATGAGTTTGATTAAGATAAGATAGTAAACTTGCCCCAGTTTATACAGCCAGTAAGTGGTAGAGTCACTCAATAAACTGGGGGCCATTCTAATGACAGTTCCAGTACTCCTTCTATAAAATATCTATTGTTCATATGAAAATATGAACTAAGACCAAATTTACCCACTCATGTAGCATGATCTTTATAACTAAAACATTTCTTACTCTGATTTGACAGATTCTCATTCCATTGGTTCCTCTACTTGCTCACATCCCCAAAATGTGGGCCTTCATTAGCTTTCTTCTGTGACTGATCTAGACTTTATCCCTTAGGGATTTCATCCACTTATATAACTTTAGTGGTCACATCTAAGAGTGTGCGTACTTGTGTGTGAGTATGTTCACATATATCTGTCTCTAACCAGTATTTTCTTTTCCATTTCCATCTGCCAATTCTACTTTCAGTTCTATTATCCCATGAATCTTAGTGTTTTAAAAAATAAATTTAGGCTGGACCTGTGGCTTACACCTGTAATCCCAGTAACCTGGAAGGCCAAGGCAGAAGGATTGCTTGAGCCCAGGAGTTTAAGACTAGCCTGGGCAACAAAGGGAGACCTCTTCTCTTAAAAAAAAAAAAAAAAAATCATCTGAGCATAGTGGCTCACACCTGTAGTCCCAGATACATGAGAGGCTGAGGCAGGAGGATTGCTTGAGCCCAGGAGTTTGAGGTTGCAGTGAGCTATGATCATGACACTGCACTTCAGCCTGGGCAACAGAGTGAGACCCTATCTGTAAAAATACATACATACATACATACATACATACATACATACATACATAAAATGTATATGTTTTTCCCTAAAACCCATGCTTTTTCCTAACAAATATTCTAGTTGATGCTCTGAATATTTTTTAGTTCCTCTGGCTCAAATCTATAGTGTCATCTTTGATTTCTTCCTCAGCCCTACATTCAATCAGATAATAGCTTATTCTTCACAGTGGCTCTTACATTTTTCCCTTCTCTGCCAACATCCTTACTAAAATTTTGCCTCTTATGACATCAATTTCAAACTTCTGTTGCAGCTTCCAATCTCCTTTTCTGCATATCAGTGCCAAACATTTCAATTGAGTATATAGACAGTTCATATCTTATAGCATGCACATCTTATATCTTAAAAATCCTGTATATTCTGGCCTAATACTCTCCTTTCCTTTTTTTCCCAGTATATCTTAAAAAAAACACACATTTTTATTTTACTCCAAATGGCCAATTACTGTCTTCTAAATACATCTCAAACTTTCTTATCACTATTTCTTTGATTATGTTAATTCTATCATCTAGATTGGTCTCTCATATTTCAAATACCTTTTGAAATGCCTCCTATTGTTTGAAGCTGAGATAAAATTCACTGTTTTGTTTTGTTTGGAAACCACTGCAAAACAGCTACAACTCAGTAAATTATTCCTTTCTTTGTATTACAAGTATTTCTCTACTCTATGAACATCTTATCAGCAAACATGACATATTCTGCCTTAGACCCACAACTTCTAGATCGTCTTCTCATATATAGTAGGTACACTTTACACATCAATGTATGGTGAATAAATTATTAAATTGATAAGCTTTATGGAGGCCAAATGAACAATATCAATTAAAAAATTAGAAATGTGGCTTATCTTCCACAGCAAAATTTCATTTCAAGAAGGTCCTAAAGCATGTAGGAATCAACTTGATTTTCTGCATGTAGTAGTGGTAGAAGAGAAGTCTTATTGGGACATTTCTGGTCTGTTCATAGAATTGAATTCAAAAACTTATTGGATACATTGGACTTAGTTTTAGTTCCATGGAATAATATGCACAAATAAGTTCAGGGAGGGAGAATGAATTACAAAAGAATATCTGTGTTAGTGCATTTTACAATGCTATAAAAGGATTTTCTGAGGTTGGAGAATTTATAAAGAAAATAGTTTTATTTGGGTCACAATTCTACAGGCTTTCAAGAAGCATGGCACTAGTGACTGCTTCTGTTGAAGGCTTCAAGGAACTTCCAAACAGGGCAGAAGGCGAAGTAGGTGCAGGTGTGTTACATGGTGAGCAAAGGAGCCAAGGGGGCAGGGAGGAGTCAGCCTCTTTTAAGCAACCAGCTCTTCCATGAACTAATAAAGGAAGAACTCACTCATTACCATGGGGAAGGCATCAAGACGTTCATGAGGGAATCTGTTCCTATGACCCAAGGGCCTCCCGCTTGGTCCTACCTCCAACACTAGAGATGAAATTTCAACATGAGATTTGGAGGGACATTCAAACTCTATCATTTTTTTTTTTTTAATATTCACATACCAAGGCCCTTGCTTTTTCTCTTTTTCTGGGCACTCATCCCCTTATAGTTATTCGTGATCATGTGACTTGCTTTGGCCAATAAAGTGTGAGTGGATGTGACGTGCGTTGTTTCCAGGTAAAAGTATCTGAGGTGGCAGGTAAGGGTCTCTCATCTCAATTAGCCTGCTGCAGGTGTCCTGAAGATGTGTGCTTCAGTGGTGGTATCATGAAAGCATGATGCATCCATCAGATTAGGGCCCAGAGAGACTACACTTTCCTTTCTGTTTTACTGTTTTTGAAACAAAAATATCACAGGTGTTTCAGAAGCTTCTCATATAAGATCATAATCATGCAATTAACATATTGATGATTGACATGTCTTTTACTACAACCTGAATTTTTTGAAAAGAGCAAACTGGCCAAATGCAGGTTGGCAGAGGAAGCAAGAGATGAGCAAAGCACCAATTGTTAGAATCACAGAACTGCAAAAACTAGAGAGAAGTCATCTAACTCAATTGTTTCACCTTACAGATGAGCAAACATAGAAATTCACACAATGTGTAGGTAAAAGTGGAGAGGCAAGAATCCTATTCTCTTGCCTTCTAATCCTCTGCACTTCTTACCTTACAATACTGCCACTGAAGGATTAACTTTTCTCTCTTAATTTAGCTATTGTAACTGACTCTTCTAATTAAAAATTGTGTTACAACAATAATCAAAATAGTAGAGCACAATGGACTAGGTGATTAGCATATTTCAATAATAGATATTAACTTTTACTTCATGATAAATTAATGTAATTTTCAAATATGAACCACTGACTAAATATTAATCACTCAGGAAGAATTGCATTCCTAGGATGTAGACTAATTTGCTAAGCATTAGGAAAACAGCAAAATAAAAAAATGATAATAACTCCCATCCTCAAAGCATCCTCACTCTATAGGTAAAGAATAAAAACAAAATCCATAATCAAGCGCTGTATATGTAGTGTTCTTTCAGAGTTATAGGTCAGGAATCTGGGAAAACAGAGAGTCTAGTTCAGGAAAGACGTTCCAAAAAAGGTATTAATTGAACTGATATTTGAAGCATTATTGGGAGAACTGTTGCAGGTATACAAGTGGTAGGTTGTGTTCTGAAGACCCAGAGTGTGAAAAGGCTTCGAAAATTGGAAAACATGGTGTGCCTGCCAAGAAGTGAGTATAGTTGGAACATGTGACGGGAAACCAGGCAAGAGACTAAGGCAGGCACAAATCATATTCTATGCTCAAGACCAGTATAAAGCTATTGTTTCTTAAGTGCTTTAAATGGTCGTAACTACGTGCTGAATTAATTTTTTTTTTATTTTATTTTATTTGACAGAGACTTGTTCTGTGGCCCTTAGTAGAGTGCAGTGGCATCAGCTTAGCCCACTGCAACCTCATATTCCTATGCTAAAGTGATCCTCTTGCCTCAGCTTCCTGAGTAGCTGGGACTATAGGCATGCAGCACCATGTGCAGCTAATTTTTTTTTTCTATTTTTAGTAGAGACAGGGTCTCACTCTTGCTCAGGGTGGTCTCAAACTCCTGAGCTCAAGCAATCCTCCCTCCTCAACCTCCCAGAATGCTAGAGTATTACAGGCATGAGCCATCGCGCACGGCCTACATGTTGGATTTTAAAATATTTTTTGAACAGATAATTTTGACCATTTTACTATATTGACTTTGACTTAAAAATAACAATTTTCAGATAGTCAAGTTAGGTATTGACATTTTTGGTATAAAATAATAACTTTCAAGTGACATACATGAGAGCAGTCAAAGAAAATGTAATACAAATTGTATTATAATATGAGGTTTGTCCGGAAAGTACCCAGCCATTGTTAGTATAACAATGAACGGTTTGCGTGACATGATGTAACCGGCAACTGAGGAGAGTGGACTGTAATGGCATGTGTGAACAATGATGATTTCACTGTCCTAGTCAGTGGGGTGCCAGGCGCTGCTGAGTGAGCATGTGTACTGTGTGGCCATCACATTCAAAATGAACAAGTAGAGCAGTGCATCTGCATCAAATTTTGCCTTAAGCTTGAACAATCCTCCACAGAAAATATTCAGATGATTCAGAAGGCTTTTGGGGACGCTGCAATGAGTGCAGCACAAATCAAAGTGTGGCACAAAAGCTTCCAAAGGTGGTGGAGAATCTGTTGAAACTGATCCATGTTTTGGAAGGCCTGAGACAAGCAAAACACCTGGGAATGTTGCACATGTACGGGTTGAGTTCAGAGACACCGGGAGAACTGCGTGGGGTTCCAAGGTGCCTATTTTGAAGGGGACTGAGGCGTCATTGTCCTGTGTACGATGTTTCTTGTAACTTGTATCTTCTTCAATAAATGTCTCTATTTTTCATATCGCATGGCTGAATACTTTCCGGACAGACCTCATATAATGGCGTTGTATATACGACTACGATGGTAAAGTGATTACATTGTAGTTATTTTCATAATTTTGGCTATAATGAGTTAAAATAATGTTATTGCACGGGATTTTAAATTGTCATATACTAGATAAAATGTGTGGCATATATTATTATAGACCTGCATTGTGTGTGTGTGTGTGGGGGGGGGGGTTGTGGGGAGTTAAATAGGTATTTTTAAATAATTAACCTATCTTTACATTCTATAATTATAGTTTTAATTTTTCTAAATTCTTGAGAATACAAAGCAAGAACATGACATATTGCCATGTGGAAGAGGAGCTGGGCCAGTTCTGAGTCTGCTCCATATAGAGATCGGTATCCCTATGACTCCAGAGCTCATAAAGGGAAGACCTAATAGAACTCAGGAGGAGGAGGGATCCAGGAAGGACAATGAACCCTAGATCCTCCCCTTGAATGTCTCAATGAAGCCTAAGACTAAAGCACAGCTATATAACCACAAAGGACTTTACGGGGATTATATTGTATAATTTCCTTTCTCAAATGAGGCACTTGCGTAGTTTCCATTTTGTTCCAGATATTTGGGGTGAACTTTCATGACTACTTTTTGCTAATTAAACCATAGAAGAATAAGATTTTTGTTCATTTATTCATTTTTAAGCTTTTCTCACTATAATGCTCTTAAAATATTTGCATATATATACACGCATATATTATAATATGCAGCTTAAAGTAAGTATCATAACCCAAGGGAGATAATCTTTTCATCCTGGTTTTAGGGAAGAAAATTATGATCTGAAAATGTATAGATATTTATGAAGAAGAAATTCTAGCTTTACTTAAAAAGGGCAAGCTATATAAATTTAAAAGATGCGTAGATATTAGTGCTGGGAAAGTAAAAATTGTTTGCCAACCATTCTAAGATGCACACTTCTTGTTCAACTTTTCTCTCTCAGCTGTAATAGGTCTGTAATTCTCTCAGCATTTTGTGATCTCTTATCTAGGTATTTACATTATTGAATTCTACTTTGTTATTTAATTGGCTTCTAGATATTAAGTACTACTATTCTTCTTAACATCTGACAAAGTGAATGTCTGGAAGATTGTTGAAGGAATGAATGAAGAAATGAATGAGTAAGGAATGAAGAAATGAATGTAATTATGCTATAAATGTGAAATATTTGGGGTGAATTATCAGAAGAAAATTATCATTTACTTTGTGAGTTGTTTCTTCATTGTAAGAATTTGACTAGAATATAAGTATTATGTTTTCTGATATTTTATAAGTGTAATTTTGAAAATCATTTTTTACAAAATAGAAAATTTTCCTTTATATGCATTTTAAAACACTTATAGAATAAACCAAGGACACATACCAAAGTAAATTGGCAGCTATTAACAGAAAGTACTACGAATAATACCACCTACGTGGGAAATATGGGAACACTCAAAATCCTGAGGTTAAAGTTGTATATGAATTCAAGATTTTATTAGCATTTTGCTAACATTTTATTATTTATGAGTATTTTATTAGTATAAATAATTACATTAAGCCAGCAAAGGATGGTAGCTGTTATGATCTCTTCTATCTGAAATTAATAAGCAAAATAATAATACTGCTATTAGTTCTCAGGATTTTTTAATTAATAATAAGTTTAGCAGTTTTTTATATTGACACCCTTCTAGCAATAATCCAAAGCTTTCTGTATCTGATTTTCGTTTACTGTTGTTTTTGTTTTCTGCTCACAAGGAATGTTTCATCAAATTCAATACCCAAGGCAGCAGAATATATTGAAGGAAGTATGGCAAATTTTAGATGAAATAGCTTGATCCAGTGTGAGTTTCAGAAAATAACGAGTATTGTAAAATGAGAGAGAGAGAGAAAGAAGCAAGTAGGGATTTTATGAGGCATAAAAAGCAAACTCGTCATGTAATTAGTGTGGAGGATACAAGTAATTTAAAATGGCTCTTAAATATATTGTTATGCACACTTGTGTTTATTAAAAGAAAAATGGGTAAAATTTTAATATATCTGGGCTTAATTAACAATAAGATCTAAATTACAAAGGTGCCTACTTTTTAGAATTTCTATAAAACATAGTGTATATATGGCTAGCTAAGTGACAAGAGGCTGGCCCTCCTTGTAGCTAGGGAATTAGCAGTACTTCTTTAAATACATGTGCTTCCAGAGTTGTCTCTTATAGCACCTACAACCAAGTAAGTCAACATTATCACCAGAATGGATTTGTACTTCTTTACAGGTGTAATATGTAATATCGAATGCAATGTAGCTGTGGCTAGGATTTTTAATTTTATATAATCCTTACTGAGTACACCTGAGGTCATCTTTCCATTAAACAATATGTCTTCCAACATAAAATTAACTTTTATTGCATGTGGTTACTTTCACCCTTAAAATATACCATATAGGTAGAGTAATAGGAGCTGTGCAAAGCATCTGTAGTAAGAAGCTGACTATAAGATCTGAAACAATGGTAAGAAAGATGTCTGTCATGGAAGCTGGTCCTTCTATGATAAAATCCTTCTACTCACTTGTCAATTTTAGGTTGGTTCTCATAACTTGGGACATCTCCTGTCATTTTCCAGTTTCTGCCTTGTTCAAAGGAATCTAGCAGAGGAGGGCAGCTGAGACACCAGTCACGCTCTACTTGCCTGGCAGTTCATCCTGGGATGATACTGCATTAGGAGTTAAAGGACCACCATATTGCAATTTATCCCCACAAATTAGCTGCCTTTTTGTATTTTATCTTCTTGAGGAGGTACATTTTTTTTTTTTACATAAATGTTTTCCAAACCCCTCTTCCTGACTTTCAGCCAGTCCCACAGTACATCTTCCTTCACTTGTTTTGTAGGCTGATACCTACTCTGCTTCTTGGGGTAATATTCACTCATAAGTCAAGCACAGTTTTCCACATGCTCCACTTTCTTGACTATGTTGTAGAGGAAATTTTTCAAGCAGGCCCATTGAATTGAAAAGCCACTTCTGTTTATTTTTATTAGTTGACCCAAGTTATATAATAATTTTAAGCTTAAATTTCCTTTTCTACAAAATAAGGAAGATTACCCCCAGCTCCTAGGATCAATGGGTAAAGTAAGACAAAGGATGTCAGTGTGGAGTAGTGCATGGCACTTAGGAGGTGCTCACTATATATCCATTGTTTTTTATCCCTATCTGCTACCACTCAAACATGTGCATATTCTTTTAGTTTTTGTTTATTACCATTAGTATTAAAATTACAAGTAATAACAAATGGCGCCTAAGAGCTTTAATATCCCTGTGAAGTTCTCATTATTATCTATTCCCTGTGTTTTTTTGACTTCCTTGGAAATGATCACTTGTGGCTTTGAGATCATCCTCCCTTCTACATGTAATCCTGAGTGTTCCCTTCATGAAACCCTTTTCTGCTCTTCCACTTGCCTTCTCTACCTAGAGAATAAATGGAGCTCAGAGTCTAAGAGAGTGGGCCTTGCAGCTAGACTGCTTCAGTTCAAATTCCACTTCTTTCTAGCCTACTGAACTTGGGATGGATATTTAGCCTTTCTATGTCTCAGTTTCTCTATCTATAGATTGAAGATAATGATAGTACTTATACTTTAAATTATTATGACTATTAAGTGAGATAATGGGTGAAAGGTGCTTAGCGAAATGCCATGTACTAAGCATATACTCAATTTATTGCTGCTACCATATTCTACCTCTTTCCTCATGAAAACCCATCTGTCCAATTGTATAATTAAATCTAAACTAAGGAATAATACTTGGTGTAAAGTAGCTGACAAGCATTTCCCAGAATGTATCCTATAGAAGAGCAGTTAATGTTACTGGTTAAAGTTTACACATATGCATACACACACACACACACACACACACACACACACACACACACACACACTTGGGAAAACCTGGCTTTAAAAGTCACACATGTTTATATGTACTGGATGAATTTCAAATCCTGTAATATGCAAGTGTGCATTAGTAGATAATAGAAGATACAGTATGAATTATATTAATTTTTTTACACTACCATTTTTTTCTTGTGGTTTATCCTTGATAAAATATCACCCAAGTCTTATTTTTTTAAATCTTAATCTCACCCAGCCTTCTTTTAATAATCAGAAGTTGGTAAATTTGGCATCTTTAAGACAAATTACACCACTTTCACATGCTTTTATTACTATAAAAGAAGATTCAGCATACTGAGATAACCAAATCATTCTATGGACTTTGAGATTTTTTTAACTTGGCCTCCATTGTTGCTATCTCATTTGCTTAGGATGATCTTTTCAAGTGGGCATTATAAGTAATATAAAATAAATCTTCCAAAGTTTTTTTGTTTGTTTGTTTCTAGACAGCATGACCAGAATCAAATAATTTCACTTATTTACAAATTCACAAAATATAAAATAACACCAAACACTTCAATAGGATTTCCTATGTGCTGGGGATTTACATATATTAATCTATATAATTCTCATCAACCCTTTAGATAATGCTGTCTTTGTTTATTTTACAAGTGAAAAAATTGAAGCATAGAGAACTTATGTAATTTTTGGATGGTCACATACCCCTCTTACACAGCTGTTCTAGATTTGAACCCACAGAGTCTGATTTTAGACTCCAGGCTCTGGACAAGTGCATTTATACTCACTTTTAAAAAATAATCCTGAAGTTAAAACCACAGCAAAACTACTACTCTCAATGAGCTATTTATGTAAGTAAAGAAAAAAGGCATTTATTAAATAAAATATGACAGGGTTACTGCATATTTATGTAACTGAACACAGTTTGTAATATTCTAATAGATGATCTTGTTAAAAGAGAGTGTGCACCCATCATTCTTGCTTGGTGGCTTTTACTGTCTATGGAATTTTATTTTACTTCTTGCTTCACTTTTTAACTTGCAGAAATGAGTAAGATATTATATGGTAGGAGCTGAAATGGTGAAATGGAAGAGTCATTGATAATTAACCATATAATCAGAGTTTGGATTTCAAATCCCGATACTGCAGTTGATGACTAGCATGTTTTTGCCATTCAGCAGTATTTAATTTGCATTCTTCATCCATGAAGTTAGGATGATAGCTCAGCTCTTGAACATCCTAAAGCCTTGAATTTAAAACATATAAACTAGCTGAAGTAGGAAAGCTACTTGAAGTGACCAATGTCTTTGTCCTAAAACAAAACTGTGTTCTACTCTTTTACTCTGCCAGTCTGAGAAAAGTGTGGCAGGGAAAGACACCCTCACCTTTTCCTGCTGAGATGTGAGGATGCATGCTCAAGCAGGGCAAGAAGCACCTTTTGTGAACAGCTTCTGTCAGTCAATTAGAGAAAAGGGGTGATGTATAGGGAATGTTTCTTACCACTTTGGTTGCTTTAGAGATTCAGTTTAAAAAGAAAACTATGAAAGAGAATCGCAGATTACCCATATATACTTCAATCTATATTTTAGTAACTTTTCTATTGCTGTATATGTCTAATACCAAATTTTTGTGCCATTAAATAGCAATATGGCATTTCTTCCATTGTTTAAGATGTTTATGCTGTTACATGGATTGGAGCAGTCAATCCATAACTGTACTGCTGTAATCCTCCTGAATATTTATTGTTGTTCAAGATCCCATCAGGTGTAGATATAAGGGAGAGGGACATACAGAATTTATACAAGATGGGAATACATGAGGTGACCCCAGGAATGTCAACATCTAAGCATGAGAAACTAAGTGTATTGACAAGAGAACCAGTAGCCGTTGGGTAGGGAGGAGCATATATGACCTATGTGCTTTAATATATTCAATGACATAGGCATGTGTAGATGTGAATAATGGCAATTTAAATCATTTGAACTATCATGTATACACATATTTATTAATGTAGGAAAATATATTTTGGTTTTGTAAAAATAATGCCATTTACAGTAGCTCATGTGAACTGCTGATTAATTATGGGTAATTGCCATGCAACACATGATAACTGTAAAGTTTGTTTAAATGTTCCAGATTAATATTGATAAGTTTTATGCATTAAATTAATAAAGTTTATACATGTAAACTTAGTTTTGTATCTTTCTCAAATATCATATTTATTATTCATACAATCTGGTATATAGAGAAGGCATTGCTATCTAGTTTTCTGTACTGAAGTGCAGTGGGTGATCATAAGTAATGAGAAGGAAGAAGACTATGTTCATGTCAGTAGGACTGATTTATTTTTTCTAATGTTGCATTTCCAGTATCAGAGGGGACATCCAGGTATGATGTGAATAATGCATTCATGGATTCTATAAAATATGGGAAAATTATGGATTCCTGACATATTTCTAGACTCTAGGGAAAAAATACTGAGATATGCTATTATGCTCCATTTATGGGATATTGAACACTTTCACCTTATTTGTATTTCACTGCTTTGCAGATTTAGCATTGACAAAAGAAAGAGAATATATCAAGTTAAGCTCATTAAAGTGAGAGCCTTCCTTGACTATTTGAAATATCAGTATGAGACTTCATACATACAGGATTTTGTTTAGAAACAGCAAAGTGACAAAATATCTCACCTATGCCTCTTTCTTCTTTGCAGATTGTGCACAGTTTTCTTTTCTCTTTAAATTTCTGTGCTGACATCTTAAGTCTTCCAATACCCTGCTTAGAAGTTTATTATTTTTGTAATGAATTTTAAAGCAACATATAGAACATTCTGAAGCATGAGGAATCTTTATGTGATAATGGAAAACAAATCAGTAATGCTAACATTCTTGTATTTGAAGAAGTCCATGATTACAAAATCATAAAAACCTGGCACTTAGTTTAAGAGTGAAATAAGGATGAAAGCTTTGCAGTGTTGGTTGTCAAAACATTTTTTGAAATTCTCAGGCCTGGAAAACTAGCTAACTGTCATCACAGCAGTCTTTTGCCATGAGAGCCATTATTTTAATTTCTTACTGCAATTCCCGTTGAGAAGTCAAGCTCTGTAGCATCTTGTTTTACATAAACCAAACATAGTTATAGATGTGGTATGTCTCCATGTGATAGGTGTGACTAATATCAGAAACCGAAAACAAGATAACATGTTTCTCTGGAAAGCTACCCTGCCCCATTTCAGAAAATAAACAGTATCATTTATTTGTTTCTAATTATTTTACTTTGCTGTGATCTCTTAGATGGATTAGTCTAAGACATGAATGATTATTTAGGAAAGAACAACTATGGGATTGATTTTCAATGCTTCATCTTGAAATGGCTCCATGAATTGGGAAAATCATGTCAAATATATGTTAAGGACCTTCTCATTCAACATCCAGTGACTCTGACTTGTGAGTAATTTTACACTAAAACCAACACAACAGGTCTCTTAAGTGTTGGAATTTACTATAGAATATTGATATATAAGGAGAGATGGAAAAATTATTTTAAGTAAATAGGATAAATAGGAAGATGGAAAGACTAAAGTATTAAAACCAATATTCCAATTCTGCAAGCTTTAGAAATATATTTTATAAGGAGAATCTAACATTCACAGTTTTTGTAGGGCACCTTTTGGAAAACAGTGATTACAGGTATCTTTGACAATAAGATATGACTTAAACTATTTGAAAATTTTTTTAGCAGAAAATTACTTTGATGATGCTTTTAGAGAAGTATATAATTAATACATTGGTCTACAATTTTCTGTCAAGTAGGAATTCTCGCCTTTTCTGAATTCCAAAGGGGTATGTACAATGACTAAAATTCGGCAAACAATAATGAAAACAGATCTGCAATTACATGTCCATATAGAAATTTTACTCCGAAATATATGCAGGTTTACTGCTTAACCAACAGCAAGCCAGCGTTTCTTAGGTCAATATTTTACAAGAGGCACAGATGATTGGTAGATGTGGCTATTCCCTTAATCTCTACCATCACCTTCTTTACCACTTTGTAAGGAACTATGGCAGAAAATACATTGGATGATTTCTTCCTTTAATCAGCATTTTCTTAGTCTTTGTAACAGGAAACAAGTATAGGCCAACATACATAATCTCATTATAGACCCTAGGTTATCTGTGCTCATACACACCTTGTGCTATAATACAACTCTGAAGCCAACATCATAAGGGATGGTCTTACAGGAGATGAGTTAATAATTTCCAGTGGGGAGAAAAAGATAGGCTCTGCTAACCAACTTCTTTTGAACTAATTTCTTAATAATGATGCTAGTTTTGAATAAGCTAAATGCCTTCCTTGCTTCTCCAGGAACATAACATAAGTAGTCTCTTTTATGAAGAATATAGGGATTCACAACTATTCCTAGAAAATCCCCAAATCCATTATTCTAAAAGTAATTGTTTTGGTAAGCATTTTATATCTTCTAATTGATATATGGTTGACAATTCTACATGACAATAATTGTGAATGAACTTGAAAATATTTAGACATATGACTTTATGATACCAATCAAAATGAACAATTTTAAGTTTCTATTTTGGGAAGATGGACATCATTTGAATGGTGCATTTCCTATCTTCCACTTATAACTGTGCTTGCTACTATTTTCAAAACAATTTCAAAATCAGTTTCCAGTACAGAACACTTCAGTACTTAATTGGTCAGTAGAGGGATATATTTTAAATATAGTAGCTAAAATAAATAACACTTCTCAATGATATACTTTCAAATAATTTCCCTTTACTGTTGGGACATCCTGGTCTTGCCAGACAGTAGTAGTAACTAATTCCATTTTATGAGAGAGAGAGTTAAAGGATTCTCTCAAACTATGCAGTAATTAATAATAGTCCACAAATAACTCCTATAAATCCCAAATTCTAGTTTAGTTATTACACAATTTTTATGGTCTATATATTTTTACCATAGCTCATTGAATTTGTCCTATTGAGAAATAAAGCTGTGCCATACTTTGTTTTAAACACACCAGGCATGACTATAAGAAATGGTTCATGACAGCAGTGACTATTGTCAGAAATGGAAAATGAGGCAACATATTTCTCTGGATAGTTAGCTACCCTGCCCTATTTCAGAAAAAAAAAATAAAAACATATATTTATGCATTTGTTTCCAATGATTTTACTTTTGTGTAGACCTGTATAAGACAAATATATATATATATATATATATATATATATATATATATATATATATATATCTTTAGAACATAGTGATTGTATGAAAAACCAATATTTTATATTCCACCAAGAAAAATCCTGTCAATCAAAAGATGCCATTAACTGTAATATGATATCTTATTTCAGAGTTAACATACTAAATAAGTTTTGCATCTTAGAATTAAGGCAATATTATAAAGCCTACTTTCTACATTTTTAAATCATTCATTTTATTTAAATAGTTCTTATTGGATAAGATTTGATTCAAATGCATACTTTAATCTTTGGTCTGTATATAGATATTTTGGCACTTTCCCTAAAAATGAAACTTTTTTGATATTAAATGCAAATAGTTGACTAAAAACAGTCAAAGTTTTTAAATCATGGTGCATGGCTTTATTTTTCCCAGGGATTTTAAAGAATTATCATTGCAGATTTTGCCCTTTAAGAATTGACTTGGATCAATGTATATTCTCTATGGTAGAGTTTGGAATCTACATCATTATAATGCTGCATTTTGTGAATCAGATTCTACTGAAAGACTAAAATACTTGTTGAACAAGCTATTCTGGTTAATTACAAATCTTTTCAAGTTCTTGCTTGTGGAATAAATAAAGACTAAATTACAGGTCAACTGAATTTAGATTTTGGCACAGTTTTATATAACACTAAATATATATTTTTTTTATATTTGGAAAGTGAAAAGCAGATTTCTGAAGAGTAAAATAACAGACACCGAGTTTGGAATCTCTACTATACTAGGTGAATACAGCTGGCTTCAGCCAGAATTGTGGTTTTGAACTGTCCTGAATTCCCAAATAAAACAATCAATTTTTTTCATAGTTTTATAGATATTGTCCTTCACTCTCTGCATGTGTTGGTATACCTTGTCATGTGAAAAAAGAGATCTAAATAATAGACCATTTCATCAATCCTTTTGATTTTAAATATTTTCCCAGCATAGATTGCATTTTATTTTCAATATAGAAGGTCAGTAGCTCTCGCAGTCAGAAGTATGATAGTTCTGCTTTTGAAGTAATGGATTTTACTAAGTTTCCCGGCCACCTGCCACCTTGGCCTAGTTTACACTTTATGTTGTAGACTGAAAGAGAGACCCTTTCATTTTCCTTCAAAGTTTAAGAGTATTAAAGACATTCAGCCTTCTTTATCTAATATCCAGGTACAATAATATATCTGGGAGACACAGATTAAAACACTTCCATGAATTTTCTTCTTGTAATGCTTTGGCCCCAAATAAAGGTTTTTTTAATGAAGAGTAATTTCTTTATTTCTCAAGGGACACTGAGGAGTCAGAATGGGCCCTGGCCAGAAATCAGAAAAATCTGATTCTAGTCTTAGGTATCCTATTTATTATTGCTGTCTGGCACATAAAAATGACTCAATAAATATTTGCATAGTATTAATACATACATTAATTAATAATTAACATAACTGTGAGTATACCAAGTTTTGTCCTCCTGTTGCTCACAGTGTGGTTGAGGGGATGGGCCATTACAATGCAAAGTGATTGGATCTGAATTGGAAGTATGAATGAAGTCATTACAGAAGATGTCATAGAAGAGGAAAGGGAAGATAATTAAAGTTTACCTATTACATTTAAGAAGCTCGCAAGTTATAATTTCCATTTGACAAATAATTAAAAGAGGGCACATATTCTTACCCAAAATCACTCATCTAATATAGAGAGAGAAGTTAGAATTTTACCATGGCAAAAATCTAAATTCCAAATAGTTGGGATGATCTAATCACTAACTTCTCAATGTCTACTGCTCTAGTAGTAGCTCCATTGCATTGGATATTATGCCTTATCCTATTTTGTGATTCTTCAATATCATCCATTTTTAGGCATATATATACTATATCACCTAAATCATGAAATCACAGCAAAAAAAAATTAAATTCTGTGAACTTCATAATCTTTTATCACTAAATTTTTCTAGTTGCTAACCCTTCCTGTTGCTAACCCCACCTACCATTATTACATTTTATGGTAAAACTAAAATAAATCAATCTATGCTAGCTGTTACTGTGTTAAAACAGTTTTTACAGACTTGGATGCCATTCTATTTTAATAAAATGCAAAGTATCTCTATTCTCTATATAAATTTTTTGTATTTACTGAAGTATATTATAATAAATAAAATCATAATTAACCCTTTTTGTTTTTATTGAGATGCAATTAATGAAAATTTTAAAATAAAATTCACCAATTTACATTGTACAATCCAGTGATTTTTCAGATATTAACAAGGTTATACAACCATAACCTCTATCTAATTCCAGAATATTTCCATCACCCAAAAAAGAAACACTATTTATAGCTAAACTTTAATGAGTATATTTTGCAATTAGCCATTATGCTCACCTCCTTACGCATATTATATTATTTACTACTGGCAACAATCCAAAGAGATATATAGGGAAAATGCTTCCATCTATTTTATAAACAAGAAAACTAAAATTAAGAGATGTTGAATTTTGCTAAATGTCAGAAATGCTTGACTACTGTCCTCACCTTGCAGACTTTTGTGTTTAATAAGGCTCCAGTTCTTATCTCTTCCTGAAGATGAAATGGACCTATAGTTGCCTTCTTTCATGTAGACAGAAAGGAGAGTAATAATATATGGTAATCATATCTTCCTTTCTTCATCTTTATACTTCCAGATTAAATATCTGGAATTTTCTAGGAGGGCCGTGCTCTATTTCTAATAGAGGCATACTCAGTTCTTGCATCACAATTGAAAGTTGCAATTACATTTTCCTATGAAAATCCATGGTGTTTAGTTAGAGATGAAATTGTCTCAATGGTGCATGCACTTTCACACGTATAAAGTTCTTTTGTTGATTGTGGGTATAATCTTGTATAACATGTTGCAATAGAAAAAGATGGTTGTTCCAAAGTGCAACTTTGCAAGTAATCTTTTTTTCTTGGTACTAATAAATATTGGTTCTTAATAATAATTTGTTGAATAAGCAAATTAATGTATTGAATACGTAAATCATAAGTTGGCAGTTGCCTGTATCATCATAAAGAAATTCATCCTAAAGTGTTGCAAACACATTCGAACACATAACTGAAATATATTTGATTGTTCCCGGGGATTGTTATACTTTGCCAAAAAAAAGACAGTATTAGTAGTTTGCAAAAGGATTATACTTACATGAGAAGTTTTAAATTGAAATCTCAATTTTATAAACTTTTCCATGTTGTTTTATACTTTACATAAAGTTACCATGATACTTCTATTTTCCCTCATAGTAAGTGCCTATTTGTTTTTACGGTTGGGGCCAAGTACTTATCTCATAATAATTGTTGCAATGCTAAGTAGTCATTTTCTACTGGTACATTCAGTTATAAAACATTGAATCACTCATTTCTACCTACAAAGCAAGATGAACATTTAATTTCCTCTGGGTGTTCTGTGAAGGGATATTTTGAAACATTTTTACACACTCCAGATGATCAGTTATTGTAATATTAGTCTCTTAGTATTACTATTTTTTTCCCCTGTTTCCTTCCTGTCTGACAACACTCTGCCCAGGTTCGATAGGAGGCTGTAGTTTTAGTGATATGATAAATAAACTATACTCTAAAGGATCAATATTGAGAACAAAATCTGCCCACATCTTCAATAGACACTGTAAAAAAAAATACTTAGCATTATTGGAACATCTAGTAATAATACTTGTAGGTATTACTCTTATGTAAATTCAAAATTTTAGTGCCTTAAAATTCAATCCTAATGCTATCTTTGAGCCACAGTGAAGATGAGCACTTCCATTTGGGAGAAGAATGTTAAATGTAAAATGAGTGCAATATGCACACATGTCTGTATAAAGTTTAGTTTAAGAGTAAGTTTTTGCTAACTCCTTATTTCTACATTACATTATTTTTCATTTTCACAAAGGAAATCACTGCAAAAAATTTTGAGAAAAAGGCATTGTTTGTTTTTTGTTTGTTGGTTGGATTTTTACTTAAAGATATTTCTCCCAGTAACTTTAAAAAGGCTTATGATAGATTATTTCAATGGTCAGCAAATGATACTGCTGAGGCCAAAATTAAGTTTGAGTTCTTTTAGAAGCCAAAAATCACAGTCTTCTTATTTCCTGAAGGTGAAGAGTGACATAAACTTTTTATGTGTATTAATTTATTTAATCTCTCAGTAAGACCTAATGTTTATCTTCAACTTGAATTATAGTTTTATTCCACTGTGGTCTGAAAAGATATATGGTATGCTTTCCATTGTTTTGAATTTTTTGAGCCTTGTTTTGTGGCCTAAAATATGATCAATCTTGTAGAATGTCTCCATTTGCTGATCAGAAGAATATATATTCAGTAGTTTGGGGGTAAAAGGTTCTGTAAATGTCTGTTAGACCCATTTGTTCTAAAGTCTCATTTAAGTCCAGTGTTTATTGATTTATTTTCTGCTTGGATGATCTGTCCAGCTCTGTCAGTGGGGTTTTGAATTCCCTGGCAATTCTGATGTTACTGTTTATCTCTTTGTTTAGATGTAGCAGGGTCTGCTTTATGAATTTGGGTGTGTCCACATTAGGTGAATAAATATTTAGGATGGCTATGTCTTCTTGTTGACTTGGTCCCTTTATCATTCTATAATGACTATTTTTGTCTTTCTTTACTATTGTTAATTAAATGTCAATTTTATCTGATATAAGAATGTTACACCTGCTTTCTTTTGGTTTCCATTTTCATAGAATATTTTTTCCATCCCTTCACCTTGAGTCTATATGAGTCCTTATGGGCTAGACGTGGTGTTTATTTGAGACAGCAGATATTTGGCTTGTATTGTTTTATCCATTCAGCCACCCTATGTTGCTTGAGTTGGGAATTGAAACCATTCACCTTGATTGACAGAATTGGTAAGGGAGATAATGTTATGTTCATCCTGTTGGGTATACCTTATTGCTTTGTTTTACCTCTTGTACTATTGTTTTTTATGAGCTCTGAGCTTTGGCTTTTGGGTGATTTTACTATTCTGCCATGTGACTATTGTGCCAATCCATGTATAAGGTAGCTCTGAGTATTTCTTGTAGAGCAAGTCTGGTCTTGACAAATTCCTTCAGTGATTGCTTGTCTGGAAAAGTCTTTATTTCATTGATATATGAAACTTAATTTTGCAGGATACAAAATTCTAGGCTAGCATTTGTTCCATTTAAGAAGGCTGAAGATGGAGTCCTAATCCCTCTGGCTTGTAAGGTTTCAAAAATTGAGAAGTCTGCAGTTAGCCTGATGGGTTTTCCTTTGTAAGGTACTTGATATTTTCATCTTACAGCTTGCAGGAATTCCCCCTTCATGTTTACTTGGCCAGTCTGATGACTGTGTCTTGGTGACTGCCTCTTTGCAATGAATCTACCCGGTGTTGTTGAGCCTCTTGTACCTGGATGTCTAAATCTCTAGCAAGACCCAGAGATGTTTTCCTCAATTATTCTCTCAAATTGGTTTTCCAGCCTTTGCACGTTTTCTTCTTCACCCTCAGGCATTACTATGATTTTTATATGTGGCCATTTTCCATAACCCCATATTTCTTGTAGGTATTCATTCCTCTAAATTTTCTATTTTTCATTTTTGACTGATTGAGTTAATTTGAAAGAATTGTCTTCAAGCTCTGGGCTTCTCTCTTCTGCCTGGTATAGTCTATTTTTAAAACTTTCCACTGTGTTTTGTATTTTCTTTAATTAATTTTTTATTTCAAGAAGTTCTGTTTGTTTGTTTTTTATTCTCAACATGTTGACCTGTTTAGTAAATTCTTCATTCATTTCCTGAATTATTTTTCTGATTTCTTTGAGTTGGTTTTTCATTTTCTCTTGGATTTCATTGAGCTTCATTACAATCCATATTTAGAATTATTTATCTGTTATTTTAATATTTTCATTTTTGTTGGTATCCATTGCTAGAGAGCTGGTGTTCTCTTTTGGGGGTCTCCTGTCACTCTAATTTTTATACTTCCAGAGTTCTTTTGCTGATTCCTTCCATCTGGATCAGCTGTTGCTTCTTCTTTTTTGATTTTTGTTTTGCATTGTTTTGTTTAGATAGAGCTTTTTTTCCCTCCCCTCACTCACATGGATGTGCTTGTAGCATTTGTTGAATAAGAACATTTAGCTTTGCTTATGGGTGGTTTTTAACATGATCTATGATCTGAATGGATGCCTTGGTTATAGATATCCTTAGTGTGGCAGTTTTCTTAGTAGCTGTTGGTAGGCTGTAGGAATGTGAGCTATGTCAGTAGGCAGGTTCCCTATCTCTGATGAGGGAGCGTGGGGGTCTTTGTAGCCCTTTCTCTTTTCATAGCCTTGTGGTCTTCTTAACAGTCTGAATTGTATTGGCACACCCAGTTTAATCTCTAAGATTATAGGTGGTGCTTATGGGTGAGAATTAACCATACCCTATATCATTGAGTCAGTAAATGTTGCAAAATGGGTGCAAATTGACCTCCCTGTCAGTAAGTGGTGCTTGCCAGAAGGAACAAGCCACAATGTTGTGTTTGGGTGCTGTGCCTCGCTGTAGTCCCTCAGGAGAAGCACTCAAGTGCCAGGTGGTGGGTGGGGCCCTGGAACTTCCAGGTGACTCCTTATTCTCTGCCACAGTAGAGGCAGGTGGGGGAGTTAACTTGGATGGGGCTGGGTTAGGTGAGCTTGCCCTCAGGCTCCACAAAAGCTGGCAAAGTAGCTGTTCTGGAAGGACTCAAAGGTCTGCTCTCAGCTTCTGGGTAAAACCGCCAGGGAGAGACTGAAGTGGCCTCACCCAACCAGAAAATTTTCTTGTGGAAGTGGGGCTGTCTGTGATTCACAATCTGGCTGTCTGGGCTGTGTTTCACTCTTCTCCCCCATCCTCTGCTCTGAGGTGTTCCTGTGGCATCTGCTTGTAGGCAGGAGCTCAAGTTAGCTGAGCTCTCCCACGATTGCGCTGCTGACTGTGAGATTTCCCTCCAAGGATCCTTGCCTGAGCTGAGAACACAGGCTTCCTGTGGTGGGGAGAGGTGCTTCTGAGTATGCTACAGCTAGGACCCACACTGCACTCTTTTGTCAAATTTATGTGTGTGGGCTTCCTTGCCTCCTAAAACTAGTTCACAGATCTCCCCTCTGTTCCCCCAGGCAACATGATTGAGACCTTGGGGGTACAGGATCTGGCCTGTAGGTCTGCCCCAGGTCCCCAAAGATCAATCCCTGACCATGTCAGGGAGAAGCATGCTGTTTCTCAGTTGTCTATGGGGTGCTTATGTAGGTTTGATGTCCCTCCACTTCGGGGTGCATCCTGCTCTGATATAGCCACCAGGGAAATATCAGCAGTGAAGGCCAGAGAGCAGAAGACTTATAGTCCAAGCACCCCTCAGTCTACTGCAGGACCTTAAGAAGAAAGGTTTGAGCCCCACTCTCTGTGGAAGCCTCAGTGTGGTGACTCAATTGTCTCTCTTAGAAGCCATGAGTGGGTCCGGGGAAGGGGAGGAAAGAATCTGGATGGAGAAAAGTTAGCTTTCTGATCATCTCTGTCCCTCTCTGTGGGAGGCAGCCTGCCCAGAATGTCCATGCTCTAAAGTCTTGCAGATCACCCAGGGCCTATTGGACCTCCATGGCTCCTGCAGTCTTGGCTGGAGTTGGAAAATGTCTGTGTGGGAATGAGCAAGCTGACACCTGAGGAATTGAAGCCCCCTGAGGAGGACAAAGGCACACAGTTGGTACAGAAACAAACTGTTGTCCTGGCTCAGGTCTCTGGTGACTGGAAGTGCCCAGTGGGGCTCTGGGTGCCTGGTGCCTTGTCCATCACAAGCTCCTAGCTCACTGGCAGCAGCAGCTTTAGGGTTCATGGGGTTAGAAGGACTCTCCAGCAGCTTGGAAACCCATCAACTGTCAGAGATTTAAAGGAGGGAGAATACACCATTCCATCTACCCTTTTTGCTGGACTCAAGCATATCAGGTTGATCCCTGCTGATATTTTGCTCCTTCTTTTTCTGCTTTGCAAATTCTTCCCATGTAGTCTCTTGTAGGTTTTGGCACCCTTCTCTCAGAATTACACCCAAACTTTGTTTGTTTGTTCATTTGATTTTTCTCTTTCATCTGATACTTTTCTTCCTTACTGAGATGGTCTGGCAGCTGGAGTCTCTGATCAGCCATCGAGCTTCTGCCTAACACTGATTTTTGTAAATAAAGTTTTATTGGAATGCTGTCATGCCCATGTTTTACATATTGTCTAAGGATATTTGTATACCCCAGGACAGAGTAGTCCAGTTGTGACAAAGACTGTGTGTCTTGGAAAATGTAAAATATTTATTTAGACCTTTACAAAAAATACTTTCTAAGTATTATGTCCAGCTAGTGATTCTTATAGGGAAATTAATGTCAATATCTAAGAATATCAGTAAATATTGCCATGGCTAATAATGCAATAATAATGTGAATGAGTTATAACTTTGTTTTAGTGATAAATATATAATAAATAAAAATAGGTTTAATCATGGATTTTAATTTCCCCTCCCATAGTTCTATGTATAGTATGTATTCCCATAATTTATTTAGTTCTTCTCACAATTTAGCAAAGATATAATTTGGTTTACCTTATTATTTGATTGAAGATGTAGTTGTACAGTATCCAGTAGAATACCTAACATTATTATTCCCAGCTTTATATTATCTTTGTAGAAACAAAGATTTTAAAAAATGAGTATTTTCAGTACTTTACAAAAGATAGCTACACATGTAAAATTCACTGCTAATTTAAACTCTCAACATTTTTCTCATAAAATAAGACCTAACAAAGTTATAGGACATTATAATTGGCTAGTATTTTTACATTTATTATGTCAGTTGGTACTTACAAACCTAGTTGATAGGTATAGTGCCTACCTGTGCTTCTGAAATTAGGGCTCTAATAGGCTTAGGAAATTTTAGAAATTTGAATGACTCATCCAAAGTCACATGGGAATTAAGTAACCAATTATGGCCTTGAGCCTAGCTCTTGGGATTTTCATTGATAGTGTAGCTCTAGTATTGACTCATTTGTGAGGGCTTTGTTCACTCTGTTATCTTCTGCTATTAAATAATCTGAATTTGCATTTATATTATAAGTCTTCATTAAAATTCTATGCTTTTGTTAAGATATATTTTATAGACATCAATTTGCTGGTAAGAATTAGCTCCCTGACAGTTTATCCAGGCTTTGAGAAGTGAATAGTTCAAAAGTATCATTTATGTCTCTTTACATAAGCACTGTGTTCCCTGTGATGCCCTTTTCATACAGGCACATGTTGAAAATCTAGTATGTGTATATAACAATCTGTACAGGCACTGAGAACATCTAAGAACTATAAGACTGGGCACTTGCCTGTAAGGGACTTCTAACTCACAGGGAGACCAAATTTTATATGATGTGAAAAGGTGAGTTACTAAGATAATGTGTCATATATGACTAAATTAGAATATAAGAAGTAGGAAGAGAAAAATCTCTTAGGACCAAGAGGGTAAGAGAAGACTTTAATGATAGTGTAGATGTTATAGAGTACAAAATATCATCATAGGTAAAGAAGTAGAAAAAAGAGGGAAAAATAATTTCAGATGTAGGGTTTATTTATGTAAGTTCATAACTTTAAATGAGAAAGAAAAATTTGGGAGGGAGAAAAATAATTTTTAATGTCAATATCCAAGACTCTGAATTCTATACAGATTCTAATTATCAGCCCTTTATTGGATGTGTGGTACACATTTCACATTTACATGCACATATAGTAGCAACATTCATCAGGTGTCGGGCAGGTGGGAGAAGGGAGTGGGAGATAGGTATATTCACACCTAATGGGTGTGGTGCACACTGTCTGGGGGATGGACATGTTTGTAGCTCTGACTTGGGCAAGGCAAAGTCAATATATGTAACCTAAACATGTGTAGCCCCGTAATATACTGAAATGAAAACAAGTTAAAAAAATGTACCTTTGTAATATTCTGAAATAAAAAAGTATCTATCTATATATCTATATATATGTATATATATAATAGTCTTTGTATGTTATTGTTGTTTTTTAAAGAATTGTCATTTGGTTTTGTTTTGAATAATTATTAATGTGACCAAGTATTGAAATTTTACCACTGACAAGCCAAAGAATGTGTAGGGTATATGTGTCTGTGTAAAGTAGTAGTAGGAGGAGGATGAGGAGGAGGAGGAAGAGTAGAAAGGAGCAGGCTTTGTTTTCTAGTAAAGATCCTCTGCTTTAATTTAACAAACGCTGTGATTAAAATAACATGTCCTATCAACCAACATGTTGAGTTTTGTCAGCTGTTCTTAAGTACATTTATTCAAGTGCACTTCTGCCACTTAGGCATCATATTTGTAGTACTTTTTGGCCCTATAAACTCTCACATGCTCAAACTCAAATTACCTATAAAGTTTCTATATAACTTCATATCTCCCTCTCCTTCCACCTTGTAATTTGTGATGCATGGTGCTGGCTAGTTGATGGAATTATTTGTTGTCAAATTGTGTAGCTGCATAAATCAGTAGACCCACACTCTGCAACATAATCAATGCACTTGTCTTGTCAACTTGAAAGCAGAAACTCATGTGTGCAGGATCATTGTTATTATTATATGCTTTGCATCCAGACTACTTTTGTGCTATCCTCAAATCATAGATCAAACATATCAATCCATTAGATAAATATGAAAAAGATGATAAGTACTTCTATTAACAAATCTGTATCAACTAATCAATCACATGTAATGTTTGCATCCTGTAGCATTTATTATTCTAAGTTAATTAAGTAATTAATTCCAGGAGAGTATAGATGCTATCATTAAATATTGGGTAATAATGAAGAAATTCATTTTGTATGGAGCCAAAACATTTGTATCTGCCAAAACAAGTCACCCACACAGATTTATTGCTGGTATTTTAAGGAGACAAAGCCCTTGTATTCAGCCCAATTAAAGGTGAATAAACTTTGCTTTTCCTAAATCCCTGTGTGATTTAAGTATAAATTTTTCAGCTTATTACTGAACACTCATTATGTCTTTGTTATACCCTACACGGTCAGATGAGAGGTTTGATTAGTAAGTATTTAGCTATTGTCATGACTAAGAAAAAATTAAAAGCCTGAAGAAAAATAACCAATTTGGAAATTCCACCATTTGTGACCCCAAAAATATCACAGCCAGTGCTATTTCCTTATAGCAACAATAAGACTGCTATCTCACTATAGCCATAGTTTGAGTTATTATGGCAAAGTACTATAGACTGAATTGTTTGTAAACAACAGAAATTTATTTCTTATAGTTATGGAGGCTGGAAGTCTGAGATCAGAGGGCCAACACAGTCAGATTCTGGTGAGGACCCTCTTCTGGGTGGCAGACTACTGTCTTCTCACTTGGCAGAAAGAGGGCAAGAGAGTTTGCTGGGGTCATTTTTATAAGGGCACTAATCCTATTGATAGGGTTTCCAAATTCATGACCTAATTACTTCCCAAAAGCTCCACCTTGTAATACTATCACATTACAGGTTAGGGATTCAACATATCAATTTAGGGGGGAAACAAACATTCAATCCAATTGCAACACCCATGTTCCCTTTCTTTATAATTTATTTAAATCTTTACAACAAAATCATCAATATCTGGGGACCAATTTATTGATTGATGTATGTTAGAATCTTGAATAATACACTGTTATTTTATAAAAGTATTATTTTAAAAGTGATTGACATCATAATATTTAAAATATGTTCTATTTTAAGAATTAATATTTATTTCAAAGGGTTTTCCAGAAATAGTCTTATTTATCTTTATACCTTATCTATAGATGGAAATAACATATTTTGAAAAAAGATAAAGAGAAACATTTTAATGGATATTTCATATGAGTTATTTGGATATTCTAATTTGAGAAATATTATAATTTGCTTCAGAGATACAGCTGTATTCTCTTGAAATAAGAGATGATAGTTCCTGATGGTGGGGGGGTTACTGATATATGGTTGTGATTTCTTTTAATGATTAGTACATCCATTTGTTAAAATATTTATGCAATGTTTTTAGAATATTAACACCAATAACAGCATGTCTAACTTACCAGGAAATTAACTTTCAAGATGATAGTTGTATAATATAATTGTCAAGAGTATAAAATATCTTATCTTTTCTCCTTGCCTCCCTAGTTAAGGAATAAGAACCCCTATAAAGAGAATAAATGGGATTATTTTCATTTTTGAAATATACAATGTGTAAGGTAATAGATTTTAGCTAGCATTTCATATTGAGATAGGGCAAAGCCCTTTATGTTAGCTATTCTGTTATTTGTATGTAGAACATGTTTCTTCAACAGTTTCAGACAGATAAATATGAGTCTTCCGTGAGGCAAGGGCTAGGAGTTTAAGCAGTTTAAGCTTGTCACCCTTCAGATTCTCAATTTGTCCTGTTTCTTCTAATGCATTCCTAATTTCTCTACTTCTCTCCTTGTGTCGTGATTGGATTAAAGTATGGCTATGACAATTGGCTTGAATACCAATGCCTCCCTATTGCCTCTACTCTGCATACACAGTGTTGACATTCAGGTTTAGTCTACTAAAGGAGAATCAGCATTTTGTCCTCTGGTGAAATTGTCATTATTCCTGTTTCTATTCCTGTCTGATTTTCCTTTACTGTGAACTGTTTTGCTACTCTGTGCTACCAGCTATAAAGGTGATGATTTGTAACTAGTTTCCTTTAGAGTCTATGCTGTCACGCTGTTACAGAGATTTTCCTTAACTTATCATTTAAATGTACGCTGTTCCCTCTGTATTTAAGTTTTACTTAGACTATTAGTGGAATTTTTCTGTTCTCCTCCTCTATTTGTAGTTGCTGTCTTCTGAGTGGTACTCTCTTCTGTCACATAATTTCTTGTTTGTTCTGCCCACACAGTTGGCAATGGCATCCATTGGAAAAGGATAGTTCACACTGAACGGGGGGAAAAAAAGAAAATTAAGGATTTAATTACCTTTCATGCTCTGAAGTGTTATTCATCTATTCACTGACAGTTATTCATAGTAAACACTTAATTCTGTGCACTTCATGTCTTTTGGGGTCAGTGACAATAGACCCATTTTGCAGTTGGTTTCAGAATGATTTGCTGTTTGCTGAGTATATATCCCAGACGTGAGGGGAACCGACCTTAATGTATTCAAGGCCTACTCCCAAAACGACTGGCACAAAGATTTATGGCTGGAAAAGATCTTGGAGTTTAACAGATAAAGCAATTGAGGCAAAGGAAAGCAGGGTTGGTTTCAGGGTACTATATTTAATTCAATCATATAATTATCAATGAGGCCAGAATGAAAATCCAAATCAACACCCTTGATGCCTGCAGTTACACATGTGGCAGTACAGTAGCATGATGAAAAAGAGTGACATGGAAAAAAAAGGATTTTGATTCTGGAGTATCTCCTGCCTGGATGCTATGGGGAAAACAAAACAAAACAAAACAAAATAAGCCTAAAATCAAACAAACAAAAAATAAACCCAAAAAACCCAGGGTTGGCCTCAGGCCTTCGTTCCTGCCAGGGCTTATTTGGATTTAAAAGGAGTATTTCCATGCATTACCATTTCTTTCAGTGCAGGCCCTGCATACATGGCCAAGAATGAATTTGCCATCTGGAAGAGTAAAGCCATCAGAGTAGCTGCAATGGCATGCCTACCTTGATCTGCTCAGTCCACATTAGATAGGAAGACACAACTTAATCCGGAAACATAGAGGTCAGAAGCTTCCCAGTATCAGTTTTGCTTTCCAGAACTGGCATTTGGAATTGGCTTAGAGGGTGAGATAGCAATAAAATAGTTTGGCCTCTTAAAAGAACATTTTAAGATTTAAAACCCAGGTAAACCCAGGTGCAAGACAACAATCTGAAAGTTGTCTGCATATAATTATTTGAATTTGAAAAAAAAAAAAAGAAATCTCTACTCATATTGGTGATTGGAAGTAGATTTAAACTGGATAATGTTCAACCAGAAAAGCTTCAGAAAAAGACAACCAGATGGTGAGGAGTCTGGAAACCATGTCTTATATTTAATGTTGTTAGAAGGAAATGTGTAGGGGGAAAATACTAAAATGATCTCTAAAATATTTGAAGAATTATCACCTGAAAGAGGAAGCAGCCATTTTACAGAAGAATGAGAAATAATGGATATAAATTCCTAGAAGGCAAATGTTGATTAACCAGAAGCGAATGGAGAGCTGTTTTGTTTTACAGGCTGTTTCATGAAGCAGGTAAATAATAATTAATTCATATTCTGAAAAGTTAAGAAAACAATAGATGACCAATCACCTGTTTGGGATATGTAATGATCCCAACAGTGAGTAAAAGGCTAGATAGGATTATATGGCATATTCTTGCTGAGTTTCTATGATTTTATATAGTGATTGGTATAAGGCACTTGGTTTTGTGTAGAGATTTATTTTTTATGTGTAGAGATTGCTTTTTTTTTTCTTATTCTGTAGACATTCACTAAGTAATTTTTAATATTTCTCAGGGTCCTTTGAATTATCCCATCTCCAACTATTTATCTGTGGATCATTCACACCTATAAAACTGAGAATTTGCAGTATGTCAATTACTGTTTGTAAAGTGTGGAGGAAATGCAAGGATGAATGTGGTGTCTACATTGATTGGAGTATAGTGATACTAAAATTATGGCAGGTGGATTACTAAGACCACAATTAGCTGAGAGGGCTATTTAAAAGTATAGATTCTGGGCCCTAATCCAGCTCTATTTTAAGAATCTCTTGAAGAAAATTTGAAAAGTGACATTTCTAGAGGTTTTACAAGAGAATCTTAAGCACAATGAATTTTGAGAACCACAGACTAGGAAGCTTGAAAGTGAATTTGCATGAATTACTGGAAATATATAAAGAGTGATGTATTCCACACAAAACTAAGCTATTTAGATATGGATGTTGGGGATGGTGGGGGCGAAGAGTGAGGAGGCAGAGATGATAAAATATTACAAAAAGCCACAGGTATTTCCCTGTGGATGATTCATTCACATGATTGTTGCATAACATTCTGTCAAGCACTATGTATAAGGTGTAGAAAAGACATAACATGAATGAGATTTTTATTCTGTCCACAAGTTGCTTGGCATCTATGGTGATTCTCTGGTTGCACTGTGTTTTACTTTCAGCTATGGGCACCAGAATTGGTTTTTCAAGGGAAAGGAAAATAATGTTGAAGTCAGGTTCAACATAACATGTAGCAGGCTAGATGGCAAGGCAATGAGGGATTCATTGATGCTGTAACATCTGCCCTACAAATGCAGTGATGGTCTTGGCTACAAATTGACAATAATATTCTTAGGGCATCACTAGCTATAATGTGTACCAGATTTATTTAGCTTTGAGGAGGGATATAAGATGGGAATTGAAGCATTTCAGCATGACTCCATCAAATAAGTTTCCCTCTGGAGTTTTTACAGCAGTCCTGGCAATGCTTACCAGACCACACAAGGAGTGTGCTCAGTTTTAAGGGTTAAGACCCCACAGGCATGCACAGGTCATCCCAGCATAGATGAGCTTCGTGCATGACAGCCTGTGAGAGTAGCTGACAGACCTACTCAAGGGTCATGGGTCATACTTTTTCCACAAAGAATGACACAAGGAGGCAAAGCTGATATTTAATATTATCCAGCATGTTTTTGCAAAGTTTTATTATGTAGTCTTTCAGGGTCTATATGTGCATTCAGATCACCAATCAGAAGTAATAAGCCATGATGCCTAGTAACACAGTTCCCTGTTTATGCATTTCCAAAGAAACAGAGCTGGAGAAGGTAAACCTGAAAACATCTCCCCACAGAGATAAGGTGTAGATCTGCTTTTAATCCTTTCTCCTCAGTTGGTTTTTTGAGAAGAGAGTATACTGAGTACTGTGGTTCAAGAAGATTAGCTTATAGCAGATGTATGAGGAAGTACTAGCAATAAAAGATGAGGCAGACAGAGGTGACCAGCAGTGCGTGGCATACAATAGACACTCAAACATGCACTCAGGCAATGAGAAGGCCATTTATAGCAGGTTAAATGAAAAATAATGAGGCTATGAAGAAGGTATTGTCAATGAAAATGGAAAGAGGGAAGAGATCAGATAACTGTTCTGGAGGTAGTGAGTCTAGAATTTAATAACCTTTAAATTATAGGGTCAAATTATATAGGTTAAGAACCTATAATGGGTCATTAGTTAACCTGTCTCAGGAAGATACTGTGAGTAAACAGAGAAGGAAAATATTTTTCCCACTCCTCAGAAAGAAAGACATGAATGTGAGGATTTTAAAGCATTTATGTAGAAGCAAACATATTAACAACATACAGTGTATGAAGAATCAAGTAGACATCTTGGATAGATGATTCTAGAAATGACAAGACTCTCAGCCCTTGATCATTGTCCCATTTGTTAAATTAAAATGGTTAAAGTTGAATGTAGGCTATGATGCTTTAATTCTACAAAGACCTTGAAATCAGCATATCTAATATAATAGCCCACCTTTAACTTGCACACAACCAACCTCCACACAACCCCCAGAAAATAAGAAAAACGAAGATGAAAGAAATAAGTTTTTCATTCAGCGGATATTTATTGAGTGCCTTCTATGCACCAAGTACTGTCTAGACCTTGTGATTTATCAGTGAACAAAACTGATGAAAATTTGCCATAACCATAACAATAAATAAGGACTTTTTATACTAATAAATATAAAATATTCTTCATATTATAAAGTAATGAATTATATAAATTATACCTAAATTATGTAAATAATAAGGTGTTAGGTGCTGTGAAAAATGAATGAGCATATAATAAAATCTAAAATCTTTAGTAAGTAAGTACATTATTTTCATGATGGGCTTAGATATGTTTTTTTTTTAATTTAAAATACTATTATCCTAGAGATTTAAAAAAAATAAACCATGGAAAAGACATATTTCAAATAATTTACTAAGTTTTTGGCTTACGGTTAATAATCATCATGTAACTTCAGGAGCCCTCTTCTTTAACAAAAAGGTTTTTAGTAATAAAAATAAATGGAATTTATTTCAAATATTCAAAAGAAACAAACCTTATTTTATTGTATTTTATCTTTTGGTAGAAATGAATATGTGCTATAACCCACTGGAAATCTTAATGTTATATCCATATCAATATATGTGTTGATGGCTGATAACTTCCCTAAATCCACTTAGTAATATTCAGAGAATCATTTACAGATTTGGGATTTATCCAGATTTTCTTTTTCTCTCTCTTCCCCCACCTATCTCCTCACATATGGAAAGGAATGGGAGTAAAACTTAAATCATCTGAATATGTAAAATTTCCCAAGAACTCCTGAGGAAAATAAAATCCTCCATAAAGTGGTTTAGGGAAGCAATGTTTCCATAATTATTGGAGGCTTTAAATGGTAGCTATATTACAGTAGTTCAGACGGCTTCAGACTGGGGCTATATATACCGCGTATGCTTTAGCCTAGCTTGTCAATTCCTTCCCACTAGTCTGGTTCAGAAACATAAGCTGAACACACATCATGTGCAGGAAGCTCGCAGGAGCCCACTCTTTCCTCTAAACTAAAGCTGATACAAAAGGATTTCTAAATAACCTCAAAAACTAGTGACCTTAACTTGCTGTCTATGGGCTTTAGTGAGATCAGAGAAAGCATCATGCAATTAAGTGAAAATATACTGTGTCTGTGCATTCTTTTTTTTTTTTTTTCCTGAAAAGAGCCATTCAAGGCATTCATCTGATTCTCAAAAGGTCCCACAAATTTAAAAAGGTTAAAGGTACTATTCCTCTGTCAGCTTTAGAAGTTCCAGAGATCTAAACTGACCCAATAACACCCTAGGTGAATTGATACATAAAGAGGGCCTGGAATAGAGCCACAAACTTTTATTTCTGTAGAGTTTTATTATGTAGACCTTTGGGGTCTATATGCCCTTTCAGGGTCCTCCAAGATTCAGGTCTCCAATCAGAGATAATAAGCACTGATGCCTGGTAACAGAGTTCCCTGTTTATGTGTTTCCAAAGAAGCAGAGCTGGGCAAGGTAAACCTGAAAACATCTCTCCACAGAGATAAGGTTGCTTTGGATTTGGACTGAACAAATACAAGCTATTTTGCATTGCTGTGGATGTTATAGACGTTCTCAGGCCACTGTAGGAGCCTGCAGAGATGAGCAAGAAGCCAACTGGCCCACATTATCAAGTGGTTTATAAGCAGGCCAGTGAGAGGAGCCAGATAGTTTCTAGTGCCACAGTTTTGTCCAGTAAATGTTGGCAAAAGTGAGTAGCCATTTACATACCTGCAACTGCACTGGATATCTGAAATACCCATGCTGGGCTCCAAAACATAAGATCTGGCAAATTCTGTGACAACGTACACAAGGCAAAGTTTCTCTCTGGAGGGTAGGTATTTGATGATTCGAAAGAAGATTATTGAGTATCACAATATTTTATGTATACTTTAGCTTTTATCAAGACTATTTGAAAATTTCCTTTTATTCCATTTTCTAACTATGCTGCCATTAAAATTTATTAGTCCATAAAATTTACAAAAGTATTATATGTACTTTAGCCAAATCAGTCACTTATTGAAAAAACTTTCAAAAATCATCTGAACCAAATATAGCTATCTATAGTAAAGTGTTTGTGTGAACTTTCTTTTGCTGTGTTACAGGCAATGCTCATTTCTAAAGTTACCTAGGTCAGCACTTTCTGCAGCACTTTGCACCCACCCAGTCTGCATTCCATCCTGCATTCCTTTTTCCAGCTAAAGTATCCCACTGTATGGATGCACCACAGTTTACTTGTCTATCCACTTATTGAAGAGTATCTGGGTTGCTTCCAGTTTAATACAGTTATAAATAAAGTTGCTATAAACATTTTCCTGCAGGTTTTGTGTGAATATGTATTTTCAAACCAATTTAGTTAGTAAATAGTATATGATAACTAGATCATATAGTGAGACTTCATGTACCTTTCTAGAAAACTTTCAACTGTTCTCTGCAATGGAGCTACTATTCTGAATTCCAACCAGCAATGAATGAGAGTAGCTATTGTTCTGCATTCTCTCTAACAATTAGTATTAAAAGTCTTGGATTTTTTTGGGGGGGAGGGGGATGTTAGCTATTCTAATAGATATGTAGTGATGGCTCCTTGTTTTAGCTTGCATTCCCCTAATGGGAAATACTGAGCATATCTTCATATGCTTATTTGCCACCTAGGTCTTTTGCTTGTGCTTTGAATGGCTTAGTGTTTTCTTATTGTTGACTTTTAAGAGTTCTTTGTGTATTTTAGATACAGGTCCTTTATTAGATATATTTTTAGCAAATATTTTCTCAAAGTCTACAGTTAACCTTCCATTCTCTTAACAATATTTTTCACAGAACTCAATGAATTTAGTTAAGTACAACTTTCCAATTTTTTTATATGCCTTGCTTTTGTTGTTATATCTAAAAAGTCATCATCAAATTAAAAGCCGCATTGATTTTCTCCTAAGTTTCCTTCCAGAATTTTTAGTTTTACACTTATATTTAGGCCTATAATTCGTTTTTGAGTTAATTTCAGTGAAATTTCTGAGATATGTGCCTAGTTTCTTCCCTTCCCTCCCCTCCCCTCCCCTCCCCTCCCCTCCCCTCCCCTTCCCTTCCCTTTCCTTCCCTTCCCTTCCTTCCCTTCCCTTCCCTTCCTTCCCTTCCTTCCCTTCCGTTCCTTTCCCTTCCCCATCCAAATGTTTCAGCACCACTTGTTGAAAACACTTTTCTCCATTGAAGCGCCTTTACTCCTTTATCAAAGATAGGTTGACTGTATTAGTGTAGGTCTGTTTCTGAGTTCTCTGCTATGTTCCATGGATATATGTGTATTCTTTCACCAATATCTCACTGATTTGGTTATTGTAGCTTTATGGTAAGTCTTGAAATCAGGCAGAGTGAGTCATACAACTTTGTTCTACTTGTTCAGTATTGTTTTGGTCATCCTATCTCTTTTCCTTTCTCATATAAATTTTAGAATCAGATTGTCCATATATATAAAATTCTTGGTGGAATTTTTATTAAGATTACCTTAAAAATCAACATTTAGGAAATATTGAGTCTTCTAATCTTTGAACCTGGAATATCTATCCACTTACTTAGATTTTCTTTGATTTCTTTCATAAGAATTTTGAAGTTTTTCACATATATATTCTATACATCATTTGTTAAATTTATACCTACATGTTTCTTTTTTGGGGCTATCATAATTTTTTCTTACATTTAAAATTCAAATTATTCATTCCTCATGTGTAGAAAAGCAGTTGATTTTTGCCAATTAACCATATACACCTCTACTTGCTATGCTCACTTATTAGCTCCAAGCGATTTTGCAGATTCATGACTGTGTTTTTGTGTTTGTTTTTTCTTTAATCTAAAAACTTAGACAAATAGTAATTTCTGCTTGTTAATAGAGCTTAAAAATTAGCTATAATATATGTGACAATGGCCAGCAAAAAATCTCATACATAATAAAAACTTGCCAAATAGTAACTGAAATTTTAATTTCAACAACAAACACTGATGTAAAGACTAATTTCATAATTTGTTTGAAAAATCCTAAGTAAAATCTTTTTCTTAATTAATTCTGTTATTAATTACAAATTAATCAAACAAATATATAGTAAGATGATTCTATATTCTCCATAACTGATTCTTTTGTTTTAATTTGATTCAAATATAATATTGCTAATGTATATATATTCTAATTGTTCTTAGTGTTACTTTCTGTCACAGCATTTCTTTAATCTAAATGCATAAATTATTGTGCTAGATTTTATCTGTAATGCTAACCCAAATCAAATAAATTACAATCTATAATTAATTTTACTGACTGACAGAGAAGTACACATAAAGGTTAGGAAATAAACTTTATTTCCTTGACCTTTTCATTTCTTTGAATTCTGATTTTATAAATTAAGGTAAACAGTGATGAGGAATGAAAGAGTTTGAAAAGCATATGCAAAGAGCCAAAAATGGTACAATGGACAAAAGTAGACAAAAGAAACAGTAAGATGCCTGAGCTGGAAAAGCCAATGACAAAGTGCCTTTCTTTTTATACCCAGCCCCAGCTGACCCATACTTCACTCCTATAACAGGAATTTTCATTTTTATTGAGCAAAACAATCACCTTTTGTTATTAAACTTTCACATTCTCAAACTTCTCACCAAAAAAAATTTGATTCACTAGGTTTTAGTTTCACCCTAAGAATATGCTTTTTAACAATAACCAGAGTGGTCTGTGGGACATATTTTAAAAAGTTAGCCTAGAGTATCATTTATACTATATGGCTATTTTTTTATGCTAAGTATTTTTTATATAAGTGTGCTGAGTACCAAGTATACAAGATCCCTTCCTTTACAGAATGCATAATTTAGGACACATTAATTACAAAAAATAGGGACAAAATTGAAGCAAACACTATATAGAAACATATCAGCTTGTTAATTTCTTATGAGATGTCATAATTATCAAGGAGTATGGTTTCTAATTTTCGTTTATCATTGTTGTTTTTTTCTTAATATAGAGAACATAAATCATCTCCTAGGAACACACTACTTAAAAAAATTGAAATATTCTTTTATTGGGGTCAAAGGCAAAGTCCCAGTGGACAATTAGGTTGAGTGCTAAGCCACCTGATCAAATGCTTGCTAGACTTGCACACCATAATTCTGAAAACTGCATCTGGCTTGGTGAGAGAAGGGAAAAAGCATCATTCTCTCTTGAGAAATCCTGGGAGCCAACTCCACTAGAGCTGTTCACAACTGACAAATGGTCAGAGAATTTGGAAAGGTATGTAGAGGAGAAAATCCAACTCCAATAGGGAGCCTGGCATCATACAGTAGCACAGACCAAAAAGGGTCTAATGCTCACAGTGTGATTCCTGCAGGTGCTCACATGCCTGGAATTGTAACCGAGCACCACAGAGGAAGCATCTTCTTGTTTGCGCTATGCTTAGTGACAAGACTCACTGACCTTTTTGCCTTCTTGTAAACTGGGGTTCTTTCCACTGGGTTACCATTCTAGCCTGTCTATATTCTGAGGGTCAGGAAAGATTTCTTATCTCCCTTCCCTGACAGATAAACGGAAGTTGTGCAGTGCCACAAGCTAAACAGGACAATGAAAGCCATTTTGTGCAGAGGCGATCGTTTGATAGAGTAAAACCAAGCTGCCAAATCCAAAAGACTAAATAGGAACTGGCAGCCAAAACAGGACAAAGAAACTAATTTTTCTGATTAGCAAAGATTATAATGATAAACAAACTGGTTAATATGGTGAGAATAAGATTAACCTGAAAGAAATCTGAAGGAAAACGGCATCTGCACAGATGCCACTTATTTGATTTGTCCTTTCTTCTTTATTGGTATGTTGGATACATTTAAAAAGGCCAAAAATACAAAGTGCAAAAAGGGGAAAGCCATTGGTCTTGGCATTCTATGTTCTTTTTATTGTTTGTAGCCTTCCTACCTGCTCCAACATGGTAAAAGAAATGCCAGTTCAATCCTAGCAGGGGCAATAGGCACAAAAATGGAAGGTACATCAACAGCTATGGTGGTTACATAAATTTCCAAGTATTGGCCTAGAGAAGAGGAAAAAGTGAAGGAACATGGTTCTGGTGTCTGCAAACACAATCACTTCTACCATATTCCTTGTTTTTGCAGAATCTGCATCATTTCTAATATACTCCCATATTAAGCAGATGAAATGAAGTAGCTGGTATGTGGAAAGGCATAGAGTGTGTGGCAGACCAATCCAAAGGATGAGGAGAATATCACTGATATCAATTATACTTTCTTTGTTTATTATGTTCTTATTTATGAAATACTTCAGATGGATTATCTCATATGTTACTCACTTCAAAAGCAATTAATTAACATAGGGGATTACTATTCCCTTTTTCATGATAATTAACCCAAGGTGTAGAAAGGTAAAGGTTTTTCACTACCTTCCTCATATTAGTCTGCCAGCAAGTGGCAAATTTGGAACTTAAATTAAGTATCAGTTCTTCTTATTGCATGTTCTATGTGCTTTCTCCTACTTCTGATTGCCTTTCTCATAAAACAGAAGCAGATCTATAAAATTGAGTGTTCTTGGAAAGTGTTGCTAATTTCAATGGACCAGTTGAATCCATTCGTTATTACCAGAGCTGTAAGACCTAGAGCTAAGTGACTCAAGATTATATCAGAAATATAGAAGGAACAAGTTTGAATTGTGATCCAGTGTTGTGCTAGAGTTAGCTAGCACCAAATCCCAAGAGCTATCTATTTTCAACTTCAGGTTCAGCAACATCACATTGGTAACTTGAAATTGACCATAATGGCAGTGTTTATATCAGAGAAATTTGCATAGTTATTAAACATTTATTAGCTCATCACTGCATCAGTTTCATTGGTGCTGTTGTGGTAGAAGATAGGGATATGAGTAATGAATAATAGAAAAGCATAATCTTTGGACTAAAAAATACTTTGGTTTGAATTCTAGCCATATTATTATATAGTATAGTGACCTTGGCCAAATAACTTACCTTCTGAGTCACTAGTCCTTTCCAAGTATAATAACACATAGCTATTAGTAAGAACTAATAATGACTCTTTGCAGATCCTTAGGATTAATAATCATGTAAGTGCTGACATATAAAAAGCAGTCAATTTTAAGCGCTATTATTAGATTTATTAGAAACCTTCCCTTTTGTGTCTCAATTCTCATGTAAGTAAAGTTATTTTAATAAAATCACAGTAATGCTCTGTGGAATATATATGACATTGGAGAAAGTATTTTAAACAACTGATAAAAATTATAAAACCTGTTAGGCTTTTTAGAAAGAGGTACCATTGTAATTCTAGCTATTTACTACTACCGCACAATACAAGAGAATGTAAAATCCAGCTAAGAGAGAGGCTACTTTTTGCCAAATTGAAGTAACAGGAGGCAAATGGTACTGCTTTCCTCCAAAGGATCTGTGGATTTATAAATTGGTTGGAAGCACAGAGTTTTGGTTATTTTGTTTCCTATGATTCACAGTGCCAAACCCTGCAGTCCTAATTTTATCCTGGGGCATTCATTCTGTACTAAGTTGGAGAGAATAGTGCCACCAACCTTGTCCTCATAAGCTCTGCCAAATATCCAAGTTTCTTTTTCCCGTTTGGAGAGGAATGCACTCTAAGAAACATCTATGAAGCCTAAGCTATATATATTTTAATCAGGAGCACAACCCAATTCTTGCATCAAAGCACAGGTTAGATTAGGAGTGAGATTTCCATAAGATATATTTTACTCCAACATTCAGACACTTGAAGAACATGAGGCAGTATAAATATTGTGAAAGCTTCAAGAAAATGCAAGGCAGTAAACATAGTAGTTTTGAAACCAGCAACAACCCAAGCAAAAACAAGCATACACACACACACACACACACAAAAAAAAAGAAAAATTGCTTTTGTTTAGTGAATATGCCAAGGAGTGTATACTGCTCTGTCTCAGACTCAGGGAAATCTGGAACCTCTTTTGTCCATCAGGCTTATTGCACCGAAGAAGTTGAAAGGAAAATGTAGTACATGCTAACGCCATAGGGAATAAGCTACTCAGTAGCAAGTCCTCCCAGTGGGACATGATTTCATGTCGAAAATAACAGCTCTTGAGCTACCTCTTTTCAGCTTATCCCATAAAAAGAGCTATTAAATATCAAGTGCGTTGAAGTGAGTCATATATGTGATTATGTATTATACATATTTTTCAAAAACTGGTGATGAAAGTATAATTAATGGCTTTGATTAATGCAGTGATTAGAGGGTTTCTCCTCAAAAGATGGAATCATAGCTGTGAATCAGGAAGCCATGGAAATGGGTGTTATATTTGCTGCTGCCTTTTTGTATGCAAATGGATAAACATATCAATAGGACAGTGGTTTAGGTTCTGAATTGTGAAGTTATAGTGAAGAGAAGATATGCCTTGTTGTTGCCTTTTTAAAGAGCCATCCCAAGCTCATTGGCTGTCTTTCAAAAGGAAAAACATGCTCCAGAATTGGCAAAAAGACCAATAATCCACGCAGTAGACCATTCACTTTACAGGGAACAAATATTTCACTTTAAGTTCCATGTGAAATGATATTGTGCTAGGAGATATAAGCGTCAAGAAACTGGAACATTTTTGGATGAGAAAATTTTTCTGTATATGCACAATCTTCAAAATGATATCTTAAGGAAATTTCATTCTTGCTTCATTTGCTCTGTGATATCAATAGCATCAAAAGGATACTAACAAATAAAAAAATTGGTTGGAAATCCATACCAGTCTTCTCGGCCCCACCAATGGAATTGGTCTTGATGGATTTCCTTCATTCTCTTAATCACTGACAAATGCTTTCCTTCCCAGCTTCTCCGGGAAAACATTTAAGGAGAAATTTCTGGGTCACTACATTGCTTTGTATTTTTATGGAATTTAACAATCCTCTCTGCACCTTACAGCTCTTCCACCTATTAGTAGGTATTTGAGTTTTGCCTTTATAACTACAGCAATCTGTATATAGTTAAGAAAATTCCTCAAAACAATATTTTCTCTCAGGCCTTAGGGAATACAAATGTATCAGATTTTATTCTATTTGTGGTAAAAAATGGTAGAGTACTATAACAAAAATCAAATGGTCTAATGGTGCAAACAAATAAAATAGGCCTTCTCCCAGGGAGAAAAAAAAAAAAAGCCTAATGGAGTTCTTGCTTCAAAGCATGAAAAGT
This sequence comes from Microcebus murinus, assembly GCF_040939455.1. Lineage (NCBI taxonomy): Eukaryota > Metazoa > Chordata > Mammalia > Primates > Cheirogaleidae > Microcebus > Microcebus murinus. Next base: position 37,978,598 of record NC_134115.1, on the reverse strand, counting down.
GAAGCCATAGAACCATGACAAAGCTGTGTGGTATTTTGTTTTTGTCAAAAATTCTGACTTGTATAGGGCTGGTGGCCAATAACAGAAAGCAACCATGGATCCATTGATGAACACTGAGCAACTCTGCACCAGTTACCTTGGATTAGAGTTGTGTTCTCAGGCAATAAATATGTGCAAACTGGAAATGATGAGTTTCTGGATCCATGAAAAACATCCTTTTCCTTTTTTTTTTTTTTTTTTTTAATCCAAACCACAGGAGAATATTAGGCAGGATAATTCATTTGAAATTTAGAGAGACAGTGAAGCATTCTAGGCAAGGCACATCATTGTGCATATATGGAAACATCTTTTTATACCTAATTGGATTTCTCTGGTTCTTAATTAAACGTTAATTCAAGTCAGCTGTTGGCTGAATAAACTCTAAGTTTGAGGAAAGTAATTGTGGAGGTATAATTTCAGCCTAGCATTCTGCTTTAGTGTGTAGGACCCTGGCCTAGACTATGAAATAGAAGCTTTAGTTTTTGGTCATATGGTTTTTGTGGGTTAATCGCTTAATATCACTGAAACTCATTTCCCCTTTTGTAAGAAGGAATATTTTTTAGGAACTAATGAGACCAAACCTCCTTTGAGCTTCTTGGAGAGAGTCCAGCTTGCAGAATTTGCTATGATGGTGCTTAAAAAAATAGATCATTAACCACACCCCCCTGACTGAAAGGAGTTTGATTTCACTGGAAGTATAAAAAAATATATATAGATACAGGATAAATACATTTTTTTTTTTTTTTGAGACAGAGTCTCGCTTTGTTGCCCAGGCTAGAGTGAGTGCCGTGGCGTCAGCCTAGCTCACAGCAACCTCAAACTCCTGGGCTCAAGTGATCCTTCTGCCTCAGCCTCCCGGGTAGCTGGGACTACAGGCATGTGCCACCATGCCCGGCTAATTTTTTTATATATATATCAGTTGGCCAATTAATTTCTTTCTATTTATAGTAGAGACGGGGTCTCGCTCTTGCTCAGGCTGGTTTTGAACTCCTGACCTTGAGCAATCCGCCCGCCTCGGCCTCCCAAGAGCTAGGATTACAGGCGTGAGCCACAGCGCCCGGCCGATAAATACATTTTTCTGTCTTCAGAGACATAAGAGAACAGGGAGTCTACATAGATTTGATTTATAGTTTTCTTATGATTTTTTGAGGTCAGCTGGGTTTTAGAGGGATATTTATTATTCAAAATTTAGCAAACATTTATTGTAGAACTAATTAAGATTCAAATATTCTGCTGGGCACTGAGGTGATAAGTTAACACAGCCTTGTCTCTCCCCTCAAAACAACTCACCATTCTATAAAACAGAATTAAATAAAAACCAACTTGAGGTAGAAAGAATTTTTAAGAGAAACAAAGAGGAATAACTGATAAGGGTAAGCAGTAGAAGAAGAAAACATAAATATATATATATATATATTTTAAGTTACACACTGATGATTGAAAAGGGTTTTATTAGGTGAAGAACAAGGGAAGGACATTTGTTACAAGCTGAGAAAAGTACTTCAAGAAAAATCTAGAAAACTTATGAATTTTTAGGGAACAAGTTTGCTGTGTTTTTATTGTCATGTTCTATTAACTGGTATGAGGGGATGTTTTGTCATAATATTGGCTAATAGTAGTGAACTTGTGCTTTGTAAGTTGAGAGCTATCCACAGGAAACTGGAGATTCTGAGGGTTTTTTTGTCCTCCCTCAGTACTGCTACCTGTAATAGATGTTATGAACAGTCCAATTATCTCTGAACTAGATGGTATTGCTACATCGTAAGAAATATGGAATACTTTCTAACCCATCCTCACACCTCATGCTCCATATCTGAAGGTTATAGGGCTTTCAGATCATAATTTACCAGATTTTGTATATTTATGATCAAGTATATATGATGTTAATATGTTTTGTATTAGAACTGATTGTCGTCTTACTAAGTATGTAGTACTCTGCCATATGGTAGAGCTCTCTTCAATTCAAAGATGTGAAAACTAAGCCTGAAGGAAATTAAGTAATTTTCAAAGTTAACCAAACTATCAATCATTATTAATAGATCTTAATCATAAACTCTAAAATTTGTTTTGCTTTCTTTAACTCTTTTTTTCTTACTATATTGTACTTTACTGCTCTTCTCATCAATAGAGCCTTAATTTTATATTGACAATTAATATTAAGTAGAACATTTATTTTTAATAGAAAAGATGAGAAATACTTTTCTCTGGTATTGACAAGTTCAATTTGGTAACTCGAGTACCTATGTCAGTATGAATTCATTAGAACTTTGACAGAAGTAGAACAGTTGAATTTTGCTGAATTTACACAATTCTACTTTGCAGAACTTGACCTTGTTACATAGAATGACATGTTAGAATACTTACTTTATTTGTTACAACTGATTGCCTTTACATAGTGGATTTGTACTGCAATTTAACAGAAGTTCACTTCCTTGCAGATAATCTGCAAATGACATCAATTTTTTGCTACACCAAAATCTCAAGATAATGGGATTCTATTTTGACAAACTTTTCTTCACATATTGATTCTTAGGTCAATAAAAAACTCACATGGTACCTACTGAAAAGACATCATTTCATCTCTCATTCCCAGGTTGTCTCAATTTACTGATTAACAGAGTTCAACTGGGAGCAGGGCTGTGAGAATAGATTTACTTAAAAAATGACTGTATTGGGTTGGGATAACTCAGAAATCCCAAGATTAAAGATGTTTAAGTGTGGTTTACCTGTGGGGAGCATAAGTTGAGTAGATTTTCATGAAAAAAAAAATATGAAAGACTTTAAAATGGGAAAAAAAGAAAAAAAAAACAAAACACTAACTGTCCTGAATAGGGTACTTTTCCCTAAGTGCCAATGGCTACTTTATAACTGTATTATTGAAAATTGGCAGTAGAAAACTGATAATAGTATTATACAAATGCTCCACAGAAAGGCTAATGGATTGCGATTGATGGAATGAGATTGATGATTGCCCTGTGGATAGAGCAGTCGTGCATCTTTCGTATATTCATTTCAGCATTTCTTTTATTGCCTACATATGTATAGTTACTTGAATTCTTCTTTGAGCTGGTTATAACATCATACCACTCTCCTCATTGATGAGTTAAATAAATTGAAGTATGATTATTTAAAATTGTGTAAGAGTTATGACTTGACTTCAAAAAAATACTCTTAACAGTATAAATCAATGGTTCTCAAATTCTAGTGTGCATTATAATCAATCCCCTGAAGGGCTTGTTAAGGTTTAGATCACTGGGCTCCATTTCCAGAGCTTCTGATTCAGTATTACTGGATCCTCAGAATTTGCATTTCTAGCAAGTTGCAGGTGATAATGATGCTGCAGGTCCAGAGACCATACTGTTGGAACCACTGTATGAACCAATAAATTGTTCAATTGTTCAACAATTGTTCACTGTATGAACCAGTTGGTTCACAGATGACCCAATAAAATGTATTCATCTAGGCTGGTGATTATAATCCCTAAAATCTTCATTTTACATCATTAGAAAGCTATTCATTCTAAGACCTAAACTGCAGCCCTCTGTGACAAGAATGTCTCTAATCCTTTCATTTTTCCCCTTATGGCTAGAAAAATCTGCCCCTTAAATCTCCTGATTTGGGCATTAGAAATACTGGCAGCTTTTATCAAGTGACATGATGGGGAATAGAAAGGTATCATAGAAGACAATATAAAATTCACTCTAGACTAATTATGTAGTTAATTACTCTAGTGTGTGAACTTAGCCTTCAAAGCAATCTCATTTGGGCTGAGGAAAAAGCTACTACAGACAATTATGGGATGTGTGTGATGTGAGAAGGGGAAAGAGAGAGCTATCGTTGGAAGAGCAATATAAATGCTGAGCGATGTAATCTGAAATAAACATAAGTGGAACTGTGTTTTCCCTGAGCTATAGCCTTCAATGCATAATGCGTCCTTTCCATTCTAATGTCTTTGATTCAGTTGCTCATTGGGAAACGTTATATATTTTTCTTCTTTTCCCTTTCCTGTTGCAGGATATGCATTATCTCTCCCGATTGTGGCTATAGAACTCAATATGCATTTTCATTGTCAGACAGGAGGGTAGCAGTGGAGAGTAACTTAAATGAGCAAACATCTCTTTCCTATTGAAGTCAAAAGGAAAATCTTATTCCCATGGGTGAATATCATATACCTGACCTAAAGATGTGACCATAATTTTTCTTTTGTAGTCTCACATTTCATAAAAAAGGAAGAAAAAAAGAAAGAAAAGCAAGTCCTGTCATTGGCATGGTGATAGTGGGAAAATATAGACAGAACATTCAAATACTTTTTTAAAGCCTTTTGTGAACCTATAAAACATAAGGTAAATTAAATATAATTTGCATGCAATTTGTCATGTATTTAGAGGTTGGTGGCAATTAAAAATGCAATTTGCTTTTAACACTATATTTCTCTTTTATGTACATTAAAAAAAAATCAATGCATCCCTGTCACATTCATGAGATTACAATGGTGCACTCTAGTGGACAAATAAAATTTTACATTATATTTTCACAAGGTTTTCATACTTTTATATACATGAGCTGAGCTGTATTTAATTCAAATAGCACTTTTAAATAGGTAGAATATGATGCATTATCTTAATAGGAGAGAATTTGTGGATGGGACAATGTCTCTGAGTGAATTTGCATTTAGAAAGTAGTTTTCTTTTCCTCCAATCCCTTTTTTTCCTTCGTCTTCCTTCTCCTTTTAATTTTATTTTAGCCAACAAACACTGGATTTAACATTATAAAGCAAACATAAAATTGTGACTTGAAAGCTGAGTACATAAACGAAATGTGTTATTATCATCAATTTTAAGGCCATTGTAGGGAGGTTTTTTTTCCCTTTGATAGAGAAAGCTATTTTAGCAAAAGCATTATGAATTTGCACCTCTTCATATTTTTTTGACAATGGGTTGTCAGGGAAATAGAATATCAGAAGCATCTAACATAGAAATTTATAAAGATTTTTAACAGTTGATACTCAACACTAATATTAGAAGGAATAAAAATATCTGAGCAAAATAATAATCTTAGTATTTTCAGTGAATGCAGTCACATTTTCAGAATAAGATTTTTGCCACTAATATTCTAAATTATCTAGTAATGATGTATACTTTATTTGATTTTCTGAAGTAATTTTTGTGTTACCCCTACTCTTTTAAAATATCCACAGATGAAGTTTAGTTTAGTTTTTTTTTCTTTTTTTAATTTCTAAATTATTATCTTTTGGTCCTTAAAAGATAAGGTATTTTTATGTTTATGGTATTTACAAATTATACATGATTTCAGTAGAGGTGGTTTGTTCATCCTAATATCTAATGTTGTGTCTTTGGCTAAAATATTAGAAAAATAAATAGAGGAAACATAAAAAACCAATGGTTTTAGAATATGTTCAAATACTAAGCATCTGAATTCTCTAACTCAAAGTAAGGTAATGATCCATGAGTAAAACCTTTTTCTCTTGAACCTTTGTTATCGACTAAGGGGAGCCATCAATGAACAAACCACAGCCTAAGTGACTTACCCTTTTGCATATTACTACAGGGAATGGTTAGTGCAAGCAACTGCTTTGTATAATGGAATGGCTCAACCGATTCCTGCAGTTGTAACTATGGCCTCCCAGGAGTTTATGTAGCCATATGTTTCTCTTAAACTTACCCAAAGTTGGTATGCAAATCCTTGAGGACAAGCCCCATGAGTGCTCTTCAACATGGAAGTTCTGGATATTGGCGGACTGCCAAACATGAGTATGTGAAGAACATTTCCAAACTAATACCCTATTCCAGCGCTTGAATTTGAATAGTTAAAATCTTAAATTTAAACATCCTGCTTCAGGCCAATACATAATGCTGTTAGCAAGGTAAGCAAGACTAAAGTAGTTGTCTCTACTCATTCCTTCCTATTCACTTATAAGAGATTTTGTTAAATTCAACTGAGCATGTACATCCAGGTTTGATGTCAGTGAACTCATTTTATTTCATATATTTTATTGTGTTGGCTTTAAGATAGTTCTAATAGCAAACAGAAGAAGAAACCCGTGACCTATTGCAGAGAATCAGACATCGTGTTATGTGCTGTCTCAGTTAAAGTTCTTTCATTTCAAACAACAGAAGTAAAACAACACAAATGTTATTTAGAACCAAAATGAGGTGGAGTAGCTTAAAAAAAACTAAAATAAAAAAGAAATGCACAACAAATGTCTGGAAAATATAGGTGCTGTGACTGAGCAGGAGATGTCAATATTACAAACTTGTGGATCTTCTTTTGAATGCTCTAGGAAATAATTCAATATAAGAAAGTTTTGCCTCTGGAAATGTTTCAAATTCCCAAAAGAAAGAACCTGATTGGCCCATATGGTGTCAAATTCAACCACCTTAGTCTAGTCCCAATGACTTGGTTAATAGCAGGAACTATGATATTCAGGCTCATGGGAATCACTTGGGAGAAGGGAATGAAAAAGAGATGTTGTCAGAAGAAGGAGAGGAAAGGATGCTAAGTAGCCAAAATAATCAAACACCTGTTACATTCCCACCTTCGTCTTCTTTGCACTACACACGTGCTCCTATATCGAGTTTTTAAGAGCAATCTCTTTTAACAAAATGGAATTATGTTCCATGTTACCAGACATAAAGTCTCCCTTTCCAGTGGAAACAAACTGAAGTCATTCTTATTAATGCATTATGTCCATATCACTGTCCTGAGCGGTGGTGTACTTCTTCAAGTTCCTCAGTTACTCTTCTACTGAATTTTTAATGTTATAGATATTTTGCAACTTATGAAAACCAGTCCAAATGTTTAGAGAGCATAGGCATGAGGGTTAATTCTTAAGTAGCATTGTCCAGCCCTTAGTTCTATAATGCTGTTTGCCTCTGTACTATGGAGTATGTAGTGGCATATATTATTTTCCTAAAATCCCCCTTTGTTGACATTTACTTTATCATTATTCCACATGGTGCTCCATCTCTATGTGAGATTTGGGCATGAGAGCCAGAAAAACAATACAGTATATAACCTTGGAAGGATGCTTTGTCTTTGAATGAAGGGAAAATCCAAACAGAAACCAATGGAGTTGCAACAATACCTAAGCTCTTAATATCATTGCAAACGTTTAATTTTGAGCCATAGTTGTGGCTCAAAATTGAACACTTGACTATAATTAGCAAAAGTACATTTTGTTAACCTGTTGTATATTCTTTCTATTAATTAGGTAACTTTTAGATGTAAGCACCTTAAAAACCCATATTTGCATAAAATATAAGGATATGTGTTCATTTTATAATAAGAAATTTAAAAAATAAGGTATTGCTATGTATTGAATTGTGTCTGCCAAAAATGATATGGTGAGTTTCTAACCCTCAATACCCTAGAATGTAATCTTATTTGGAAATAGATTGTTTGCAGAGGAAATTCAGTCAAAATGAAACAATGAGATTTTTTTTAAATGTGGGCTCTAATCAAATGTGACTGGTGTCCTTATAAAAATTTTGACACAGTACTAGAATTGACAGGAAAGACCACTTGAAGAGACACAGGGAGAAGACAACCACTGGAAAGCCAACAAATAAGTTGGCTTACTTGCTTCTGGCAACTAAGATTGCCAGAAGCTAGGAGAGAGGCCAGATATGTCCCTAGTTCCTTCAGAGGAAGCATGATCCTAACAATGCCTTGATTTTAGACTTCTGGCTTTTAGAACTTTGAGACAATATAATTCTATTGTTTTAAGCCATCCATTTATGGTTACTTTTCTATGGCAGCCTTAAGGAAACTAATACAGGAAAAACCTAGGTATGTTACAATCATAGTTCTTGG